>NC_142505.1:71655000-72260625 GCF_057876585.1 Rhinolophus sinicus
TGGAAGAAGAGAGAGACTTGAGAGTTAGAAGAAATAAAAGAACTCTACAAGAACTTTCTGACTCCCTCAGAAAGAGCAACATAAGAATAATGGGTATACCAGAAGCAGAAGAAAGGGAGAAGGGAACAGATAGTATATTCAAACAAATAGGTGATGAGAACTTCCCAAACTTGTGAAAAGAACTAGATCCTTGAATCCAAGAAGCAAATAGAACACCTAATTACCTCAATCCCAACAGGCTTTCTCCAAGGCACATTGGATTGAAGCTGTCAAAAATTAATGATAAAGAAAGAATCCTCAAGGCAGCCAGGGAAAAGAAGATGGTAAGGAAAGCTCATTACATTATCATCAGATTTTTCAGCAGAAACTCTACAAGCCAGGAGAGAGTGGAATCAAAGATTCAAACTATGAAAGAGAGAAATTATGAGCCAAGAAAAATATACCCAGCAAAGATATCCTTCAGATATGATGGAGGATTGAAGACCTTTCCAGACATACAGAATCTGAGGTAATTTTCTAACACATGACCTGCATTACAAGAAATACTGAAGGACACTATTCGACCTGAAACAAAAAATCAAAAGAATATAAAACTATGAGTAGTATTACAAACAGACAGACAGAAGCAGGAAATGGCAACCCCTACACAAAATAGGACTATACACTTAAGCATAACATACAGGGTAAAGAAGAAAGAAAGGGAGGGCTGGCTACTGCAACACAGAACTCAACTCACAGCATAAGTAGGGATAATTTGTAACAACAAAAACATAAAGGCAGAGAGTAAAGGTCTGAACCAGCAAAGGAGAATGGAGATAAGAAGCATACTGAAGGAAAAGGACTACTGTAAATATGAAACTTTCTTTTATATAAACTTAATACCTAGTAACCACTCAAAAAATTATCCAGAACTGAAATATATAACATTTAAAAAGCAGAAACAGAGGGAAAATCATAGAATACCACCACACTGAAATATCAGACACCAACAAAAAGGCAAAGAAACAATGGAGACACCAAGCCACGAGAAAACAAAAGATAGAATGATAGGAAATCCTCATATATCAGTATGTAAATGGACTGAACTCATCATTAAAAAGGCACAGAGTTGCAGACTGGATCAAAAAACTAAACCCAACCATATGCTGTGTCCATGAGATGCATCTCAGCTACAAGGACAAATATAGACTCAAAGTGAAAAGGTGGAAATTGAAACTCCAAGCAAATGGCATTCAGAGAAAATCAGGTTATCCATACTTATATCAGATGAAACAGACTTCAGGATAAAAAAGATAACAAGAGACAAAGATGGACATTTCATAATTATAAAGGGGACTATACAAAAAGAAGACATAACAGTCATCAATATTTATGCCCCCAATCAGGGAGAACTGAAATGTACAAAGCAACTACTCACAGAACTGAAGGGAGAAATTGACCAAAACACAATTATACTAGGGGACCTAAATACATCATTGACAGCTATGGATAGATCATCCAAACAGAAAATAAATAATGAAATAGCTGCCCTAAATGACACATTAGATGAAATGGACATAATTGACATTTATAGAGGACTTTATCCTAGAACATCAAAGTATACATTCTTTTCTAGTGTACATGGAATATTCTGAAGGGTAGACCATATGTTGGGACATAAAATCAGCCTCAGCAAATTTAAGAAGATTGAAATCATACCAAGCATATTCACTGATTACAAGGCTTTGAAGTTGGATATCAACTGCAAAAAGAAAGCAGGAAAAACCACAAATATGTGGAGATTAAACAACATGCTTTTAAAGAATGACTGGGTCAAAGAAGAAATAAGAAGAGAGATCAAAAGATACATTGAAACAAGTGAGAATGAAAATATATCCTATCAAAATTATTGAGATGCAGCAAAAGCAGTAATAAGAGGGATGTTTATATAATTACAGGCCTATTTCGAGAAAGAAGAAAAATCCCAGATAAACAACCTCACATTACACCTTAAAGAACTAGAAAAAGAACAAATGAAACTCTAAGTCAGCAGAAGGAAGGAAATAATAAAAATCAGAGCAGAGCTAATGAAATGGAGAACAAAAAGACAATAGAAAAAAAATCAATGCAACAGAGAGCTGGTTCTTTGAAAAGATTAATAAAATTGACAAACCCTTGGCTAGACTCACAAAGATAAAAAGAGAAAAGACAAAAACAAACGAAATCAGAAATGAAAGAGGAGACGTTACCACAGATGCCACTGAAATACAAAGGATCGTCCAAGAATACTATGAAGGACTATATGCCACCAAATTCAATAACCTAGAAGAAATGGACAAGTTCTTAGAAATATATAGCCTTCTTAGACTGAATCACGAAGAAATGGAAAATCTAACTAGACTGATCAACAGTAAGGAAATTGAATCAGTCATCCAAAACCTTCCCAAAAGCAAAAGTCCAGGATCATATAGCTTCACTAGTGAATTCTACCAAACATTCAAAGAGGATCTAACACCTGTCTTCCTCAAACTCTTCCAAAAAGTTGGAGAAGAGGCAATACTCCCTAACTAATTTTATGAGGGCAACATTACCCTGATATCAAAACCTGGTAAGGATAACACACAAAAAGAAAATTGCAGACCAATGTTTCTGATGAATACAGATGCAAAAATCCCAAATAAAATTCTAGTAAGTCAAATACAATAATGCATTAAAAAGATTATACATCACAATCATGTGGAGTACATCCCAAGGGCACAAGGATGGTTCAACATATGCAAATCGATCAATGTGATACACCATATAAACAAAATAAAATACAAAAATCATATGATTATATCAATAGATGCAGAAACAGCATTTGACAAGATGCAACACCCATTTATGATTAAAACACTTAATAAAATGGGTATAGAAGGCAAATACCTTAACATAATAATGGCCATATATGACAAACCCTCAGCTAATATCATAATTAATGCTGAAAAACTGAAGCCCTTCACTCTAAGTTCAGGAACAAGACAAGGTTGTTCCCTATCATTACTGCTATTTAACATAGTATTGAAAGTCCTAGCCAGAGCAATCAGGCAAGAGAAAGAAATAAAAGGCATCCTATTTGTGAATGAGGAAGTTAAATTGTCACTTTTGCAGATGACATGATTCTATATATAGAAAACCCTAAAGACTCCACCAAAAAGCTATTAGAAGCAATAAATGAATATAGTAAAGTTGCTGGCTACAAAACAAATGTACAAAAGTCCATTGCATTCCTATATACTAACAATTAAATCTCAGAAAAGGAAGTTAAAAAAAAATTTCTTTTGCAATTGCAACAAAAAGAATAAAATACGTAGAAATAAACTTGACCAAGGATGTGAAAGACTTATACACCAAAAGTATAAGATATTTTTAAAAGGAATTTAAGAAGACACAAAGAAATGGTAAGACATTCCATGTTCATGGATTGGAAGAATGAACATACAGGTCCCCCTTCCCCTTACCACCCCACCCCCATAACATGGCACTTCTATAACATGGTTTCGCTCTAACATGGTTTGAGAATTGGGGAAAACCCTTGTACAACACGGCGTCCTAGAACACAGTTTCACTCTAACATAGTTTGAGAATTAGAGAAATTCCTGAACAACACGGAGTGTAATAAGAGCTTTTAAGAGCAAAAATATCTCATTTGAAAATTTGCATTCGAGCGTGGATGTCATATCAGATTTGACTGCAGAATTTTAAAATTTATTAGAATTCTAAATCCATTTTGTGCGTGGAGTATTAAGTTCAGAGGATGAAGATATCTTGTCAAAAAGAAAATGCCCTCAGTTAAAGGTGCTTATTAATGATGATGTAGAAAACATTACTTAATACATATTAATATGTTATACTTTGGTGAAAATTGCTTTAATAAAGATATTTTCCTAATTATAAAAATATAATAGTATGTTTTAAAAAAAATTTTTGGAACCTAACCTCCCTTTTTGTACTAGTTCTTTGTTTCGTATAACACAGATTCATATAATAGCATTTTTTAGCAACCTAACAACCATGTTATACGGAGGTTACCTGTAGTTAAAATGGCCATATTTCCCAAAGCAGTATACAGATTTAATGCAATCCCCATCAAAATCGCAATGGCATTTTTTAGAGAAAAAGAACAAAAAATCATCAGGTTTGTACAGAACCACAAAAGACCCCAAATAGCCAAAGCAATCCAAGAAAAAAGGACCCACAGACCAATGGAGTAGAATTGAAAATCCAGAAATAAACCCACATAAATATGGACAGATAATTTTTGACAAAGGATCCAAAAACATACAATCTCGAAAAGAAACTCTTCAATAAATGGTGCTGGGAATATTGGAACGCCACGTGCAAAAGAATGAAACTAGACTGCTATCTGTTACCATGTACCAAAATTAACTCAAAATGGATCAAAAGCCTAAACATAAGACCTGAAACAATAAACTGCATAGAAAAAAACATGGGTACTAAATTTACTAATCCTTCAAAGAGGATTTTATGAATTTGACCTCAAAGTCAAGGGAAGTAAAAGCTAAAATAAATGAATGGGACTATTTCAAACTAAAAAGCTTCTGCACAGCAAAAGAAACCATCAACAAAACAAAGAGGCAGCCAACCTAATGGGAGAAGATATTTGCAAGGTCTCAGAAGGGGATAATATCCAAAATATATAAGGAACTCCTACAACTCAACAACAAAAAGACAAACAATCCAATTTAAAAATGGGCAGAGGACCTGAATAGACATTTCTCCAAAGAGGACATACAGATGGCCAATAGACATATGAAAAGATGCTCAACATCACTAATTATCAGAGAAATGCAAATAAAAACCACAATGAGATGTCACCTCACACCGGCTATCATCAACAAAACGAATAGTAACAAGTGTTGGAGAGGCTGTGGAAAAAAAGGAATCCTCATACACTGTTGGTGGGAATGCAGATTGGTGCAGCCACTATGAAAGGTAGTGTGGAAGTTCCTCAAAAAATTCAGAATAGAATTACCATATGACCCAGTAATCCCTCTCCTAGGTATCTACCCAAAAAATCTGAAAACATTTATCCGTGAAGATATATGTGCTCCGATGTTCACTGCAGCTTTATTTACACTGGCCAATACATGTAAATAACTGAAGTGTCCTTCCACAGATGATTGGATAAAGAAGATCTGTACACAATGGAATACTACTCTGCCATAAGAAAAGACGAACTAGTGCCATTTGCAACAACATGGATGGATTTTGAGATTATTAAACTAAGCGAAATAAGTCAGAAAAAGTCGAGGACCATATGACTTCATTGGTCCTTTTATATCTCATTGATATGTGAGATATAAAACTGAAAACAACAAAGGAACAAGACAAACAAATAAACAAAAACTCATAGACAGACAATAGTTTAGTGGTTACCAGAGGGTGGGGGGGAGGGAGGATAGAAAAAGGTGGTAAAGGGGGTCAAATATGTGGTGATGGAAGGAGAACTGACTCTGGATGGTGAACACACAATGTGATATATAGATAATGTATTACAGAATTGTACACTTGAAATGTATGTAATTTTACTAACCATTGTCACCCCAATAAATTTTAATTAAACAAAAAGAAATTAAGGAGGGAACCTGAAAAGATTACGTGGAGGTGGGAGAAAGCCAGTTGGGGATAGTTAACAAGATTATGTGCTGTCTTGAGGGTGGTTTATTTCAAAGGTATGTTAACCTAGATGCATAGAAACAGTAGACAGAGCTTGCTTAAGGCAAAGATAAACTTTTTACTAAAAAGTAATAGGCCTGGGGGGTGACTACCCACCATGACCTGCCCAGTTAGAAATTTATGATCCTATCACCCTGTGAGGTTACTTTCCATAGGACTCCTTTGTTTCATCCACACTTACATTGACAATTACTTGGAAGAGTGTGGAAGGATTCTAAAGAAGCCCACCCAGGACCACTGTGCAAACCTGGACCCCGCGCTAGGTACAAGAAGGGCCCATTGTGTCCCAGTGGCTTCCCAATTTGCATTGGGTGAACTGGGGTGAGTCTCTCTCAGAATCCCAGCCCTCCTTGTTTTAAGTAGCAAACCATAACTTTACTTGTGCTGTTCTTAGAAAATCCTCAAGTTGGATAAGGGTTGAGATAACCCAGGGAATGGAAAAAAATATGAGTTGCTACTTTAATTTCAGCTTTTTAATTGGATTACTTACTGAGAGTCTGAAGAAAAACTTGTCTTGGTGTAGAATTAATCCAGAATGTAAATTTATGAGACTACAAGAGTATCCAGAGAAAAGAAAGTCAGAGAGAGAGAGAGAGAGAGAGAGAGAGAGAGAGAGAGAGAGAGAGAGAGAGAGAGAGAGAGAGACTGGTAAAAGTTTAACCAGGGCAGAGTCCGATGTGAGAGAGCTGCCCGGATGAGCAGGAGTGCTGGGGTTTTGTATGTTTCCATGCAGGATGTAGGGTGCTTGTCAGCTTGCAGGAGGTGCTGCTGTTACAATTATCTTCTCTGGGGAACTGTCCTGTTCCCATCTATGATTAATGTCAGTTTGCAGGGGGTTGCTGTTGTTGGGAACTGTTCTGCTCCCATCTTGATGGGTGTTTGTTAGTGTGCAGGGGGTTGCCATTGCGATTGGGAACCTTTCTATTCTCACCTACGATGGATGTAAGGTGCTTGTCAGCTTGTAGGTGCAATGCTAGCCAGGGGATTCAGAGCCAAGCAATTAATGTTTAAGCTCATTCCTGTTAGCCAACAAGCTCCTGTTAACTCTTTTCCTGTGGCATCCTGCCAGCTCACAAGCCCACTCCCGTTAACTCTTTACTTGTCTCATCAAATCTTTGCTGGTTAAATGAGAGACTGAACTCTTTAGCCCTGAAAAAGAAAGGATACTTGCTTCCTCAACCTGAATAGCCAATGGGGTGATGATAGTTATTAAGATCCTCAAATCCTGAGTGTCAGAGATGGGTGCCAAGAGATATCCAGTGTGGTAGAGTAGTCGATCCTGGAGAAGCCGATCGGAGCCCTAGGGAGAAGAGCAGGGCACCCTGGAATGGGTTCCCCCCGAGAGAGAGGGGCCGGTGCCTTGAAAAATGTTGATGTTCCCACGGCATCCAGTAAGGTCTCACTGTCCCTTGCTTGGGTATTCTTAGGTGACTAAGAACCTTTGTGGGTTGCCCGAGGAAAATTTTCCTGTAGGGTGTAAAGCAGTCCTATGGGGATAGTCTCTGTATTTGGCTTATCTGGAAACATGCATGTAAGGGCTGGTTTTTCCTAGTAGTTTGTTCAGACTCTACAGATTTCAAAATTAGCAAATTGTACCTTCAAGGCCAACAAGCCCTACAAGGTGTTAGCTTCCCATTACTGTTAATGTAATAGAATAAAATAATCAGTCTTCCTGACTCCATCTTGCTAGAACCTGTCCAGTTCCCATAACATGTTGGTTAGTCCTGCACGTAGATAAGCTAATCATTAAAGGTTTCTAACCTATAGCCTAGGAATTACTGAAACAACCTCCCTACTCGAAACTACCTCCCCAAGGAAATAAGGAAATATGTACAAAAAGAATAATTGTTTATCAAAAAATTTATAGGAACCTCATGACTGGGACCACAGAAATTGGAATTTGTTGACCAAAAGCAAAGAAGTTTCATCATCCCCCTTGGGCCCTTGCTGACATCCAGATGTCTGTGGTCGTCCATCACCTCCTGACCTCAAACCCCTTCCATTTTCCCCTTTCCCCTGACATAAAAGAAACCTTAATTCTGTACTTTCTCAAGGTTGTCCTTTAGGACGCTAATCCACCATCTTCTCGGCTTGCTGGCTTTCTGAATAAAGTCACTTTCCTTGCCCCAACTCCTTGTCACTCAACTTATTGGCTTTCGTGTCAAGAGCAGTTTGAGCTTTCACTCAGTTACACTAAGATGGCTGAAATGAGGATCCTTTTAAAATAATCTTGCATGCACAATTAGAAAAAGCTGGCTATAAAATTAGGCAGAATGAATGGGGGGGGGAAAGCGATTAGAACTGTCTCGGAACTTAAAAAGGCCTTCTCCCCTAAGCTAAACTGAAACTCTAAAAATATTTAGAGAGGGGGAGAGACAGAGAGAGAGAGAGAAAGTATTTTGATAAATGGATCAACCTATGATGTCATTCAGTGTCAACCCAATTCTTTGAGGTATCCTCATTTTAAAAGGGGATGGTCATTTGGAACTTGACTTGTCAAGGACATATATAAATTGTAAGTGCCCTCAAAACAATATTTGGATGCAACTATTCTTTTGTAAACTACGTAGTAAATTTTTCTCATGGCTAGAAGTTTTCTGTTTGTGCCTGTCTTTATGAGTCTGTATGTGTATGTTGTAAATGTGACATAATTTTCTACCTCCAGATGGTACTGTTAAAATTAATTTAGATGCAAGCTCTTACGAGGGTTGGGTATTCTAAAATTCTTAGAAATGTAGAAACTAACTCATGCTTTTCAAGTTCATGTGATCTAAGATTAACCCATAGTAAATAAAAGCTAGCTTAAGTTTATTGGTTTAAGTAAAACAGACATGTCTTTATTTTACCTGGGTTTTACAAAAATAAATCCATGTTAATAATTGACTTTGATGTCTGAAATATGTTTCTAGAGTTTAAGTGATAAAAAAAATTCACCCTCTCTAGAAATCCTCAAAATACTCTGAAAGACACTGTACTTCCTATAATTGCATGAAATAGGAACTTGATATACATTAAAAGAAAGGATAATCCCAAAAGGGTTGGAGACAAATATATGTCACATATTTTCATACATTTGTGTAGGGTTATACAAGGTTCATAAATTTAGGATTTACGTAAATATATTTTTTCCTCAGTGGTTGCATTGGATGGTTGATCATTGAGATTATTGGCAATGAGGTTGAGAGGTTCTAATTTACTAACCTGGCTTCAAAGCCCTTTCATTGGAGGTGGTGGAAATTGACAAGGGTATTGGAATGACCAGACTTTCCTATTCTCTAAAGAACCTCTGAATTAGATCACTCCCTGCAACCCTCCACTCCCCACCTTACATACTACAAAGTGTATTATGTATCAGGGAATGCTTCTAGCACTGTTTGATGGGACTGAATCCTGCTTAATAGTGTGCTATGTGAATCTCCTCACAACCTGTGTCAGGAAACACCAGAAAAACCTGGGATATTATCCATTTTAGGCAGTGTGGGATGCGTGGGAGACCCTTTATGACTTGAACAATGAGTGAGGTACACTGGGACCTTTGATGACCTTGTTGTGCTGACCCATTTTTTCTTCATAAGGAGCCTTTGATGATACATCATCTTGGAATTTTTTTTTAAGACCAATCCCTTTGGTCTTGCTGAAAGATGGACTCAGCATGTTTCACCCTAATAACTAACTAAAGTAAGTTGCTATATACTTCGTTGTATGCATTGAAGCAGCCAGTAGAATGGGTTAAAAGCTTTGGAGTAAGCAAGGCCTGAGGTTGAATCTTGGTTCTGGTACTTGATAACAGTGATCTAGAGCAAGTAACCAATGATCACTTCACAGGGTTGTTTAGATTTTTTAATGATAGAATGTATATAAAGTAGTATATAATTTGATAGCTTAAAAAATTTATTAATGCAGATGGGTATCAGTAATACGTAACTTATAAAGAGGTTATAACTTGTAAAGGTTTGTTTATACCTTTGTAAAGGTTTCTTTATATATATGATTTGCTTCTGTTAAAATTAATATGTACAGTTTAGACTTTTACACTGGAACTCTGCTGTGATAGATGACTGTTTTCTATGTGTGCAGTTAAGCATGTAGAATATCTGTGCTAGAATATACAATAGAATATTCTGGTTGCTCTTCAAAGCTAAGATTTTCTTAAAAACATGGTTTAAAAACCTTATTTGCAAAAGATAAGGTTTTGTTGGACATATGGAGAGTACTTGTGGAGAGATGAAGCTACTGGGTTAGGCAGTTTTTCTGGTGTTGGCAGTGGATTCTCAGAAATTGGGACATTTTCATTGTCTTCTGACCAAAGGTATTTATTTTCCAGGTAACTGACTTAGTAGAAATGGTTGAGGCTGCCATATGTAAAATTGTTACTGGTACAAGGATTCTGGGAGTGAATTTCTACCTTTGATTTCTACCTTTGATTTAATCACTTTGGAACTTTGAGCAAAATGTAGGTTGTAAACAACCTACAAACATGTACTGGGTTGTGAGCACTGAGATACCAAAGAATATAAATCAGGTCCTTGTCTCCAGTCAAAACACAAGCTGCCGAGAGCACCACAAGAGTTAGGAGCACCACAGTGCTCTACTACATGTCACAGAGATGCTAGTCATGGGATGTTCTCAACCTCCTTCTGATCACAGCACACTTTTAAATATTAGTCCTTTTGGTGGCACACTTAAATTAGAAAACTCAAAATGACACTAAAACAAGATAGCAGTACCACAAAGCAGACGGCACTATTGGGTTTTATCACTGTTTCACAATATCTCTAAATGTCTGTGTAGGAGGCCTTTCCACTTCGCTGCCTTTAAACTTTGTGTTGCTGTTGGAGCAGAACTGTACACTGACCACATTCTCTTATGTCCTCACAAGACTAAGATCTCTCATACTACAGCAAAAAGGGGAACTTCCTTTGGTGCCAGCTTGAATTTATGTCTTTAAGTGCAGCAAGCTGAGACGCACTTTATCTTGCAAAATGGCCCAGTCCACTCAGCTCAACATTCCTTCTGATAGATGTCCCTGAAAGGGTATTTGTAATCAGTTGTAGAACCAATAAATTTCACTCTTTGGGCAAAATTGGTTGGCATACCTGGGTGGCTCCAGGAACACGAGCGTGCTTTAGCCAACTGTTTGAGGACCTGATCTCTAACTGGAATAGTCAAGAGCTGGGAGTTGGGTGGAAACTGATGTAGTCAGGGACTGCATCTTAGAGATGGACCTTGAAGGATAGGTAAGACTTATATGGGTAGATGCAGAAATGACACTCTATTCCAGGTAAAGAGAATATTGTCATTTCATTCTGTAGCATAAAGAATTCTCACTTTCAATTTTCCAGTTCTCTTTTCAACTTCATTTCTTGAAGTATGGCAATTTATGTTTTTAACTTCACTTACTGAAATGAGGTACAATCTCCATGAAGAGTTCAATTTATCCAAAGTAGATGGCACAAGCCTCTATGGTGTTAGATCACTAAAATACAGTGCCCTCCTTTCACCTAACAAGGTATGAGATCAGGTCTCCCACATGCTATTGGGTGTATGCCCACAACAGTTCAACCCTGCCCTCCCAAATTTCTGGCTTTCCCTTTTATACTAAGGAATCCTTGTCAGAATCCACTGTAACACTTTTCAGTATTAACTGTACCTAACCTCTTCCCAGTATTTGGTACGGTCAGCCTTTCCCTCATTTATGCCCTTTTCCCTTGCTTTCTCTGACACCATACTCTTGGTTCTCCTCTCCTTCTGAGAATTTCCTTCTCAGGCTTGTCATGCAGGGTGACAGGCAGGGTCTCTTCTGGGGTCTCTAGTCCCGCTCCCCACATAAGAACGCAGGACATGGTGAGGCCAAAAAGGAACACCCACGGAGCCATAGATGGGGGAGCCACACCACTATACTCTCCCTGGCGGCTGGGTTGGAGACACAGGAAGCAGGAGCCACACTGTTCGCAACCCTCACTGTGCTGCTTGCAGGCTCAGCCACCATCTTCTCCCTAGCCCCCATTCGCTGCTAGCGTAGCCACAGCAGTTATATTAGTGGCCAATGGCTCACTGGTTACAGCTGACCGCCAACTAGTAACAGCTGCTGGCCATTTACTACCTGAGCCAGTACCTTTCCACATGAGGCCGAGAGCCTGGAAATTGCACTCCAGGCTTTGTCCCCACAAGGCTCTTGTCCCTTAAATATGTTCCTCAAGGCTCCTACTTTGGATCTCTTCTCTCTTCTCATTCTAACCACACACAATAGGAAGTGTATGGGGATTCTTATAACTGCAAAATGCATTTGAGATAAGCATACCCCTTAATGGATGCTCACTAGCTCTCAGACATTACTCTGCCTTAACTAAAATCAACACACAGGGACAAATAATGAAGAGAATTTTGTTAGGGAAACGTCCACCTTCCATATCTGCCCAGGAGGCAGGGCCCATAACAGGAAGAACCTTCTAAAGAGTCTCAATTGAAACTTCCCCCCACCCTGTGGTCTTCTGATTAAGAGGACACCCCCTTAAAAGATAAGCACCCCTAAACTTGTTTTTTGAGACATCCTCTTTATCCGACTCCATTTTTAGACAGAAACTCCAAGCGAGCTGGACTGTCCCCAGCACCAGGCCCGGCCTGGCACAGGGCGAGTTTTTGGGCTTGTCTTGTGTGTTGGCTCCCTCTGGGGTTGAGGTCCTGGGGTACGCTGAGGACCCACAGCCAAAGTGCGAGGATACGACCCAGTTGAGCCGGAGAACAGGAAACCGGAACATGGCTAGTTCTGCCGATGGGTGCCGGACTCAGAATAACCTCGCCGGAAGGAGCAGACACAAGCCATGGGCTTAGGGTAGGGTCCAGCCAATTGTTCCCGGTTCCACTCAGGTTCTCCCGAAAACAACCGGAAGCGTTGCCTCGCTAGCACTGTATTGGGTCAGGCCTCAGTGACGTCATAAGGAGCACGCCCCTTTCAGGGAGGGGCGGGAGGGAGCGCGGCTCTGTGACGCAAGCGCGTTGGCGCGTTGTAGGTGGAGTTAGAGACCGCCTGGGGGTTGTAGGGAGAAGGCGCTGCCGCCATTTTGTTGGGTGTTTGTCGCAGCGGCTGGAGGGAGGAGAGGGCGGTTTGGCAACATTTCTCGCCCACAGGGCCTTTTGCTTTTGCAGAGGTAAGGTTTCGGGTGGGATATTCTGTGCTGGGCGGATTTCCAGTCTTTTAGGTCTCCAAGCCAGGTGTCGGAGAGAAGACTGGGTTCGGGGCCTTGGCGACTTGGGTTCCTTCGGGGCACAGCTCCGCTGGTGGCCTTTAAAACCTAAAGATGCGCAGGTGTCATGGTAGATTTAAAATCCTAGGGCAAAAAGACGGCGGTTCTGCCGCTGACTCTTCTCTGAGGGCCCTGGCCGCTCTCATCGCGGCCCCGGAGGCCCAGTCTCATCCCGCCGGCTAGAGCAAAGACTTGTCAGGAGACCCTTCGATAGCCGCCCCTCGGGTTTGTGTTGTCGAAGATCAAGGCCTGCCCTGGATGCCTGTTCCCGGCCACTTACAGCATTTGGGGCTTTTCCAGAGTCAAGCATTTGTACCTATCTGAGTGCGCCGAAGGCTCTGGCCAGGTGCCCTGGGGCGGGAAGGCGGAGATGGGGACCGGGCATCCGAGCAACTGCTAGTCTGCGTGTCCTTGTAGTAGTGGCATTTAGCTAGTGCTTGTAAGAGGTAGAAATACGGAGAGGTTCGCCCTTTATGTGACACTGTTCTTTTCTTAGGTGGAGCATGCCACGGCTGCACCAGACCTGTATTTCTGACATTTTGCGTCGTATTATCATCTTTGATTACTCAGGTAGCCGTGATGTGCTTATCGGGTACTTAGGAACAGCCCTCCAAACTGGCTTGGCCAGCCATCTGGTCTTGCTTTGTAATTGACCTTGTATGATTGTACTCCATACACGCACACCCACAGGCTTGTGACCTGTTAAATGCATTTCTCCTGGAGCCATTTAATCATAACTTTAACCTTTTTAGATATTTTTAGTCCACATACAGAGGATAAATTTATCAGGTGTTACAGGGTATTAAAGGGCAATAAAGAATCAGATTTCTAATATGGGTATATACTACATATGGATCCATTGTGTCTAATGTTTTTATTGAAAGCTGTCTAGTTATTCTAACTCGAAGGATTCTTTATTTTAGAGGTAGTGTAATAATTCTAGCCAGTTTTTTTGTGTTTTCAAAGGAGCCTTATCTGGAAAATGTTTCAGAGGAGCCTTATCTGGAGAATGTGTGTCCAGTTTTCTTCTCTTTGCTTCCTGAGAAAATATTTAGTGGGGGAGGGAAAACTTCCTGACAGCCGAATTAAATTTAAAGTGGTGAACCTGATTAGAGAAATGAAAATCTTTGGCTCTCTCGAGATGCTTATTCGCTTTTGAATATTTGCATATCGATAACTTTGGTTATTTGAGAAGTCTGCCTTGTTTGAGGTTAGCTGGTTGTGGCAGACTGACAAGGAAAAAAATACGTAAAACTAAAACAGACACGTTTTGCAAGAACTGCATAATAATGGATGGTCATAATAACAACTCTTAGTCATCAGATACTGTAATTTTGCTTTTTGTTTAAGAATGCTTAACCAGGCTATTTTAAAGAGTTTATGATGTGGTTAAAATACAATTGTGGTAATTGAAGGGTCAGAAGAATTTCATTAGAAATATAATTTTTTATGCCTCTTTTGATGACCTTTTGCCTCAAGTTAATTTGTAGTATCATTCATTCGTTTCCCATACTGCAGTGACTATCAAACCAGAATGCTCACTTATTAATATCTAGTGAAAACCTAACAAGGTTTTAGGATTTTTGTTTGACCTGACCAATGCTGTCTCTTCTTTTTTTTTTTCCTTTTTAAGCAAGCTAAAAGAGAAGAGAAGCTACTTTTTCAGAAGATGTTTTGATGGGCATAGAATTAGAATCAACAAGAGAAGTGAGTTAAAAGATGTGACCATTTGGTGGCATCAGGCTCTGATGGCATGATACATACATTTTCTTAGGGAATACCTCCCAGGAGAATTGCAGCTGCCTTATTTCAAAGTCTGTTTTTAATCCATTTGAAATTATTTAAATTTTTTACTTGAATTTGTTCATTTGTTTACTTGATACTAAGTCATTTGGGCAAGCTGAAGGTTAACTAAACTTGTTTTGCTGCATTTTACCTTTTTTCAACTCGTTGCTGAGTTGTGAGACTCCCCCTGTTCAGCACATTTTAGATGTCACTGTTATAAACTTAACTGCTTTGAAATGAGTTAAGGTGGGGAGAGGCAGATAGGGATTATGTTGTTTGAGCACAGATACTGAGACTGGAAAGAACCTATGCATTAGAGGTTATAGTTACAGATGGAGTCAGGGAATCGTCATCATCTTTGTCTGATTTCTCTGTGACCACATCCATCTTTATAGGTTGGTTTCTTCAGTGTCACCCCAGATCTACAACAAGACTTAAAAAAATAAAAACACAGAATAACTGCAGGATTATCTGAAAATAAACTTGTTTGATAGAGAAAATGAGTTCATAAAATAATCTTATTGCCCATCAGATTCTTTGTTGAGGTCTGTGTTCTGTTCACCTTTCCCCCGCCACCGCCCCCCCCCCCCCAAGCTTGGGGTCATTTTGAGATGTAGAGAAAGGAAGTCTGGCATGTTTGAGAAAAAGTAGCTTCATTAATGGCTCTATACTTTTTAACAGTCATCTGTATTTAGTGTCCCTAAGTGTTTCTCTGAGTTCAGTTATTTGTATTAGTATTTTGCCAAAGCTGCGTGACATTTGTGATAGTATTTCCCTTTAGATTAGCTCACATTTTAAAGTTAATGTTTTTTAAGGAAATGATAACAAAAACTTAATTAGGAGATTGGTAATAATTTACCATAAAAAGAAGGTGATGATACAAATAAAACCAAAAAACATTATTACTGTCTGGCTAGATATTGTTGTCTACTGAAGGCGCTAAGCCTGAACCCTGGCTCTGTTTTTATTTTTTAAATGTTGGTTAGCAAGTGTTAGTTGAAGATAAGCACCAAAGTGAGAATTTATCCAGAAGAATTGAAAGAAAATGCATTAAGGTCTCACAGTGTTATTCATCATTTAGTATTAGATCTATTCGCCACTTTAAAATCTTCTGACATACCAGTGGAATAGTGCCCCATGCCTTGGGGGACGTTACCTACGAAAGATTTTAGAATCTGTATGACCCTGTGTGCTGGATGTTTATATTTAAATGTGTATAATACTTTATTTACTAAACCATGTAAACACCTCTACAACTCACTTTTTGTTTCCGTTAACAGATGCGGCATTCCAGAAGAACTCACTGCCCTCATTGGGATGGTAGAGAAAGCTGGGGACATGAAAGCTACAGTGGAAGTCACAAACGAAAGAGGAGATCCCACAGTAGTACGCAGGAGAACAGACATTGTAAACCACATCACCAGTTTAAAGAATCTGATTGGTAAATTACTTGAACTAGTAGCATTTTAACACTAGCAGTTTTAATGATTAATCATTAGCTTATGTAGTTTTCATCTGTTAAATTATTTTATAATTCTGAATATTTTATAAATATTCAGAAATCATTTAAAGGCTAGACACTATATAGTTGCTGAGGCTACAGCTGTGAATAAAAGAGTTCCTGCCCTATATCTATGCCTGTTTGGGCGTGGTGGGAACACTTAAGTCCCAGCTGCTGGCAATGTAGTTGGGGAGATGAGACAAAAAGTTAATAGTGATGCTAGGACACTCAGTGCCTTAAACTTGTTTGTAGGAGGGAGATATGTATGTTAGGATGCTCCTTTAGTGTTCCACGAATGAGAGATAATAAAGGGCAGGGAGAGTAACTCCAGCTGAGGAAAACAGCAGGTACTATTGGGGAGTGTTTAAGTGCATTGGGGATTGGTCCCTTACTATGTACTACAGGTTATTTTTGTAGATAAGGCCAGTGAACATGCTTGGGATTTTTAGAAGCTTGGTTTTAAAAACCATTCCTTTGCATAGACAATAGCCAGTAATTTAGGATAGGGCCTCAATAAAAGTTTCCAATAACATGTCCTGTTTTATTATATTCTTACTGGTATAAAATTTGGAGGTGATACATTCATTTAGAGTTAAAGGCATTTTAAACTTCCTAAATGTGATTGAAGAAAGGCTAGATGAGTAGAGTTTCTTTCATTCTGTCTTCCATTTTCTTTTCTCATTTGTTTTATTGGTTCTATGTTTTCTCCCTGTTTTGTGCAGATGTTCCATTGGGACTGTTTACCAGGTTGGTTTCTAAATTAGCCAGCTGGGGTTACTTTAAAAAACAGTATGTAATTTTTTTCCTTCTCCATCCTAAAACAGACTTGTTCTGCAGAACAGTGAGCTTGTTGGTGGTCAGCACAGACTAATCATTCTTCATCACACACTGTTATAGGGAGGGTTTATGACAGGATTTCAATGACCTGAGCTAATCACTGTCCTATAGAAAAGCATCTGTACCCTATTATTAATAAATACAAAATACTCTGTAAGGCTTAACATTATAGTGCTAATCCCTCATGAGTTTATTATACGTTGTATATGTAGAAAGGAAGTGATCTGAGTGATAAAACAGTTCGTTCATGTTCATAATTAATTACATAAACATGGTACTAAGTCGGGTTTACCACCACCAGGCCAATAGCTTCCTTGACAAATTTGCACCAGAGATGTTTGGTGGTAATTGCTCTCTATAATCTGGAATATTATAGTAGTCTTTTTAAAGATTAAAAACTTTAGAAGTGTTTTTCATAAAATTGGAAAATGCATAAAAGTATAAAGAAGGTAACTTTGATAGGATGCTAGTCCCCCATTTGGATGTAAAATTATTTCTGGTTATTCTTAAAAATGTCTTTATATACAAATCTTTGCCCCTGGTTATTTTCTGAAAATAGATTCTAAGAAGGGGCATTTTCAAGTTAAAGGGTATAAAGTCTTGTTACATATTAGCATCTTTCTAGTAAGTTTGTACCAGGTTACTCCTACAACATCCCCTTTGCCCCTCACCAGTCTTGGCTATTTTGAAATGCCAAGGATAGAGTTTTGTTTTAATTTGAATTTTTAAATTTCTAGTGAATTTGTCCACTGTGATATTTATTGACTACTTAAACATTTTTGTATTCTCAGCCTGTTTTTGCTATTAAAGTGTATTCTTACTGATTTGTCAGAGCTTTTATTGTGTATCAGTTATTTTACCTTTTTTGTTTGTTGCAAAGGGTCTTTCTGATTTGTCTTGGCTGTAGCCAGTGAATTGGTATTCCCCTCCTACAGGCTTAATCAGTTTTGCATAGTATATTAGGAAGACTGATATGGCTGTATACATCTTTTATGTATTGTAAAAATCCGTAAATATCTTCCTATGACATAGACTATCAAGTCTTAAACCAATGATTCTCAAACTTCAGTGTGAATAGAATCACCTCGGAGATATGTTTAAAAATGCACCTTATAAGATATAGATTGAGTCTAACCTGGAGCCCAGAGATGTTCGTGTTGAATACTTCCATGTTTTGATATTGCTGATAAACCACCCTTTGAGAAACACTGTTTTAAAGTCCTTAGCCTGGCATGCAAGATTTTGGATGATCTGTTCCCAGCTTATTTATTTGCATATGTTCCCCTATGTGAAAATTGCCCTTGCTGCAATTGTCTACTGTTTCCTAATACGTACACAACAAACCCATCTCTAAGCCATTTTGGCTAAACGTGCTTTATAAATAGAAAATGGTAATATGCCATTGTTCTTCCATGGCATTTTTTCTACTTTCCACTTTGTCCAAATCCTGAAGATTCAACTGTGTTTTTTTTTCATGAAGTCTTCCCTGACCATTTTCAGATGTTTGAGTGCTTTTCCTTCTATGGCCCTGAGCACTCATATGTAACCTTTCAGCATTTCCTGCATTGTTGAGTTGTATTTTTGTGTCCATTTTTTGTTGGCAGGGATTTTGCCATACATAATTTACAGGACCTGCGGAAGTAACAATGAATGTCCGTAGACTCAGTCTTCGCTATTTTTTGGGACTATAGTGGAAAATTCACCGGACATTCAGTGAATATTCTTAGAAATTAAATCTTTTCATCTTGTTCACCCTGTCCGTGGCCTTTTATAATTCTATATACTTTGTTTATGTAATATCTAAGCCTTTGTTACAGATTGAAGAGATCCTCCTCTTTGTAGTTTATCCTCATGGTTTTCACCCCATGTTTGTTATTCTATTGATGTTTATGGATTATCAGCAGCTCTAATTTCATGCACTATTCCAGTTAGAGATTATTCATATTTTTTTCTGACAGAAATATTTTGGAATTTTATGGCAAGGATGCTTTACAGAATTAAACAAAATGCCTTTAAGAGTATGGTAATTTCCAGCTTGATCTCTCCCTGACAGGTCCAAGCCAACTAATCAGATCTTTGATCTAGACCCACAGTCTTACCTTAATAATCCTGATTTGTTTCTTCAATGGATAGAACTAAGACTGACACTGGGGAAGGGGAAAGGGGGTTCCTGCATCTCAGCCTGGGTTTGATGCCAGCTCTGTTGAGTAGCAGTTTTAGAGATGTTTCTCTTTATATCTGCCTAAGCCAGCCCCCTGGGAAAAAGAATGACAGCATATTCTGGGGGAAAGAGAGGGGTTGGTGAGGACAATCTAGTCAACATCTGTCACTCCATTGCTTGTCAGGATTATTTTAGCTGATTTGTCTGACTGGGCAGGTGTCCCCTCTCTCCCTCAGTGCTCCATGTGCATCCCTTTTGAAGCTTCGCACTCTGTTGAAGAGGACACTCAACCCAGGTAGAGAGGGGGGCGGGAAACTGGGCCAATTGAAAGTATGTCCTTTTCTTTCCATCAGGTCAAGGCTACTTAACTGGGATCCATTGACTTCCTGAGGTCCATGATCTCTGAAATTCCTTGCCAAGTTTTGTTTATGCGTTGGTGCATTTCTTGGGGGAGAGGGTCCGTTTCTTTCATCAGATTTTTCGAAGGGATCTGTAGATTCAAAAGTTAAGCACTGTGGCACTAAATGTAGACTTCTGTATGTTGCAAGCAAGTATAACAGGAAATCAGAAACGCAAAGGGAAGTAGGGTGGTGGGTCTCATAATCCTAGGCAAGCAATTACAAGATCCCTTTCTCATTTGAGGGAGATTTATTTTAGATGTCTTTGGCACCTGAAGCAACCTTCAAAAGCTATTCTGTATTTTTTCAAAGAAACAACCGGAAGCTAGAAGAGGAGATGGGAGAGGTGATGTGTGTGATAAAATTGACCCATATAATCAGAATTAGAATCTGCTCTACAACCCTTGCAAATCTTTTTCCTTCTAGGGAATCAGTCACTTGTAAGATGAAAGGGCTGGAGTACATTTAAGATTCCTTCTAGAAAGAATACACCACCTTTCATGAAAGAATTCTCTGTGTGCCTGGGATATCTAAAATTCACTTAGATTAAAAGAGAAAGGAATCCTGTTTTGCCTGCCTGTAATTGTGTGTGGCTCTGTGAGTAAAGAAAGCTTAGTTGCAGATGCATATATTGTAAGACATGATTTTCAGAAGAGCAGTTTTGTGAATTTTTGGTTTTAATTTTCTCCGGAAGGCAAAGGAATGCTTAAGTAAACACTGAACGCAATTGAATGATTTGGCTCAAGCTTTGTTCCTTGAAGTGAGGTGCTTGACAGCAATCTATATAATAAACACGAACCCATTTGCTTATTGGTTAAAGTAAAATTCTTAAGTTTTATGATAAGTATAAATTCTAATTCATCAATTTGAATTTTTTTCTTTTATTGTGTTAGCTGTTTAAACCAGGAATTCTTGAGAATATTTTGTTTAAACCACATTATTCTAACGGTGAAGAGAATAATTTCAAGTCTGTTAATGTGTTTGCAGTCATTATTTAGAAGCAAGGTCCTTAAATGAGAGAGAGTATCGGGACCGGAGATACGTTGATGAATACAGAAATGATTACTGCGAAAGATACATTCCTAGACATTATCACAGAGACGTTGAAAGCCATTACCGAATCCACTGCAGTAAATCTTCAGTCCGAAGCAGGAAAAGCAGTCCTAAAAGGAAGCGTAATAGACACTGTGCAAGTCATCAGTCACATTCGGTATGATTGATTTTGTTTTTATTTTGTGTGGCTACTTATTTGTGTGTAAAACTCTTAATGAGCCCTTAAGTTTGGAAAACATATATAAAATACTATTTGTGTATATTGTCTATTACTTGAATCCTTAAAGGAAACTTCCAGATTCTCATAGCTAATCTGTATTTATTAGCAAGCCCACATTTACTCATTATCTGCAGACCACATCGTAAGTTTCTTGATTTTAATAATTAAAAATATTCTATTTTTATGTTTTGTAATACAATCTTATGAAAAGATGAAGCACCCATCTTTTCTTTGATTTTAAACTTTTTTTTAAAAAAAAACTGTAAAAGAAACCCCTTTCCTGGTTTTTAGAAACAAGTATAGATAGTTGCCCTGGTGGATACTTAAATATCCTGTATACAGCATAGTCCCATAGCATAGTGCATTATTGTCTGCAGCTAGTTCTTCTGAAGTTCTGAAAATGGGTGCTGAATGGGAAATGCATTTAAAAAAAAAGAAAACTGCCCTTTTTTTTAATACTTAGACCTGTTTGATCAGTAAACTTTGAATTATTGTTTTCCTCCCCAAATTTTCTTCAGTAATACTAGCTTTGAACTGATTGAACATTGAAATCAACTATTATTTTTCGCTTTTATTTTAATCATGTATATTTTTAAAAATTGCTAAACAAACAATTTCAAATAATCTTGGACATTTTTCTGACAAACTAGACATCTCAATTCACAGCATATGCTATTTTATAGCAAGAGATTAATAAATCATGACATTGCATTCTTTAACTTTCAGACTTCAATTAAATCAGTATTTTAAAGAGACAATTGTGTTGTTTTTTTTCTATTGCCACTTTAAGTATCTTATCTGAAAATCTGTTCCTTGCCATGTTTTTCTTCTGTAACATAAACTGTGCCCTGTGAATTTCTGGGGACTGAATTTGAAATTGCTCCTGCCAACTGTTCGTGGCCTGGTGCTTATCTGAATGCCTGAATATCTCCCCGCTGAATGAATTGCGTATTCTGCCCTGAATTCACTCTGATATATTGATTGGCTGGACGATCTTGGTGCTGCCCACTTGCCGTTCCAGAAGAGCCACCGAAGGAAAAGATCCAGGAGTATAGAGGATGATGAGGAGGGTCACCTGATCTGTCAAAGTGGAGACGTTCTAAGAGCAAGATGTATAGAATATTTTTCAACACTTTTTAAACTTTGCAGACAGAATAATCTGAAAGAATAGTTTGTCAGCGGGGGGCTAAAGAACTCTTCATTGCTTTTTTGTTTTGTTTTTTTGTGGGTTTGTTGTTTTTTGTATTCCTTCTTTTCTGTAGAATTTAAATATTTCTAAAGTTCCAAAATTATTAGTGGAATTTGAGATTAGAGCAAGAAAGATAGCTCTATCTAACTGTCGTTGTAGCAGCTGAAAATAAAATAATTTGAGTGCTGAAACTGTAGTTATGTTTTGATAGAGATCATTTGAAAATATTCCACACTTAAGCATTCATTGTTTGAATAACTAGATAATTTGTGCTCAGGTACTTACACTTCTTTCTCCCCCCTCACTTTAGATGAAATCGTGGACACTTTGGGTGAAGGGGCCTTTGGCAAAGTTGTAGAGTGCATTGATCATGGCATGTAAGTTTGATTTTTTTCATTTATGAATATTTTGATATTTTTGGTGACAAAGAATCAATGATGATGAAATGGTATTTTAAGTGGTAGCCACATGTTTTTCTGGGAAGTATAAATATTCAAAATTTCTTGGACTGTGTACGTGATTTATTTACCATGAGAGTGGGCCCTAGAAAAACACACTGTTCCCCAATAAAAAATTTTAAAAAATGCATACGTGTATCCATAGATAAATATATCTTAGTGGTTTTGCATAAAGCGTTTTCATTTTCTCTTTTTATAGGTAGCACTGAGAAAACTTAGTCATATAATTAAATAGATAAGACTAGAAGGAATTGTGTCACAGCAATTTTATAACAGTTCTGTTAAGTCTTGAGACATGCCAAAGATTACAGGGATATTATCATCAAAATAATTTGTAATGATTTGTCAGCCAACAACCTCATTGGGGCTTTGTTGAAAGCAATAAATTGGAAACCAGCAGACTTGGAAAAAGGTCTACCCAGCCACTAGAAAGACTTGTTTGACTCAAAGATTTTTTACATCCTAAGGCACATATTTTGATGTGCTAATTAGTGGCATGTGGGGGTTTTCCTTTCTTCTGTAAAGTGGTAGGGCCACAGTGAAAAAAAGAGGCTTGAATGCTGGCTCATATTCCAAATGATCAGATTTAGAAAAGAGGACAAAAGGAAGCTGAAAATTTGGAAATCCATTTCCTCACACTGCTGTACTTAGGAAGTATTACAGATGCCCCAATCTAAAGCTCACTGCACTCCACTTTAGCTGTTTCTACCTGTTTGCATCTGTGAATTTGCTAAGCATTGTCTTGACTTCATGACTTAACTGGTGGTGTCTCTTTCGCCTGAATGGTCCCCTTTTCTCCCAGATCGGACAGACTGATAGCTATCTTTCAGGGCTCAGTTGTGTGTCACCTATTCTCTGAAGAAGTCTGAGTTCCTCTAACCCCCAGTGGTTTGGCTCTCCCTCTTCTACTCTGTTGTACCTCATACCAAACACTTCTGACCTGCTGAGAAGTTGTGCCTGTCTTTTTCCGTTGGATTGTGAGGCATGTAAGGACAAGCCCTGTCTTCATCACTGATACGTAGGCACGGTCTGGCACAGAATGGGTCTAACCTGGTGAATGAGCAAATGCTTTTAACAGTAGTGTATTCTATTTGAGATTTATATTTTTATTTTTTTAACTTGTATAAAACCGAGATAAATTTAAAATTCTGGAACCAAACACTAAAATTCATAAGTATTAAGGGAATCCTCACTCCATATAAAGTGTATATTGTCAGAAAGTTTTGAAAAGATGTTATATGGAATCTGGTATAATATACCCTAAAAAATTATTTTAAAAAATAGCACAGAGAATTGATAATAAGGTTATGCTTTAGAAGATACGTCTTCATGCTCCTGTACATTTACAACTTTCATCTTCATTTTGTTTTTAAGGGATGGCATGCATGTAGCAGTGAAAATTGTAAAAAATGTAGGTCGATACCGTGAAGCAGCTCGTTCAGAAATCCAAGTATTGGAGCATTTAAATACTACTGATCCCAATAGCGTCTTGTAAGTATAAACTTGGACTATGATCTGTTGTATTACATGAAATCAGAATTCTGTGAACTGAATTATTTTTATTTTGATCTATTTTAGCCGATGTGTCCAGATGCTAGAATGGTTTGATCATCATGGTCATGTTTGTATTGTGTTTGAACTGCTGGGACTTAGTACCTATGATTTCATTAAAGAAAACAGCTTTTTGCCATTTCAGATTGACCACATCAGGCAGATGGCATATCAGATCTGCCAGTCAATAAATTGTGAGTATACTTGAGAAATCTTTAAACACCAGAAAATTGAAGTTTTTGTTATACAAGTGACATATCAAAACATTGCCACTAAAAATACATAGTATAGTTAAAGATGACCCCTATATCCACTACTAATTCTTCCTTCCCCAGTTAAAATTTGCCAGTGAAACTAATAATGTGTTTTTGTTCTCTTATAGTTTTGCATCATAATAAATTAACCCATACAGATCTGAAGCCTGAAAATATTTTATTTGTGAAGTCTGACTATGTAGTCAAATATAATTCTAAAATGGTAAGTTAAAGACTTGTTTTAATTTTGGTGGTTTTCTTTAAAATTAATTTAGCTTGGAGATCCTTGGAATGCGGAATTTCATTTCTGAGGCTCATTTTATCCTGATGTTTAACCAAAAAAGGGTAATCTTTCTTTGCCTTACTCATGGGTTATATTGAATCAAGAAGATACTTCACATGCAAGCTTTTTGGATAGTGCTGTAAAATATATCTTTATTGATCTTCATGTTTACTCAACTGTATCTCGCTAGAAACGTGATGAACGCACACTGAAAAACACAGATATCAAAGTTGTTGACTTTGGAAGTGCAACATACGATGATGAGCATCATAGCACATTGGTATCGACACGGCATTACAGAGCTCCAGAGGTCATTTTGGGTCAGTAGACACCAGACTTCCTGATAACTGTAATTGAAGAAGAGCTTTGGGGGAGGGGGAGGGTGTGATTTTTCTTAGTGTGCAGATAATGCTAGTTTCATACAAATCTGGATATTACTATAAATATTTTTCCTGAGTGGGAAAAATGTGATATCACCTGTAAAAATAGTTCAGGAGGTGGTTGTTTTTGAACAACTTAATCTTACGTGATTCTAAGAGAACAAACTGCTGGCTAAGTACATCACAGTAATGTGATTCTGCAGTGATATGGGTGTCTGGGTATCTATTTTCATGTAATTATAGAAGCATGGTGCTAGTAAAAATGCTAAAGATTTGGTTAGCAGACATCTAAATATAGGGTGGGTGGAGGTCAAGAGGAAAAGAAAGAAGGGCTAGTCTAAGAAGAGAGCTTCTTTGATTACCCTTGACATGAGAAAGGCTGGAGAAGAAAATGAGTTGAGGTGCAGAGTTTTAAAATGAGGGAATTCAGTAAGGGATCATACACTAAAATTTAAAAGTTAGAGACCAGGTCATTTTCTCATGACCAGGTCATGGGAAATCAGAGATGGATTTGGGGGCTTGGAGACAGTGGGAAAAGTTCAGATCAGCTGCTATGGAGAGATAGTTAAATGGAATAAGCCCATTGGCCAAAAATAAGGTCCAACTGAGGTGGGATAGTAAAACATTTTTATGAAATCAGTTTCCAATTTTTACATTTTTTGGTCCAACAGGACTTGGTAGTTCAGAATAGGAATGTGAAAGCAAATTAATGATGTTTACTTACAGCAGAGGATTGGTCAAGGGGTAAGGAATAGAGTGCTGGTCAGTAGAACTTCCCACAATGATGGAAATGTTTTATGTTAGCACCATCCATTGTGGTAGCCATTAGCCACATCTGGGCTACTGTGTACTTGCATTGTGGCTAATGTGACTGAGGAACTGAATTTTTAATTTTATATTCATTTAAATTTCAGATTTAAATTTATATAATGTGGCTTGTAACTACCATATTGGACTGCACACATTTAGAGCTTATCTTTGAAATGGATGATAATAGGTTTTTGGCTTAGTGTGGTGTGAAAGGAGCTGCTGTCTTACAGTAGTTTACAAAGAATATTCATGGTTGAGGATTGAAGGTTACTTTGAGGATAAAAGAAAGGAGTGTAGGAAAAGATTGTGGACAGAGGAATTTTCAGATTAAAAGGAGAAAAACCCCTGGGTTTTATCAATTTAAAACTCAGGTTTCCCCCGCATTTTGACCTGGGGGAATACAACACAAAACAATTGGCATTTTTTTCTTTATTATTGATACTTAAAACAGTGGTGTGTCTTAGAGTTAATGGCCTCTTAGATTGGGTAAAATATAGTTCTTAGTAATAATGAAGTTCAAGTGTGGCCAGGCTAGGGATAGTTGGTGTTAAATTTGAAGTTGGGTTATTGGCCTTGAGGGCAAGAAATCAGGGAGGTTAGGAGGGTTCTTTGTGTGTCTGGAATGGTAATCCTGAGGGTTAAGGCAGAATTGGATAGGAGAGGAAGATTGCATTCAGGTGCTGAGCTTGAGGGCTGTTGGTCTCAGGTCTGAGGTGTGGTAATAATCAGATAAAGTTGGGAGAGGTGGGTGCAACTGAATGATACAGAATTCCAAAGAGTATGAGAAGTGATTCATCAGAGTGGGAAGATTCAGAATGGAGTGCTGCAGGCTACTGTCCCCTGGGGAACAGCTGGATTGGGACACAGGAGTGGCGGGAGAAGAAAACTTTTGTCTTAGGTCCAAGCTCTGTCATTTGCAGATTTTGTGTGTGTATGTAAGTGGAAACCGTGCTCCGTTATCCAGTTGTTCAAATGGTAAGCACTGTGAGGGTTTCCCAAAGTGACTAAATCACAGTCAAGGCTCTTGAATATATTGTTTCTTCCTTTATTTTTAAATTCAGTGATGTTACTGAAAGTAATTGAAGTATCTTTTAAAGTAGGTTTTATTTATACATTATTGTTTTATTATATATTTTATCTTTGAAAGATTAAAATAGCTGTATGTTTCAGTCGTTTTCTTTTCTTTTCCAATTATGTACAGGCTTAAAAAGGCTAGGTGTCTCACTCCTTCCAGAGTAGTGTTGCCATGGATATTCTGAAGGAGAAAGTGTGTATGATCATGTGTAGACGGCCTGCATATATAGAATCCTCTCTGTATGAGCTTTAAATGGCTCTGTAATTTTGGTTATATGTGAAACTGCTTAATATCCATTATGATTCTTATATAATTTATATAAGACTGTAATTTAATGGAAGTAAATTCAAGCATCCAGCTGATAATTGATAAGGGGTTATTTACAGTCTGAGGATACTTGTCAACCTATATTTGCATTAATAAAATGTAAACTCTCCTGGAACAATCATGAACTGGTATAACAGTGCTCCCATTGCACATGTAGTTCAGAGACTATGGAATATTTCCACAAATTGCTAGTTATACTTGGGAAATACTTGTTAGTCCCTCTTATTTTACATAAAATGTCCCCTCTCCAGGTCAAAGGATTGTAATTTGGTGTAAAGATATGGAGGACTGTGAGAACATAATAATGTTTGACATAAAACTAAAAATGTAAACCCTGAATTTACTGTCATTCTCCCAAATGAGCTATGTAAAGAGAGCACTCACATAGAGAAGGATTTAGTATATTGGCAGTTAAAAATTGTTGTGTAATAAAGTGTTTGTTTTTGTTTTTAGCTTTAGGTTGGTCTCAGCCTTGTGATGTTTGGAGCATAGGTTGCATTCTTATTGAATATTACCTTGGTTTCACAGTCTTTCAGGTATGTATTTAGTAAATGTCATTTACTTAAATGCTAACGGCATGTAAAATTTGTCTTCTGTGTTGCAAAGTTGCTGTAATTCATAAGATTAAAACTTACATAGGCAAAATGGTTCATTATCGTCTAAAACCATAGTTGAATGAAATACTACTCTTAGTGAATGGTCATAGTTCATTTTACATGTGACTGGAGTTTTTAACACATGGTTCATACTGTCTCATGTTTCCATTTTTTGTTAATGGAATTTCTTCATGAATTTAAATTAGTGTTTCTGAGGCCAGTTTTAATTCAGTTCGGTTATATTGACTCAGTATGGCCATGAGCAAGTAAGTCACTTACCCCTTTTTATAAAAGAATTCAGGAACAGTAAGTTGTGTTTTATTCTAGTTATTAAGCACCTGTGACACCTAGGCACATTTCTAGGTTCTAAGTATTAATATATAAAAATGAAAAGACAACATATCCTCAAGGAAGTCATGCAAAAGATAGACTTGGGAAAACTGTTACAGTGTAATGTATTTGCCGTAATGGGTCAATGTAGAAAGTGTAGTGGGAACCCAGGAAAGGTGACCAGTTAGATTTCCTTAGAGAAGGTAGGGAGTGTAACCAGTGCTAGGAGAAAGAGGAGGAGTTTATCAGAAAGCTAGAGTGTGATGGCCATGCCAAGAAAAGAAATAGTATCTATAAAAGGGTGCAGGTGTAAAGGAACATACTCTTAACAGGGAAGAATAACGTAAACAGGAAAATGACGACAGTAGGCAGATTGATTGCTTCATAATGTACCTGTTAGCCATAGAAAGGTATTTGTTTTCTCTTAAAGGGTCCCTTTTATGAAAAGCTTCTTTGGGTCTACACTTTTGCCCTCATAATTTTCATCTGAAATCTAAGTCTTGAAAACTAGGTGGTACAATCGTTGAAGAACTTCAGGGGAGTTGTGGTGTGATCAAGGTGTTGTGTTTAGTGGTTGTGAGGCAGGGTTGGGAGATTCTGGCTCATAGTGTCAGGGTTGGTGTGACGTTACAGCAGTATAATGGGTGCGGTGGGAGCTACAATGACTGCAGACTCCCTTGGGTGGCTATTGCAGAATGTATGTGTTCACTGCTTGTGGGGCCACTCAGCAGGCTTGGGCTTCTGTCTAATCTTCAAAAAGCCAGTTCAAAGTACTCTGAGTTTATTGAAAGTTTGATACCTAGAACCGTGGTTATCGGTCAGTTCTAGGAGAGCATGGTGTCTGGTTTTATACTAGTTAGCTGCAGGGTCAAGAAAACGTTGAACAGAATGCATACTTTCTTCGTAATGAATTGTGATTATAGGTCACTCTGAGGTCTTAAGTGAAGTGTAGATTAACATTAGTTTGAGATGTGGTTTATATTTGGATTTCATCCTCCAAAAAACTCTTTGGCTAAGGAAATTAAACTTGGGCTAGTATTTATTCCTGTGTTGAATTAAATACTTAATGTTTTGAAAGCAATATGCTAGGCAAAATAGTTGATAGATTTTTAAAAGCATTGTACACAGCATCTGCGCTCCAGAACAAGGGTTGGCAAACTATATCCTGCTTGATGCCTGAAAAGACTGCAACAAAGACCATTTGTGACCAGCGAAGCCTGAAATATTTATTCTCTGGACCTTTACAGAAAAAGCTTGCCAACTTCTGCTCTCGGAGCATACCATTTTAGCTTTGTGACAGTTTTCTCTATTCTGCGTTAGCCAGAGCTGAGACTGTATAGTTTAAGAATGAGCTTTAACTTGGGTTTGTAGCTCAGCTTTCTTCATTTATGAGCTGTGTGACCTTGTGCTAGTATCTTAAGCTCTTTGCAACTCATGTTCCCACATAACTAGCTCAGGATTGTGAGAATTATTGGGACTATTTTTATTGCCTAGGATTAGTGTTTATATGTTGCTATTCATTAGATAATGCAGGTTAATTTTGGTTAAGCAACTGATTAAATGAAACAGTATTTCTGGTACTCTTCCCCAGTCATTTCTCAGTTAAACAGTGCAAAAAAAGACAAATAAAAAAGGAAACTTCATTTTTTACATTAAACAAATTATACATCTGTGCTATATAGCACCTTACTGACCCATTTCAGAAAGACTAATTTTATGTTACTGGGTTTGCACCAGATAATACAACTTATTTAGTATTGTTCCTCTTTGAAATGGAACGTAATGTAAACTGTGTAGTCCTTTTATGTCAGTTTTCCATTATTGTGTATGTTGGGAAATGAAAAACACTAAATTTCTTTTTCTGCTTTTTTCAGACTCATGATAGTAAAGAGCACCTGGCAATGATGGAACGAATATTAGGACCCATACCAATGCACATGATTCAGAAAACAAGGTATGCCTCAAGATTAAGAGGAAAACCCTTTGTTGCAATCTTATATTCAAACTACAGAAAAACCCAACTTTGTTGTTACTGCTTATCCCAAGGATTGCAGATTTTGAAGTTTTTCCATAAAAGTCAAGTGTTTTAAAAAGTAATGCGATATTTACCTGTGATCTAGTAAACAAAGTGGTGGTTTTTACACTGAAGTTAACCATTGCATAAATGTTTTCCTACTTCAATGTAAAAATAATCCATAGAGTAATAGAAAGGTTGGTTTTGGAGTCATATCAATCTAAGTTTCAATTCCATACTGTTGCTAAACCAGCTCTGTGTCCTTGGACAAAGCACTAGAGTAGTTTTCAAACATAACTGCACCTCAGAAGTCACCCAGGTTGTTGTTTTTTTGATTTCCAGCCCCATTCCAGCTCTAAGGAAATGAGAATTTATAGGAATGGATCCAGGAACCTCTGTTTTTAAAGCTGGCATTGATCCCCGTATGGTATTTGGAAAGAATTTAGGTAGATTATTAAAACCTCGGACAATGCAAGATTAAGGAAGAAATTTTGCTGAGATTTAAAAAAATTGTATACATACACATGCTTAGGTTTCCACTGCCCCAGTGCATAGGGTAAATGTGTGGATCTTTTATTATTTTTACTAATCTAGACTTCTTTTTTCTATAGAAAACGCAAGTATTTTCATCATAACCAGCTAGATTGGGATGAACATAGTTCTGCTGGTAGATATGTTAGAAGACGCTGCAAACCGTTAAAGGTAAAAGAAAAAAAGATTTAAAGGTTTAAAAAACGTTTTAACTATTTTTAAATATCTTTCGTAAATACAAACATTTTTCCCCTCAGGAATTTATGCTTTGTCATGATGAAGAACATGAGAAACTGTTTGACCTGGTGCGAAGAATGTTAGAATATGATCCAGTGAAAAGAATTACCTTAGACGAAGCATTGCAGCATCCTTTCTTTGACTTATTAAAAAAGAAGTGAACTGGAAATCAGTAGTCTTACTGTATACTTCTCTAGAAGAGATTGCTTAAGACTGTGTCAGTCAACTCTATAAACATTCTAGTATTTTTGTAAACATTAAATTATTTTGTACAGTTAAGTGTAAATCCTGTATGTTTTGTATCAATAGCATAATTATCTTGTTAAGCAAGTATGGTCTTGATAATGAATGAAATATAAAAGTTAATTTTTCTTTTTGAGATTAATTACCATTTTTAAAGAACTTTGGAACATCCTTTGTGTCCAGTGATAAATGTGACTGATCTTGTCTTTTGTACATAAAGGTTGAATCTTTGAAGTGATTTTTTTTTTTTTTTTTTTTGAGTAAAAGGAAATCTTGACTACTTTATTCTTAATGAATATTCTTTATATACCTCAAATTCAGAACTTTTCTTAACTTTAAGTTTTTTTCTGTAATTATTGAACAGTAATGAGTATTATTAACTCTGTAGGCAGGTATTGGAAACCAGAACCCTTAATAAGAAATGTTTACTATTGGCATTTCATTAAATTGTTAAGTATGTGTTCCGTCTCAGCGGGTAATGTCAGTAAGAAGCAGCGTTCATGGGAAGCCATCCAGTTTGTCATGACAGGTTTCGTAAAACCACATACACACTTCATTTCAGATTAAAGTACCTTAACTAGAAAGCTTGCAAAGTCCTATTTTCTAAGAGCTATTGAGTGAGTCACAAACAGAGAAACACATTCTGGTGAAGTTCTAGTTTTTAATGCCAAATCTTGAGTTTTGAAAATGTCTCACATCTGTTTCCTATAAATAAGTACTTAAACTGTAGCCTATGAGAATTAAGGTTATTGTTAAGCAATTTATATTTGTGGTAATCTTTACTGGAGAAAAAGAATGATTTGATTGGAAAACACTTTGGGAAGAAACTTCTACAGGAATTTCCAGAGCCTAATTGATTGTTCAACATGATGAACTTTTTGTTTGCCTGTAGGATTTTTTCTGTTAATCTGTTTTCACATTAAAAACTACGTGGTAAATGATAATTTATTAAAACAAAAACAAAAAACCAACCTTTTGGTACTGTTTAGTCTGCCAGCTAGAAATATTTTTGTTGTAGAATTCATAATTATTGAGCTACAGATTGTTTTATCTTTTTGTTAAAAATGTCCCCATTTCGTAAGAGCATTACACAGAGATTTGAGTTTTATCTGTTTGTGTATTTTAAACATAAAATGCATGGAATTTTCTTGTATAACAAATAGTGAAACCAGGCTGGGCTCCCTACATTATTCACAGGCGGCATTTTCCAATACAGTAAGGCTATGTCCTAAAGTTGATTGGGAATTTAAGAAAGCTGAAATAAATTTTACCACAGGATCACTGCATAAATTATGCTTAGGCCTCTGATGCTGTTTACGTAAAATGAATGTGTCTTCTGAGTAGTTACACTGTATTATATGTGGTAAGTTTTTTTAAAGGAGTATTTGATGTAAAGAAAATGTTTTTCTTGAACATTTTTCCAGTGTTGCTACAGAGATTAAGATGTCTGCCACCCTTTATCTTCCCCTCCATTTCTGTCCTTCCAGTGCCCTTATTCTCAGCCTCCTGTCCCTTCCCTACAAGCACTTCAAGTTCCAAATTAATGTTTACTTTCTCCATAAGAAACTCAGAGTAGCTGATCTCAAAATTTAGAAAGAAAGAAAAATATCCATATTATTTCTTACTAAGGAGTTAATGATTGCTAACCCCCCTTTCCCTTCTGAAAAGTATTTGCATTTCTTCAAAAAGGGGATTTACTAATTTTTAGGCCTGATTCATGGAATTTTAGGAATTAAAACGAATTTTGATAGATTAAGCAGGGTAGAAGAAGTGTTCAGTGGTCAGGGTGGTACCTGGGATCGTTTGATGAGTGTCTACTGCCAACCATCCTCTCCCTCTGAGCTCTGAGGTTCCTGGGCTTTTTCTTTGTACTTCTGAAGTAATTTTCTGAAAGTGCCAGGTGTTTACTTGACAGTGCTGGGAGCTTCGGCACTAATGGGAAAGATTTAGAATGGCCAATGTATAAATATGGATTGTTTGTAATCAGATTTTTTGTTTTGTAATAATTTGCTAACTCATAGTTCTTTTATTTCTAGAAATTCTGATGAAGTCAAACTTTTTTTTTAATTGAAGCATAATTGACATAACATTTCAGGTGCACAGCATGATCATTTGATATTTGTATATATTGCCAAATGACCACTACAGTAAGTCTAGTAACAACCATTGTCATATATAGTTACAAATCTTCTGTGATGAGAACTTTTAAGTTCTACTCTTTCAGCAACTTTCAAATACGCAATGCAATATTTACTATAGTTGGTTGCCATGCTGTATGTACATTACATCCCCAGGACTTACTTATAACTGGAAGTTTGTACCTTTTGATCCTCTTCGCCCATCTCACCGCCCCCCACCCCCAGCTTCTGTCAACCCCCACCAGTCTGCTATCTATGAGATTGGTTTTTGTTTTATTTTAGATTCTACATATATAAATGAGGTCATAGGGGATTTGTGTCTCTGCCTGACTTACTTCACTTAGCATGATGCCCTCAGGGTCCATCCATGTTGTCACAAATGGCAATATTTCATTTTTACGGTTGAATAATATTCCATTGTGTTTATATACCTAACATTCTATTCATTCATCCTGTGGTGGATACTTAGGTTGTTGCCGGGTCTTGGCTGTTGTACATAACAGCTGCAATGAACATAGGGGTGCATACATCTTTTCAAGTTAGTGTTTTCATTTTCTTTGGATAAATACCCAGAAGAGGAATTGCTGGGTCATAAAGTAGCTCCACTTTTAATTTTTTGAAGAACCTCCATACTGTTTTCCATAGTGGCTACACCAATTTGCAATCCCAACAGTACACAAGGGTTCCCTTTTCTCCATATCCTCCCTAACTGTTGTTGTTTGTTGTGTTTTAGATAATAGCCTATCTAACAGGTGTGAGGTGGTATATATATTGTGGTTTTGATTTGCATTTCCCTGGTGATTGGTGATGTTGAGTATCTTCATGTGTTGGACATCAGTATATCTTTGGAAAAATGTCTATTCAGATCTTCCCATTTTTTAATCAGATTTTTCTTTTTTTTTTGGCTATTGAGTTGTATGAGTTCTTTATAAGTATTTTTGGATGTTAACCCATTATCGGATACATGATTTGCAGATATTTTCTCCCATTCAGGAGGTTGCCTTCTCATTTCGTTGATGGTTTCCTTTGCTCTGAAGAGCTTTGTTTCTTGTAGTCCCACTTGTTATTTTTGCTTTTGGTTTTGCTTTCAGATAAAAAAAAATCATTGCCAAGACCAATGTCGAATCTACTGTGAATGTTTTCTCCTGGGAGTTTTATGTTTTCAGGTTTTACATACAAGTCTTTAATTCATTTTGAAAATTTTGGGTTTTATGAGATATTTTGTAAGTTGCAGCTAAATAGGGTATTTCCAGTGTTTCTTGCTACTAATTTTTTCAGGTGTTCTCATTCATCCATGCATTTATCAAAAATTTTCATAGTAGATGAATAAAATTGACTCCTGCTATTACTCAGTATGACTACCCTTTGACGTTTTATAGTTAATGAAAATTTCCTTTAAGTCATCTTGAAGGATCACATGCTAGAGAAATTGTAAGTGACGACCAAGTCTCCAAATTGTGGCTCAATTGTGACTTAAACTCAGGTTTCCTACATTCTTGCATTGTTTTCCTGATACTAGATCCTCACCGAGTCAAAAACTGTTAGTTTGATTCTTTTTCACAGTTCTGTGAAGTGACTTGGGGATGAAATGGAAAGTGATGGGTAGTAGGAAGTTATATTGCTTGGATGCCATTTATTAGCATTTTTCCTTACTACAGTAGTTGATATGTAACTTCAACCATCAAAATGGTTAAAATGTTACGGTCATTTGAAAACATTCTAAATAGGCAGTCAAGTGCCAATATTTACAGCTTACTCTCACATCCTGGAATGAAGAATCTGTCAGGTGGTCTGAGTTTTTAACTCCTTTTCCAGTTTGAAATTTCTGATTCCCACAAAATTTGGTGCAAGTGAAATATTTTAGATACCAGTAATTTAAACAAGCTATATTTTCAAATATGGCCAGAAGAATTCATTATGAATCAATAAAAGTGTCAATTATTAGTTGAGTAGAATGCATGTTTGCAAACAAACAATTTTAATTCTTCAAAGAGTTGATCATTTGATCACTTTTTAAGAGGTTGCTATCTCCAATTAAATCCTTATGCTAAAGTTTTGTTTGATTAACTGGTTTTTATTATGTTTTGTTGTTTTTATTATAGTAGAGGGAATGTTAAATTCAAAAGTCAGATTAGTTTTACAACTCAGTCAATCCAGCCTTTGGGAATATAGTTAAAAGAGGTGTAAACTCTCCACCCCCAAGGTGAATACATTTAATTTGAATAATTTAGGGAAATTGGCTACTTCCATGTTTGTGAGTAATTTTTTAAATATAATGCAAAAGTGGAGTAGTGAACCTCTAAGAACACATACAGCTCAGCTTCAAAATTTAAAACATTTTTCAAATTTTGTTTCATCTGTTCCCTGACTTATTTTCCTTTTGTATTTAAACACACATGTCAGATGCCATATTATTTCACCCATAATTTTTCTGTATATCTTTTAACAGATGAGTTTTTTAAAATACATAATCATTGATGCCATTATCATACCCAACAATTTCCTTATCTGAAATTGAGTCTATTTTAAAGTTCATGATTGTTTAAAAAAACATCATTTTATAGTTGGTTTGTTTGAATCAGGACCCACTGGGGTCCACACACTGCTAATATGTCTCCAATCTCTTAATCACTTAACATACCCCCCACTCCATTCTATTTCTTTGCTAATGAAACTGGATCATTTTCAGAGAATTTCCCGTATTTAATATTTCATCAGAGTGGTATCTATTCCTTTAGTCCCCATTTATCCTGTAAACTGATAGGTAATGAGGGGAAGTTTTTTTATAGAGTCCCTTCTAATAAAAGGTTAGAAACACACTTAAGTTACAAATCTTAATGAAATAATGGATCCAGGCACCAATCAGTGGAATGGGAAAGCCATTGGGAAAAATTAATAGAGGACTTCATAATGGAGGGATGAGGCTGGTAACCACATGACCTCAGTATTCAATCTGAACCGAGCGTACAACCAGCTGATGAGCTTCTGAGGTTATGCAATAGAAAACATACAGCACCTCTAGTGGTATTGTGTTAAAAAAAAAAAAAATGAACCTGGACTTAATCAAGCTTATAGGTTGAAATTGTAATATAAAGAAGCGTCCAACCCTTTTTTGTCCATCATCTCGTAAGCTAATTCCTTGATGTATAGACCAGTGAATTTAACTTGGGCTTACCTGCATGGTTCCAACTTTAATCCTCCTAGGTCTCTGTGTTTGGAGAAGTAAGTTACTATAGATAATGTGTTCCCGTGTATAGCGCACCCACGTTTTTGGCCCAAACTTTCAGGGAAAAAAATCTTTCGTTATAATTTTTTAATTCAAATTTTTATTTGTTTGCACTTAAGTACTTGTTTTTTGTATTATAAAGGAATTTCAGTATTTTAAAACATGGTACAAGAAATTTTATGTAACAATTATGAAACACAAGAACAGATACACAGTAACAAGTTTATGATATTTACACATAGAAGGCCAAGAAATCTGTCATGCAAGTTTGTCATAAGATTATATTCCAGGGTATTTTGCATACGGATTATCATTATTGATTTCTAGAGTCACACTTTTAACTCATAAGCGTAAATAGAAGAATTAAAAAAATTTGTATAGATACGTAATTAGTACTACCCATGTATAATGCACATCCTTATTTTTCCCTCACATTTGGGCAAAAATGTGTGCATTATACACTGCAAAATATGGTACTTTCTTACTTGGAATTGCTTAGGGGTAACATCTATGTTACAGGGTGACTCCTAGCAGATTACCTGATGTTTAGTAGTCTCTTAATAAATAGTAGTAATAAATAGTAGTTACTTTGTTTTCTGTAAATGCTTTAACCCAGATGACCTGTTTATTACTTTTCCAATAATGTTAACTGTTCTTTATGGAACAAGGAATTACTAAACTATCAAGAATTCCTCTTTTTGATCTCTAACATTGTAGTTTTTATTATGACATTTTACAAATTGGAAGGAGGAATAGAATTTTTAAATTTGTTTTTTTACCAGTCAAGAACATCTACTATTCAGATACATTTTCTTATAGTCACTCGTTTCCTGGTTTTAAATGTTGCAATTCTGGGGAGAAATCTACATAATTAAAAGACTGAGACATAGATTTAATTATGAAGACTTGAAAACACCCTAAATATCCTTTGAGGCAGGTACCTCATAGGCCTAGTTCTTTTAGATACTGTTAACAGCAGTTACATGTAATGAGATGAATTAAAGATGAATTGTAGATTCATTGACGTTCCCAGTGACTTGAAATGTTTTCCATTATAAATGAAAGTTGAGTTTTTTAGCTTAAAAAAAAACCAGTACTTTTAAAATCTCCTGGATTTGCTCTTAACTAAAGGCAACGTAGGCAGGTACAGTTTTGAGTATGAATGACAAGAGCAGGCCTAAATGATATTTTGAGTATGTCATTGATAGAGGAGTTTAAGAGATTTTGCTATTTTTACTTAATGTTTTTCCAATTACGTTAGAAACATTTAAATTATTTTGTATGTCCTCACAATTGCAAATGAGAATAATGTTTGTGTGAAGATGTTTGCTTGCAGAATCATATTGGGTTCAGACCCTGAGACTCCCGTGTTTACCTGAAAATAAGACCTAGCCGGACCATCAGCTCTAATGCATCTTTTGGAGAAAAATTTAATATAAGACCCGGTCTTATATTACATAAGACCCGGTATGATATCATATTATACCCTGTCTTACAATTTTTGCTCCAAAAGACGCATTAGAGCTGATAGTCCGGCTAGGTCTTATTTTCGGGGAAACGGTACCTGTATAGGTGGACAAATCACATATTCTCTGTAGTCTCCTCATCTATGAGTTGGAGTACTAACACTTCCCAAGAGTGGTGGTGAGGATTAAATGAAATAATTTACATAAAGTGCTTGTGTATAATAGCAATTAATTTCAATGTTTCTTAATTTATTCCCTATATTCTTGATTTATATAATATTCTATAGTCTGCAAGTTATATTCCTATACTTTTGGTTTAAGTCCTATAGGAATCATGTAAAATGCGCACTAATAGATACTGTTTTATTTTTGTGTGAGCATAGTATATCTATTTTGGTCCTTTTTGTGTCTAAAAGTGTTTTTGTCTGTTTTTTGTAGGAAGTAAATCCAGTTGGGTCTTGCTTTTTATCTTATCTGACAAGCTTTGCCTTATGTTTGTGTGTTTAGACTATTTATATTTAATGTGATCATTGATATTGATGGGTTTAGATCTACAATCTTTCCATATTGTTTGTTCTTTGTTCCCATTTTCCTCTTTTTCTGCCTTATTTAGGATTGAATATTTTTCATGATTCCACTTTCTATCTTTTGGTGGTATATTAGCTATAATTAGGCGTGTGTGTGTCAGTTGTTGTAGAGTTTGTAGTATACATCCTTATCATTGTATGCCTTTAAGGGGTATTACACCACTTCACATACAGTAAAAGAATCTTTGAACGTAAACTATTTCACCCCTCCTGGGCCTTGTACTATTACTGTCATACATTTTTACTTAGCTGGATGTCAAAACCCCACAATACACTGCTATTTTTACGTTATACCATGAGTTATCTTTTTTTTTCTTTTTTTTGTAGTGTAACTTCATCACTTTCTTCAAATTTTCAAAATAGTCTTTATTCCACATTTTTAGTATTGAAAAGATCCATAAGTTAAGTGCACCACAGTGTAGAGAGACATACAAAACAACTTCCATAACAATCAATGGTAGTCAAACATCACATGTACAGAACACAAAATTTAGATGAACTGAATTTACCAGATAAAAATCCAATTGCCAAAAACAAAAATCAAAATATTAAGGATTCCTGAAGTATTCTTAAACCTAATGAGATTTCACTGGACTTAGTTTAGTCATTTTGTAGTGAGGCATGCACAATATGATCCCATTAACCCAGCTTAGAAATTCTGGGGAGCCGTGAGTGGCTGCAGCAGACACTTGGACAATAAATACTAACCAATTTTTATCTGAAAATCCCCCTTAATTTGGCTCTAAAGTCGTCAGACTTGTGAAATGCATCCTCCTCCTTGCCCCTGACCCCATTTTAAACAAACTTGTTTATAGTGCAGTTTGCTATTCTTTGTTCAAACAAGCTCAGTATTTCTGGCACCCAAGCAAATTTGGGTTTGGTTCATGTATGAAAAAACAACCTATGAGGAGGGTCCAAAAGGCACCCTCCACTTTTGCCTGACGAAATGCAAAAGCAGAAGTAATGGGTCTGATTGGGGCCCAGAGGGGTCCAGAGGATCCTTGTGAAAGCCTAGTTAAGAAATGACAAGTGGGGAGAAGTTCAAGGAGAGAAGGAAATTAATCTGACCTGTCTGTCCTGACCCATTGATTCAATGGAGAATGGTGGGAGGGAATGGACAACTGGGGTCGAAAGAGGGATGTAAGACAGGATGGAAAGGGGAAAGGCAGACCACTAATGCTTTTCATTTATAACAAGTAATAAAAATCAGACTGTTTAAGATTAAAGACCAATCAGAATAATTTGGCAACTTCCTAAGGGAAGATCAAAGTTCCCTCCAAACCTAATTTGGTTTATTACTAAAAGTGACCAGTATGGTACAGTATTATTCCAGAAGGATTAAAGGAAGACCCTTAGGGTTGCTTCATCCACATTTATTTTATAAATGGATGCCTCCCTTACCTCAAAATGATTTAGGGAGGTGCTGCTACCATTAATTACATGGTTCCTTATTAAGTTTGACAAGTGCCTGACAGTTTGGGCACCAGAAAGACACCCAACAGCATATCTAAACTGCAACTTCAGGTTAATGTGACTATAGCAGTTACATTGTGAGAAGTGCTGAAGGTATGTGATGTCTCTCTGGGCACAGAGGTGGCCTTGGTTCTTCACCAACTGTAACTACCATCTGTACCACCCATGAAGAAGTTTCCCATCAGCTGAGTTACCAGGACATTGGCTCCCTGCATGACTGCAAGCTGAGAAGCACTGGAGGGCGTCCAGGGGATGGAGAGGAATGTCAGCAGTATCCCCAGCTCCAAATTGGCATCTGCATCATAGCTTCCTATCTTCCACCAGAACTGTTGAACCAGGTGGATAGATAGGGCTGGATAATAAACCATGGGGACTGTGGAACTAAAGGTCCAACAGCCACACACTGGGCTATGGGAAAATAGGGTAAGGTGCCAGGAAATGCAACTGACATGGCAGGGACTGCAGCCCCTGGGTCACAAAGCTCGGACAAGCTCTGAGTTGGCAGGTGGAGCATCTGTATAGGGAGGAGCCTGAGGAAGATGCAAGGTCGGCAGGTACTCTGGATTGCCAGGAGGCTGCACAGGGTGGTTTGGCTGCGTTGGATACTGACCTTTGCTATTCGTGGTGGCTGTGGGTCTGGTTCAAATTGGCGTCGCAGAGGGTTATTTTTTTCGCCCTCTTCCTGTTCTGTCATAGTCACTTCCCGTGTTCCAGTTATGTTTTTTTAAAGATTTAAATAAGAATTCTTATATTTACCCACATAGTTACATTAATACTTCCAATGCTCTTCAATCCTCTGTGTAAATCTATATTTCCATTTGGTATGGGTTTTTTTTCTGCTTCAATTACAATTGACCTTTGAATAATGTAGTAGTTAGGGGAGCATATATATAACTTAAGTTGGAGGATTCCCAGCCATGGAGTTGACCCTTGAACAGACTGGGTTTGAACTGTGCAGATCAATTGGAAAAAACACGCATATAAGTGAACCCGGGCACTTCAAACCCGTGTTATTCAAGGGTCAACTGTACTTCTGTTAATGTTTCTTTTTGTTATGGGTCTGCTCGTGATGAATTCTCAGTTTTTGAATGTTTGAGAGTATTTAGTCTTTCTTTGTTTTTTGAAAGATATTTTTCATTGGGCATAGAATTCTAGGTTGACAAAAGATGTTTATCTTCTGGGTTGCATTTTTTCCAATGAAAAGTCTGCTGTTGTTGGGACGGTTTTTTCCTGCAGCCCTCCCCCCCAAGAATTCCATACCCTTATCGGAGCTGCCTCCCTCCATACCCTTATCGGAGATGTCTCCCGTGGGCACTATGGTTAGAGGCCTCCCTGTCAAAACAATGTTGAGCGATCACATCTGCTAGGGACGGACCTCCCCGGCACCCCGGCCAGATTTCCCCCTAACCCGGAGGCCTAACCCTATAAAACAGAGCACCTGACCCCAGTTAGTGCTCATTTCTTTGGGAACAATCCCACTGAGCCCGCTGACATAATAAAGCTGTGTTCTCCCTGATCTCTGCGTGCCACTTGAGTCTCTCGATCCTCGTCATTCTTCCGCAACACTGCTATGTTTCTTCCTCTACACGTGTCTTTTTGTCAGGTTGCTATTAAGTTTTTTTCTTTACTATTCCTTTTAAGCAGTTTGATTATGATGTCCCTTGTGCGGTTGTTTTCATATTTCTTTTGCTTGGGTTCCTTGAAATTCTTATATCTGTGAGTTTATTGTTTTTATCATATTTAGAAATAATGGCTGAAAAAAATTTCTAATATTTTTTTCTGCTCTCTCCCCTAGGGACTCTAGTTACTCACATTATCCCACTGCTCACTGACACTCTGTTAATTCTTTTCTATTGTTTTCCATCTGTTTCATTTTGGATAAGTTTCTGTTGCTGTATTTTTAAATTCATTAATCTTCTGCAGTGTCTAGTCTACCTTTAAACCATCCAATGTATTTTTTTCATCTCAAAGATTGTCATTTTTTAATCTCTAGAATTTTGTCTTAGGTCTTTAAAAATTTTTCATGTTTCAACAAGTTCAATCTTTCCTTTTAGTTCTGTGAACATATGGAATACAGGTATAACTTTTAATATTCTTTTCTGCTTATTCTGTCATCTCTTTCATTTCTGGGTTGGTTTTGATTGCTTTTTCTTATAGTATGGGTCATATTTTCTTTCGGCTTTACATGTCTGGTAATTTTACCTTACGGGGTACTGGATATTTTTATATTCCTATATACTTGAGCTTTATTATGGGGTATGATTAAGTTACTTGAACCAGTTTGATCTTTTGGGGTTTGGGTTTTAAGCTTTGTTAGGCAGGACAGAGCCACATTTAGTCTAAGGCTGGGTTTTCCCTACTACTAAGGCAAAGGCTTTTGAGTACTTACTGTGCCCAATGCACTACCAGGTTTTCCATGCTGGCTGGTGGGAAGAACGATCCATGGCCTTAGTGAGCTGCAGGGATTGTTTCCTCTAGTGATTAGTTTCATTTTGGGGGTGGTTCTTTCCTGGCCTCAGGTAGATTTATCACAGATGTGATAACCTCAGGTGAAGCAATGTCCTCTGTGCAGCTCTTTTCACTCCTCTACCCTGCAATTCTACCCGCCTTGGATTCCTTGGACTTGCAGCTCTCTTCACCTCAGGGTGGCTCTGCCTGGGTCCTCTTCCCTGCACTGTGGCCTGAAAAAACTCTCCAGAGAGTAAGCTGGAGCAATCCTTGAGTTCATTTCATTTGTTTCCCATCTCCCAAGGATCACTGCTTTTCACTGTCTGACGTCCAATGTCTTGTAAACTGCCATTTCATTACAGTTCGTCTAATTTTCTAGTTGTTTCAGATAGAGTAAATCTAGTCCTTGCCAGTATCTCCATTTTACAAACCAGAATACTGAGAGTCTGAAATAGTAGCTGTGAGCTTTTAATGGAGCCAGAAAAGTAGGCATTACATGTTAAAACCTGGTGCTTTTCCCACCATATCACACTGCTTTTTCAGTGTAACATTTTTTTCAGGTAATTGAAACTTATCCTGTTAAGCCTTATAGCTTAATTTAAGCCATTTTTGCTGGAAATTTTAAAAAAATGATTAAGTACTCCTGCCTTCTTAAAGAGAGCATTTTGAACATATTTGAACCTTCTCGTTATCAACATTGGTTATGTTTTTTTGCAGTGGTTGTCAACCTTATCTGACCCAAATAATCCCTTCTTTATAAAATATTTGTAATGCTTTTTATCCTGAAGTGTCCAAGCCCTTGTCAATCATCAGGCAGGGTTGCCACACACTGTTGTTCAGTCACAAGTCATGGTTTTGAAGAGGTGATGTCCCTTGGCCAAAGGCCACAGCTCCTGCTGAGCAGAATTTTTTTTGTTTTAAATTGGGGAAGGGGAACAGGACTTTATTCGGGAACAGTGTGTTTTCCCCAGGATCTATCAGCTCCAAGTCAAGTTGTTGTCCTTTCAATCTTAGTTGTGGAGGGCACAGCTCAGCTCCAAGTCCAGTTGCCGTTGTTCAATCTTAGTTGCAGGGCGCGTAGCCCACCATCCCTTGTGGGAGTCCAACCAGTAACCTTGTGGTTGAGAGCACACGCTCCAACCAACTGAGCTATCTGGGTGCCCGGGAGCTCAGTGGCAACTCACTGTCTTCATTCTAGTTGTGGAGGGCGCAGCTCTTTGGCCTATGTGGGAACCGAACAGGCAGCCACATTGCCCAGAGCTCGCACTCTAACCAACTGAGCCACCTGTCCACGCTTGAGCAGACCTTTTTATATAACTCCAAGCAGTCACAGTGTCCTCACAACACTTCCCTCCCCTTACCCCTTCAGCTAGGGGTGGTAATGGCCTCCCAGTGTTGATAGCCCAGGGTGTTTCCTCAGCATCCCCTGTTGATTTCCCTTAGCCTGCCCCTTTGTAAAGAGTCTCTACCTTCACACTGTCTTCAGTCTGAGGATGCCTTCTGTTCCTTCCAGGACCCCAGCTGACACAAGACAGCATTTTCTTCCTTGCCTTTTAAAGTGAGTTGTAGGTAGTAAACATATTTTCACCTTTTCTCAGTTCACTTGAGAAATACAGAGTGCCAAAAAAAATGTATACAGAATTTAAGAAAGGAAAAAAACTGTATTGAAATTACACTGATAGTAACCACTTTGAGTACCTCTTGTAATTGCAGAAGTCAAACATGACTTGTATTCATCTTTTGTTATTGGTATATATTGAGTATCACAATTTTAATACAATTTCTTCCTTTCTTAAAATATATATACTTTTTTTGCATCCTCTGTATTTATTGAGCACCAACAGTGTGCCAGACCTGTCCTGTTCTCTGAGAAAACAGTAGTGAACAAGACAAGGGCAATATGGTTAATAAAAAGGTAACTTTAAATAGTGATAAATGCCCCGACCCCCTGAGTAATTCTGAAAGGGACTCTCAGGTGTAATCATGTTAGGTTGGGCAGTCGGAAGGTCTTTCAGAGACAGTGAGATTTGAGGACCTGGGGACTTTGAACTGAAGGATAAGGAGAAGCTTGTTGTTCAAAGATCTGAGAGCAGGATACCCCAGATAGGTAGTGGGCAAGAGCAAAGGCCAATGAGCTTGGCTTATTCCATATATAGAAGCTTCTGAAACATTAACAAAGATAGATGATGGGCAATTTACCTATGTGTTTGTAGTAAGAATGAAGTGCTAGCTTGTAATATGGCATTGTCCTTTTTTCAGAGTAGACAATCCAGTTTGCTTAGCAATTATATTCTGAAAAAACATACACTAGAGTATAGCATGGTGCCAAGACCTGTATAACCACCTAAATGTAACCCCAATTTACCCAAGGTCACAGCTACAAAGTTGCACAGGTGAGATGACAAACCATGTTCTGATTTATTTTGATCTCAGAGGTTTTTCCCCCCTCCCAGTTAAGGACTTAGGAAGGAATGTCAGCAGGAGGGCCTCAACAGTTTTAAGAGATAAGTAATAATCCATCCACAGAAATTAATAATCTAAAAATACCCAAAGAGTGAGAGAGAAGATAGATATAACAGTTCTTTTTCTCAAAAACAATTGTGGAGTTGCCCAAATTACAAAGATCTAAATTAGCAGTTTATTGTTTTTATTTGAGTATTAGAGGAGTAAGTGGAAGGGTTACTTGGGACCCATTTTAGGATATAAATATGTCTGGTTGGAATCTGAGGGAGCAGAGACCTGACTTCCAGCCTTTCTCCTCTTTCTTGAAAACACTGTTAGGACCACTTTCTTCTCATTCAGCCTTTCTTACCTTAACCTTGTGAGGCAAATTTGCAGCAAAATCACAATATAGATTAAATATGCATAGTGGATTACTGTTTTTGGCCAAGTGTTTCTACTACAGAATTAAGTCATCAGCTCAACAAAAGTTGGAATTGTTTTCGCCCATCTTTTTCATTTGTTATTGTCTCAATTTTCTGAAATGAAAGCCCTCCCTAGGTCAGGAACAAGGTCTTACAATGTCTGTTTCCCAGCAGCACGTGTCTGGCACATAATAAATGGAGAGAATTTAGATTCTAAGAGGTATCTTTCTGCTTGGTGCAATCTACCCTGACAGTCTCTAAATGTGGGCGTGCAGAGGTCACTTTCGGCCACCAAGAGGCGCTAAAGCGCCATCAAGGACGGACTCACTTAAGTTTTCCACAGGGTTTGAAGTTTTGACCTTTTAAAAAATTGTCAGAAAGGTTAATTCACAAGTTTAGGGGAATTTTCGCCAGGTATGAATGATGCTCCAGTCAGAGGTGAGCTGCAGAAGGCGCTCTGAGTCTCTCGGCCCGCCTTAGATTTCTTGGGATCGCAGTGGGAGCACGGACTGGGGAGTCACAGAGGTGCGCGCGCCGGAGTGGGTGCAGCCCAGTGCCCGGGGCAGCTGAGGGCGGAGGTGTGCGCTGCGCGGGGTCCGCCAGGCGCGCTGGGGGTTCCTGGAGCCAGCTCCCTTCCCACCCCCGCCCCCTTGCCGCGCCGGGCTGGCCGGGCCGCTCCTCCCCTGGGTGGGTCCCGGCTCCTTTTCTGGCAGGGTCTATTTGCATAGAGGAAACTGCCCAAAGTGGCCGTGAAGGAGCTGGCGGCAGGGAAGGGGGCGTGCGCCACAATCCGCTGCTGCCCGGAGGCCAAGCCCTGCGTCCCGCCGACCTCGTGCCTCGGGCTATCCGCCTGCTCCCCGCGCTCTCAGTCTACCACCCCAGCTCTGCACCGCCTCCCCCGACAGCCCACGCGCGAAGAGCGCGCCATGAGCCGGGGCGAGCGCAACGTTGGCGACGCGCAGAAGGGCTGTCCGGCAGGCGGCGGCGGTGGTGGCGGGGGTCGCCCCGCGACGGCGGCCGGGACCTGGGCGGTGAGCGCGCTGTGCCTGCTGCTCTCCGTGGGCTCGGCGGCCGCCTGTCTGCTGCTGGGCGCCCAGGCGGCCGCGCTGCAGGGCCGGGTGGAGGCGCTCGAGGAGGAGCGGCAGCTGCTGCGGCGCGCGGGGCCGCCGGGCTCCCTGGCCGCCTGGGCCGAGCCGCACCTGGAGCGTCTGCTGCGCGAGGTGAGGCGCGGGGCACGGGGCAGGAGGGGTCGGGCTGGAAGAGAGTGTGTCGGGCTTGGGAGAGTATCTTCGCGATGGGAGCCCGGAGTAGTGTGGTCGTCTCCCCGAGGACGGGTCACGTGAGTCCACCCGGGTGGCTTGCGCGAGGGGCAGAGGCTGGTAGTGCCGGCCCCGAGGGGGTCCTCCTGTCCTCGCTCCAGCCTCAGGGTCGTGTTCCAGGGCAAGCGACCGTGGGAAAAGAGCTACAAGGGCCGTTTCGGGCACTGGGGGCGAGTCTCCAGGTGTGCGTGCGCTCGGACTGGTCACTTCCCGCCTGCGGTGGGCACCCGGCTCCTCATCTGCGTCGGATAGTGACGATGCTCGTGAAGGAAGTATCTGGTGCGTGACTCCACAACCGGTAGCAGCTGCTGCACCTGGAGAGGCATGGGTCCCCCCAGCAGACCGGCGGCCACCGTGGAGGGAAGCCTCAGACATGAGACCGGAGGCCCCGGGCCTTGAAGAGATCTGGCCAGCCCAGCCTGCCCACCCTGCGTCCCCAGGAAAGTTTGTTTCTAAGCAGCTCCATCCTGGAGATGCTGTCTCTGGGGCTGCTGCGGCTGAGTGCGCACTCCTTGCCGCCGAGACCTGGGGATGCCCAGACTGGTAGGGTGAGGAGAAGAAAAGACAGTGGGGTTTTCTGGCTTCTGATTTCAGGCGGTGCCACCTGGGCGATGCCACCTGTACAATGCAGACTCATCCTGAGTTTTCTTGAGCTTCTTGGAAGCATATGAGACTCTGTGACACTTCTATTAGGTTGCTGCTGTATGTCTTCAAAGCAGGCGGCCCATTTGGGACCATCATATTCATCAAAACCCCCACCTTTTGGGTAGCAGTGCCCCTCCCCATAGAACTGAGACAGTCTGGACTGGCTAGAGCTTCCCTTGACTGAGCCATCCTCTTCCTCCCAGGAAGCCATCCTCTTCTTCCCAGGATCCCAAGCACCTGTCCAATGGGGGCATCTTCAGTTGTAGGCTGAGATGTAGCATGTTTTAGGGCGGGTCTGTTACCACCAATCTCCTGGAACTGAAGAGCTGTGATCTTTAGTCCTGAGTGCTCTAGCCATCCTTGAGCTAATTTGGAATCTTTAGGGAGATGGGGAAGACTGCACCACACCATACATATTTCTTAGTCACGTAGTTTCTTTCCAATTCTTCCTGGCATGCTCACTTTCTCTCTTCATTCTCAGACACTTTCTAAGCCAGCATTACATCTCTTCTTGCTTGGTTTTCGGCAAAATTGCTGCTTCATGAAATGATTTCCTCTTTTCTCCCTGAAGTGCTGCAAACTTCAGAAATCTTTCCGGAGTCCTCATGGTGATGGTTTCATAATTGCAGCCCATTATCTTTTGGCAAATCCCTAGAGACCAGGGTGTTGAACTGATTTATGGAGGGCCAGTAAAATTTCTACCAGTTAGTGTTAGAACTGTGGCTGTTCTTTGGAATAGGCGGCCCCTCTTAGTGAAAATAAACCGCAAGTCCAGATTGAGTAAATCAGAAATCCTGGGAGAAGCTTTTACAAGGAACTTGCAAATTGTGTCCATTCTAATAGGGAAGAGGACTCTAGGACAGCAGCCGCTTCTGAGAAATATGGATCCTCAAGTGCTGAACCGCCAGGATGAGCTGGGAGAGACTGCGGTGGCCTCCTCTGTGGTGCTTCAACAATGACTTAGTGGCAGAGCTCGCTCTCTCTCTCTCTCTCTCTCTCTCTCTCTCTCTCTCTCTCTTCCTCTTCCCCACCCAAACCCCCTCATTAGAAAGGCAAAGGGAACATTCTGAATCTTGGGATTTCCACTTAAAATTTGCTTTATCATTTAGCAGGCTGGTGTTAGCACAGGACACATTTCAACACATCCTACTACTAACTAACTGAACTTGGATTCTGAGTGGCATGTGCTCGGAGCACCAACTGGTCGGTTTCCCCTGCCAGTGGGGCATCAGCGATGTCACAGTGTGAGTGTACTTGGAGTCGAACTTCTGGCTGCTGGGGTGTCCCCTGTAAGAAGGCATCTCTTTCCCAGGGCCAGGCTCTTCCTGCTATTTACCATTCTTCTCTCAAATATCTCTGGATGGGAAATGAACACAACCTGGCTGGTGACCCTGAGAGTCCCTGACTGAGATGGAGGGGCTGTGGGAGACACATAATTTGGGAAGCCGACCATCAGCTTTAAATAGATGTGAAGATACTTTATTAATCTATCAGACATGAAAGACAAATGAATATTGAACTGAAAATATCTTAAAGAAAGAACATTTGTACTTGAACATGCTTTGCAGTTCCAAGTTGTTCTCAGTGAAGCCTCTTTTAAGCCCGTGCTGAAGTGGTTGTGTATGTGGGGGTGCCTACAGCTTGTCCTCTGACCAACAAGCTTATTTTCAGAGTTTTAGAGGCAGAAGCCACATCCAAATTAAAAGAGAGAAATCCTTGCCAACCACACACAACTTTAATGTCAGAAAAAAATAAAATAAGCCAACAAAAGCCACTGTTAATATAGAACCCACCCGCTGTCTGTGTTCCCTTGGGAACAGAACTGTGCAATAACTTATTTGGGATGGTGTGCCTGATAATGTAGATTCAGAAGCTACAACAAAGGAATATGCATGTTAACTAGTCATTATTAAAGACCTTTCCCATGGTACAAAATAAAAGAAATGGTTTTCAGAACATAAACACCAGATTTCTGAGCAAGAGTCATTGATGATAGTATCTTCGGTATTACCCAAAAATGTAAGTCCAAATAAGCATCTGATACTGTGCTTTTAACGTGCTAAGTTGTCAACCCCCTAGGACTTATACCGATAGTTCCAGTAATTACAAAGGCTTAAATTTTAGACTGTGGCTTTCATACTACAGTAAAAAGTTGAATGCAAGGATTAAAGAAATATTTAATTGTATTCAGAAGAGACCATTTCCAGCTTATAATGGATTTATTATTGGCTGTTGATCTTTCATTGTCCAGACCAGTCAGTTTGAAAACAAGAAATACCCAGAGACTAAGGGTAACATTCAAACACTTTCCTTCCCTACCATCAACTATATATATATTGGTTGTTACTTGTAAAACCCAGAATCAAACATAGCTTTTTCAGCTTCTCTGGCCATCTGTCACTTGTCAGGACTGCTCTGAGGTGTGCAATTTAATAAAGAGGCCAAGTTTCAAGTCCCATGGCAGAACTCAAGATGGGGTGTAGATCATGGCTACCTTTGTTCCCTTGGCATTTCCTGGCTCCCAAACCAAAAAGTTTCTTTCCAATTCTTCCTGGCATGCTCACTTTCTCTATTCGCTCTTTCCTTTATCCTGTTTTTTGTTTGTTTGTTTGTTTGTTTCATTTTGTGATAGTTTGGGAGAGCTTTATAATCAGAGCAGCATGATTAGAAGGAGCCAGCTGTCGGGTGTTCCTTTCACAAACATGTTTTGGAATTGTTGAATTGGATTTTACACCTTGTCTTTGAAGATGTGTGGCATGGCTCCTGACCTGTGGAACCTGTGAACTGAATGCATTTATACCAGCGGACACACAGGGGTAGATGATGCATGGTGTTTCGGCCCCACGGTTTACTAGCTCTGTCATGTAACCTCTTCAGCTTCCTGAGCATCAACTTCCTCTTCCTACTATGATGGTCACTACTACTCAGGTAGTGATGAACAAAGAAGATAACGTAGAGGAGTGTTAGTCAGGAAGTATGCTTTTGATGGAGAGTAACAGAATACCTGAGTGTGGTCGCTTAAACAATACAGTCATTGAATTATTTCGCATAACCAGAAAAGCCTGGAGATCAGCCAGAAGATCTGGGTTAGTTCAGTGACTTGCCCATGACTGGGTGCCAGTTCTGTCTGTTATCCTCTTGGTCTGTTATTCCTCCTGGTCACAAGAGGGCTGCTGAACCTCCAAGCTGAGTCTAAACACAACAGTTGCCAAGGTAGAAGGGAAGGAGGCAGGGAAAAGAGTCATCTTCTTGAGAGGCTTTCTCTTTCGTTTGAGTCAGGGGGGAGACTCCCAGCATCTCTCGGCAGACTTCCTTGATAGCTACCAGTCAGAAACAGGGCCTGTGATCACCGTCATCCTGTCACTGTCAAGGGAAATGGGGTTGACATAGGTGGCTTTGGTCAATCTTGATTCCTCCTCTGAGGCTAAGCACGTTGCCACTGGAAGAGAATTGCAGCTTTGTGAGGAGGACGGGGCAGTCATCCACTGACATGCTGCAATTTCATAACCATATCCGCTTCCCCCGCAGGGTTTCCCAGGGTCTTGCTCTCCAGCTCTGCCTCCGGCCATAGTCACAGGCAAGGTGGATGTGTTCGGGATTCTCTCCGGCACAATCCCATGCTTTGCAGTTTGTGGTCTTTAACCCTTAAGCAGATGCTGTTCTGATCCCAAAGTGACTGACCTGAGTGGCCTCCACACTGGGGATGGCACTTTAGGGTCCTGCTTTCCAACTTTTGCACATCACAGCATACACAGGGGTGGTAACACTTGCACATCACGATGCAGTTAAGTGGAAGAAGCTGCTCAGGCTGGAGGCAACTGGCCCAGTCACTCTGAGGACCAAGGAGTCAGTGCACCCAAAACCATGTATGGTGCTCGTACCTATTAGGTGTGTCCAGGCAGCTCTCCACCCCTCCTGTCTGTTCCCCCAACCCCATAGGTACCCTTGGCTTTCCAAGCAGTCATATTTCACCGTGGCTCCAAATCCCCTTCCAGTGCGCATGCAGTTAGAATTTTGGTCCCCAGAGAAGCATGTCATCCCCTTTATCCTCACTGGTATTACCTCATTAGATTCAGCCTTTCCAGATGCCATTGGATCCTTGTACCTTCAAATAACAATGTAATAGACCCCAACTCAGACTGGCTTAAGTTTAAAAGGGAATTTATTGGCTTGCATCACTGAGATGCCTTGGTTCTCTGTTATCGGTACCAGCTCCCTATGTCTCAGGATGCCCTCACTGTGTTATCGATACCGGCTCCCTATGTCTCAGGATGCCCTCACTGTGTTATCGATACCGGCTCCCTATGTCTCAGGATGCCCTCACTGTGTTATTGGTCTGGCTCCCTATGTCTCAGGATGCCCTCACTGTGTTATCGGTACCGGCTCCCTATGTCTCAGGATGCCCTCACTGTTCCGTGAGGTGCTGGGCAGCTGCCAGCAGTTGCAGCCTCACATCCTCAGCATTCGTTTCTCTTTCCCTACATTTCCACTGAAGCCCCTTGATTCCCTCTGATGATCAATACCGATGGCCTATACTGGTCACTGAGACCCGCAGGCAGTCTGGTCTGCTTGGGGGATGTGTGTACCTATGTACACATGTGTGTACTCCACTGGCACTGAAAGGACTGGGAGTGGAAAATGGTCCCCAAAGGACAATTTGGAGTGCTGTCATTAGAAGGAGAGGACAAGGGGCCGGTAAAACCAAGTAAGTGACAATCCAAGGAATAATGAGAGAGAGGCTTGGGCAACAAGCAGGAGCCATGGCCTGGAGAAATCCCGCTGCTTGAAATCCAGGTAAAGGACTTTTGATCTGATGGGATGGGTAGCAGCTTGTAGGTTCTTGTTCTGTCGGCGTTTGTGTATATTGATAAATTTGAGTTTATCTGTGGCACTATCAAAATCTGTATTTCTCTCTGAATATAGTGCACTTGTAAGGTGTGAGCTTAACAAATTACAGGATAACTTAAAATCTTAAAACTTCCCCACAGAAGCCTCATGAGATGTGGAAGGCAGAGGTTATTGTCCTTATTTTACAAGAGAGAGACGTGTCGCTGAAAGGGAGGCAGTGACCCACTCAGGCACACACAGCTGGGCCTGAGCCCCGCCCCTCGCCCCACCCCCACCTCCCTTCTCCCCGGATTTGCAGGACGCCTTGGAAGGGCAGAGTGAGAAGGACAGGCGTGACCTACCCTCCTTTGTGTGAGTTCAGTGTCCAGCCTGTGGCAGTGTGGATGTGCCCCAGGTCAGGGCCACCTGCGCCCACCTTCCTCAGCTTTCCAAGGAGTCCTGTCATGGGCAGGGGCCCCCACTCCTCTGGCTTGGTTGAGGAGTCTGGCGGGGTGCTCTGAGTCCCAGTGACTTGGAGCAGGGAGGTGCATGTGCCTCGGGGGTTGCTGTAACCTTGCCTGAAGCTGTGTGTCATGGTAGCTTTGGGGGCAGGGCTGAGTTTGGAAGAAGAAACACTCTGGACAAGGAGTCAGAAGGCCCCTGTCTTACTCCATTCAGCCTACTATAACTGCATGGAAATAAAACACTTATTTCTGACAGTTGTTTGTTAAAAGGCAAACACTTATTTCTCGCAGTTATGGAGGCTGGGAAGTCCAAGATCAAGGCACTGGCAGATTCTGTCTGGTGAGAGCCCGCTTCCTGGTTCATAGACTGCTGTATCCTCACATGACAGAAGGGGTGAGGCAGCACTCTAGGGTCCCTTTTATAAGGGCACTAATCCCATTCATGAGATCACCTCATGTCCTCATCACCTCCCAAAGGCCCCACCAGGGATAAGGTTTTAACATAGGAATTGGTGGGGATACAAACATTAAGTCTACGGCAGCCACCTACTGCCTGCAGGCTGTGTAGCCCAGGCTGGTCATCTGGCCCCTCAGAGCCTCAGTTCTGTACGGGTGAGGGGAGAGCACAGCTCAGGCTGTCGGGACAAGTCACAGTTCGGGGTAGAGAAGTGAGGGCTGGGTGGAATCGCCTGTGTGGTGGAGGGTGAGCTCCGAGCACTGGATTCGCTGTCCTTCCCTTTAAGGGCCCCACAGCGTGTTGGTATAATCCTCCAGTTTCAGAGAAGCCCTCTCTTTCACCACAGATTTCTGCAGATTTCTCTCCTTTCTCTAACTCTAAGCCCCACCAGCCGGCATTGCTCAGTGTTGGTGAGGGACAGGGAGGATTCTTTCAAACCTGCTGTTCACAGAGCAAGTGCAGACCCTTTTCTCTTTGCCCTTGAATATGCTCATCAGCTGTCCTGCTACTGCTGAGATGTGACCACCTCCTTTATCTAAGATGCTAGACCCAGTGTTGGGAAATAGCACACCAACTCGGCCACCATTCCCCTTCCTCCTTAAAAAAAAAAAATAATCATAATGTATGTTGATTTAACGTGATTAGGTTATAGATAGCCCCACTACCCTAAAACAAGGACTCTTTAACTTTTGGCATACTCCGATTCAATTCTTTCTTTTCTTTTTCTTTTCGGCAATTCTTTTTTTTTTTTTTTAGTTACAAAGCAAAGTAATAGTTAGACATTTAAACCCCTCATAAAGTGATAACCGACCCCCCAAGTTACTACCCTCTGACATCTTATATAGCTGTTACAATACCATCGACTATCTTCCCTATGTTGTACTCCACATCCCGTGACTCTATATACTTATATTTTTAATTATAGTTGACATTCAGTATTATTCTACTTCAGCTTCAGGTGTATAGTGCATTGGACACAGTCTATGAAGTGATCCCCCTGATAAGTCCAATGCCCATCTGGCACCTTACATGATCTTTACAACATTGTTGATTATATTCCCCACACTGTATTCACTACCAATTTGTATTTCTTAATATCTTCACCTTTTTCACCCTGCCTCCAACCCCATTCCCATCTATCACCCTGATAGATCTAGCACCTATCTGGCACCATACCTAGTTATTACAATATTATTGAGTATATTCCTTATGCTATACCCTACATCCCCATGACTACTGTGTAACAACCAATTTGTACTTCTTAATCCCTTCCCCTTTCACCCATCCTTACCCCCCTCCCATCTTAAAGAAGTCCCTCTAAGATTCCTTGTAATATTGGTTTGGTGGTGATGAACTCCTTCAGCTTTTTCTTGTCTGGGAAGCTCCTTATCTGTCCTTCAATTCTAAATGACAGCCTTGCTGGGTAGAGCAATCTTGGTTGTATATTGCTGCTTTTCGTCACTTGGAATATTTCCTGCCACTCCCTTCTTGCCTGCAAAGTTTCTGTTGAGAAATCAGCTGCCAGTCCTATGGGGGCTCCCTTGTAGGTAACTAACTGCTTTTCTCTTCCTGCTTTTAAGATTCTCTCTTTGTCTTTAGCCTTTGGCATTTTAATTACGATGTGTCTTGGTGTTGGCCTCTTTGAGTTAATCTTGTTTGGGATGCTCTGTGCTTCCTGGGCTTGTATGTCCATTTCCTTCACCGGGTTAGGGAAATTTTCTGTCATTATTTCTTCAAATAACTTTTCAATTCCTTGTTCTCTCTCTTCTCCTTCTGGTACCCCTATGATGCGAATGTTGGTATGCTTGATGTTATCCCAGAGGCCCCTTAAACTCTCCTCAATTTTTTTGGATTCTTTTTTCTTTTTGCTGCTCTGGTTGGATGTTTTCTGCTACCTTATCTTCTACATCACTGGTTGGATCCTCTGCTTCATCTAATCTACTGTTGATTCCCTGTAATATAATCTTCATTTCTGTTATTGTATCCTTTATTTCTGACTGGTTCTTTTTCGTGGTTGTCATCTCCATTTTTATGCTTCCTGTCTCTTTGTTGAAGTTCTCCCTGAGATCATTGAACATTCTTATAACCAGTGTTTGTAACTCTGTGTCTAATAGATTGCTTATCTCCATTTCACTGAGTTCTATTTCTGGAGCTTTGTTCTGTTCTTTAATTTGGGACATGTTTCTTTGTCTCCCCATTTTGGCTGTCTCTCTGTATTTGTTTCTATGTATTAGGTAGGGCTGCTATGTCTTCTGGTCTTGGTAGAATGGCCTTATATAGTAGGTGTGCTGTGGCGCTCAGTGACACAGTCTTTCTGGTCACCTGAGCCAGGCACTCTAGGTGTGTCCCTTGTGTGGGTTGTGTGTGTCCTCTTCTTGTAGTTGAGCCTTGGTTGATAATTGCACATCAATGTGAGGGACTGACCCTTGGGCTCACTGGTTGTGAGGACTGGCCTTGACTTCAGTGGAAGAATTGTTGTGCAGGGGCTGACCTTACAGAGCAGGATCTGCCTCAGCAGGGCACTTGTGCCAGCCCAATCTGCCTCTTGGATGTGTTATACTTGGAGGTGGCTGAGTAATGCTCCAGCTCATTTTGAAGCTGGCCACTGGAGGCGCCAGCCCCAGGACCACCTTGGAGGGGATCCGCTGTAGGCAAGTTCAGCCCCACCTGGAGTAACCCAGCAGGAGCCACAAAGAAATCCGCAGATGGCTGCTGCCCATGCTGTGCTTGGAAGTGCCTTGAGAGGCCAAGCCGTGAACCAAGGCCAGCTACCGCTAGTGTCACACTTAGGGCTGCTCAGCCAGAGGTATAGGACATGCTCAAGCCAGATGCTGCTTGTCTGGGTTCCACAAAACTTTGAGAGACCCTAGGAAAGTCTGCAGCTTGAGCTAAGGCAGGCGGTCTGCACAAAAAAGCCACTGGAAACAGCCTGGGTGTGCCCAAAAGTTGGGCAGGACCAGGTCTCAAATTGCCAGGGCATGGCAAACAGACAGTGGAGACACAGATATGGCGGCTGCCTTGTGTCAGCACGTGGGGAACGGGGAGACCTCAGCAAAAAACAATGGCCTCCGGGCAGGCCCGGTGGCTCAGGCGGTTAGAGCTCCATGCTCCTAACTCTGAAGGCTGCCGGTTTGATTCCCACATGGGCCAGTGGGCTCTCAACCACAAGGTTGTTGCCAGTTCAATTCCTTGAGTCCCTCAAGAGATGGTGGGCTCCACCCCATGCAACTAAGATTGAACACGGCACCTTGAGCTGAGCTGCCGCTGAGCTCCCAAATGGCTCAATTGGTTGGAGCACATCCTCTCAACCACAAGGTTGCCAGTTCAACTCCCGCAAGGGATGGTGGGCTGCGCCCCCTGCAACTAGAAAATGGCAACAGGACCTGGAGCTGTGCTGCGCCCTCCACAACTAAAACTGAAAGGACAACAACTTGAAGCTGAACGGCACCCTCTACAACTAAGATTAAAAGGATAACAACTTGACTTGGAAAAAAGTCCTGGAAGTACACACTGTTTCCCAATAAAAGTCCTGTTCCCCTTCCCCAATAAAATCTTTAAAAAAAAACCAATGGCCTCCACCAGCTCTCCCATCCTGGAGAAAGCCACCTCTCCAGCCACTGCCCTAGCGCTGGAGCTCAGAGCGAGTGAGTCTGTTGGTGGGTAAGTCTGCGCACAGTCCCTTTAAGAGGAGCACCTGGGAATACAGCTGCACTCAATCTCACTCAGTCAGAATATTTGCTAGTTTTCACAACCAGAAATTATGGGGACTTTCCCCCCGCCCTCCCACCGGCACTGGAACCCTGGGCTGGGGTGGGGCTAGGATCTCTCACTCCTCTGGGTGATAGGGAGGACCCCATAGCTGAAATACCCCTCCGGATCTTTATTGGTTACACGCGGGTGTGGGACCAGCTTGTTCTGCATCTCCGCCATTCCTACCAGTCTCAAGGTGGATTCTTCTGCGTGTCCTTAGTTGAAAGACTTCAGTTGAGCTTGATTTTAGGCAATTCTTAATAATGGTTGTTTTGTAGATTAGTTGTAATTTTAATGTGATTGTGAGAGAAGGTAAGCACATCATTTACCTACTGTGCCATCTTGATTGTCTTTCCCAATTTTTATCCATAACAGATTTACGCTTACTTGATTGTAACCACAGAGTGTCCACCATTCATCCCTTGCTTGTACGTATTTCAACCTCATATCAAGAATATTTTTGCAGGGGCTGCACAACTTTATGGTCATGTTTCATGACTGCATAGGATCTGGTTAATGGAGGCTGTATCTTTATACCAACACAGCATCTAGGCCTCCTCTACATTTCTCTTGGCATAGATAATGGCACAGCTGATTGTGTCATAGAAGTCTCTTACTTCGGTTATTCTTTAGGATGTAACTGCCTAACAAGGACTGTCTTTAGGGCTTTGTTTCTTTGTTTTGATTTTGGAACATCCAAGTGTGTCCATGACGTACACATTTCTCCTTCTCTTGTATTCCAACTGTCACGCCATTGTGAAGTCACACTACAGGTTTTATGATGAGCAAAGTGGATTCAGTTGTCTTTTGGTTGAAATTTTATTTCAATTGGATGTGTTGTAGCTGTAAAAGCAAAAGCAATTGATGATAAAGAGAATCTTAAAATAAGATTTGGAAAAACTCTGAAGATGCCATCTCAGAATTGCGCTCATTTGTTGGTTTGGTGCAGAACCCTTTCTTGAGCAGCATTTCGCAGTGCCGGACACTGAACTCGGTCCCCGCTGGGACTTCTAATTCTATGAACAAATGTAACTCAGCTTGGGAACATTCTCTGGAGGCCACACACGACCTCCCACTCCCTCTCCCTTCAATTTTCTCCATGTGTAGGATCAGGATTAATCTTTAATTGTTGACACAGGCACTCAGAAGACATCTCTTCATCATATCCGGAAACATATTTTAGAACTAAGCATGAACCGTTGGGAGAAACAATAAGTTTGCAGATGTCATTTTAAAGAAAGTCACGTCAGTGCCCTCCTAGAGGCTTAGGGGAGATGATGGAGTGCCACCTTTGTGCCCTCCCTGGGCAGAAGTGTTCACATATGTGTCCTCATGTTTCTTAACAGCCTCCACCCCAGCTACACACACCCCTGTGAGGTGGGCCTTGCCGTTTCAGAGAGGGGCAGTGTATGTCCGAACCTGGGTAACCTGATTCTTCATCTGGAGCCCTTTCCACTGCCTCCTGGCAGACCCTGGAGCAGCAGTCATTTAGTTTGGGGCAGCAGCTTTTTCTGCCAGTGTGGACATCCTCAGTAGGTGGTGGAAATGTAGGGTGGTGGGCACGACTTTAGCTTTAAGCAAACTTTGGTTCACCTCTCAACTCCACCATTTCTCAGCTGTGTGATTTTGGGTAGATGGCTGTTTTTCCAAACTTCAGATCGCCCATCTGGTAAATGGGGATTATCATCCTTGCCTCCTAAGTTTTCTGTGGGGATTATACAAGTTTATGCCCAAAGTGCTTAGCACATCATACACATCTTGAAAATGGCTCTTTTTACTGGAATGCTTTCTATGACTGAATCCAGAAATGCCTATGTCTGTTTGCTAATCGGAGAGGAGGTCCTGTGGTTACATGACTGACCTTGAGATCCTTTTAACACTGTGATTCTGCAAGCCTATTAAGGCGATGCAGAAGTAAAAAAGCTGTTAACATAATGTCCAGTCTCTGAGTCAGTGATGGAGAAATGTGATTTGGTTGTTGTGGAAGAGCAAAGATTGAATTAACTCATAACCCCATTTCTCTCTTTTCAGCAGAATGAGATTTTCCATTTAAATAAAAAAAATTCACATTTATGATGAAAATAAAAATCTAATTATTCATGAAAATTATTCTATGGATTTTTCATTGCAAAATGGCTTTAAACACCTAATAAACTTGCTTTAATTAATAAGTTAGTCTGTTTTGTGATTATGCAACATGGCACAAACTCCCCAAATATTCAGGATTAACCTAGTGAATTAGAGGCCTCACTCACATCTGCTTCAGTTCACATTGGTAAATGAGAAAATTGTAATTTTCTGATGTAACCACAAAAAATCTGTGGAGAAAAGTGCTTTCAAATGGGTAATGTCAACTTCTAAAACTGAATTCACTTCCAACTTGGAGTTGTGAGACAAATCATAAAGCAATTAGAATGTAATCTGGCATTTCAGGACAGTTTAAATGAAATCTACTCAAGTTTGGGCCTCCAAGGAGCATCATCCCACAAAAAAAGCAAAGTCTACCCACTTACTTAACCGTGCCGTTTTGTGTGATGTGTGGGCTGTTACCATCTACAGCATCTTGTTTTCAGCCCCGTGTGGTGGTACAGTCAAATGAAGGACAAGTTCACATGGCAATGGGACTAGAGCGTGTGTGCATACATGTCAGCATGTGTGTGGGGGTGGGCACACACGTGTGCACATGTGTGTATGTCTATGAATGTATGTGCATGTGGGGTGTGTATATGGACATGTGCGTGCACATGTGTGTACATGAGTGTGCGTCTGTACATGTGCACACACGGGAACTGAAGGAGCCTGACCTCATCGCCTCACCACAGAAGTTGCCCCACCCAAGTCCTCGTGAAACCCTCTCTAAATGGGGCACACAACTTATGCTGTGGGTTCTGGAGTTAGAAGACCTGGGTTGGAGTCTGGAGCTGCCTCTAATTAGGTGGCTTGGACTAATTAGTTGGCTTTGCCTAACTTCCTCCTCTGGAAAAAAGGTGCCTTGCTCCGTTTCTCTGAGGATGAAGTGACACATCCTTCCCGGACTGTCCCAGCAATGAGTGAGACATCAGGTCTCTTCTTATTACGCATTCCATGGTTTGCTAATCCTAGCAGTGGGTGTCTGCCTGGCTGCCAGGACTAGTAACATCCATGCCAGGGGCCTTGTTGGGAACAAGTCCTCCTCCCTCTTCCCATTCCTGTAAGGAGGCTCCCACCTTAGGATTGGCTTGGGATGAGCTGAGCTGGAAAGAGATGCCTCATCCCTCAGCCTGTTGGTCCTGCTACTGGGCTTTCTTCTGGCCCCCTTTATTTCAGTCCCATTCCAGGGGCCCTTCTTGAAATAGTTGCTTCTTTGACTCTCTGAGTCCTGCCACTCAATGCCCCAGGCAGGTTATATTCTCAGTGGTGTGTCCCTCCCTTTGCCCATCAACCCTCAGTGCCTCCCATCACCTGTGGGCTGATAAGGTGAAAACTTAGCCCAGCAAACTAGTCCTCCAAGTCCTTCCTGCCTCCTCTCTGCCACCTTTCACTTCGTTCCCCTTGGGGCTACTGCTCAGGAATCTGAAGGAGGCAAGTAAGGATGGAGTAAGGTGTCTGGGAGACCCCATCTGTATTAGTTAAGAGGCCTAATGTGGTAGCTGGGCCTCTGGAGAGGACTCTGGCCATGGTGTGGAGAAGGCGTGGAGCCACACCGGGGAGCAGCCTGAGGGCTCTCCCCAGTGCATCAAAAGCCACGATGGAAACTGTCCATTTCCCCCACAGGGGCGTTGATGGGATTTCTTTCTGTGAGACCAGCGTGATGAACCAGGGAAAGCAGATTCTGATGGGAAGTGAGGTGTGTCTGAAAAATAATGCACGGGAACACAAATTAAGGATTACAGAAGAATTACATTTTGTTTGCAGACCAAACCTTTGAAAACACGCTAATGTATTTCAGAACTGAGCAGGGACCCCTTAAGGAAACGTTTGCCCATGCGGTTTGGAAGAGAGCCACTCCGTGCGCCAATGGGAGTCACTGACTAAACCACATTCTTTAGAGAAAAGTTTCTGAGCTCCTGCCAAATGCTTGGGTTGGACTAGAGGCTCTCAGGGATCGCCTTCACCTGGCTGTGCCGAGCTTTGCCTGGCACTGAGGCAGTACCAGAGCTCAGTGTAGTGAACGGATGCCTTCTGTCATGCAGGGTATCATGCGGGGGTCTCTGGTCCCGCTCCCCACATAAGAACGCAGGATATGGTGAGGCCAAAAAGGAACACTCACGGAGCCATAAATAGGGGAGCCACATCACTATAGTCTCTCTGGTGGCAGCTGGCTTGGAGACACAGGAAGCAGGAGCCACACTATCTGCAACCCACCATCCATTTCTCTCTGCCAACCAACCTCACTTGCTAGCTGCAATCCACCGTGCTAACTGCAATCCGCTCTTGCTAGCTCGGCCACCATCTTCTTGCTGGCCTCCATTTTCTGCAAGCGTAGCCATGGCAGTTATATTAGTGGCCAATGGCTCACTGGTAACAGCTGACGGCCAACTAGCCACAGCTGATGGCCATCCAAACACAGTTGATGGCCATTTACTACCTGAGCCAGCACTTTTCCACGTGAGGCCGAGAACCTGGAAACTGCACTCCTGGCTCTGTCCCCACACCTTCCCAGCCCGGGACTCCAGCTCCACACCCCGGCCAAGCTTATGGGAGCTGTGGCCTGGGAGTTTGGCTTTTTTAGGTAAACTTGGCAGCCAATGAACTCTACATATGTAAAATGTACAATTTCACATGTTTTGACTTGTGTGTACACCTATGGTACCATCTCCACAATCAAGATAGTGAACACATCTGTCACTCATAAAAGTTTCCTTCTGCCTCCTTGAATTCTCTCCCTTCCATCCCTCCCCATCTGCCACTCAGGTGTTATGATTTCTGTCACAATTGATTAGTGTTTCCCTGAAAATAAGACCTAACCAGTCTTATTTTACTATAAGACCGGGTCTTATATTAATTTTTGCTCCAAAAGACGCACTAGAGCTGGTTGTCTGGCTAGGTCTTATTTTGGGGGAAACACGGTTTATTTATTTATTTATTTATTTATTTATTTATTTATTTATTTATTTATTTATTCTGTTCTCTTCTCCTTGGGGACTCCAGTCACATTAGGCCACTTGAAATCCCAAGTTCACTGATGTTCTTCTCTTTCCTTCTTTTAAAAATTATGTCTCCGTGTGTTCATTTTGGAGTTTCTATTGCTAACTTCCAGTTCACTAATCTTTATTTCTCCAATGTCTAATCTGCCATTAATCCCCTCTATCCTATTTTATTTTTCATCACAGACATAATAGTTTTCATCTCTAGAGTTTCAGTATAGGTCATTTAATATCTTTGGTGTCTACTTTTTGAACACATGCAGTGCAGTTACAACCATTGTTTTGGTCTTTGTGTGCTAATTTTAATATCTATGGCAGTTGTGGGTCAGTTTCAATTAAATGATTTTTCTGCTTATTATGGAACCTATTTTCCTTCTGGTAACTTCTTATTGTATGCCAGACATAATGAATTTTACATCATTGGGTGCTGGTTATTTTTGTATCTGTCAATATTCATGAGCTTTGTTGTGTCACAGTTAAGTTATTTGGAAATTATTTGATACTTTGGGGTCTTGTTTTTAAGATCCATTAGGCAGGACCAGAGTTCTGTTTAGCCAAGGATTGATTATTCCCTATTACTGAGGCAGGACCCTTTTTGGTATTCTACTCAGTGTTTATACTGGCGATCTTCGCCACCCCATGTGAGAGTTGGGTACTGTTCCCTCTAATCCTTTAGGGTGGTTCTTTTCCTTGCTTCAGGTCATTTCTTAACACACATGTGCTGATCAGTGCTCTGCGGAATACCCAAAGGGACAAGGTTATGCAAAGCTCCATGGTTTTCTGTGGGTAGCTCTCACCTCTCAGGTCCTCTGCTCTGCAAACTCTAACTGCCTGGCATCCTTGGACTCCCATTCCATCCCTTCAATTCCAGGAGACTGCCAAGCTCCACCTGCATTTCCTATCCCTGTGCCACAGCCTAGAAACTCTCCCCATGCAAGAAACTGGAGCAGCTGTTTTCTGTGTCTCAGAGATCACTCTCCTTTTCTGCTTGATACCAACGTCTTCAAAACCACGGTCTCATATATTTCATTTGTGGGTTTTTGTTGTTGTTTGGGTTTTTGATGTTGTTTTAGGCAGGAGGTTAATCTAGTCATTGCTAGTTTATTTTGCCTGGAAGTAGAAATCCATGATGTGGCCTTTAAAAAATTTTGGAATAATTTTAGGTTGATAGAAACATATACTGTACATGTGTAGCTAACCATAGTACACTTGTCAAAAGTAAGAAATTAACTGTGATATAATACTCTGGCAAGCAGAATTCTAAGATACACCCAAGGTTCCCACCCTCTTTGCATCCTCCTCTCCCCTTGAGTACAGGCAGAACCTGTGGTTATGATGGGATATCACTCCTATGATTGAGTTCCTAATCAGTTAACTTTGAGTTAATTACAAAGCTTACCATTGGTGGGTGTGACTTAATTCGATGAACCCTTAAAAGAGACTGGGCCCTTTCTGAAGTCAGAGAGATTTGAAGCATGAGAGGGTATGTGGAGAGGGCCATAGGGCAAGGAACTGTGAATGGCCTGTAGAAGCTGAGAGCAACCCCTGGCCAAAGAATGGGAACCTCAGAACACAAGGAACCACATGAGCTTGAAAGAGGACCCAGAACTCCAGAAAGAAACACCAAGCTGACACACTGATTTCCGCATTATTAGACCCTGAGCAGAGAACCAAGCTCAGCTGTGTCCAGACTTCTGACCATGAAAACTATAAGAGTAAATTTTTGTTTCAAGCTGCTGATTTGGTGGAAATTTGTTACTCAGTAATTGAAAATGAATATTAATTAATTGCTATTAACTAAAAAGAACCAGGTCAAATTCATTAGTAAAAATATCCCACTATTAATCTAGCAAGATCTCAACAAAGGCTAATGTGATCACGGCATGAAGCCACGGGACCACGCCCACTCCCTCCAGTTTTCAAGATGATTTTAACACACCCATATTGTGTCTCCGTTGGAGATGGTTAGAATTCTGATCAAGACTAGATCTGTTATATGAGAAAATATTTGAAAATCATATATCTGACGTGGATGTAGTATGCAGAATTTATAAAGAACTCTTACAGCTCAACAACAGCAACAACAAAAACAAACACCCCACTTTAAAAATGGGCAAAGGACTTGAACATACATTTCTTCAAAAGAGATATACAAATGGTCAAAAACCCCATGAAAAGATGCTCAACATCATTAGTCATGAGGGAAATGAAATGAAAAAACTACAATGAGATACCACTTCATATCCACTCAGATCTATTCACGAGGATAGGAAGAAATTGGAACTTTCATACATTGCTGGTGGGAATGTAAAATGGTTCAGCCACTATGGCGACGGTTGGTGGGTCCTCAAAACGCTAAATATGGAATTACCATATGACCCAGCAATTCCAATCCTAGGTATATACCCAAAAGAATTGAAAACAGATACTCAAACGGATGTGTGTACATATGCTCATATTCATAGCAGCACTATTCATGAAGGCCAGAAAGTGGAAACAACCCAAGTGTCCATCAGTGAATATGTGGATAAACCAATTGTGGTAGAAACATACAATGTGATATTAAAAAAGAATGAAATACAGATACAAAGTGAATCTCAAAAACATGCTAAGTGAAAGAAACTAGACACAAAATGTTCTGTTTAAATGAAATATCCAGGATAGGTCAGTCCATACAGACAGAGAACAGATTGGTGGCTGGGAGGAAGGCGGATGGGGAAACAACTGCGTGTGGGTACAGGACTTCCTTTTGGGGTGATGGTAATGTTTTGGAACTAGATAGAGGGAATTTGATAAAGGGGGTGGCTGCACAACAGTCTGAATCCTCCTAAAAGACACTGAATTGTTCACTTTAAAATGGTTAATTTACGTTATGTGAATTTCACCTCAATTTTTATAAAAGAATAGATGTGTTATCGAAAATAACAAAGTTATAACTGAATTGGTGGTAAGTGACTTTGTGATTTGCTAGCTTTTTTTAAAGCGAACTACAGACTTTCTTCAGATCTCACCAGTTTTTCTTTTGATGATGTTTTCCAATTCCAAGATACCATCCACAATACCACATTGCATTTAGTTGTCATGTTTCCTCTGATCTATGACACTTTTTGAGTCTTCCCTTGTTTTTTATGACCTTGACAGTTTTAAGACATACTGGTCAGGTATTTTGTAGAATGTCCCTCAGTTTGGTCTAGTCTAATACAAGGTGTGATCAAACAATACAGTGAATGTTTAAATTAAAGAAATGATGACAGTAAAAGACACATTGCCATTAATCCCCCTCAAAATACTCCCCCTCGGGCCGGCCCAGTGGCTCAGGCAGTTAGAGCTCCATGCTCCTAACTCCGAAGGCTGCCAGTTCGATTTCCACATGGGCCAGTGGGCTCTCAACAAGGTTGCCAGTTCAATTCCTCGCGTCCCACAAGGGATGGTAGGCAGCGCCCCCTGCAACTAAGATTGAACACGGCACCTTGAGCTGAGCTGCTGCTGAGCTCCCGGATGGCTCAGTTGGTTGGAGCGCATCCTCTCAACCACAAAGTTGCCGGTTTCGACTCCCACAAGGGATGGTGGGCTGTGCCCCCTGCAACTAGAAAACGGCAACTGGACCTGGAGCTGAGCTGCGCCCTCCACAACTAAGACTGAAAGGACAACAGCTTGAACCTGAACGGCACCCTCCACAACTAAGATTGAAAGGACAACAACTTGACTTGGAAAAAAGTCCTGGAAGTACACACTGCTCAATAAAGTCCTATACCCCTTCCCCAATTAAAAAAAAAATACTCCCCCTCGCTGAGAACACACTTATCCTATCACTCTTGCCACTTTCTGAAGCAGTTCTGGAAGTCCTCTTTCGTGAGTGTCTTTAGTTGCGCTGTCATGGCTGCCTCGATGTACTGAATCATTTTGACTTTGGGGAAGAGCCAGAGGTCACATGGTGCCAGATCCAGTGAATAAGGTGGATGAGGACACACTGTAATGTTTTTATTTGACAGAATTTGCCATATACCAGAAGCCATGTGTGACTTGGAGCATTGTCATGAGGAGGAGGATTTCTGGCACACTTTAAAACACACCTTCTCTCAACCATAGCTCACATCCAACTGACTGCACTGAACAAATTGAAACTTGTCACACACTGTTCCTAAGGTTCGACTCGCCACTTCCTGTATTGAAGGTCCCTGCCTTTCTGTTGGATGGCACTTGGCAGCAGCATTCACCATAGTTTTTTTTTATCACAATGGAAAGGCTCACACATTGTCACACATTGCTTCTGGTATGGTACTTTCTGTCATAAAAACATTATGTTGTGTCCTCATCCACCTTATTCACCAGATCTGGCACCATGCAACTTCTGGCTCTTCCCCAAAGTCAAAATGACCATGAAAGGTAAACACTTTTAATCGATTCAGGACATCGAGGCAGCCACGATGGTGCAACTAAAGACACTCACAAAAGAGGACTCCAGAACTGCTTTAGAAGGATGGGATAAGTGTGTTTGAAGTGAGGGGGAGTATTCTGAAGAGGATTAATGGCAGTGTGTTTTTTATTGCAATAAATGTTTTTTAATTTAAACATTAACCATATTTTTTATCACATCTCGTATTTCTCATGATTAGACTGGGTTATAAGTGTGGAAGAATACCACTAAGGGGGATTTGCCACTGTCATGGCATCATGTCAGCGGTTCATGATGTCAACATGATCTGTCACTGGTGATATTAACCTTGATCACTTGGTTAAAGTGGTATCTGCCAGATTTCTCCATTATGAAGTTACTCTTTTCCTTTCCCTACCCTGCTCTTTGAAAGTGAGTCACCTAAATTCAGCCCACACTGAAAGAGAGCAGAATTTAGCTCCACCTTGTGGAGAGGGAAGTAGCTATATATATATTATTTGGAATTCTTCTATAAGGAAGATTTTATTTATTGTTTATTTATTTATTTGTTTATCCATCCAATCATTTATATCAATATGGACTCGTGGATATTTAATTAATTCTTTGGGTTATAATCCTATACCACATTATTAATTTTGTTGCTTGAATTGTTCCAGCTTTGGCCATTCGGAGCTCTTTCAGGTTGGTTTTGTCTTTGATGTACACCCTCCCCTCTTTTTTTAAAACACTTCCTTACTTTCTGGTATAAGAGACTCCAGGCTCCTCTTGTGTTTCTCCTGCCCTGGCCCTAGAATCAGCCAAGGAGTCCTACTTCCTTTTATTGGAGAATGGTATTTAAAAACCAAGATCTGTGTGCTGCATGTGCTTGTTGCTACTGGGGTGTCATTGGTTGTAGGCCTTCTCTGCAGATAGCTAAGGTATATATGTGTGTATATTCACCCCTCTGTGTACACAACCTATAATTACTTCTGTATGCATCTGTACATATAAGCATCACCTCATGGTTATATCTCTAATTCAACAACAGAGGGTTCATTCTAGCTTTCCCCCTTTGCTTATTTAATAAATTATTTCTTGGACAGTGAACCTGGCTCTCATTACCCATAGTTTATTTACTCATTTGTTCAACCCCAATACATATGTAAGTAGTTTCAAAATCATTATCCTGTACCTTATGAGAAAGAACTTTATCCACTAGAGTATAATGTTTAAGAAGGTACAGTTTCTTTGATCTTCAGCCTTACAGTCTTCAATGGAAACACCATTTTGCAAAGTTACTCGGGTCAGCTACATTTTTTTCCCACCACCTTCAGTGAGGTTAGGTCAGACGATTTTAATATCGTTGGATTCATTTGCCTCAGCCTGCATTCCATCCTGGGGTTCTCTGACATCCTCATTGATATCTTGTAAATGTGTATCCATTCAGGTTCATTCTTGGTGATGAACAGTCCTATAGTTTTGACAAATGCAGAGAGTCATGTACCCATCACCCCAATCCCACACCAAACTAGTTCATCACTCTCAGATCAAATTTTCTCCATGGGTCTCCTTCTGTTTCATTCCTCGCACTCCCCATCCATCTGCAACCACTGATCTGATTTCTGTCCTTTTTTTGTGTGGCTTGGCTTCTGAGAGCAGCTTTTTTTTTTTTTTTTAAGACATGAACATTGTTTGTAAATGAAAGTTGTCTTGCTTCATCACTGGAGTTCGTTGGCACCAGGATTCAAGTCAAGCCTTGACACTTACATTGACCTCTCTAAGCCCCAAATTTCTCATCCGTAAATGGCTATAATAATAGTCCCAGCCTTGTGGGGGGTTATTGGGAGGGCTAGATGAAATAGCAGCTGTTGGCACTGTACCTGGCACATAGTAAGTAATCAATCATCTTGATAACAATATTTTCATATCTCTATGCTCTTCATCACCATGATCATCACCACCACCGTGGGGTATAAGACAAAAAGATTATTAAAAAAGAGGCCAGGAAGTGCTGCCCTCGTGGGCTGCTGGTGGTGTGAGGACGCATGCATAGGCTCTCCCCGTGGGGCTGGCTGAAGGAGGGCATCGGATGTTCCTTACAGAGAGGGTTTCGTTTTCCACAATCCTTTCCTCTGGTGTCTGTGCAGTGAGTGTATTAGCAGAGTTGGTTCTGAAATTGTGTCTTCCTGAAGACACAGAATCATCTGGCTGTCGTTCAAAAATTGTCCTCAGCAGGGAGATTCAGGGCTTCATTTTGGCTTTTCTACTTCCAGCATTTTTTTTTTTTTAACTGAGAAGATGGTATTATACACAACACGAAAAGAACTTTTAAAGAAGTAAATCACTGGGAAGGAGGGGTGCCTTTTAAAGGGGGGATCAAATATATGGTGATGGAAGGAAAATTGACTTTGGGTGGTGAACACACAATGCAATATATAGATGATGTATTATAGAATTGTACACTTGAAACCTATATAATTTTAGTAACCAATGTCAGCCCAATGTATTAATAAAACAAAAGGAGTGAACCACCGGAATCCCAATACTCAAGTGAGTGGATGTTTGCTAGTCACTGCCACCCCACACCTGAATTTTTACACAGATGTAGACATTTTATTTATTGTGACATAACAGTTTTCTTTGTTGCTACGTAGTGTTCATAAGGATATTTCATGAAGATACAGTTTCATCAAGGGGACACACCATCCTTCTCTAAACCACTCCCACTGTTTTGAGGTGCAACTTCCATTTTTTGCTTCTGCTGATTTATTTCATTGGGGTATATTCCCTAGAGTAGGAATTTTCTGTCAAAGGATAGGAATGTCTTTGTGGCTTTATTTGTAGCGTTTTATAGAAATAAATCATTACATCCTTTTTTGTATGTTAATCCATATTTTATCAAAATGTAATCATGCAAGGATATGTTCAAACATCTGGTGAAGTGTTCCAGACTAGCACTCCAACAGCTCATTAATAAATTTAGCATCCGACCATGTAATGCTTTTTTGAAAACCATGATTTTCCCTGATTAATTTTCCCTCTGCTCTTGCCACCCCCCCAAAAAAAAAAACCACACAAAACAAACCTTGAAGTTCTCCACCTCTGTACTTCTAAAGGGAAAGCTCCAGAAGTCTGGAAGTCTCAGACTTTTCTCAGAAACTCATCCTTTGTTTACTTTTGGAGTCAGGACTTGTTTGCATATGTAAAACCAGGACCATATTGTTTGCAGATGCGAGGGGTGCTGCCAGATAATTGAATGTAAAAAGTTGAAGCTTTTAAATCATTTCTTACAAACCTGGACACAAAAGAATATTTTCTTAGAACTGAAAAAAAGAAGCATGGAAATAAAGATTGTGGGGTTGGGTTTATAATTCAAACATTTCCTTCTGTGTTCATAATATGGACGTTTCAAATCCACAGAAACTTAAGGCCTGGAGGTGGGGGGAGGGTAGAGGACTAGGAGATAAAACGCTGCACATTCATCATCTAATCCAGAAAAACAAATGCATAAAAGGAGTTAGAATAAATGACAAAACAAAAACTCAATCCCAGTAATATCTGATCCCCTCTACTAGTATTAACAGGAAGGTATTTTCACCCGCTCATCAGTAGTTTCCTGTTTAGCTTTTTATCTGAAAATAAGAGTAGTTTAAAAGTAATTGTGTTTCCTATCAGCATTTGATAAGGTCCTCCCTTTTAGGGGAGTGGCCCAGATGTGATAGCAGTTGTTAAAAGCTTCTTGTTTTTTAGCCTTTAAATGCTTTTGTTTAAAGAAAAGAAAAAAGGAAATTAGTGTGACTTCTAGTCTGTCTAGCAATGATAAAAACAGATGAGAGTTTCTCGAACAAATTGGCTTAAACTACAAAACTGGGTTCTTTACCCTCGTAAACTCCGAAATCTGTAAAGCGAGTTCTGCTGAGGTCCGGCTCTCGCCTGCAGGCGCAGCAGCTTCCGCAGCCTTGGGTGTAGTGAGGCCCCGCTTGGCTGTGGTGCCACAGGTCCCAGCGCACCAGGCCCGCGGCTAAGGGTGGTGTCTGCAGTCGCCGGGGTGGAGCTGACCTCACCCACCTGGTGGGAGCCGGGCAGCAGCTGGGGTGGGGGTGGAGGAGTTGGGGGGACGGCTTCTGGGGGTTTGCCTGCGCTGCTCGCAGGGTCGCTCTGGGCCAGGTGGGTGGCTTCAGGGTAGAGCAGGAGTGCGTGGCAGGTCGGGGTCCGAAGGGGGTCTGAGAACCTGGCTTCTAGAAAAACCTGGCCACGTTCCGATTTCTGGGGCAAGCCAAGGCCTTGCTGGACAGAGAGGTGTGGTGAGGATGGAGAAATTGGCCCGCCTTGGCAGCACCCTACACCCTCCGCCTGTGCGGTACCGCCTTCGCACCGCGCCAGCCCAGGCTGTCCCGCTCGTTCCCTCAAAACGTGGCCTTAACTCCATCTGTTATCCACATCAGCCTCTGTTGTCCGTCTAGAAAATGAGGGGACTGGTGGACGGGGATGGAGGCTTTGCAGGCGCCTGGCGCTAACTTGGTTACAGTTTTTTGTCTCAGGCTCCTGGTCCTGGGCTTTTCCAGAAAGAACAAGATGGGGCTTGGCTAGAGTCCCGTCTTCTGTGAAAGTTTCAGGCGTGGAGGTCAAGGGCTCAAGACTTGGGTGCTCTTCTCACATCCTCGAAAGCAGAGCTTTAAAGATTACATTTTTATGTTTGAAACTGAAGTACCCCTTCTGCCCGTCCTAGTGCATTTTTCACTCAAATTAACAAATTCGGAATTTACTTTGTTTTGCTTTTGGGGAAGTGTTTTTTGTGTTTTTTTGTTTGTTTGTTTGTTTGTTTGTTTTAGAGAAAGGTTAATAATTTGCATATTCTTGTGAGGACTCAAGTCTGGGCTAGCTTGGGCTATGGACCAATCACTTCACTCCCATACACCGAGATTTGGGACTAATTTCTTTGTCAACTTCTGCCCTCTCCGAGAGGCAGGGACAATAATTTGGGCCTCAGAGGTTACTTGGAGGGTGAAATCAGGTGGTGCTGACTGCCCCTGGCTGGACTGTGACTTCTGACTAGATTTCTCTGATAATTCTCCCCCCTTTACCCGAATCTAGCACAGGGATGGCATGTGCAGAGACTATTGTTAAATTGTATTGAACCAAATTTTCTAGACCGGTGATCCCCTCAGGTAAGAAGAAAGGAAAATGTCATCAGGTTGGGTTGGGCCCTGGCAGCCTGTCTGAACCCCAGTGGTTTAGGAGGGGCTGCGGCTAGGGGGTCTGGGGGCTTCCTAGGGTGGGATGGGGTGATCCAAGTACAGAAAGCTGCTGCAAGGGCCCTGCCCTCCTGTCTTCACGCTGACGGAACTGTCAATTTGGCTTTCCTGGATTTGAATTTGAAAATGTCCTAACAAAGCAGAAACCTACCATCTTCTTTTCAGGAACTCCCAAGTAATTGCTCAATGTTTATTTTTGTTTCTCTTCTCATTCTAAAAATTGCCTGTAGAACTTAATGACCTTTTAAAAAATGTTCTCGAAAATACTACCAACTGTTGATCTTTTTCATGCATTGATTTTTGCTCCTTTTTCCACTTTCACCCATCTCTGCTCTCAAACTCATCCTCATTTTTTTTCCCCCCTTTTCTTCCTGGTTCAGAAGTTGGATGGACTAGTCAAGCTCCGGACTGCTCGGGAAGCGCCGACCGAATGCGTCTGCCCTCCAGGTAAGTGGACGTTGCTTCCTTACTGGTTCCTGGCTTCTCTCTCCTGTCTGCTCAGATCTGCCCAGGACATGGTCAAGAGCATTGCCTTGGGTTCCAGGTTTCTGTTGTACCGCGTGGCCCATCCTGGCGCCTCTCGTTCCCTGGCAGGCATTAGTCAAAGATCTCAGCAAGATTAACTGCCTTGGTTTGATGAGAATGGTGGTATGGCTGGGGAAGCTAAGAAAACATTAGAGGTGACTTATAGTAAAGACTTAGATGCAAGAAAGCACCAGCCATCCCATTCTAAATATGGAGACACAGGCACGTTATTAACATTGTGACCCTAGACATTGGGGAAGGGGGTGTTGATAAATAATCTGGACAAATAGTTTTTTTGTTTTCATTTATTTTGGTGGAGGTAGAGGAAGAAAGCAGGACACATGATCTGAATTATTCAAATAATCATGTCTCTCTCGGGTTTTGTGGTGTAGACCAGGATGGCTGTGAGTAGAACCAGGATTTATTGGTTCCTAACCCATGTGGCTCGAATTATGATTCATATCAGGTCTTCCGGTTGTCCTAATGGGAGCTTTGCACAGACTATAATTGAGAATTTAGGTGTGTCGTCTCAGCCTTGGTATTTCCAGGGTTAGCATTCACAGCTCATAGGATAGTGTGTAAAGCGGTGAATGAGTGGAATGTTGTAACATTTCCCATAGTTCTCACGGTGCTGGACAAGGTGAAAGAGAGAATGCAGATCACAGAAGCTCTGCCCAGTGCCCTTTGTCCTTACTGTCAGCCTTCCATTAGCCAAGTTGTCTGGCATTTTCCAGTCCACTTCACTGGTCCAGAAACCAAGCTCACTGATAATTAACATCTCACGGCTTGGGAGATGTCCTGGATGTCTGCAAAGGTAGACCTTGTGATGTGAAAATTCAGTGTCTGGTGGCCTAAGTGAGAGGATTTGATGGCCAAGCTCAAGCTAGCTTTGACCAGTAGGACCTCCAAGGTTTTAATAGGAGGAAAAAGGACATGACAAGTAATGGCATCGTTGCTTGATCAGGAAATCAGAAGTTGCAATTCAGTGGGGGGAAAAAATCCAGATCCATAAATGAATTTTGGGTGATCTGCAAAATGTATAAAATGGGAACGGTTCCTCTTTTTCCCCTCTTTCTTACTGAGTGTTGTATAGATGCAAATTCACATGAGTTATGTGGATACGTGATTTTTAAACTGGAAGTCCCAGAGCATTTGTAAAATATGAAATCAGTTCTGGGGCTGGCAGTTGGCATTGTGAAATTTTGAACTAGGACAGATTCGAATAAAAACTGCTGGGCTGAGGTTTTTGTTTCAGCTATTTATCTTTGCAGGCATGACCTAGATGGTGAAGTGAACTGGGTCTCTTGCTGTGGGTTGCTGACTGGAAATTTGAAAATCCCCAATACAAATGGCAGATGTACAGGGAAGAGGAGGCAATGAGGGGGCACAAGCAGCTGAAGAAATCTGAGCCAGATCCAGACCTTGGTCTGCCACTTATTAACTATAAGGGTCTTCATCAAAAAATGATGACAGTATTGGAGTGGGCTCCATCGGCTCTTTTGAGGTCATGGAGAAAGTACAGATCAAAACCCATGACCTAGAGGAAGTCCTGTGTTCCTGTCTTCCTTTGAGGGGTCCCAAACCACAAAGCAAGGCTCCAAGAGGGCCTCGGGGAAGACCATGGAGGCTGAAAGACTGTTCAAAACCCCCAACCCCACTGACAAGAAAGCAGTGCACTCTCTCCCCTGCTCTGTGAGAGGGGCCCTGCTGGTGGTCCTCAGCATGTGCTGCTGCTGTCCTAGGGGCTGCGGCTGCCCTCAGGCCATCCTGGCAGGTGTGGTCAGTGTGGCCCCCATACACACCCAGGTCCTCGCCTGCTGCACTTCCAGCTGAAGGACTCACTGAGCCCTTTGGACAGAGCCCTTCATTGATGCAAAACTCCATAGGCTGGCACTTTCTCCCCTGTCATAAAGAAGACAGAGGCCTTTTCTCCAACACCAGAAGCCTTAACTCATTCTCTTTCTCCCGGCTCTGATCTGCCCTGCAGACATTGGGAGTCTGGACACACAGACCACCCTCCATAGCTTGGGTCCCCATCTGATTTGAGATACCCACAGATCTCCCTGGCCCAGCTCCTTCCCACGCCTAGGGGACAGTGTGATCTTTTGTCAGATCCTAGGGAGCAGCAGACAGATAAGCGAGGCCAAACAAGGGGGCGGTTCTTCTGTGTGTGCTGCTCATTGTGAAGCTGGTGCTCAAGGGGGAGCCGTGAGGCTGAGAGGAGGGGCAGGCCGCTGCTCCTGCCAGACTCAGTGGTGGGAGGCCTGGCAGGGCTGGGCCCAGAAGTAGCCCTGTGACCCTGGGCAAGTGAGGGACCCTTGAGCCTTGCACCCTTCATCTATAAAATGGTAGTGGGTTGAATTGTGTCCCCCCAAAAGTTATGCCCCAGTCCTAGCCCCCCTTACTTGTAAGTGTGGCCTTATTTGGAAATAGGGTCTTTGTCGATATAATTAAGTTAAGGATTTTGAGATGAGATCATCCCAGATTTAGGGTGGGCTCTAAATCCAGTGACAAGTGTCCTTTTAAGGGACAAGAGGCAGAGATTTGAGACACAGACACACAGAGAAGCCATGGGAAGACCGAGGCAGAGCTCAGACAAGCCCAGGACCACCAAGGATTGCTCACAGCCACCAGAAGCTGGAGGGGGCTTGGAAGGGACACTCCCTCAGAGCCTCCAGAAGGAACCAGTCCTTCTGACACCTTGATTTTGGGCTTCTGGCCTCCAAAACTGGAGAGGATAAATTTTGGTCATCTTAAACCCCCCAGTTTGTGGTAATTAATGTGTTGCAGCAGCCTTAGGAAACTAAAACAAATGGGGAAAATCATCATCCTGAGGACCTTATAAGGTTGCTGGGAGGATTGACATGTGAGGGACAGAAGTGTGGGTCAGGTGTGCAGGCTGCTACCTGGGAGCCCCCTGAGGCTGCTCCTTCTCACACCTGCCCCAAAGAGTCCTCTCTTCCTTCTGCAGAAGCTCTCAGGCTTTAGAAACGTGCAACTTACCCATGTCCCTTGGGTATTCCAACACCCTCTTTTCTTATGTTACCTATGATTTAGTGTTAATTAATTTTAATTTAAGTTTCCATGTGCAGTTAGTGGCTGTGGTGTCAGACAGCTTGATTTTTAAGGTAGTTTACGTACATGTCCGCCAGTAGCTCCCTTCCTGTTTTTATGCAAATGGTATTATGCGTTGTTGTCCCTGTGTTGTTTTTTTCAGTTTGTAATTTCTCTTTGAGATGTTCTGAATCAGCCCGCATACCAGACAGCAGGTGCTACCTCATTTGGGTTAAATGACAGAATCCTGTTGGGTTATGGGGCTGCCCTGTGAGGGACCTACCTGTCCCCTGCAAGGACACTTGGGTTGTTTCTCATCCTGTGTTTTCACAGACTGTGCTCCATGGAAGCTTCAGAGGGCAGGAGGCCTGCTGCCTCGTCCTGTCCTGTGCCTTCCTCAGCCCTGTGTTGGATTTAGTGTTAATTAATTGAGCCAGGCATTGCTGCAGGCCTGGGGGTGTTGGGCTGGAGGATAGGAGCTCTTAGTCTGTTGGAGGAGGCTGCCTTCAGAGCAGCAGTCCTGGAACCTTAAGGAAAGGCTCCGGCTGGGGGTGGGAGACGCTGGCATGACCCCCCCCCCCCCACTGTGCTGTGAACAGTCGTGATACAGGAGCATGTAAAAGGAAGCTGAAAGCCTTGGATTTGAATTTTGACTCTGCCACTTGAACAGCCGCTGTGTGGTCCCATCTTGTATGTCCTGGAAATGTGGACCACTCTGAGATAAAAGGTCCTCACATTAACTGACTCCTGTTAGAAGCATCGGAATTATGCTTCTAATTAATGTTCGGACCACCCTACGTTAGTAAAGCAAAAGAGGGGAATTTATTAGTTGATGCGACTGGAAATGGAAAGGTTAGCGGTGGGCCGGATTCAGGTGTGTTGGGCTCAGGGGCTCTCTCTCTATCTCTCAGCCCTTCTCTGTGTCATTTACAGACAGTCTCTCCCCGGGGCTAGAGGTGGCCACCAATATTTCTCAGGGTAGAGCAACCCAGCAGACAGCGCTCTCCATTCTCAAAAGTGCCAGCACTGGGGAGTGGGAAAGTGGTATGGGCTGAATTGTGTCCTCCCCAAAGTTCATATGTCCGAGTCCTAATCCCCAGTACCTTATTTGAAGGTAGGGCCTTTAAAGAGGTGATTGAGTCCCAGTGAGGTCATTAAGGTGGGCCCTAATCCAATACGACGGGTGCCCATATAAGAAGAGGAGGTTAGGACACATATACACAGAGGGAAGACCATGTAAGGACACAGCTAGAAGACAGCCATCTGCAGGCCAAGGAGAGCGGCCTCAGGAGAAACCCACCCTGCTGACACCTTGGTCTCAGACTTCCAGTCTCCAGAACTGTGAAGCAATAGATTTCTGTTGTTCAAACCACTCAGACTGTGGCACTTTGTTATGGCAGCCCTAGAAGACTAATACAGGAAGCTGTTGATTGGCGACAGAGTCTCTATTTGAAGAGATGAAAAAGTTCTGGAAATGGATAGTTTTGATGGTTGTACAACATTATGCATGTACAAAATGCCATGGAATTGTGCACCTTTCAATGGTTAAAATGGTAAAAAGAAAAAAGTACTACATAATTTTGTATGTATTTTACCACGATTTAAAAAAAAGTCCCAGAATTGAGCCTGATTTTCTTGGCTTGGGGCAGGTGCCTATTCTTGACCTAATTACCGTGCAGGGGGGTGTGGAGGTGGTGGTGGAATGGGAGGCACCTGATCGGCCAGGTTTGGGTAATGGGAACGTTCTTGGAAGGGTGGGAGAACTGATGCTACCAGAACCATGTTGGCTGAGAGTGGAGAAGCGTGGTTATTCCAAGGAATTTTAGGGTGCTGTTGCCAGAAGAAGAGAAAATGATGTAGCTGGGCAGACATAAGTGATAGGTGGCCACTTCAGTCCTGCTCCAGAGACAGTTGGCTAGCCATGTCCTCTGCTGGGGGCTGTAGATAGATTCTGGGTTTGACCAAAGGTTTGTCTGCACCTGAAGCACACAAGTCTTCTCCTTCCATTGAACTTGTCTGACAGGCAGTGTGGCCCAGTGAAAAAGTACATGGACTCTCAACCCAGACTGCCTGGTTCAAATTCTCTGTCACTTACCAACTCCATGACCTCGGACGAGCAATTTATCTTCCGCACGCCTCAGGTTTTCATCTGTGAAGTGGGGTTTCTGATAGTACCTACCTCATAGGATTGTTGCAAGAATTGTATGAGTAAATGCATGTAGAGTTTAGAACAGGACCTACTTCCTGAGAGTCAGTTGTGGCCACTATTCACTCAGATCCCTTGCCCCAAGGTGGGCGCATACCCACCATGTGCAGCCTGTTACCCTCTCCATTTTCGCTGATGTCCGGGCTGCCAGAGAGGAGATTCAGAATTGGCCGTTGGCTAGGACCATTCTGGACGGAAAGAACAAAGGCTTGGCAGGCTTTATTGGCACATCCTTCTGGGACATGGGTGAGAAAATGCTGGCAACAGCACAGGAGTGGGAAAACCAGAAAGGAAAAGAGGCCGTGTAGCCCGTGAACTCCTGTCAGCCGCTAACAGCGTCCAGGGGCCTCGTGGGAAGCCCAGGCTGCTGCCTTCCACACAGTCCACACAGTTTCTAACCGGGCTCGACCGCCATGGAAATTCTTAGCAACTTTTCATTATAGTGGTGATACTTTTCATTTCCTTCTTCTGCCCTTTTGTATCTTTGTATGATATACCAGAGACGTTGCGTGTGGTTTCCAAATGATGTGCATTCTGCTTGCAGTGTAGGGTGACTTTCCAGAAATTAATAAACAGATTAAGAAGAGTTATAATTTCACTGCTCTGTGAAGATGTTTGGAAGTTCGAGCTGAGGAGTGAAACTCTACCTAGGAGAGCATGAAGTACAACGTGGAAATGACACACATCCAGATACACCCATTGGCAGTTGGTGGGAAACGCTACAGAGCGGAACAGAAGTGGTAGAAGTTACTTGTGTTCAGCCTGTTTATTCTATTTGTCGGCTTAAGAACGAGCTTAGTGAAGGGAGTGCATTTTCCTAGTACTTTGAAGCAAGAAATTGTTATCTCCTTTCAATTATTTTTTTATATGTAGAATTTTTTAAATGATACATTTTGTTTTACATGTTAAATCCTAGTTGACTTGAGTTTTTGGTGAAATTAAGTAGCTTAAGGGCAGTTATCCCATCATATCAGACTGTACAAAATTGAAGGAGGTAATTTGTGTGTCTGATTTTTATTTGGTGGGGAGCTAGAATTCTGTGGAGAATGGTCTCAGTTCCCCATCCGTTATGCACAGATACTTGTTCATTCACTCACTCATTCATTCATCGCTCCCTACCCTATATTGTGCTTGTCCTGTGGGCGATGTTGACTAAGATTGTTAGAGGGAGACTGTTAGAGGAATTGCAGATCTGGTTGTTGGAAGATGACGGCGCAGATAGGAGAACTATAATATATTGAGAATGGGAAGAGTTTGAAGAGAGAAGTCCTACAGAAACTAAAAGGAGGGAGAGATCACTGAGTAGGGGGAAGATGACAGTTGGGTAGGCATTAAGGTTGACATCTTAGCTAGCTGGGGTGGGGGACACACCTCACGAGACCCGACTCCTGAGCCAAGGTAGAGGGGAGTTCCAGGAGTGGCCAGGACCTCTGTTTAGTTGAACGGTGGCAGTGGGAATTGAGGGTGGGGCTCTGTTATGGAGGGATGTAGGTTTATTCCTGGGGACCCAGGTGAAGGAGTCTGGATAGATGTCAGCTTTCAGAGGAGGACTCTAGAAACAGCATGGAGGACGGCCTAGATCGCAGATTTGGTTCCAACAGAGAAGCTTAGGGTAGGGATGGTCTCGTCTGGGTCCCTGCCACAGCCCCTGATCCTAGAACGGTGCCGGGCACGTGGAGGAACCATGATAACTGTCTGCTGAATGACTTCGCTAGAGGAGAGGTCATGAGAACTTGAATGAGGGCCATGAGGTTTGAAGGCAGGGAACAGCTGTGACAGGCCCTGGGCCATGTGGTGGACAGAACTCACAAACAGGATGGATGGGCTCGGGAGGGGACAGAGGTGCCCAAAGCTGCAGCCTTGGGGAGGGGTGACGCCCTGAACAGACAGGAAATCCTCAAAGAGGGATTTGGAAGGGACGATGGTAAGTGTGGTTTTGGACAGTGGCCTTACGAACCACTTGGTAGACCCACTGATGAATGGAAGAAAATAATTAGAAGTCTTCTCTTAAGGCATCGTCTAGCCACTAGGAATCTATTAATTATAAAATGTACCATGTCCTGTAAATAAGTCTTGAGATTTAACTATGAATTGACCATTGGGATTCGGGGATTTTCTTGTGACCACCAGAGGGAGCCCACTATATTCATTAAATTCTGTAGAATTCTAACAGGAATTGAAAAGAAAAGGATAATTAATATTTTAAAAAATTTACTAGAAAGCATAGAAAAGTTCAAACCAAGGGCAGTGAAACACAAAGTTCAACATAAATAACACACACATGGTTAATATTTATGAGATATAAAGGGTTCTTGCAAAAGAATAAGGAAAAGCAAAATATTTTTGTGAAAGAATGGGCAAAGGATATGAATAGAGTCCCCAACAGCAAAACATACACATGGTAACACTTTCCTTCGGTGAATACTCACAGAGCACCCATTCTGTACTAGGCGCTGCTCTGGGCACCTGAAAAGATGGTCCACGTCATGAATAATTGCAGAAATACCTAAGAAAATGAGATATCAGTTTTCAACAACCAGATTAATGAAGTTTCATTATTAAATTGTTTGAAAAGCACAAACGTTCTCCCCACATATCCACTCCTAGGTTCAGTACGTAATCTGACAACTGTGCAAAGGTGACCATATTTATCAGAGTACCATTTGTAGCAGCAAAACCATTGGAAATAACACCCACAGACCTTTATGGAAAAAGACAGCCACAAAATTTCAATAGTGGGAGAAAACTGGTTGTAAAGGAAAATAATATCATAGTGTGAACAGTGGGTGATTGCGTCGTAAGTGCCCAGGTTAAATCCCACGTGTTCCAGGAGCCTTCTCCATCTTTCGGGCAGACTGCGTTGCCCCCTCCACTCTGATCCCACCACACTTTGGGTGCCCCTCAGACAATTCCATATTGTAGTTGGTGTCGCTTCACTTGCCTGTCACCCCCAACCCCACCTCCCCCAGCCTGTGAAACCCTGAAATTTCCCCCTGCCCATATGGGACCCAGCTCATACCACACCCTCCAGTGAATGTTCAGTGGGGGTGGGAAGAAGAAAGGACAAACTCTGCCCTCACTAAGGGAGCACATGGAATTCAGCTCATTTTGTAAATATGTTTGGGTGATTTGTGGAGTGACAGTTGCAAGTCTGTTGGAGGACTGTTACAGAGAAGGGGTAATCAAAGCTATAAATAAAGCTGCCACGACCGACATTGTCCTTGAAATCTATGCTGTCCAGGAACCGGGCCAGCCTGCATGGGGCAGCTGCTTGACTCACGTGGAGAAGCCCGTTCATGGAGTGTCAGCCCTTTCTTGTTATTCGACTTTATCCTGAGTCCCTTTCAGGTTTTCCATGTTTTCACCACTCGGCTTTTTCTCGTTGATCGTCTTAGACTCAACTCTGGCCAGGGCTTGGCTCTGCTGAGTTCTGGGTTGGCCCCAGGGCAGATGACTGGACGTCATTAGCCTTTGGTTTGGCACTGGCCAAGACCCCTTCCCCATGAGTCAGATCCGGTCCTGCCATCTTGCCTTGGGGTACCTGCCACTCTGTATTGGAAATGTTTTCCTGCAGGGAAACAGTTCCGAACTATTCTTCCTGAAAACCCTTCTCAACCTTTTGTAGCTAACACTTCCTGTACATTCTGTTCTAATCCCCAAATTGCCTAAATTGAGCAGGGTTTAGGAGCTGTGTGGACCTGGGCACTCCCAGACAGCTCCCTGGATTGAAACCCCGCCTCGGCCCACATGTGTCTTTGCGTATCTTCTCTGTTCTTTGATCACTGAGCCTCTCTGCATTTCTTCCTCAGGCCTCATACAGCCTCCTGTGCCACCCCAAAGCTCAGATGTCCTCAGCCTTGAGAGGTGGTGCTGGCATCCCCAGCCATCGACCTGCTGCCCATCCTTGGCATGGGGTGGCCTCAGTGTGCCTTCCGTTCTCCTTGGGCTGATGGAAGCTGGTGGCGTAGATAGAAAGAGCTGCCCTTGCTAGATTGTACAAAGAGGATTGGTTGTGACCGAAACACCCGGACATGCCCCCTCTTTGCTTTTATCTCTTAATGTGCACACTCCATGTCACTCTGCCGTGTGGGCCCCCACACTTTCATTTCATGGTCCTTAAGTGTTTACAGCCTGGGGCGGCCCCACCCATGGGGAGGCAGCTATGGGCTGCGAGCTGGCCTGTGGAACTGTACTGTGGTTCTGGGAGCAGAGGAGAGGGGCGGAGGCCCGATGGATGGTGAACAAGTGAGCATGCTTTGGTCAGAAGCAACAGAAATCAACTCTGGCAGACTAAGGCAATAGAGGCAGTAGCAGGAGAAACGCAGGAAGGAGCTCAAATAGCGAAGTGTGTGCTGCGGAAGATGCTTGGGTGCTCTTCCCAAGCCCAAGTGTGTGCTTGGGAAGCACAGGGCTCAGAGCAGCTCCTCTGTCCAGGTGGCAGGAAAGGTGGGCAGCTCCGAAAGTAGAGGCCTCTGTGATGTGTCTGTACCAACTGTTTCATGTGTGTCACTGTGCCTGAGATTAAGGGTCCCCAGAGAGAGCATCCTACTGGGTGGGTCTGGACCCCATGTCTATCCCTCTACCGGGGGCTTCCTTGGCAGGGCTGAGAGGCAGGGATAGGACCTCCCGCATAGGTGCCAGGATGCAGTGAGGAATCAGGATTTGGACGCAGATGGGCCCACCTGTAAATGCCAACGTGCCACCTGTGAACTCAGGCAAATTATCTGACTCCTTGTGAGTAAAATGGGATGACATTATGTACCTCATGGCTTTGTTTCCAGGATATACTAAGATAAATGTATGTGGAACATCTATTTTAGTGTATTCTCAAAACATTTTTGGCATACAGTAAGCATCAAATAATGTCTGTTTATTTACCCTAAGGAAAGTGGATCCCCAGCATGTAGGAGAGAGCTGGACATAGATCATTATTCCAGTGGACGGGTCGGAGGCATTTAGGGAGCAAGGGCAGCATGAGGTGGGGGCACTTTCCTTTTGTTGCCTCCTCCACAGAAAAGAATGTCATTTCTGCTTAGACTCTGGGTTTATTGGTGCCAGAATACCCTGTGAGTCTTCTGCTCAAAGATGGCGGAAGAGCAACTCCTCGCAGCTTGGGAGCCCCTGACCTTGAGTTTTGTCAGCAGCCTCCTAGTAGGTCAGCAGGCAGCGTTTTAAAGCCCTTTTCTTTTGGGTGGTCCTGGGTTTCCCTGGGGGGCCAGCCAGGCTCTCTTCCTTGCCCCCACTGTTTTTGTTCATTCTCCAGCCCCACTTTCAGGAGTAGGACTGAATACCAGCAAGCTGCCTTCCCCACCGGGTCGTGCTTTCGGTGACACTGATGGGTTTGAAGAGGTTTGTGGTCTGGTATTTCTTTAGAAGTAGCCCTGTGCGGCCCACTCATAGTCCAGCACGGCACGGCGTTTGTTGTGGAAGGCTATGGCTCCGAGTAAACCGGGCTCACTAGGAAAGGAAAGTCCTGCGAATAAAGGACAACTGCATCGCCGAGGTCCAGGAGGAGACGCTCATATGCCCGCCTCCCCTGGCAATGCTTTCTGAAAATGTACTTTTAAAAAATATATAGACGAGACCACCTGTGGCCCGGACTTGATGGGGCAGCAAGTGACTTGGTAGCACAGCTCAGGGAATGCACCTGAGCTGTGCCACCACAGAAGGACTGGACAGTGACTTCACACCTGAGCTGCTGTCAGTTCCCGTGGGTGGAACTGCTGGTCACACAGGTGGGGATAAAGGCAGACCGCGTTGGCCCGAGTGCTTGCTGACAGCTCAGCTATGCACAGGACATCTTTATTAGCTGTGACCTTGGCCCTGCAGGGCTCCGTGGGGCGGGGGTGGTCTTAGCATTTTCTCTGCTCTGAGAGGACAGGACGGGCCATCTCCTGAGGAAGACCAGGAACAGCTGCCCAGAAGTGCCCGCCCCCTTCTTCCCCTGCCACCCTACCCCCACCCTGAGGCAGGACTTGGGCTTAATTTCCCGGAGGACAAGGTAGTGCCTTCCAGCCCCTCCTCTGATGCCTATTTGCCCCCTAAAGTATACATCCTGTCCTCTTGCCCCCTCCCCACTGGGGATCCAGGAGCTCCACCAGGGGCTGAGGTGGAGGGGTCTGTGAGGGTCAGGTTCTGCTACCTGGGCACTGGCCTCTTCACCGCTTGGGGGGTGTCGGAGGAAGAAGGTGTATATGTGGGCGGAGGGTGCTCATGGAGGTTGGGGTAATAAACTCAGGAGGGATTGCTTGCAGGAGGGAGAAGGTGGGGCAAATACAGGGGGATTGTTTTGATGGGAGAAGGTGGAAGTGAGGGAGGGGTGGAGAACTGGGGGAGTGGTACATGAACCCAGGGGTGCCTGCCCTGTCCCCACTGGGGGCAGGGACTCTGCGCCCCTCGGGCTGGCTGTGGGTGGTTCCAAGCCCTCTGACCAGAAGCCCCTGAGGGCCCACTCAGTCGGCCTCACTTAGGGAATGAGCTGCTCATTTCCTACCTGTGTGTGTTACGTGCTCCGGCTTCCCTGTGAATGAGTGACCTCCACGATGTCCTGTCCTCAGCAGCCCTGCTCAGCTCCTGGACACTCCTGCCTATGGCTTCTTTCATGGAGTCCGTCCATCTCATATTTGGGCTTCCTCTTTTCCTGCTGTCTTCAGTTTTTCCCAGCATTATTGTCTTTTCCAAAGCACCTGCCTTCTCGTGATGTGCCCGAAGTGGGACAGCTTCAGTTTGGTCATTTTCGCCTCCAGCGATGTTTCGGGCTTAACTTGCTCTAGGACCCACCTGTTCATCTTTCTGGTGGTCCAGGATATGGTAGAGCTCTCTTCCAACACCATATTTCAAATGAATCGAGTTTTTTCCTCTATTAGCCTTCTTCACTGTCCAACATTCTCATCCATGTGTAGTAATAGGGAATATAAGGGTGTGAGTGATCTCAGCCTTGGTCTCTAATGACACCTCTTTGCTCTTGGTGATCTTTCCTAATTCTTCTATTGCTGCCCTTTGGGTCTCAGCTTTCTCTTGATTTCTTGGCTGCTGTCTCCATCTGAATGGATGACTGAGCCAAGGTAGGCAAAATCATTAACCATGTCAGTGTCTTGATTGTTAAAATTGTGTATTTCCTCTGTGGTCATGACTGCTGTCTTTTTGATGTTCTGATGTGGTCCTGCTTTGGCACTTTATTCTTTCACTTTCATCAGAAGTCATTTCAAATTGACTTTTTTTTTTTTTGCTACTTTCTGCCAGTAAGATGGTGTCATCTGTATATCATTAGTTATTGATATTTCTTCCATCAATTTTTATTCCTCCTTCCAGAGCCTCCATTTCTAGTCATTTATTTTTACAAAATTATTATTATAAAAACAAACTGTGCTTAAAATTATCCCACTTTCCCTAAGAAAAAAATACTTACAGAGTTTTAAAAAAGTTTGCTGTGTACCCCATCTCCCCACCCCGTGCCATCCTATGCACTAGATGTAAATATTTGATCACTTTAGTTTGCATTCTGCAGACTTTTTTCTGTGCTTAAACAACTATACACTTTTAAATTCTTACAGAAATAAAATAATGTTTGGTATGCTGTACTTTTTTTTTTTTTTTTTTTGCCTTCACACTTTAAAGGTACCATTCTCTTTCAGTCCTACCTGAATGGGCTCCAGGGGCCCATGGCCATGCTCAAATCACCACCAAACTGCGACCCCAGGCAGTCAGCTAGGGTGGTCCCTGCTGCACCCCTGTCTGCCCTGCCCCTCACTTCCCTAGGAGTGTGGGTCCTTTTCCCTCCCCTGCCTTCCTGGACCTTTTCCAGTTTTCCTCCACACCAGTCATTTTCACTCTTTCAATGTAAAAGTCTCCCACTTTGTTTCCAGCTCTTTCTGGCCTTTCTCTCCGTTGGCCTCTCTGAAGCCACAGTGACAAGCTGGCAAGCACAGGTGCATAGATGGTGGTGGGAAAGGAGATAATATGCACATCTTTAATATTCTGTGTCTCTGCATCCTCCAATAGCTAGCTTTTGTCATTCATCCGTACCTCTGATGTCTGCCTCATTATTTGTTATAACTGTGAACACAGAACTCACTATAGGCAGGAGCACATATCCTAACCTTGCAGCTTGATGAATTTCCACAGACACAACACATCTGTACCCAGGTCAAGGACACAGCCATGACCTGCTCTCCAGAGACCCCCAACTGCCCCAGGGGAAACTGCCACCCCGATTTCTCACTTAATAGACAAGCTTTGCCTGTTTTGAACTTTATATGGATGAAGTCACAGAGTCGTCAGTCCTCAGTTGAGCAGTAAGAGATGTACTCATGTTGCTGCGTGTAGTTGTGGATTGTCCCTTTCTTTAATCATTGTACCGTTGTTGGGCATTTGGATCGTTTCCAGATTCAGGGCTCTTATGAGCAGTGCTCTATGAACCATCTTGAATGGATTTTGGGGAACATATGTATGCATTTCTGTGTGTTTATACCGAACAGAGGAATTGCTCTGCATACGGTAGGCAGATGTTAAATTTTAGTAAATACACCTTTCCAAAGAAGACGATAGCCCCACCTCGCGTAGATGAGAATTCCAGAATTCCAGGTGCTCCATGTCCTCACCAGCAGAGTTTGTGTCTTTTTTGTTTCAGCCATCCTGGCGGCGTGCATGTCCGCATCTGGACAGCCTTTTCCATGGCCAGTACCACATGATTTTAATCACCAAAGCTTTAGTGGTGATATCAGGGGGTGTTTTGTGCTTCAGGATTGCCCTGCCTATTCTTGGGCCTTTGCATTTCCATATGAGGTTTATAATCAGTTTGCCAATTTCTATTAAATGAAAAACCTGCTGAGACTTTGAATGAGATTCATTAAATATAGATGTAATTTAAGGAGAAATGACATCTTCACAATATTGAGGCTTCCAATGTGTGAACATGGCGTGTCATTTTATGCATTTGGGTCTTCTTTAATTTTATTTGGAAATAGTTTACAGTTTTGAGTGCAGAGATCCTGCATGTATTTTATTAGATTTCTTCCTATGATTTTACTGGGTTTTGATGCTGTTATAAATAATAACATTTTAGAAATCTGCTTTCTGTTTTTGCTGATGATTTTTTCATATTGCCCTTTTTTCCAGCGTCCTTGCCACAGTCATTTGTTAACTCTAACAGCTGGATCTTCTTTTGGATTTTCTGGGTATTTTCTATCATATTGTCCATAGAGTTTGATTGGTTTCCTATTATGCCCTTCTTTTCCTTGACTCACTGCTTTGGCTAAGACCTTCAATAGTGCTGAATAGAATCATTACCAATTCTACAGCAGGCGCCCTGTTTTCATAGCTAAACTCAGAGGAAACATTAAGTATGACCATCACTTCAGGTTTTCTGGAGATAGTAATCAGACTAAATAAGTTTTCTTCTTTTCTTAGTTTGCTGAGAGGTTTTTAAAAAAAAATTTTTAAAGTTATGATTGGGTGTTAAAACTTGTTTTAACAAATGATGTTTCTGCATTTATGAGATGATAGTATGACAGTTTTCCTTTTTTCCCCTGTCAAAACAGTGAATTACACCGATTGACTTGAGAATGTTAACTACCCTTGCATTCCTGGAATAAATTCCACTTGGGTAGAATATATTATTGTACTATGTTGCTGGATTCAGGTTGCTAACATTTTTTTCAGGGATTTTGCATCTATCTTCATAGAGATGTGGTCTGTAATTTTCCTTTCTTATATTGTCAAGCTCTGGTCATCACTTTGTGCTGGTCTCATAAAATGAGTTGGGAAATGTTTGCCCTGTTTCTGTTCCCTGGAAGAATTAGGGTAAGATTTAGTGTTGTTTCTTTCTTAAATGTTTGGAAGAAGTCACTAATAAAAACATCCAGACTTAGGATTTTCTTTAGGCTTTAAATTATTAATTCAATTGTTTTAATAGCTGTAGAAATCTGAATCATTGTTTTTATAACAGCTTTGTTAGGATAGAATTCATATACCATAGAATTCATCTATTTGAAGTGTACAATTCAACGATTTTTAGTATATGCACAGAGTTTTACAACCATCACCATAATCATTTCTAGAACATTTTTATCACCCCACACAGAAACCCGGTGCCCCCCTAGTCATCATCTTCCAATCCATCTATCACTCCCAGCACCACTAATCTACTTTCTGTCTCTCTCTGTTTGCCTATTCTGAGCATTTCATATAAATGGAATCATACAATATGTGACCTTCTGTGTCTGGCTTCTCTCACTCAGCATAATGTTCTCCAGGTTCATTCGTGTTGTAGTCCGTGTCAGTACTTCTTTTCTTTTTATGGCTGAATAATATTCTGCTACATGGATAGACCACATTTTGTTTATCCATTCCTCCATTGATGGACATTTGGGTTTCCTGTGTTTGGCTATTGTGACTAGAGCTGCTGTGAATATTCATGCACAAATTTTGTGGGAACTTTTGTTTTCGTTTCTCTTGGTCATGTCCTTAGGAGTGGAATTGCTGACTCATATGCTTCATTATTTTTTATTGCTAAACCATCATATGGATATACCAAAGTATATTTAGCAACTATGTTACTGATGGTCATTTAGATGTTTTCATTTCTGCTATTAAACAATGCTCCAGGCAGTGCTTCTCAACATGTGGTTTTGGAATGGGTGCCCGCCCTTGTTACAGGTCTGTAATAAGATTAGGCTGGAAATTGAGAGAGTTTGGAAACTTTTACAGCAGTTTAAGCAGTAATTTTATGTCTGTTGAACCTAATAATAAAAAATAAGCTAGTACTTTTATGTTTTTGGTTTTCTAAATTTCATTTTCTACTATTTTATTTTATTGTATTTCACAAAAGCATCGGTCCCTGACAAACAGGAAGTTAGAACAACAACAAAAATAACTGGCTCTCCCCAACAGTCAGATAGTACGCCTCCTGTTCATGTGTGTCTCTGCAGGAGTCACCCCACGAGTGGAGCTGGTGGACCCAGGCCACACTCTGCCGAGTGAACAAGCCATTTGGGACTAGTCTATGTAAAGGAAGATGGTTCTCACATTCACTTCCTTGGCACTAATGACGGCGATAAGTTGTGATCCAGTAAACAGATAAACAAAATGTGGCACATCCCTCCAATTGACTATTACTCAGCCTTAAATAGGAAGGACATTCTGACATCTGCTGCAATGTGGATGGAGGACATTATGCTAAGTTGAATCAGCCCGTCACAACAGGACAAATACTGCATGATTCCATTTATATGAGGCACATAGAGTAGTCAAATTCACAGGGACAGAAAGTACAGTGGTGGTTGCCAGGGGCTGTGGGAGGGGAGAATGGAAACTTGCTTAATGGGGACAGAGTTTCAGTCTGGATGGTGAAAATGTTCTGGAGATGGATGGGGGTGATGGACACACAGCATGGTGGATGTACTTAGTGCCCCCAAACTGTGTACTTAAAAAATGGTTAAGAAGAGGGAGAGACTAGAACTCTTGCTCTCTCCACGGCCTTGCTATGCATTCACAGGATGGAGACAGTGGGAGTTCTAGTCTCTTCCTCTTCCTAGAAGGACACGAATCCCATCACGAGGCCCAACCTCATGAATTCATCTAAACCTAAGCACCTCCCCACGGCCACACCTCCAATAGCATCACATTGGAGTTAGGGCTTACACATGTGGGTCTCGGGGGACACATTCAATCCGTAGCACCCATTCACTTGCATGTGGCCTTGGGTAAGTACCTTCAATACCTTGAGACTCAGTTTCCCCATCTGTAAAATTGGGACAATAATATCCACCCCACTTTTATGGGGTTACCGTATGACCTGAGAAGTGCCACACGCAGACATCTTTGTAAGCTGCAACTCAGGGAGCTTAGACTCGTCAGGGATCAGCTTGAATGTGTGTTTCTGGAACTTTTTTCTCAGGGCACCTTGGGGCCCTTTTAGATGAAGGCATGTGGCATTAGGTGGAAGGGCACTCCTGCTGCTGCAGCTCTGACAGTTTCCGCTGAAAAGACCATTGCCATCCCCCTGTTTTTTAGATTAAGGCAGCCACAAAGAGAGCCATGCCCAGGGGCCTTGCCCAAGATATGGTTATCAGAGATTCCTCCTAATGACCTGATTATTTTTAAAGGGAAAAGAGTAAATCATCACCAGGTAAATGGACTCAGCAAAAAATGTGCCTGCTGTAAAGCTCCAGTTGGAGCCCTCAGCTTCTCGATTCTGCACAGCAGTGACCTCAGGCCTCGGCTGGGGCAGGACCCAGAAAGGGGGTCTCCAGCCAAACCCCACCTACGTCAGCATATGACACACCCTAGCCAGCCGTCATGCATGCTCACGGGTGTGCGGGGTGTGATAGCTATAACCTTCTACTGGGGGCCTCCCTGTTCTGGTTGTGAGTTGGGGGCTGCGAAATCTGTTCAGTCACACCTCTGAGGGCTTGGGCAGCCGATGGTGACTCTGGTGTTGTAGCAACTGCAGGGCTGACTGAAGCCCAGGCACCTTTTATCCTTCAGAGGGAGTGTGCAGGGCAGGCCCGAGTCAGCTTAGAAAACTGAGGACTGGTGAGGGATAAGAAGAGATGGGCGATTCTGGCAGTCAGCACGGCAGTGGGGCTCTCCCTCCAGCTGGCCCCTAGAGTTACAGCCCGGTTTTGTGGGCTTTGGCAACAGTAACAAAATAAGTTGAAAACACCACAGTAGGCACTTTGAATCCAGTGCAGTCTGAGAGACCATGTAGCAGTTAGGCATACATTTGGCCTCAGATAACAGAAACCCTAACTTAACTGTATGGGGATTTATTTTCCCTGGATGCTAATTCCAGAGGTGGGCAGTCCAGGGTTAGTGTGGCTGCTCAGGGATGTTTCTGGAACCCAGGCTCTTTTTATGTTCCCATCCATCCATCCTTGGTGGCAGGCCTTCATCTTCACAGAGAAGTCAGGGGGAGGGGGGTTGGGATGAGGCCCAGACAGGGATGTGAAGAGCACTAGACTTACCATTGAGATCTGGGTCCATGTTGCACTCTGGGTCACCTTGGGGCAAGTCACTTCCATCTTCTGGACTTTTCCCCACCTGTCAAATGGGTGAGTTGAACTGTTATCTCTTCCATTTTTTTCCAGTTACCTATGGCTGTGTTACAAACGACCCCAAAACTTCATAGCTTAAAGCATTTATTTTGCTTTTGATCCACAATTTTGGTCAGGCTTGGTGAGGACAGCTGGTCTCCATTCACTCAGCGTTGGTTGGGAGGCTGGAATCATCTGAAGGCTTCACTGCAGGTCTGGCGGGGGTGCGGGCTGTGGTCTGGGACCAAGGCTGGGACTTGCTCCGTGTGCTGGCTCGGCTGCCTCACAGCACAGTCACTGGGGCGTAAAGGGTCAGTGACCCAAGAGAGAGCCATACGAAGGCTGCATTGCTTTTCTAACTGGCCTGGGAAGTCATGCAAAGTCACTTGTGCCATGTTCTCTTCATTAGAAGTGAGTCATTAAGGCTGGCTCTTATTCAGGGGGACAGAGTGAGACCCACCTTTTGAGGGAAGGGTGTCAAAGAATTTGTGGACATGTTTAAAACCCCCATGCACCAGTTCACTGTTCCCCTTTCACACTTGCTCTCACTGTACTGGAAGACAAGAGTGGCTGCTTGTCAGGACAACGGCTGCAGATAAACTGGGAAGGAAAAGGTTGCACTAGTCGCGACTGCGTTGCAAAGGCCTGGCCCATGCTCGCTGGGACTAGGGCTGGGACCTTCCTGTCTTAAAAGTTAACGATACCTGGCTCGTTTTGAGAGTTGCTTCCTGACAACACGAGACTTCAGAACACAGTACGGCAGCATTTGAAGATACATAGTATTATAAGCGCTCATCAACAAGCTTTCCCTGACCATTTCTTATGTGTCTACTGCGATGTGAGGCATAATGCGTTGTTAATCAGGCCTGAGGCTGGGAATTGGTACAATCCATTTGGAAGTTGTGGTTTTGTTGGGAAGACAGACCACTGGGAAGACCCCCCACCTGGCCGAGTCAGCTGTATCAGTTCCAGTCTGTGTGTCCCCAGCATCCACCTGGCTCAGAGGCGCACTGGCCACGGTGTTGGTCGGGGACAGAAACCTACCTCAGAATGACTTGACTGAACAAGAAAACAAGGATTTTTTTGTTTGTTTTTGGTTTATAGAACTAGAATGACCAGGGGATGGTCTCTGACTTCAAGTAAACCTACCTGGGTCCTAGGGGTGGCACAAAGATCCTGCCCCTATGCCTCAGTGTTAGACACTTATGTTGGTGGCCCCCCATGGACCACGCCTCCTGATATTCAGCTCCTCCTTCCTCCCCCCGCTCCCCACCAACTCTGAGTTTGGCTGTGCATTTGCTTTAGCCAATTGGACATTAGCAACTGTGGTACACATAGAGGCTTGACAAGCCACTTGCACACTGGGCCTTGTCCTCCTGGAACCCCCTTCATGGAACCCAGCCACCCAGCTATGAAGAAGCTCAGGGCTAGACGATGGGAGGATGAAAGGCCACATGGAGAGAGACCTTGGAGGATGAGGCCATCACAGACATTCCGGTCGTCTTAGAAAAGCTCTCCATTGAATGCAGCCACATGAGTGACCTCAGCCATTCCCGTGAGGAACAAAAGGGTCCACCTCAGCCCAGTTAATCCAGAGAATCATGAGATAATAAATGGGTGTCTTAGGACACTAAGTTTGGGTTATGTTATTTCACAGCCATAGATAACTAATACAATCCAAGCAGCGGTAAGATGGCTGCCAACAAGTCCAGCCTCAGAAATCCCAGTGAACATAGAGCAACTCTGGTCCATTTGTTGTAGAAAAAGTCATGGGATGGACTGTCATTAACTAATGCAAGTCACTCATTTTGGAACCAGTCATGGTGGCCGGGGTTGAAGACTGTTCAGAGATGTGTGCCCATCCTTACAGCTAGTGAGGGTTGGGTCAGTCCCAGCCACCCCCTCAACTGGGATGGGCAGGGACAGGAGAGAAATGAAGCTATTCTTACTGAAAAATGGAGAGTGAAAACTTAATAGAATCAACAAATAACATCCATAGGGAGTGAGTTAAATTGGTGAAAGGGTGAATGATAATTGTGAGTGGGCTTAGTTGAGAAAGGGCTGATATTTAGCCAGGACTTGCCACGAGTGAGGCACAAGACTCTCTAGGAGGCAAGCAAGCTGAGGGGTAGCACAGTAGATAGAAGGAGGCCCCCAGGTGAGGCGTAGTGCCCTCTGGGTGAGTGACAGCTCCGTGAGGATGCTGACTCGGTCAGGCTGGTATTCTGAGACAGCCAGATGGCGTAGCCGAAAGCTGTTGTGTTTGCCAAGACTCCAAATGTGTTTTAGGCCTTTCTTATTGAATTTAAAATTCACTGTGTTTTAAGAAAAGTGTCCAGGTGTTTCTGATTCATTTATACTTAAGTTGTCATTGTGTGTGTGTGTGTGTGTGTGTGTGTGTGTGTGGTAGGGAGCTATTTAATGTGCAAGAAATCCTGGGAACATTACATTTTAGGTTTTGCCTTTTCAGGCTGCTTATTTGAGGAATGAGAAATTACGTTTGGCAGGGGCCAAGCTACCTTCAGCTGTCCCAGGCTTGCAGGTAAGAGGTGTGGCAGGAGCCCTGAGCCCTCAGTATCCAGGCCACTCAGGGACCCGAACAGGGACTTGGGGCAGCAGCTAGTTGCCAGATCCCAGGGGAGACCTGGAAGGCTGCCCTAAGTGAGTATGGAGGCTGTAGCCCCTGGGGACATACTGTTATCTCAGCTCTTTGCAGAGGTCAGGCACCCACCTCCCCCACCACACCCGAGTTTGTCACTGAGTTATGGAGACAATTTGTACCCAGTTATGTGCCTGGTGCAAGCTTGTGACACACTATCCATCTGGGCCAGCCACTTCCCAGAAATAGAACCCGAGTCAGAATTTTTCTGGTGGAAGGCTGAGGTGGGCGCCAGGGGCCTGGAGATGAGGGGTTGACCGCTCATCTCAGGACAAACAGATGGGAAAGGCCACGGCTCCTCATATTGGAAGTTGGGAGGCTGGGAGAGATTGGTGTTTGTAAAAACATTTAGAGAGCTGTCTGGCTCGGGCATTCCCTAGAGGACACTCTGCAGGCCCCTTCACCTGGCACAGAAGGAAAAGCTCCCGGCCAGTGAGATTGGGCCCAGACCAGCCCCGGGTCCACTGGCCTTGGCCCTGTGGCCACTGCTGCTCAACCAATCTCTTCATCACTTCCCTCCCCAGGCCCTGCTTGTCCCATCTCCATGGGCTGCACCTCCGGTGCCCAACACCCCCATTTTTTCCAGTTGGGCTTTGGATCCCTCCTGCACAGATGCCCTTTGGGGTATGACTCAGCTTCCAGACCAGTCCTTCCCTCCCCCGGCTGCCTGTAAATGACTGGGAGTCTCTGCCCTCCCACCTTGGCCTGGGGGACTTGGATGAACGAGACCATCGTTCATGATGGCAGCAGTTTGAGGATGAGCAAAGATAGGAGCCATGTCACACGTTGTTCATATAATAAACAGGAGTCAAAGGAGCAGTATGACTGAAACGTTCCCTCACCCTCACAACTGCCCCAAAGTCTGGCAGCAGAGGCACGTGGCTGGAGGACACTGGACAGCAGCTCACAGTCTGAACCCACATTTCGGGGTTCAAGCCCTTTGTGGCCAGTCTGACTGCCTCTGTATAATTGGCTCCCAAGCTCAGAAATGGAAGCACCCCACTGCAGTTTCATCGGCCGGCCCCTCACAGCCCCCCAGAAGCTGTGCACCTACGTGGGGTCTCCTTTTACTGCAAGTGACAGGAACGTTACTCAAATGGGCTTAAGCATCAAAAGAAGTTTACTGGGCTCTGGGGAACTCTGGTTTCAGGAGCAGTTGACCTCCTGGTGGGTTTGGCTGTCTCTGGCTTCATTCTCAGGTGCCTCTTTCCCTGCGAGGACAGTGGCAGCCCCTGCCAGCTCCAGGCCCACATCCTACCAGCTGTGCAACCTCAGTGGTCCCAGAAGGATCCCGCAAAGGACTTCCACTGGTTCGGCCACAGCCACGTGTCTACTAAACCTGTCATTAGCTGAGAGGATGTGGAGCTTTGCTTGGCCAGGCCTGGCTCATATGCCCACCTTCGGGTCAGGGCATAGGTTCGACCCCACCAAACCCATATGGGCTGAGCGAGGCAAAGGCATGACCCCCAGAGGAGCTTGAGGTGCTAGTAAAACAATGTGGAGGGATGCTGGGAAAATGAACCCCACAGATATTAACTCCAGTGCCCACGTCCACCAACATGCCTTTCCTTGCCATCCCCCAGCCCAGAATCTGCCCTCTGCCCTCTGTTCGCCAGGTCCTCTCAATCTCACCTCTTCCAGAAGGCCCTCTCTGATTACTTTAGCCCGCCATGCTTTCTTCCTCTCCAGAGCTCCTCGGACACACATATTTGTCTGGCCTGCCTATGCACTGTTTATTACCTCAGGCTGTCACCATCTCCAGCTTTTGATGTGTTTGGGTTTTTTCCCCACAGGTATTGGGAGGTCTTTTTCTATGTGGATGAAGCATTTTCTGTGAGCCTTGGACACTTCATCTTTCCCCCTTTTGCACTGATTTTATTAGGCCAAGCCTTAGGGTCCTGGGGTTTGCACCACTCTTGTAGCCTGTCCTTACTCGCCTTGTGAGCTTAGCCAAGTTATTCCACCGCTTGTTGTCTTGGTTTCTTCATCTTTACAAAGGGGAGAATGCTTACCTTATAGAGTTGCACGGATTGAATGGGCAGTGCACATGGAAATAGAGTCTAGCAGAGCCCTGGGCTCACAAACAGCTGTTAAGTGGATGAGTGAGTGAGTGAGTGAGTGAGTGAGTGAGTGAGTGAATGAATCAGTCAGGTGTTGAGCCGTGTGGCCTGTAGCACTTCAGACAGGGAACTCTGAAAAAAGAAACCCCTGTTCTGTGGTATCGAGGAGGCAAGAGCCAGCCCCTGCTTTCCTGCCTGCAGCCAGGCTGGTCTAGAATGCGGGCAGATGTGCAGAGGAATGAGCAGGTCCGGGTCAGGTGGTGGGGAGGAGGCTGGGAAGGGCCAGGAAGCGGTCAGGTCAAGGCCCAGTGTTACCCGTGTGCTTGCCTGTGTTGGGCAGTGTTGCGTCTGTCCCCCATCCTTTCGATGATAGCATCCTGGTCTTCCTTTAGCTAAAACCCCCTTCTCTAATCCCAGGCTAAGGCTTGGGCTGGGCTGACACCACTGTTTCGTGATAAGCACAGGACCCAGTCAGCCCAAAAGAGGCAGATTCCTGACTTTTCCTGGAACCTTTGGAATAGAGAGGGTATCTTTCTGCTGGTGTCACAGAGTTAGTGGAATGTGTGCCTGGAGTGACTGGGGGCCACAGGATGAACAGCCCTCCCCCTCCCACCATGAATAAAGCCAACACAGAGAAACCAGAGCTGAGAGATGGGGAAGGAGAATCCTGACGTTAGTGGAGCACCTGGATCCAGCCATACCTGAATCTTTTTGGATTTTTCAGTCAAGAGAGGCAATGCATTCTCTTTGTTTTTGAAGTTAATTTGATTGTGTTCTGACTTTTGAAGATAGAAGTCCTGACGGATAGGCTGCCCCGCTGAAAGCAGCAGTTCTCCAAAGAACCTAGTCATATGACCCAGAACCAGTTTTCCTGCTGAAGCTCGCTCCCATGGGTGTTGGCGTTTTCGAGGTCCTTGTCAGAGGTTACACAAATACACTGCCATGGACAGAAGAGGTTCTCAGGAAATGGCTAATGCAGCAAGTGATAGTCATGTTCACAGTCCATGTACTTCAGTGACAGCAGTGTTGCAGTGTGGCCCAGTCCCAGGGACATTGGGATCTGGGATGTGTGTTGACCACATTGAGAAAAGTTTCCTTCCCATTGTGCATCATTCAAAGTCTCATTTAGTTTTTTCTGGGTTTGTCAGTTTGAATTTCACACGCGCTGTTGGTTCGGTAATGGAAACGATTACATGCACTGATAAAGCATGGCAATAAATGAAAGAAAATGATATAAAAGCACCCGCCCTAGTGCTGCCATGGACACAGAAGAGGAAAATTCCTGTCCGTGGTTAAACAGGAACAGAGTTTGGGGCTGCTCTTCTCGGACTGGCTCCAGTGAATCATCTTTCATTCTGGGCCTCGTGAATTGCTCGGAACTTGTCCACATCGTGGAGTTTTTCAAATTCATTTCTGAGCCTGGACAGGAGTCTGTGCTGGGACATAAAATACAGGACAGGGGGGCATGGCTCACTACCGAAACCATCTCTGCACCAGTATTGTAGCATGGTGTCCAAGGGTTGAAGATGGACCTTCTTATTCTCAGACGGTGGGGGCAGACCGCAGGGTATGAGGAATGATGGCCGTTGGCAGAAATCCTGGGCAGTCCCTGTGACTGGACTCTGGTGCCTGTACAGGGCCCCTGTCTGGGTGCTTGGTGCCTGCCTGGATTAGGACTTGTGGTGTTGGCCATGTCACCAGATAGTCCCCGTGGCTACCATCCTGCCCTCCAGTACTGCCCCATTGTTCTCAAGTATAAGCTTGTCACCTACCCTTGGGTACATTCCTTCTCAGAAAACTCATAGACAGCTTGTGGGCCACTGTAAGTGGCCTCAGTGTCCTGGAAGTTTTCAAATCATCTCCTGGCTGCCTGGGGAAGGCAGCGATGCCTTTCCCAGTCCCCAAGGTAGACTACTGGGATCAAACTGTGTCCTGTTAAAATATGTTCCTAGTGGAATTCATGTGGGCTAAATACATTATCTTAATTGGACAGGGGAAAAGCCTACTCCGTGCTTTGTGGTCTTCCAAAGGCAGTGACTTGCCTGCTTGGTTTTTCTCTTTCTCCTCTCTCCTGCTCCCAAGTTATAGAAAGTAAAACATCCAGGTCATGTTTCCAAATTTCATTTCATAAACTGAAAACAGATTTTAGGTCTCAAAGGGCAAAAGACACCTTCATCTAGTTAACTCTGAAAATTTTTAATGTTTATACAACAGAAAGTCATGTAGCTCTTTCCTTTTTAGGCAGACTAGGAGAGTTGTTACTTTGCTAAGACTTCCTATTCTTAAAAAAAAAAATTCTTTTATTGTGGTAAAATATTTTTTCCATTTTGACCAGTTTTAAGTGTACAATTCAGTGGCATTAATTATATTTATAATGTTGTGCAACCATCACCACTCTCTATCCCAAAACTTTTTTATCACCCCAAATGGAAACTTTATAACCATTAAGTAGTAACTCCCTATCCCCCCCCCCCCCCGCAATCCCCAGCCCTTTGTGTAACCTCTAATCTACTTTCTGTCTCTATGTATTTGCCTAGTCCAGATACTTTATATAAATGGAATCATACACTGTGTGGCCTTTGTGTGTTTCTTTCACTAAGCATAATGTTTCCAAGGTTCATCTACATTTAACTATGAATGAGTGCTTCATTGCTTATTATAACTGGATAATATTTATATATATATATATATATATATATATATATATATATATATACACACACACACACACACACACACACACACACATACACACACACACACGCGTACCACATTTTGTCAAATGTCTGTCCATTCATCCATCCATCCACTCTTCCATCCATCCATCCATCCATCCATCCATCCATCCATCCATCCACCCATCCACCCACTCACCCACTTAACTACCCATCTATCCACTCACCTGTCCACTCATCTATCTATCTATCCATCTAGACAATATTTGTTGCAAGCCTGGTGCACAGTAGGTCCTGTGCTATGTATACTCTGGGCTATAGTAATGGGCCACACCTATGACCATTGAGAAAAGCATCCTGCAATAGAGGATGGATCTAACCAGTACAATGTGTTAAAAGTCAGGAAACTTTATTCCAAAATCCTGATTCCTGGCTTCTCTGGAAAAGCTGGAAGACCAGGCAGCACAGAACCCAGTTTGCCCCATGGCAGACCCCGCCAAAGCTAAGTAGCACGTGCAGAGCACCTGCCTCTAGTTCACCACAGACTGCCACTCTCCATGTCTTGTACCTGGACCATGTTGCGTGCCTGGCTCCAGGGGGCCTTTCATCTGCACCTCTCCCCCCACTAGACTAGACTGCGTTTGCAGCAGCCGCTTGCTGGCTTCACAGTCTGCCTCCAGCTTAAGACCTGGGCTTTGTTCCAACACGTTCTTCCCCCGAGCTCAGTTTCTACATCTGCAAAATGGGGTTGAGGGTGGGGAGTGGTGAAGATGATAAAAGAGCTATAAAAGAGCTGTAGACCGCAACGTGCTGCTCAGAGGAGGTACTGCTGTCATTGAGAGCCTGAGCTGCTAGGAGAGAGAGAACAGGGCCTGTCGATAGGCCAGTGTTGGATTTAACAGATGCTGCTGTCCGTTGAGGTGAAACCCTCAGTGTCACCCTTCTTCATTCATGCTGCTTCATGCTGCACATGGGCCTGTTTGCGGCCAGCGTCCACAGAGACGGGCTTTAGGGAGTATTCTGACCCTTCCCACCATGGCTTTGATGCTGGGATGCTGGCCTTTCCTCCTCCACCCCACTAGTTAGGGGACAGGTTTGCTTTCATTCACTCATCCATCTACACAGAAAATCTTTATTAAGCACCTATTTGCCAGGCACTATTCTAGACTTAGAATAGAATAGTGGAGTAAAACTGACAGCTGTTAAGGGGCTTACCTTTCTCTAGGAATAAATGGCCACATGGTTCACCATGCCTTGATCGACGCTTCTGGCTGTTCTTGGTGGGGGCAGGGGAGCTGGATGGATAGATGCGAGGTGGTTGTGTTCCTGTAGCCCCCCACAGACTGGAATCTGTGTCCCAGCTGGTCCTGGCCCCAGGCCCAGCCACATGCCACCATGGCCTCCTTAAGTGGTGAGCGTTGATGAAGGGACACGCCCACCAGAGCCTTGCCCAGGGCGCATCTGTCCACAGTAATGGACACTTCCCTTGCACACAGACAGCCACGTGTACAGGAAGACCCACTTTGCCAGGCCTTACAGCACATGGCCCATTGTGCGCCCTCATTCTTTTATTCAGCTGTTAATTATTTAGCATCAGGACACGTGTGAGGTGCAGGGACACCTGGTGGGCAAGGTGGGCACAGTCCCTACCCACATGGAGCACCTGGGGGAGACTGAGAGGGACATCCCATCCAGACCTGAGGAGTGGGGACGCTTCCGAAGGAAGCTGACACCTAAGCTAAGAAGGGTCAGTAGGAATTGGGGAGAGGATCAATAAATGTCTTTTCTAGTCAGAGAAAACTGTATGTGGAAAGTGAGAGCCTGACGCTGTCAAGGAAATAAGAGTTCAGTCAATATGGTTGGAAAGTAGACTCTGTACCTGTGAGTGGGGTGGGTGGACGGGCCGGGGGGTGGGCGGGCAGGAGCAGTGATGCTGGAAAAAATGAGACAGTAAGAGGGTTACTGGCAGTTAGAGCATTTTGTCCTTGTACACCAAGGTCAAGGGTTTGAAGTTATCCTGAAAGCCAGGAAGATCCATGGAGTGTTTTCAGGCAGGGAGGACATTGAGCATTTTGGCATTTTTGTTGGGTGGAAGATGGATTTGAGGGGCCAGACCTCGAGCAGGAGCTGGGGGCCAGTTAGGAGGCTGTTCAGTGGTCTGGGGCAAGAGGAGGAAGTGGCGGCCGATTCTGCTACAGGCGTTTGGGAGTAGAAGTGCTGGGCTGGGGTTTCATCCTCTACGAGAGGGGAGGGACGGGCAGGGAGGCCTGTGGGTGGCTGGTAGGGGCTGCTGTGAGGAGCGGAGTGGGTGGAAGAGAGGATCGTCAAGGTGGAACGACACGGTGGAGGCGCCCAGGATGCTGCTGGGTATTTGGTTTTGAGGCTCAGGATCCATAGTAACAGAAGCTGGGAGAACGTGAGATCTCTCAAGAGGGTTCTGGGGGGTGGGGGGGAGAGAGAGAGAGAGAGAGAGAGAGAGAGAGAGAGAGAGAGAGAATAGGACCTAGCACCCAGGCTGAGGAACCTCCAAAGATAAAGGGAACTACATTTAAGGGGACGGCACAGAGGAGGACAGGGTAGGGAGGAAAGCAGGGCCATGTAAGTGTGATGGAGGCCCCAGGTGAGCGGGTCACCAGGGTCAGGTGACACCAAGCATTAAAACATGTCCACTAGGTTTGGCAGCAAAGAGCTCACCTTAAAACTTGGTGTGCGTTATTTGAAGGGAAAGGAGATTGAGGAATGGTTGGGAGGTGTGGAAGAGGGGAAGAGATGAGGCCAAGTGGGCAGCGTCTGGAAGGGGCATGGGTGCTGAGAAGTGCTCCAGAGGGAAGGAGCCTGAGGGGTTTGCAACAGCTGAGTTGGAGCAGGCAGGACAGGAGGGGACAGAGGGCTGGAGTGAGGGGCTACTGAGGGGCCTGAAGAAGCAGGAGGAGGTAGGAAGGATGGGTGAGTGTTGGGAGGCTGAGAAAGTTGCCCCTGCAGCTTGTGTCCTTGGTTAAGAGAGGAGGGTACTCAAAATCAGCAGGGGTTTGAGGAGACTAGAGCTGAATGGATTCCAGGTGTTTGAAGGCCATGGAAGATTTGTGGACCTAACATGCCCTTCCCTCACCACCCCCTCCCTACTCAGGCTGGCTAGGGCCCCCACCCCCTGGATAACTCTGCACTGACTCCCAACCAGTCCCCTCCTGGGCTCCTGCCCAGCACAGGGACAGGCTCACAGCAGGCACTTGCCCTTTTCTGGTCCTGTCCCCCATAAAGTGGGCAGACTGCAGAAGGAACCTGCATGGGTACAGAGGCTGGGGAAAGGTGTGCTGTGGGCGGGGCTGCAGAGGAGCAGAAGAGGCCCAGGGCAGTGTGGCTTCCAGAGGAAAAGTCTGCAGCAGACATCCCCAGGAGGGCTGGCTGGGCGCCAAGCCCAGCCAGCCTTCCTCCACATCTGTGACTCAGCTGTTCCAAGAAGCTTGCCCAGCACATGGCTCTTGGGTGTCCATTAGAACAGACAGCAACTTTCTTCTGCGTGGAAAAGTTTTGCTTCAAAGAGAGGGATTTTATTTTCATTGGACTCTGGGGGGACATAGCTCTAAAAATTAGAACTTCGACAGAAAACACAACTGGACTTGGTCCCTTTACTCAGCTTTTATGGAGCTAAGCTCCGAAAATGCTGAGTCATAACTTGAATTGACAGCCAGTGTTGTGCATTTGTAGGGGAGAGTCACCTGGTCCCTAGGGGGAAGTGGGATTCTGAGGCTGGGAAAGTGTGACCAGTCCCTGGACTGTGGTGTTTTTCTTGTCATACGTGGGTTTTCTGTGCTGGCCCACACCCCTGAATTCTCACAGCCCCTGTACGTTGCTGGAGCGCCTGGCTGTGAGTCCCAGCCCAGTCATGTCGTAGCCCAGCCCCAGCCCCTGTGGCCCCAGGGTGCAGCCCCGAGTCGGGATGGACTGTCAATCAATGGGTTTGTCGACGAAAGAACATCCAGCCTATAGGAAAGTCTTATAAGAATGTATTTGAGCCAATATTTTGAGGACATTCAGGAAGCAAAATCTCAACAGGTGAAGAAAATGCTCCGGAGAATGGCATTTTTAGCTTATTTTATACGTTAGAAGACATAAGGGGGGTTACATGAAATCCATTGGTGGTAGATTAGGGGGTGGGAGAAAGCAAAGTGGGGGAACCTCTGGGATTGGATAAAAAGTAAAATGGGGAGACACATACTTCTTTTATGTTAGTGGGTACAGGATAGTTAATGCACATTTACAGCACGCGGAGATGATATGTGGGACAGATAACAATGAGGGCCTCTCTTGGCCTTGGCTCTCATGGTCTCTTGTGCCGGTGGTTGCGCCTTCCAGGGGTCTGGAAAAGAAGATTACTCCGATATGTCAAAGTATGCTATCCTAGATGCACAAAGACAATGGACAGAGCTCACTTAAGGTAAACACTGACCTTTGCTACAGAAGCTATAGGCCTGGGGCGGGACCTGCTTAGTTAGGAATTTTTATGTTCAGACAACCCTGTGTGGTTGTTTTCAGTCACCAAGTTTGTAAGGCCTGCCATGAGCCCCACCCCCACCCCCAGCTTGTCAGGATTAGTGTGTGGCCACTTTTTCATTCACAAATTGTTGGATGAACAAATGAATGTATAAAGAGGGAATCTTAGGGCTCCTAGCAGAGAAACATGGGCCAAAGGGTCAGTTTCATGCCAGCCCACCCCATCAGTCCAAGCCATGAGCTGTTACCAGAACAGTCTTCCCAATGAAATTCTGTCTTCAGATCTTCCTCCTTTTCTCAGAAGTTTCCGTGTGTCCCTGTTTCTTCAGCATCAAGTCTAAATGTCTCAGCCTGGCACACGTTGAAGGCCTCCATGCCAGACAGGATGGCCTCACTCCCTGCCCTCCAGACATACCTGCTCATCCTGCCTCTGCACCTTCATCCATGGGTCTTTGTACCCAGAGCTCCCTTCCTCAGACAGCATAGAATTAAGGGTACAGGCTGGGAATTAAGACTTCCCGGGTTCAGAATGTAAAATGGTGCAGACTCAATGAAAAACAGTATGGTGGCTGCTTAAAAAGATAAAACTAGAATTACTCTATGATCCACCAATTCTATTTCTGAGTACATACCCAAAAGAATTGAAAACAGGGTCTGGAAGAAATATTTGTACACCCATGTTCATAGCACTGTTATTCACAATAGTGAAAATGTGGAAGCAACTCAAGTGTCTAATCGATGGGTGAATGGATGCACAAAATGGGGTCTGTACACACAATGGAATATTATTCATCCATAAGAAGGAATGAGATTCAGACACATGCTCCAACATGGATGAAACTTAAGGACATTATGCTAAATGAAATAAGCCAGTCACCAAAGGACAGAGACTGTATGATTCCATTTATATGAGGTTCCTAGGGTAGTCAAGTTCACAGACATAAAAAGGAGAATGGTGGTTGCCAGGGGCTGGGGGCCATGAAGAGTGGGGAGCTAGTGTTTAATGTGGACAGAGTTGCAATTTTGCAAGATGATAAGCGTTCTGGAGATGAATGGCGGTGATGGTTATGCGGCAGAGTGAATGCACTCAATATCACTGACCTATACACTTAAAAATGGTTAAATGATAAGTTTTATGTTATATATATATATATATATATCCATCATTTAAAAAAATCATTTTAAAAAATGTGGAAGATGCTTGAAAAGGGAGGGCAGAGATTCGCCATGTGAGGGTCTCCCTCTGTCTGTACTGACTCTGAAGATGAGGCAGGGAGCCAGGAGCCAGGCACTGCTGCGGCCTCTGGAAGCCGGGCTCAACCCTCATTTTACAGCCAGCAAGAGAATGGGCACCTCAGTCCTATGTCAGGAACTGAATTCTAAATTCCGCCAACAACCTGAATGAGCAGTAAACAGGTCGTGCCCTAGAACTTCCAGAAAGGAACACAGCCTGCTGACACCTTGATTTTAGTCTGATGAGACCTGCACTGGATCTCTGATCTACAGAACTCTTAGGATAATTAGTTTGTGTTGTTTTAAGCCACTGGGGGATAGGGGTGGGGAGACTGTCTGGGTTAGAAACCTGGCTCTATCGCTTTCCAGCTGTGTGACCTTGGGTGTTCCTTAAGTTCTGGGCCTCAGTTTCTCCATTGGTAAACTGAGTATCTGAGTGTACACGCCTCATAGGTTTAATGAGGGTTAACTGAGTTAATACACGTACAGTGTTTAGTGCAGTGCCTGGCATCTCATTTAGCAACTCACACGTGCTGCTGTTGTTATTGTCATTACCCCTGGGCCCTGGCACGAGCTACCATCCTCCAGCATCCAGCGGAACCCATCTTGCCCTCTGGAAGGAGCGAATGACTACTCAGTGACACCCTGTCTTCTTCCTCTTCCTCTGCCCTCTGTGGGCACGTGGCCACTACAGCTGGAGCTTATGGGACACAGACTACAATTTCTCTACCCCCCTGACACTGGGCGGGGTAAATAAAGGTCAGTGCGGTGCAGTGTGGTAAGCACTGTCCTCCAGGTTCAGACCCCAGCTCTGCCTCCCACCCGCTGTAAGGCTCTGGAAACGGCATCATCCTGAAGATGGGAGCAGTGGCATGTGATCCAAGGACAGAGCAGGCATGCAGGTGATGTTAGACCCATCCGATTTGATCCCAAGTACTCTGAGTCCAGAAGGGAGCCCCACAGCCTGCCAGAGCTGCGCTGAAGGCATGGGGGAGGCGTCTCCCCTGTGCTCGCTCGCTGGGGCGTTTGCAGGCACAGCTGCAAGGCTCCCGGGTCCTCTCTGAGCTGAGACAGGAGACATGGTGTGAGGGGGCTGCCTGCCCTCACCCCTTGCGGTTCCTTTCAGAGCCTGGGCAGGGCTGCTGACTGACATCCCTGGCACAGAGCCACATGTCCCATGGGCCTTTCTGTTGACTCCTCCCACAGGTCTCTCCCCCCCACCGCACAGGGACTGTGTGAGTACATCCCACACCTGCCGTAGTGTGGACACCAGGAAATATCAGGTTAAGAAAAATCCATAAATGATAATCTTTCTCAGACTGGATGTCATATATATGTTACCTGCATATCTTTATCTAGATACTTATATTAGTTATAATCAGTGGCATGTGTTATTTTATATTCCGCGTTTCTTACCTAATATTGAATAAACCTAATTTTATGTTTGAGTACGGCCTTCCTAATTATTTTAAATGGTTCCATGGTAGTCCATCCAATGGATGTACCCAGTACATTGTTTTCCATTTACATTATATCCAGCTTTCTGCTGTTACGTAAGACCCTTCATACAAATAAACTCTTGCTTTTTCTTAAATTAAGATAAAGTCCAAGGAGTGAGTTTTCTGGAAACTTTTCTTCTGTACTATGTATTGCCAATGTGTTTTCTAAAAAGGTTATGTCAGTTTACACTGCTGTGTGTGAGTACCAGTTTCAGCAAATTCTCTCCAGCGTTGGGTATCGTCATTACAACGAAAAAAAATGTGTCTTTTTTCGTAAATCAGGGGACAGAAAATATAGGTTTCTTTATGCTCATTTTAAAGATTGATGATCATAATATTTCCTCACTGTGAATAGTAGGGACTTAAACGCTGTGTTTAGAACACTTTCTCAGTGTAAATGATTATGTATCTGAGTGTCTCTTATGCGTGGGGCATCGGATGGTGAACACTAAGTCAAGTGGAAGTCGGTCATGGGCTCTGCTCCCCGAGAGCTTTCCAGAGCTGTCTACATCCTCAGTTTCTGAGAAGATGTAGAAAGTTTCATAAGAATACATGATACATGGATTAAATAGTGGCTTAGGAGAAAACAGGCAAGCTGTAACTTAGCATGTAATCAGTCATCTGACTAATGGTCTGGAGAATGGTTGTTTGAGGAGACGAGAGGACCACTTCCAGTTGGGGTGGTCAGAGAAAGCTTTTGCCTGAGTGGGGTGGGCCTGGTGGGATTTCTCTATGCCTTAGGTGGTGGTTAGCACCGTGTTACGGTAGAATGGTCTGCACTTCGGCCATAGTGCAGAGGTTGGAAAGCCCAAGATAGGTCAGGTCAGAGCTGGAAGTGGCCTTAGAGGTTACCCAGAGCACCGCTTCTCAAACTTCAATATGCCAAACTCAGATGGGGTCTGGTAAAATGTAAGTTCTAATTCAGTAACTCAGGTGTGGTGCCTGACACTCAGAATTTCTAACAAGCTCTGACCACCCATTGAGTAGCAAGGATCTAGGCCAATCCTTTCCTTTAAAATGGGGAAATTGAGTCCCAGTGAAGAAAAGGGACTCATCCAATGCCATGGAGCCTGGCAGCAGCTGTGGCAGGATTATGAACAGTTTGTGCTACAACTCAGGATTTATTTAGGAAATATTAGGATATAAGGCTGGAACTGTTTGAGGAAAGTAAAGAAATTATTTTTGAGGTGCGTTCTCAGTGCCAGACACTTGACATACTTTATCTCACTTATTCCTCATGATACCCCTACATAATAAGTAGTTTGGCTTTGATTTTCCAGAAGGAAAATGGAGCTTCTGATGGCCAAAGCAGCTTAACTAAGGTCAAGTTAATATTCCCTTTAAGGTCATTCCAGGCCCATACCCGTGCCCTTTCACCATCTCACCACTGCTACCTTCAGTGCCATCTCAGGTGCTAAAGTACATGCCTCAGGCACTCTGATGTGGCTTTACTTATGCTCCACTTTAGCATCTGAAACATTTTCAAAAGCCCCAAGTAACTTCCACTTACAGAAAGATGGAGGAGAAATACTTTACCATATTCCTCTTGCTAAGAACAACTAAAAGCCATGGACATTATTTATAAAACAAACATAAGAAGACCAGTGGTGGAGGGAAGGCAGGAACCCAGGGACCTTGGGGCCCAAGGAATGACACAGTGGTGAGTTTCCAACAAAAGTCTGTCCCCTCTAGCCAAAAGACCAGCAAAGGGGCAGCCTAGCAAGATCAAAAAGTTTGGATAACAATGGCTGGACTCCAGCAAAATACCAGCCCCCCACGGTGTTAGTGGAGGCTGTCTGAGGGAAAGACCCTCCCAGCCAGTGCCCCGCCATGGGATCAATGGAAGACTAGTGGGGAGGCAGAACTCCCACTCCCACCCTTCAGTACTGAGGAGACCCTCCCCTCTTTGGGTGTCAGCAGAGGCCAAGTGGAGAGCCTGGATGTCTACCCCACCTGGCAGTAATGAGGCAGTTACCTCTCTTCTCCTGCTGGAGTGATATCACTCCAGGGAGCCAGCAAAACGGAAGGTTTAAATAAGATCCAGAATCTCATAACTCTCAAAATGTATGGGTTTCAATTGACAACCACTCATCAACATAAGAACAGGAAAACTACAACCTGAATGGAAAAAGACAGTATTACCAACACCAAGATGGAGGAGATGTTGGAACTATCTGGAATTAATTTTAAAGTGACTGTCAAAAAAAATGCTTCAATGAGCAATTGCAAACATGTTTCAAACAAATGAAAAAATAGTCTCAACAAAGAAATAGAAGGGATAAAAAAATTTTTTTTTTAATTTTTTAAAAGCCTTCTTCACGAGCAAATCCCAGTTGCTCAATCTTACCCCACCACCAGCTCCAAACCAGAGCTGCACAGCCTGGCCTTTTGGCCCTGCTCAGCACAAGCTGTTACATGCTGTGTTTCAATTCAGACACCCTGTAAAGCTTCATCAGTTGATTCAGGGTGTACAAGTGGCGTTGAGCAAAACATGTGACATGAAAAGTGGACTTCTAGAGCACAGGAGGCTTTGGAAACCAAAGGGATGGTAGCCAGGACCAGGGAGGGTAAAATGTGGGCAGAGAATGCAGCTGAGGGTGTCTCCCAGACTGTGAGGGACGTGGGCAACATTAGATATGAACTTGATGGTGGGGAAACAGTGTCCCCAACCTGCACCTGGGGAGGCTGACCCTTTGACACTACCAACTCACATGTATGCTCCTCTCTGACTCAGACATCACCTGGCTGATGATTGTCCAGGTGAGAAGTCTCTGCCCTTCCCCGGGGTCTGCAGCTCAGCCTTCCAGTTAAAAAGTTGAGTTTGTTCAAGTGATGGGTGTGAGCCCACAGGTCTTGCTTTAATTAAAGTTATATAAGAGGCTGACTGCTACATTTTCTCAGGACTTTCTTTCCCACGTTTTTTTTTTGTTGTTTTTTTTTTCCTGCTGGAAAGTCTTTCCTTTGCTTTTTCAGGCCTCAGGTTCCCGTTGTCTGTATTCACCACTCTTGATGCAAATGAGAACCCCATTCAAACTGCCTTAGTCAGAAAAGGGATTTTTTTCAGCTCACTTAATTGAAATCCCCAGTGTCCAAGTGACAGGGTTGCAAAGTGGCCCTCCATCTCTTAATGTTCTTTTTTTTTCCATGTTCCCTTGCCATGTGTTGGCCACTGCAGCTCCAGGCTTACATCCAATGAGATTAGCATCCTAGTGGAAAATGAGAGAGCCTCTCTTCTAATAGTCCTTAGTGAGCTCCAGAACTGACTTTCATTGGTTGCACTGGGTCATGTGCTCATCCCTGAGCTAATCATTGAGACCCTGGGAGGCCAGGCTGGGTCATGTGCTCACTTTGTGGGTGGGGTGTTGGCACAGCTCCCTGTTTTGAGAATGAAAAACTGGGGAGTGGTTTCCATAAGGAGAGGGAAGTGGGGTGGGCAAATCAATACACATGCCCTAGAGCTTCACTGATCTCCAGGCTGAGTGGGTGAGCCTCCACTGTGTGCTCCAACGACACTGGTCCCTGTACCTCTGGTAGCACTCCACACCCCATCAGGCAACTAAATATTTACATCTCTCTCTCTCTCCCTCCAGATGGCAAACTTTTAAAGCACCAGGCTATGAACAAATGAAACAAAATGGTAAAATATACAGCAAACATTTATTGACTATTACTATGTATGTGCCAGGCCCTGTGTTGGACATTTTGTTTTATTTTATTTTTATTTATTTTAGTATTTTGGAAATTGCTTTTTTTCCCTATTAGTTTCAGGTGTACAAAACAAAGTAATAGTTAGACATTTAAACCCCTCATAAAGTGATAACCGACCCCCCAAGTTACTACCCTCTGACATCTTATATAGCTGTTACAATACCATCGACTATCTTCCCTATGTTGTACTCCACATCCCGTGACTCTATATACTTATATTTTTAATTATAGTTGACATTCAGTATTATTCTACTTCAGCTTCAGGTGTATAGTGCATTGGACACATCTATGAAGTGATCCCCCTGATAAGTCCAGCACCCATCTGGCACCTTACATGGTCTTTACAACATTGTTGGTTATATTCCCCACACTGTATTCACTACCAATTTGTATTTCTTAATATCTTCACCTTTTTCACCCTGCCTCCAACCCCATTCCCATCTATCACCCTGATAGATCTAGCACCTATCTGGCACCATATCTAGTTATAACAATATTATTGAGTATATTCCTTAGGCTATACCTTATATCCCCATGACTACTGTATTACAACCAATTTGTACTTCTTAATTCCTTCCCCTTTCACCCATCCTTAACTCCCCTCCCATTTTTCTTTTTTCTTTTCTTTTTTTTATTGGGGAAGGGGAACAGGACTTTATTGGGGAACAGTGTGTACTTCCAGGACTTTTGTTTTTCCAAGTCAAGTTGTTGTCCTTTCAATCTTAGTTGTGGAGGGTGCTGTTCAGCTTCAAGTTGTTTTCCTTTCAGTGTTAGTTGTGGAGGGCACAGCTCAGCTCCAGGTCCAGTTGCCATTGCTAGTTGCAGGGGGCACAGCCCACCATCCCTTGCGGGAGTCGAACCGGCAACCTTGTGGTTGAGAGGACGTGTTCCAACTAACTGAGCCATGTGGGAGCTCAGCGGCAGCTCAGCTCAAGGTGCCGTGTTCAATCTTAGTTGCAGGGGGCGCTGCCCACCATCCCTTGCGGGACTTGACGAATCGAATTGGCAATTGAGAGCCCACGTTCCAACCAACTGAGCCATCCGGGAGGCAGCTCAGCTCAACGTGCCGTGTTCAATCTTAGTTGCATGGGGCGGAGCCCACCATCCCTTGCGGGACTCGATGAGTTGAACCGGCAACCTTGTGGTTGAGAGCCCACTGGCCCATGTGGGAATCGAACCGGCAGCCTTCAGAGTTAGGAGCACAGAGCTCCAACGGCCTGAGCCACCGGACCAGCCCAACCCCCCTCCATCTTAAAGAAGTCCCTCTAAGATTCCTTGTAATACTGGTTTGGTGGTGATGAACTCCTTCAGCTTTTTCTTATCTGGGAAGCTCCTTATCTGTCCTTCAATTCTAAATGATAGCTTTGCTGGGTAGAGTAATCTTGGTTGTATGTTGCTGCTTTTCGTCACTTGGAATGTTTCCTGCCACTCCCTTCTTGCCTGCAAAGTTTCTGTTGAGAAATCAGCTGCCAGTCCTATGGGGGCTCCCTTGTAGGTAACTAACTGCTTTTCTCTTGCTGCTTTTAAGATTCTCTCTTTGTCTTTAGCCTTTGGCATTTTAATTACGATGTGTCTTGGTGTTGGCCTCTTTGAGTTAATCTTGTTTGGGACACTCTGTGCTCCCTGGGTTTGTATGTCTATTTCCTTCACCAGGTTAGGGAAATTTTCTGTCATTATTTCTTCAAACAAGTTTTCAATTCCTTGTTCTCTCTCTTCTCCTTCTGGTACCCCTATAATGCAAATGTTGGTATGCTTGATATTGTCCCAGAAGCCTCTTAACCTCTCCTCAATTTTTTGGATTCTTTTTGCTGTTCTGGTAGGGTGTTTTCTGCTACCTTATCTTCTACATTGCTGGTTGGATCCTCTGCTTCATCTAACCTACTGTTGATTCCCTATAATATAATCTTCATTTCTGTTACTGTATCCTTTATTTCTGAGTGGTTCTTTTTTATGGTTTCCATCTCCATTTTTATAAGATCATTGAGCATTCTTATAACCAGTGTTTGGAACTCTGCATCTGATAGATTGCTTATGTCCATTTTGCTTAGTTCTATTTCTGGAGCTTTGTTCTGTTCTTTAATTTGGGACATGTTTCTTTGTCTCCCCATTTTGGCTACCTCCCTGTGTTTTTTTCTATGTATTTAGGTAGGGCTGCTATGTCTTCTGGTCTTGTACAGTGGCCTTATGTAGTAGGTGTGCTGTGGGGCTCAGTGACACAGTCTTTCTGGTCACCTGAGCCAGGCACTCTAGGTGTGTCCCTTGTGTGGGTTGTGTGTGCCCTCCTCTTGTCATTAAGCCTTGGTTGATAATTGCACATCAATGTGAGGGACTGACCCTTGGGCCCACTAGTTGTGAGGACTGGCCTTGACTTCAGTGGAAGAGTTGTTGTGCAGGGGCTGACCTTACAGAGCAGGATCTGCCTCAGCAGGGCACTTGTGCCAGCCCAATCTGCCCCTTGGGTGTGTCGTACTTGGAGGTGGCTACGTGATGCTCTAGCTCATTTTGAAGCTGGCCACTGGAGGCGCCAGCCCCAGGACCACCTTGGAGGGGATCCGCTGTAGGTCAAGTTTAACCACAACCCGTGCCCCACCCGGAGCCACCCGGCAGGAGCCACAAAGAAATCTGTAGATGGCTGCCACCCGTGCTGTGCTTGGAAGCGACTTGAGAGGCCAAGCCATGAACCAAGATGCTTAGGGCTGCTCAGCCAGAGGTACAGGACACGCTCAAGCCAGATGCTGCTTGTCTGGGTTCCACAAACCTTTTAGAGACCCTAGGAAAGTCTGCAGCTTGAACCAAGGCAGGTGGTCTGCATGAAAAAGCCACGGAAAGTGGCCTGGGTGTGCCGGAAAGCTGGGCGGGGCCGAATACCAGGGTGAAGCAAACAAACAGTGGAGACTCAGATATGGCAGCTGCCTGTATTCACATGTGAGGAAGGGGGAGGGCTCAGCAAAGAAACAGTGGCCTCCACTAGCTTCCCCATCCAAGAGAAAGCTGCCTCTCCAGCCCCTGTCCCAAGCCAGATGACTCAGTTCCTCACTATGTCCCTGCCACCTCTCCAGCTGCTGCCCCAGCGCTGGATCTCAGAGCGAGTGATTCTGTTGGTGGGTAAGTCCGTGCACAGTCCCTCTAAGAGGAGCGCCTGGGAGTACAGCCGCCCTTGGTTTCGCTCAGTCACAATCTCCGCTGGCTTTCACAACCAGCAATTCTGGGGACTTCTCTTCCCGGCACTGGAATCCTGGGCTGAGGTGGGGCTGGGACCTCTCACTCCTTTGGGGGGTGAGGGGGGACTCCCACAGCCGAAATAACCCTCCTTATCTTTAATGATCACATGCAGGTGTGGGACCAGCCCGGTCCATGTCTCTGCCCTTCCTACCAGTCTGGAGGGGGTGTCCTTGGTTGAAAGGCTTCAGTTCAGCTTGCTTTTAGGCGATTCTCAATAATGGTGGTTTTGTAGATCAGTTGTGATTTTGATGCGGTTGTGAGAGAAGGTAGCATAGTGTTTACCTACGGTGCCATCTTGGTTGTCTCTGTGCTGGACATTTTAAAGCATGTTAATTCATTTTGAACTGTGAGCTAGATACTATTATTATCCCAATTTTACAGATGAGGAGCCTGAGGTTTGGAATGTTAGGTGACCAGCCAAAGGGCTCACAGTGCGAGTGAGGATTCAAAATGGAGTCTTCTCAAAAGAATGAAGTTACATATGAGCAAGGCTCTAATTTGCGACAACTGTCTGCAAAGCCAAACATGGGCAGTCTCCCAAGGATCCAGAGGGGACTGGTTGGGGACGATGGCACGCTTGCAGTGGCATAATGTGGAGTTGTAAGAGGGAACGAGGAAGGTCTCTGTGTATCTCTGTGAAGTTATTGTAAGGCTACATTGCTAACAGAAAGGCCAGTGTGTGTAGTATGCTGTTTTTTATGTAAGTAAAAGGGGAAAATATGAATGTATGTATTCATATTTGCTTGTATTTTAAAAAAGAAACAATAGAAGAATAAACCACAGGTTTACAAACCAAACAATGTACCTTGTTTCATAAGTTGGCTTTGGAATCATCTAAACATTTTACATAACTAAACACCAAAATTAAACCAAAAAGAATAAAAACTATCTCTTAACATTGAAAACAAACTGAGACAAATGGTCCTGTATACAAAATTAATGGCTTAACCTCACAGAAAATTGTTTTGAGTGACTTTGAAACTCAGCAATTTGTGCAATCCAAGTGGAACAGACACAAAAAGAACCACAAATAAAACCCAAACTGCATTAGTAGTCTTATTGTCAGTAATAAAAGAGGTATTGTTGTTTTGAAATGATTATATATACAAATACACATATTTAACCATAAGTAATTATATTAATGTCTTTGGGAACCAAGGTTTGCATTGTAAAGGATGGCGTGCAAACACAAAATCTTGGAAATTAAGTAAAATCTTGTCGTCGTTAATGAGAATTGGAAACAGCAGTATAAAGTCCTTGCTTTATTCCGTAAGTAATTGCATTAATGTCGTTAGAAGCAACCACAGCCCCACACCAGGTATCCTGCCTGGACTCAGACCCTCCTTCCCCCTCTCACTGGGCCTCAGCTCACCACTGACCCAAGTGCTCATCTCTGCACATGACAGACCAACAGACTGCCAGACAGGGCCAATGTCCAATGGCTGGATGGAGGTGACTCGTCCCATGACTTCAGCAGCCCCAAATTCTGTTTGGAGGATGTGCCCTGGGGTCCCTAGTTCTGACCTTGGTCCCCAAGTTCAGGCCCCAGCTGCTGCACAGTGTGTGCAGTCCGCAGTGGTGTGGAGCACCCAGGAAGCCCCGATTGCCAGGCCGGGCTTCGCCCTGTGGAGTGGCCTGGTAATTCAGTCCTGCTCCTGAAACAGGCCTTTGCTGCTTTTGGTTTTTCTTTGTGTGTTTGTTCAGAACAGCTTCTCAAGTCTTTCAGCAGAGCTGGCCTCAAATGTGCTTCTCAGGCAGCGGGTGCTGTGCTGGGGGGTATGTGCCATCAGAAGCCTCATTCAGGGTCTGAAGGCCCTAGGAACCATGGACTTGAGGGACCGGCTTAACTATGGGTCCTCGGTGTCTGTGAGACTTAATATAGGGTCACAGCTTGCCAGGCCTCCTGGCCCCTCGTGCCCTTCTCTCTCTGGAGCCACTGCTCAGGAGGTGGTGGTTCAGCCCTCGTTGTCGGCTCAGCCAGGTAGGTGCACCTCCTTCTACTTGTCCAGTTTCAATGACTGGACATCCTGTCCCTGACTCTGGGCCCTGAACCAGGCCCCCATCACGATCCTCCTGGGCCTCAGTCACTGCTTTGTTCAGCAGCTGGTGTTATGCATTGTTGAATTGAGTCCCCCAAAAGGTGTTGAAGTTCTACCCCCCAATACCTGTGAATGTAAGCTTATATGGAAACAGTCTTTGCAGGTGATCACGATGAGTTCACGTAGGTGGTCCCGAATCCAATATGACTGTGTCTTTATAAAAAGGAGAAAGATTTGGACACAGAGAGACACACACAGGGAGAACACCATGTACACGTGAAGGCAGAGATCAGGATTGTACATCTGCTGGTCAAGAAACGCCAAAGCCTGCCATTGAGGGCACCAGAATCCAGGCGAGAACATGGCACAGATGCTCCCTCACAGCCTCAGAAGGAACCCACCCTGCTGACACCTTGATCTCGGACTTCCAGTGCCCAGACTGTGAGAGAAGAAATTCCTGTTGTTTAAGTCTGTGGCACTTTGTATGGCAGCCCCAGTAAACTGATGAGCTTAGTAAGGAGGTCACCATCACATATTTGTCAGGCCTGCCTCTTGTTTTAAAAAACTTTGGGCCAACACTTAAATCCATAGACCATGTAAAACTCAGATTTCCAGTTTCCCTTGAAAAATCAGAACGTGTAGCAACCTGGAGCATTCCTGCTGTTCACAGGTGGCTGGAGCGGAGTCATGGCTGCCCCTTTTGTTGGCCAGAGATCCTACAGCCAACTCAGTGCATGTCTCGAGGAGGCACATACGAGTAATGTAACAGACAAGGTGCTTCACTGCTACACTTGCATTTCCTTCACTCGGCCTCACCCTCCGTCCCTGCCCCTGACCCCAGGAGGCATTTGAGTTTCTGATCTTTGCTCCAGTAACTCCAGGACTGGAACTGCACCTCCTCTTTTCCCCAAGCCCACCCCCAGTCCACCTTCTGACATCAGCTGTTGTCAGCAACCACTGAGAGTCCAGCCTGTTGCCATGCCCAGCCCCCATGACCCTATGCCTTGCTCTCCATGTGGGAGGCAGCCCTTCCCTTGCCTGGACCCCACCCATCACCTGTCCGAATGTGCCCCAGTTCCTCCTGCTCCCAGGGCAGCTGGGCCTGCCCCACTGTGGGCAGTACACTGGCATCCAGGCCAGTCCTTGCCCTCCTGACCCATCCCACTGCCCACTGTGTCCCAGACCGAACAGTTGACCCTTTCACCAAAGGAAAGTGGATTTTTTTTTAATTACCATTTTAAAACCTAAGAGCAGTGAATTGATCAGTCCATCCAATTAGCAGTTTCTCTGACACTTTTACTCCTCCTGCCCCAACCCCAAAATATCTGAAGGGGGGGGGGGGTGTAGTATGGGAAATTGTAGAGTATGCAAAACAGAAAAATGTGAATCATTTATCCTTCTAGTGAGAAGATTATAGGCATGGAGTATATATTCAGAGCTCCAGTTGGTACCAGCCTGAAATGTTCCTGAGATATATTTCTTTTTTATCTTTTCAAATATCATACTTGATAACATACAAAAATCACAATGTCTGAGTTATAAAGCATAATAATGTAATGAACATCCGAGGATCTGTTTCTCAAATCCAGAATCAGAGCACAGATGACAGCTGGCACCAGCCCCTGCTGATGTGGCCCATTCTGCCCGCCCCTCAGGTGATCATTACCCTGAATTTTAGCTTCCCTCATCCCTTCTTCTTTCCAACTCTTTAGTTGGGAATAATTTCAAATTCACAGAAAAGGTGTACAGGTAAAGAGTATAAAGAACACTCAGATCGCCTTTATACCAATTCATCTATTGTTAACATTTTGCCCCATTTTCCTTATCATTTGATCTCCTTCGCTCCTTCCCTACACACACACACACACACACACACATTTTTGGGAACCATTTGAGGCTGGCACATTATATGACTTCTACCTACTTCAGCATGTATTTATTTTCTAACAATAGGAATATTCTCTTATATTACCGTACTACAGTTTTTAACTTCAGTAAATATCTGTTTTGCCAGATGTTCTTGATTTTAATATGGTTGCCCTTGGTAGCATTTTTGCCCTCCAGAACTGGATCCAGCTCTGTCTCCTTAGCATGGTTTCACTGGGAACATTTCCACAGACTTTCTTTGTCTTTCATAATATGGACATTTTATGAATTCATCTCTCCTTCTCTTCCTCCCTTTTTAAAAAGTAGGATACTCCTTGTTTTGAGTCTGAGTGGTTATTGTCTCCTATTTCTGGATGTGCTATTCCGTGACTTAACATTGTATTTCCAAGGCTCACCCATGTTGTGGCAGGTAGCTGGAGTCCATCCATTGCTGGTGCTCTGCATTGACCCAGTGTGTGCACATACTTCCGTTTATTTGCATGTTGATGGTCAGTTGGGGTTTTCCAGACTTTTCTTCCCATCGACAGTGCTGCTAGGAACATCTCTGCACATGTCTGTTGGCACACATGTGAGAGTTTCTTTAGAGTTTATCCAGAAGTGGTATGGCAACCGTGTGAATATTCGACTTTTTAAGGTAATTCCAGATTGTTTTCCAAAGTGTGTGTGTGCACTTCTCCTCCACTAGCAATGAGTAAGAGTTTCTATGGACTTTCTTTTTTGGCCACTAGTGTATAAATAGTGTGTGAAATATTGTCTTGTGATGGTTTTAATTAGCATTTTTCAGATTACTAACGGCGTTGAACATCTTTTCATGTTTTTTGAGCATATGTGTATCATTTCCTGTGAAATAGTAGTAGTGGTAGTAATAGTACTAACACCACCTCTTGTTTACAACTTACTATGTGTGAGAAACTATTTTAAGCATATACATCATTTAATCATAAAACAGTTTAATGAGGTGTACGTACTATTATTTTCCTCTTTTCATGTATTTTCCCCATTTTCCTATCAGATTGTTTGTCTTTTCCTTCTTGACTCATTTACACCTTGTATTTTAGCTGGGCTTCTCTGACACCACCCTGGCAGCAGGGAGAGGAGAGTGCCCCCTCACTACCAGGGGCAGTAGAAATCCAGGTCCCCACTTGACCTCTGTTGACACTCAGGGGACTCCCTGTGACTGCTGGGCCCCACGTGGTCTCAAGTAATTCCCAGCTGGCACCTCATTAGTTGTCTGCTCGGATGAAAGTCCTACTTGGCCTGCTCTGGTGCCACCCCAACAGGGCTGTTGGGTCGGGTTGCCTACTTGTACATGACCTTGTGGAGGTGGAATCTAGGCTCCCCACTCAACCCTGGAGGGCAAGGATGAGAGTGCAGTCACCGTTTTCCCTGTGATGTGTAGCAGGCGTACAGAGGTGATTGTCTAAACATCCTCAGTCATGCCAGCATGCCCCTTTCCTGGTCCTTGAGCTAGAGAGAGCAGACTTTTGCTGGGGAGGTTTTGGTCTGTGCCCTTTAGCATTTCCAAGCTGCTGGCTTCTTCAGCTCCAAGTCTGGGGTGGATGAGGGGACTCACCACTGCGTCATTCCTTATGTCCTGAGGTTCCTTGCTGGTCTGCTTTCTCTCCATCAAGAGTTTTCTTATGTTTTATATAGAATTATTTTTTATATAATGGTCAGGGCTTTTCATTGTGCTTAGTGGGAGAAATAGGGACTAGTATGTCTATTCAATCTTCCTAGAAGCAGAACCTTGAGGACTTGTAAGAGTTCTTTGTGTATTCTGAATACTAATCCTTAGTCAAAGACCAGTGTTACACCTATTAAAGATATTATTTCTCAGTTTTTGGCTTTTTATAAAATTTTTTCTGGTGCTTTTGACATCTGTTTTGCCAGATGTTCTTGATTTTAATATGGTTGCACTTATCAGTCTTTTTTTTTATTTTTAGGGTTAATGGTTTTTTGTTAAGAAATAATTCCTCATGCCAACTGCAGAAAGATAATCTCCCATAGTTCCTTCTAAAATTTCTATTGTTTTGGCTTTTCATGTTTAAGTTCTGAATCCACCTGGAATTGATTTGTGTGTATGTTAGTGGGTAGGGAGCCCAATTTCATATTTTTAAACAGCCTCATTAAAGTATAAATTGACATATAATTAAAAGACAAATTTAAAGTGTACGATTTGATAAGTTTTGACATATGTATACAAGGTCGGACAATTAGGTTCACAAATACATCCTAGAAAAAGTACTACATACCTCATTGCTGAATATCACTACGGTCACCTTTGAAGTACACTCTTTGGGAAGCTGTGCACCAACACCAGCACCTAGTCTTCAAAGCAATTTTGGAACTCTTTTTCTGGGATGGCCATCAGAACTGTTGTCATATTATCCTTGATGTCCTGAATGTCATCAAAATGTCTGCCTTTCAATATTTCCTTTATCTTTGGGTAAAGAAAGAAGTCACTGGAGGCCAGATCAGGTGAGTAGGGTGGGTGTTCCAATACAGTTATTTGTTTACTGGCTAAGAACTCCCTCACAGACAGTGCTGTGTGAGCTGGTGCATTGTCATGATGCAAGAGCCATGAATTGTTGGTGAAAAGTTCAGGTTGTCTAACTTTTTCATGCAGCCTTTTCAGCACTTCCAAATAGAAAACTTGGTTAACTGTTTGTCCAGTTAGTACAAATTCATAATGAATAATCCCTCTGGTATAAAAAAACGGTTAGCAACATCGTTGCAACAAGTTCATGAACTTAATTGTCAGACCTCATACACCTGTGAAACCATCACCACAGTAGAGAAAATGAACATTTTCATCCCCCCAAAATTCCCCCCTGACCCTTGGTGACCCTCCTCCTTCTACCTTCCCACCTTTCTTCCATCCCTCAGCTACCATCGATTGCTTTCTGTTATTATAAATTACTATGGACTTCTGAGATTTTTATATAAATGTAATCACACAGTACGTGCTATTTTTGCTTGGTCCGGTTTCTTTCATTCAGCACAATTATTTTGAGATTCTCCCATGTTGTAGCATGTATCAATAGTTCATTTGTTTTTATTGGTATTCTCTTTTGTCTTATTCACTTGTGCCTCATTCTTTCTCTTTCTTCCTTTATTTCATTGCTTTTGTAGAGCGTATCCTGTAGTGTTTTATCAGGTTAAACAGTTGTAGCATGCTGGAAAGCATGGCAATACCCTGTTTCCCCGAAAATAAGACCTAGCCAGACAATCAGCTCTAATGTGTCTTTTGGAGCAAAAATTAATATAAGACCCGGTATTATATTATATTATATTATATTATATTATATTAATTATATTATATTATATAGACCCAGTCTTATAGTAAAATAATACCGGGTCTTGTATTAATTTTTGCTCCAAAAGATGCATTAGAGCTAATTGTCCAGCTAGGTCTGATTTTCAGGGAAACATGGTAACATATCTCATACACCTGACTATTCAGTAACACTGTTTCAGTCTGGTTGCCCTTTATACATTGGTAACTGTCATTATCGTGATGTTTCATATTTAATTTGGAGAGTCCTTTTTCTTTTTTTCCTGTATCATATTTTTCTATTTTCTTAATCCCATGGCTATTGCTTTCTTAGTTTGCCCTCTCATCTTGGTGGAGAACAGCCTTCAGTAAGGTGCATTTTATAAAGTAAAATTTTGACATCTCTAATGCCAGAACAGATCATTCTTTTACTCAGACATTTCATTGGTAATTTGGTTGGGTATAGAATTCTAGATAAGAAAGAATATTCCTTCAGAATTTTGAATGAATCATTCCATTGTCTTTTTGTTTCCAGTGTTGTGAAGAAGTTTAAAACTCTTGTGGTCTTCTCTGTCCCCGTTGTTCAAAAGGGACCTATTATTCTGGGAACTCAGTGGATCGTTGAGTTTGGAACTCAGTAGATTCATTGAAGACACGTATGTCCTTCAGTTGTGGGAAATTTTCTTTGTTTTGAGGATGATTTCTCCTTTTTTCCCCTGATTTTTCTTCCTGAAACTCTTATCATTTGGATGTTGGACTTCCTTCTAATTTTCTTATCTTTACTGTTCTATTTTTAGTCTCTTTTTATTTTTGTTCTGGGATGTTAATCTTAACTCTATCTTCTAACCCTTTTATTGAGTTTTTGACGGTGCTTTTAATTTCAAAAAGCTCTTTTTTAAAATAAATATTTTTAAGTTTTAGAATAGATTGGGGTTTACTGAAAACCTGTGAAGATATACCCCACATCCAGTTTCCCCATTAGTAACATCTTACATTAGTATGCTACATTCGTTACAATTAATAAACCAGTATTGATACTATATTATTAAAGTCCATACTTTATTCAAATTTCCTCAGTTGTTACCTAATGTTTGTTTTCTGGCCCAGGATCCCATGCAGGACACCACATTTCATTTGGTTGTCATGTCTCCTTAGGCTACTCTTGGCTATGACAGTTTCTCAGACGGTTTTTGATGATGTTGACAGTTTTGAAGAGTACTGGTCATGTATTTTATAGAATGTCCCTTAACTTGGCTTTGTTTGATATTTTTCTCATGGTTAGACTGGACTTTGGGATTTTTAGGAGGGAGACCACAGAGGTGAATTACCATTCTCATTATATCAAGGGTACATGCTATCGATGTGACTTCTTACTATTAATGTTAATCTTTTTTTTTTAACATTTTAATTAAAAATATAGCTAACATACAATATTGTATTAGTTTCAGGGGTACACCATAGTTATTCAACATTTATATACCTAAAGAAGGGATCGCGATAAGTCCAGCAACCACCTGACACTGTACTATGCTATCACAATATTAATGACCATATTTCCCATTCCATACATTACATCCCCATGACTTATTTGTTTTATACATGGAAATTTTGACCTCTTATTCCCCTTCCCCTTTTTCCCTTTTTAAATTTATCAATTACACTTGCCATTCAATATTATATTTCAGTTGTACAGCATAATGGTTCGACATTTATATAATTTAAGAAGTGATCCCCCTGACTAGTCTAATACCCATATTAGCACTATACATACTGTGTTTCTCTGAAAATAAGACCTAGCTGGACCATCAGCTCTAATGCGTCTTTTGGAGCAAAAATCAATAAAAGACCTGGTATTATATTATATTATATTATATTATATTATATTATACCCAGTATTATATTATATTATATTATATTATATTATATTATATTATATTATACATGGTCTTATATTAAAATAAGACTGGGTCTTATATTAATTTTTGCTCCAAAAGACGCATTAGAGCTGATGGTCTGGCCAGGTCTTATTTTCAGGAAAACATGGTAGTTATTACCATATTATTGACTATATTCCCTATGCTTTACTTTACATCCCCATGCGACTTTGTAATTACCAATTTATACTTTTTAATCTCTTCACCTTTTTCACTTTGCCCCCAACCCCCTTCCATCTATCACCCCAACAAACCTAGTACCCATCTGACACCATACATAGTTATTACAACATTATTGACTATATCCCTTATGCTATACCCTACATCCCCATAACAACTTTGTAACAACCGGTTTGTACTTCTTAATTCCTTCCCCTTCTTTCACCTATACCCCCAATCCCCTTCCCATCTGGCAACCATCAAAATGTTTTCTGTATCTATGAGTGTGTTTCTGTTTTGTTTGTTTATTTTGTTCTTAGATTCCATATATAAGCAAAATCACATTGCATCTGTCTTTCTCTGTCTGATATACTCCATTCAGCACAACACCCTCCAGGTCCATTCATGCTGCTGCAGATGGCAGGAAACCATTCCATTCCATGGCCAAGCAATATTCCATTGTATATATGAACCACCACCTCTTTATTCTTCCATCGATGGACATACAGGCTGCCTCCACATCTTGGCCATTGTAAACAATGATGCGGTGAACATATGGATGCACAGGTCTCCTCGAAGTAGCGTTTTGGGTTTCTTTGGATAAATACCCAGAGATGGGATCACTGGGTTCTTCATTGTCTCTTCTCATAGCCTTTGTTTTAAAGTCTATTTTGTCTGGTATAAGTATTGCTACCCTAGTTTTTTTTTCCACTTTCATGAAATATCTTTTTCCATCTCTTTACTTTCTGTCTGTGTGTGTCTTTCAATCTGAAGGGAGTCTCCTGTAAGCAGCATATGTAAGGGTGTTTTTTTTTTCTTATCCATTCAGCCCTCCTGTGTCTTTTGATTGGAGCATTTAATCCACTTACATTGAAAGTAACTGTTGATAGATATGTAGCTATTGCTATTTTATTATTTATAATTTTGATTTTTTTTTTTTCTATCTTAAAGAAGTCCCTCTAACATTCCTGTAATACTGGTTTGGTGGTGATGAACTCCTTTATCTTTTTTGTATATGTGTCAGGGAAGCTTTGTATCTGTCCTTTGATTTTAAATGATAGCCTTGCTGGATAGCATAAGTCTTGGTTTTAAGTCCTTGCTTTACATCACATTGAATATTTTCTGCCAGTCCCTTCTGGCCTGCAGTTTCTGTTGAGAAATCAGCTGACAGTCTTATGGGAGCTCCCTTATAAATTACTAGTTGTCTTTCTCTTGCTGCTTTTAGGATTCTCTCTTTGTCTTTAACCTTTGTCATTTTAATTATGTGTCTAGGTGTGGGCCTGTTTGGGTTCATCCTGTTTGGGATTCTCTGAACTTCCTGGACTTGCATGCTTATTTCCTTCACCATGTTAGGAAAGTTTTCAGTCATTATTTCTTCAAATAGGTTCTTAATCCCTTGCTCTCTCTCTTCTCCTTCTGGTACCCTTATGATGCAAATGTTGTTACACTTGATGCTGTCCTAGAGGTCTCTTAAACTATCCTCATTTTTTTGGATTATTTTTTCTTTTTGCTCTTCCAATTGGGTGTTTTCTGCTACCTTGACTTCTAAATTGCTGATTCAGCCCTCTCTGCTTCATCTGGTCAGCTGGTGATTCGTTCTAGTGCATTCTTCATTTCAGTTATTGTATTCTTCACTTCTGACTGGTTCTTTTTCATGATTTCTTTGTCCTTTTTTATGCTTGCAATCTCTTTGTTGAAGTTCTCACTAAGTTTCTTGAGCATTCTTATAACCATTGTTTTGAACTCTGTCTCTGGTAGGTTGCTTGTCTCCATTTTGTTTAGTTGTTTTTCTGGATTCTTCTCCTATTCTTTCATTTGGGATGCATTTCTTTGTTTCCTCATTTTGGCTGTCTGTCTGTGTTTGTTTCTATGTATTAGGTAGATCTGCTATGTCTCCCAATCTTGGCCAGGTGGCCTTATTATAGATCTGCTATGTCTCCCAATCTTGGCCAGGTAGTAGGCTACCTGTGGGGCCCAGTGGCATAGTCTCTCTGGTCACCTGAGCCAGCTGTTCCAGAAGTTTCACTTGTGTGGATTGTGTGTGCTCTTCTGTTATAGTTGAGCCTTGATTGCTATTGACACTTCAGTTGGTGGGATTGACCCTCAGGCTGACTGGCTGTGGGTTTGGCTTATGGGCTATTGTGCGGGAAGCTTATCCCATTGAGTGAAATTTGCTCCAGTGGGCTCTGATGAATATTCAGATTACCCTTTGTGTGTCCCACTTGTGGGGCAAAAGTGGTGGTGCTCTGCTATGGTCTGAAGCAAACCTCCAAGTATGTTGGCTCTGGGGCCTCTTGGGAGGGGCTCCAATGCAGGCCCAGGTCAGCCATTGCCTGTGACTGGCCAGGGGCTATCTAATAGGAGCTACAAAGTGATCTAAAGTTGTTCACTGCCTGTGCTGAACCTAGAGGCACATGGGAGAAGTCACACTGCAAATCGAGTATGGCTGCCACCAGTACAAGGCTTGGGGTAACTCCACAAAAAGCTAGGACATCCTAAGGCCTGCTGCCACCTGTCAGTTTCTTTAAGGTTTAGCCACTCATAAAGCCTTGTGCAGTACATGAGTTGGATGAGGCAGGGTCTCTGGGAGTCACTAAAGTGGGAAGAGTTGTGGTCACCAGGTTAATGTAGACTCTGGTTTGGTGCCAGTGCTGAGCCTGGAGTGACTCGGCAAAAGTTTCAGCTCACCAAGGTCAGTTGCTGCCTGCATGGGGCCCATGGACTTTGATAGTTTTCCAAAAAAGAGTACAATGCGGGAGGGGCTGGCTTCTCGCAGAGAAAGTACCCCGGTGATGCATGAGTTGTGAGGGGCGGAATGCCAGCTGAGTCATCAGGGCAGAGCAGCAGAGCTCAGCAGGCCAATCAGATTCAGATTTGGCCTGTGGGGGCAGGCTCAACATAGGAAAGATGGCGCCTGCCTACCGGCTGCATGGGAGATGGACCCCTCATCGGGAAAATGCCAACTGTCTTCGAGTCCTCTCTCTGAAGCCACACACCTCAGTCTAATCCCTTTATGTCTCCGAGGCCCCCTGTGCCACTGTCCCTCCACTGTAGCTCAAAGTAAGTTATTGCAAGTGAGTGAGTCTGTGCGCCAGCTGTTTAAGAAGACATCTGGGTTTCCTGCAGCCTTTCGTCCCACCCAAATGGTCAGAATCCCCACAGTTTTTCATAGTCAGATATTGTGGGGGCTCATTTACCCAACAACAGTACTTCAGGCTGGGGAGCCTGATGGAGGGGGTGCTGGGGTTCCTCACTCCTCTGGGGAGGAACCTGCATGGCTGAGATAGCCCTCCTGATTCTCAACCGCCACAAGGAGGTTTGGGGTCCGTTCTGCATCTCCACACCTCCTACCAGTCTCAACATGGCTTCTTTATATTTTTAGTTATAGGACTTCTGTTCAGCTAGACTTCCAATGGCTCTCCGGGTTGATTGTTCAATAGTTTAGTTGTAATTTTAATGTGTTCACGAAAGCACGCAAGCACAGTGTTTATCGCCTCCACCATCTTGGATCTCTGATGTCTTCTGTTGGTGTTAATCTTGATCACCTGCTTAAGGTGGTGTGTGTCTAGGTTTCTCCTAGAGAAACTGTAAAATTACCTTTTCCCCCTTTCCACACAAAGGGAATCTCTCTTACTCTCCAATTTTTAAGATAGCATCTTTATTCATTTACATCAGTGTTTCTTAAGTGAGAAATAATTTTACCTCTCAGAATATTTGGAAAAAATAAAATAGAGTAAAATAGCATATTTTCCCTGTTTTGTGGGTGTATTTTTCCTACCTCTCTGAGGGTATTGAGATTTGTTTTGTAGTGTGTTCTATTGTTGTTTTTCTGATATTTGCCAAGGATATCTTTTCCAGCTTTTTGCTTTTAATATTTCCACATCTTTGTGCTTTGGGCATGATTTTTAAATCTTCCAATTGTCAAACTGTTCCTTTTAGTCCACTGATATATGTAGTAATTACTGATATATTTTGGGCTTGTTTCTTTCATCTTTTAAAAAGATTTATAGTTATCTCACTTTTTCTAGGCTTTTCTGGTTCTCGTCTTTTGATTTTTTTATTTTGTTGTTTATATTCTTTTTTATTTGTTTCCTCATAACACTCTATAATATACACTATTACTATTCTCATTTTTATTGAAGTAAACTTAGTAAATAGTAAGATATACAAACCTTAAGAGTATGGCTTGATTTTTTTTTTTTTTCTGGACACACAATTTTAGACCATCAGTTATTTTTTCTTAAGACTTTGAAGATATTCTACCACTTGCTGGTTTCCAAAATTTGTGTTGAAAGATGTACTGTCCTTCTAATATAATTCCTTTAAAAGTGAGCTGCCTTTATTTCTGTGGGTACTTTTAGGGACTTCTCCTTGTCTTTGATGTTGTGTAGTCTCATTTGTATTCATACCTGTCTTACTCTATTGCATTCTTGGTGATATCTTTCTATATATGTTTCAGTTCATTCATTCTCTCTTCAGCTTTATCTAATCTGTTGTTTAACATACCTATTGAGTTTTTAATTTCAACCATTATATCTTTCATATACAAAAGCTACATTTTCCCCTCAACTTCTTGTTAATTCCTCATAACCTCTTCTAGTTTTCTCAACTTTGTGATTGTATTATTTTTTCTGTAAACATTTTATATGTAATTTTTATAACTTTCTGGAAATTTCAATATGGGAGAGAAGATTATTATTTATTGTTTCTGCTGATTCTCATTCATAGAGTCTTGCCTTATCACATGCTAATCTTTTTTTTTAGGTTGGCAATTTTATTTTTTTATGACAACACACATATTAATTTTTGATTAGGAGCCTGATGGTTGATCATAATCTATGAGACTCCTGACTCTAAATTGGAAAAGAGTTCCTCCAGATTAGATTTGCTTCTCCACCAGCTGGATACCTTGGGGAGCCACTGCCCTGGAACAATATCAGCCACTCGTGAGGATCTTGACTCAGCCCAATGTTTCCTTTGTTATTGATCCAAGGCACAGTGTCCTGATAGCAATGTTTCTGTTGTCCTTAGGGCAACTTAGTCCCTCTTGGGTCCTCACAGGGGACATATAACTCATGATTTGTATTTAGTGGATGAGGTCCTTGATGAAACATTTAGTCTTTTGATAGCAGCACCTCCTTAAAGAGTGCTTTCTGTCCAGAATGCCTTGACCTCCATAATGCCAGAAGCAAAATCTCATTCTGAGATGAGATTTTTAACTCTTCAGCCAGGAACCCAAACATAATCCTAGGAGCTTAGAAACATGTGTCTCAGTAGAACAAAGATCTTTTCAGTGCAGTCTGTGGCCTTGAAAATTCAGGTCTCAGTCTCCAATGTTTCAGAGAATCATGAGTCACCATGTTCTCTATATGATTCTACAGGAGAAATTTCTTCCAGAATTTAGTGCCGGGAAAAGCTTTGTCTTCCCAGAGGAATTGGCCAGCTTTCTCTGCCTTATGGCAAGAGCTTTGTAATACATCTTATTTCCCCTTTTACCCAAGTTGCCAGGAAACCTTGGTCATAACAGATGCCATATCATATCAGTTTTTTTAGTCCTTAGGACTGGCTTTCTCCTCTTTCTCAAAGTCATAATTTCTATTTTTGTATGTATATGTTAATAGATTTATTGCCTATCTATCTCTTTTATGGAAAGAGGCAAGTTATAAGTAAATTAAGTTTATAAACATTTTACATTTCCATTTCCTTCCCTTATGTTCTTAAAATATCCAAAGGGAAGGTATAATCTGAAATATTTATGCATGTTGATCTGGCTGCAAGTTCTGAAGCTTCACACCCAAGGCATGAGTGAGTGAAGCATTTCTTCCTCTGCTCTCCTCTATTGTGGGCAGTTGTGTCCTGACTGTTCTGAACTGTGATTCCCTGCTCACTTCTTTTGCATTTGTTGCGGACCAGGGGCAGAGCGAATTGTTCCAGGGCTTCACCCAGCTTATGAGTAAGAATGCGTTCTGTTCATAGCAGGTAGAAAGGGTACTATTTTCATCCCCATATTATAAATGGCAGGACTCAGGTACCCTTGATAAGCTCATCCTGTGAGTTCTGGCTCCTGCTTTGTCCCATCCATTGAATCTTAGTTACTGACTACTCCCTCCAAACAAAGACATGACATGACGTGCTTAAGAACATGGGCTCTGGAACTAGGCTGCTTGTTTATATCCCTTCACCACTCGCCATGTACTTACTGTGTGACCTTCAGCAAGTTATTTAACCTCTCTGTGCCTCAGTTTCCTCATCTGCAAAATAGGAAAGGCAGTAGTAACTACATCCCAGAGTTATGAGTGGAAAAAGATTAAATATGGGAAAAGTACTTAGAACATATAGAAAGCACTCATAAATGTTAACCATTATTATTACTACTTTTTAAATTATTATTACCATTATCATTATTGCTGTTGAGACTACACTGGACAGAGAAGTGACCATTGGGCACCTCCCAGTTGTCACATTCCGAGGATGTTTCCCCATCTTGTACTGAACTTGTCCCACGGGCATCTCTAGCTCAGAACCACTACTTTATTATTGCAACTTGCTGCTCTAGGGCCCCTGCCCCCTCTCTTCTCCTCTTCCCTCCCCTTTCCACTCTGCTTGGCCAGCTTCATCCACCCTCATGGTTCTAAGCACCCTCATAATCTGATGGTGGCAAATTCCTTACCAGCTTTTCCTCTGGGCAGTGATGCTCTACAGCCATTTTACTGACAACCTCTCCATCCTTCCTCCCCATCTCAGAGTGACATCTAGCATCCTTCCAGAGGATTCAGGCCACTAAGTTAAAATTTCATTCATTCATCCATCCACTCATTCATTCCTTCATCTCAGTCATGCCTGAGGCTCCTGCCCCCTCTGAGGTTCATGATTGGTCCCCAAGTCTGGGGATGTGTCAGGCCATCCTTCACACCCTCAATTTGGGCCACATACAGCTCTCTCTCTGTGAGCAGAATATTTAGCCCACTTAATCCAAAACCCAGCTTCTCTGAATGACAGTTTGGTGTGGCCTTGCCAGTCCTGTCTCAGGCCATGCAGTGGGTACCTCCGAGGTCTCCACAACCCTGGGGACCCTGATGATGCTGGTTGGACCCAGGGAGCCTACCGTCCAAGGAACACAGTCTCATGCCTGGTGATAGGTTGATGGCTGATCACTGTCCACCTGGGAGTGCTGAGTCCTGAGTGAATATCAGGTGAGAGCTGGCAGGGTCAGGAGGAGGTCAAGCCAGGACACCAGGTGACCCCACTTTTGCGAGGACCCAGCCCTGACTATGGGCACACCATTATTGGTGCTGAAGGCTCTGTGTCACCCCCTGCCACCTGATGCCACCCACATATGGCTCAGATTTACTGGGACCCAGAGACAATGTGTATGTGCAGGTGATGGGGAAAAAGTTGTCTCTTCCTTGTTATCCAGCTTGATGACGGCACGGTGGTCTCCCAAGGCCTGGCTCAGGTAGGAAATACAGTGATCACAAGGGGAATACTGAATATTGGAGAAGGTGGAAGGGGAACTATTGGGAGGTGTTAGGGATATACCAGAGAGTGGCACTATCTTGTTTGGAGCATCTGTGGGAAGCATATCATTGTGTTCGGTGCCTGTGCCCTTCGCCCAGCGCCTTTGAGGCAGAGGTGACCTCCACATGCCCACCCAAGTCTGACCACTTGCCCCCATTGGAATCACCCCTGTGTTATTCTGCCGGGGATGCCGTAACAAGATACCAAGGGTGGTGGTTTACACAGCAGAAGTTTATTTTCTCACAGTTCTGGGGGCTGGAAGTCCAAGATCAAGGTGTTGGAAGGTTTGGCATCTGATGAGGACTCTCTCCTTGGGTTGCAGATGGCCACCTTCTCACCATGGCCTTTCCTTCCCTTTCGGAGGTTCATGATTGGCCCCCAAGACTGGGGCTATGTCAGGCCATCCTGTACACCTTTGATTCAGGCCACGTGGATTTTTCCTCTGCACATACAGAGAGACAGAGAGAAAAAGAGAGAAAACCCTGGTGTCTTTTCCTCTTCCTGTAAGGCCTCAGTTGCATCAGATTAGGGCTCCACCCTTTTGATGCCCTCATTTAACCTCAGTTACCTCCTTAACGGCCCTGTCTCCACAGTCACACTAGGGTTAGGGCTTCAATGTATGAATTCTCAGGGGACACAATTCAGTCCATAATACCCACTACTCTCCCAACACGTCACTTTCCTGGCATGTGACCTGCTGTTGTTGAACCAGCCCCCTCCCACCCTCACCTCTGTATGAAAGGCTATGACATCTGGTTCGGACAGCCCTCTGTAAATGTCCACTGAATCGAAACCGAATATGTCCTTCCAGGTGAACAAAAACTAATTTTATTTGAAGAATGTTACAAGATTTTCACAAGCCCCTCTTGATGTAATTGAGACTCCCAGGGGTATTGCAAAACCAGAGCTGATCCTCACTCCTTTATCTCTTTCACCCCTGCCCTGCTGTGGTTTCTCTAGCAGTTGAATTGAAAACAGACCAGATTGCCAGAACAAACCCTGGTGTTTCCACACACAGGAAAGAGGGTCTTAAATTGCACTTTCTTGAGTAGTGGCAATACATTCACACCAGCGGCTCATACCTAATAAAAGTCTGCTCTGGGATTTGTGAAAGAAATTGTTTTTAGATTGGCAGTGACTCGTGGCCTGACGTGATTGCAGGCTTTGGCTTCAGTGGGTGGGGTGTGGTTTCCCCTGACAAAGACCCAGCCGAGTGCCTGCTGGGGTGCTCAGTCCCCATTCCTGGGAGGATGGCCCCTGGAGTAGGTGGCTCTGCTTTGGAAGGGCCTGGAATCCTCCTGCAGCCCCTGTGTCTCCACATGTCATCCCGCCGGCTGCCTCTGGCCCACCCAGGTCCAGATGGGCCAACAGAGAAAGTTCTTTGCTTGGACTCACCTCTCATGGGCAGGAGGGGCGGTGCTGCTAGCCTTGACCCTCTGGGAGAGGCTGGATGACCATGTTGACAGAGGCCTGCTTTCTGATGGCTCCCTTGATGGACCTGACTTTGCTAGATTGGAATAGTCCTGAATCCACGACAAAGCATGTGCTCTTTTCTAGGAATAGCTGGAGGCCTGGTGAGCCCCGGGCCTGTTGAGCAGGGAGGAGTGGTGCCTCTTGGGCTGAGTCCATAGATTGCTGAGGGAGGGTTTCTGGCATAGAAGGTATTTCTGACTCTCTTGGGCTCCGAGACCCACAGAACACTGAACTGAGGGCCCCTGGAGGTCATCTCCTGTTCCTCATGATGAGGAACACGTGCCGTCCCTGTGAAATGCTGGGAAATAGGGGTCCCCAATCAGACAGAGTCTCTGCCCTTAGTGAATTTCCATTTTAAGGGTGAGAGATGAACATATAGGCCAACAGTCAAAGGTTTACCTGACAGATAAAACATGTGGCACTTACTAAGTGCCAGGCACTGTTCTAACCACTTTACATGAATTAAGTCATGCATCCTTTTTATAACCCTGTGAAGTCAGCATGACTATTATTGCTATTCTACAGGTGAGGAAACTGAGGCAAAGAGAAGTTCAGTAACTGAACCAAGGTCAGAGGACAGTAGATGTTGGAGCTGGTGTTCTATTGCAGGGAGCCTGGCACTGGAGTCCACGCTCTGTATCTCCGAGCTAAACACCTCTCGGGAGCCCCCGCGGTGACTTGGGTCTTCCAGGGGTGACAGGTGGCTGGCAGTGGACATGGGCCAGGAGGTGACATTCGAGCTCAGGTGAAGGAGGTTGTCGGGTGCGGAAAAGGCCTGAAGACAACTAGTAGAGGGTGGGGAGGCGCTGCAGTGCCCGGCCTGTAGGGAGCAGACACTGATCTGCAGGGCTGGGTCAAGTCTGTGTGTGACAGCCTGGCAGCCAACAAGTAAAGACTGAAGGTGGAAAATGGGCAACCTTCATGGTGTTACAAAACTATTCTTTTATATAGTGGTAAAATACACATAACATGAAATTTACTATTTTCACCATTTTGAAGTGTACAGTTCAGTGGCATTAATACATTTATAAGATTGTGCAAACATCACCTCTGTTTCTTTTCCAGAACAGTTTCATCACCCCAGAGGAAACCTTATATCCACTAAGTAGTTGCTCCCTATTTCCTAGCCCTCCCAGTCCCTGGCAACCCCTCATCTGCTCCTGTCTGTATAAATTTACCTATTCTGGACATAAACTTACCTGGCCCATATAAATGGAATGGGACAATATGTGGCCTTTTGTGACTGGCTCCTTCCACCTTGCATGTCTTCAAGCTCCCTCCATGTTGTAGCATGTCAGTGCTTCATTCTTTTTTCATGACTGCACAGTCAACATGTTTAGTTTTAGTCAGAATGATTTTTGGGGGGACCATGGACTCCCCACCTTACCCGTCACTCCCACCCTTTGTGGCCTTGCTCCTGGGCCAAGCACACACTGATGTTACCTGCCTGCATTTTCTGTTTCCATCTTTGGTTTAGATAGAAACGTTTGGGCCAGATTTTGCAGATTGCTGAACGTGGTTCTGAGGGTTTAGCCTTTGTCTGTAGGCGGCAGTGCGTGGCTGCCCCGGGCATGGATCCCCCTCCTCCATGGGAAGCCGTGTCTGTGTTGGGTGACCCTGCCACGGGCCAAGGCTGATCGTTCTCAGGGAGGAGCCTGTGCTGGAGGGGTGGCCCTTCGAAGACAGTTTGTAATTGAGACCAGGAGGAGAAACATCCTCCTCCTGGGGCCTGGACCAGCTTGAACTGTGTGATTGGCTGAGGTTGGAGAAGAGGGGAGAAGAAAGCCACCAGGATGAGGGACAGGTCCTTGAGTTCTGGGAACTGTCACTTTGTCTTTTAGAAATGTCTCACTCACTCCCTTCTCTATCTCTGTCTCTGCCTAAGCCGGCAAGCTCAGCAGGGTAGGAAAGGAGAGGGGCAGAACAAATTATTTTAAATAATTAACTTTTCCAAAAGGGATCGAAGGTGATGGTTTTCTTTAAAGTCAAGCTCATGAGGTATAATTTACATACAGTAAAATTCACTCTTTTAGGTGTTCAGGTCTATGAGCTTTTGATATGCACTTTTTTATTGTGGTAAAATATACATAACCATTTTTAAGTGTACATACCATGGCATTAAATACATTCACACTGTTGTACAATCATCACCACCCTCTGTCCCCAGAACTTTTTCATCTCCCCCAACTGAAACTCTGTCCTCATTGCACAATAATTCTCTATTTTCCTCTCCCCCCAGCTCCTGGTAACCTCTATTCTATTTCTGCTTCTATGAATTTGCCATCTAGATACCACAGATAAGGGGAATCATACAATATTTGTCCTTTTCGTCCGGCTTATTTCACTGAGCATAATGTTTTCAAGTTCGTCCATGTTGTGGCCTGTGTCAGAATCTGCGTCCTTTCTAAGGCCGAATATTATCCCACTTTGTGTATAGACCATACTTTGTGTCTGCTGATGGGCCCTGAGGCTGTTATGAATGACGCCGCTATGAGCATGGGTGGACAAGTAACTGCCTCCCTGCTTTCACTGCTTCGGAGCATATACCTAGGAGTGGAATTGCTGAATCAGATGGTAATTCTATGTTTAAGTTTTTGAGGTGCCACCACACGGTTTCCCAAAGTGGCTAGTCATTTTACATTCCCACCAGCAATTCATGAACATTACCGTTTCTCCACATCGTTGCCAATACTTGTTCTTTCCAATGTTTCAATAATGGCTGTCCTAATGGATGTGCGGTGGTATCTCATGTGGTTAGTTCTATGTGTTTGACAAATGTCTAGTCGTATAACCATGAGATGTGACTTGGGGGGAGAAAATTGACATACACAGGTGCACTTCTTTGAAAGCTCCCTCCTGGACAGTGAGAAAGAAGTTTCGAAGGAGGAGATGGGGGAGCCGCCCAGACTTAGGTGAGAACTGCAGGTAGGTAGTGGTGCGGGGAGTGGCCTGACAATGATCACTAACGGTGCTTAGTATGTACTAGGAACCCTCTGTCATCTCCCATAATTCTCACAGTAGCCCAATGAATCATGCTTTCATGTCCTTATTTTACAGTGTCAGGGAGGTGAGATAACCTGCCCAGGTCTCACAGCTACAAATGGCTATTTGTTCTGAACCCCTACCTACAATGAGCCAAACGCCCACAAGGAGCCCCTTCTGCACAGAACTGGGGGCAGGAATACTCAATTATCTCTCAAAGTGTAGGACTCAACATACAACAGAATATTAGTCAGTCTTAAAAGTAGGAAATTCTAACACGCACTGCAACCTGGATAGATATGGTTAAGTCAGACAGAGAAAGACAAATACTGTGTGATCTTACTTATATGGAATCTAAAAAAGCCAAATTTGTAAAAACGGGGAGTAGAATGGTCGTTACCAGGGACTGGAGTGGGGGGCGGGGAGTTGAGGGGACACGGTTTAAGGGTACAACCTTGCAACCACTAGATGATTAAGTCCTGGAGACCTAACGCACAGGAGTGGTTACAGTCAACAACATTGTATTATAAACTTCAAAGTTGCTACGAGACCAAGTCTTAATTGTTCTCACCCCAAAAAAGAAATGATAATTATGTGACATGCTAGGGGTGTTAACTAACGTTACAGTGATAATCATATAGCAGTATATAAATGTATCAAAATCCACACGTTGTACACCTTAAACTTACACAATGTTATATATCAATCATATGTATTTTTTTTAAATGTTGATGACCTGGAGCAGAGGTAATTTTAAAAGTGGCTCACGTCTTTCTGGTTCTCGGTGGGTCTCCTCCAAGTTTGGCTGGAACGAGGGTACGTAGCTGTCATGAGAGCTGGAGGAAGTGCTGGCCAGCTGCACTGAGGCTTCTCTTCCTTCTGTCATCTGTCAGCCCTGCCAGGCCTCCCAGGAGGGACCCTCCCCTGCAGTCAGTTGCCAGGACGCTCCAGAATCATTCCCAGGGCAAGGTCATATTGGGAACCTTCCAGCCCCCAGGGGTGTCTAGCTACCATACTGCACCCCAAGTTTCTCTAAAAGCTTCCAGAAAATAAGACTGAGCCTGGTGTCATGGCTTCCTTCAGGGAAGGCCTGGATAGACAAGCCCCGCCTGGCACTGGAGACCATGTGTAAATTGGGAATCAGACACACCAGCCCCAGAACATCTGGATTCCAAGAGCATCACCGCAGAATCACCTGTGATATGAGGCACTGGGGAAAGGGCACTTACGTGTAGGTTGATTCTAGAACTTGTCATGCCTGGGCTTGCTGGTGTAAAATGGGTTCAAACTGAAAAGTCGGGTGTGGAGTGTCCAACTTAAATCCTGTGCCAGTGGTGTGGCTGACAACTGATGAATGACAGTGGAAAGCAGGCGGGGAGGGGGAGGTTCATTGTACCACATTCCATCTGATCCTCGGTTCTCTGCGCAGAGTATGAAATGCCGTCCTGATGGCACCCTTCTTCAAGTCCAAGGCAAGACAGGACTTCTGTGGCTCTTCTTTACATTGTCAAGCGTGCCTTGCAACAGGTCCTACTCACCTTGGCCTTTTTTCACATCAAGGGCTTCTTTTTCACACCAAGGTGTTTGAAGCACACATGGGGATTCTTTTCCTTCCGTCTCTCTGTGGGCTTTATCCCCGTGGCCTGGAGTTATCTCCATTCTGACAAAACCATCTGTCTCTCCCTGAAATAGTCTCTTTGAATTTGCCAATGATTCTGTTTTCTAAGCCTCTGAGTTTCCTTGTCTTGTGTAGCCTCTTCCCCATTTATCCCACCTTTCCCTAACTAATGACCATGTGTTGTGAACGTTTCGCTTTCCAAACCGTGGTGATTGCACAGTGGGCTTCTTTGACTTCTCATCATGGTCACCCTCGGGTATTTTCTGTATGAGATCTCGTTTGTGGCACAGAAGGCGTCCTCCCCAAACCGTGACCTTTCTGCTCATCCAGGTGAGGGGCCTGGCAACCTGCACGCATCACCTGAGTAGAACTGTCCTAATAGTGCAGGTTCCTGAATCTTGTTGAACATCCCCCCATCTTCAGAACGTTCACGGTTCTCCACATCATCTAGTGTGTTTTTGAAATGTGTGGTTGAAGTGTTTTGTGTGTCAGGCGTGTTTTGAATGCAGTGCGTTTTATGTGTCATGTGTGTTGTGTGTTGTGTATTGTATGTGTTGGGTGTTTTGTGTATTGCTGTGTGTTGTGTTTTAGCATTGTGTTGTGTTGTGTTATTGTGTGTTATGTTTTGTTGTCTGCTTTTGTGTGTTATCTCTTGTGTGTTTCGTGTTGCGTGTTGTGTTGTGTGTTGTGTGATATGTGTTGTGGGTTGTGTGTTGTGCCACAACAAAATTTAGTACTACGTGTATGACCTAGCTATGCACCGACATTGGACACATGTGCAATGCATCATTTTAACTGTTGTTCAGTATCCTTACTGTGATCAGGTCATTTCAAACAGTTTTAGCTAACCTCAGGCATCATGATTTAGAGGCAGAAGTTTTTGCCATTTTTCAACGGTCTGGGGATATGTGATTTATATTCCTTTCTGTTGGGATTCTTTTTTGTGCAAAAGCCCTCCCCCGCCACCATCACCGCTGCCCAGCACAGTGGGCAATTGGGAGTTGAAGTTCTACTGACCAACTCAGGTGGCTGGCAGGTTTTCTTTTTCATGTCAAGGTTTACGTACAAACTTAGCTTACTTGTCCTGACACTTCTTTACAAACAAAATTACAACAATTTCACATTATTGGAATGAGGTGGGAAGGAAATGCATAAATTGACTGATACCCAACTGTTGGAATGTCAGGAGTACATTTTTATATAGTTCAGTAATTTCTTAGAAGGTCAGGCTGCCAGCACCACATGGTGATTCCTCATCCTCTGAAACAGTCCTCTTCATTCATTCATTTATTCGACCCACATTGGTTAGATGGTCACTGTGCTCATTTGCCCAAACACTGGGTGTCCACGGGACCAGAGGCTGACGTCTGAATGCCTCTCCTCTGTGCTGAACTCTTTACGAATATGTCCTCTTATCCATTAGAAAGAAATAAACCGTCATTTCTGGCCCCATTGTGCTTACAGTTTGGTGAGCTGGGCACGTCATATGTGGTCATTGTACGAGATCACATGATCACTCTCCTGCACAAGGTCACGGGGGATGAGTCCAGTAGCTCTTCGTGGGTAAATCAGGAAAGGCTTGGGGGGGGGGGGGGGCAGAGCCAGCCTTGAGTGAGACCCCATCCTGTTCTTTCAACAAACTGCTCTTCATTTTTGTTGGTTATTTTGCTTTGCTTTATTTTCAATAGATTTGTCTCCCAAACAGAAAGAATGAAAAAAAATGCCTTTGGAAAATCTCATGCCTTGCCCAGAGCTGGTGCTCAGTAAAATGTGTTCTGTAAATAAGGAAGCAAATGGGCACTTACTGACTCTAGCAGAAAAGTTTCCTTTTAAAGGCAAGCTTTATGCACAGTGCCTGACCACTTTGTGGGGTAAAGATGGTTACGTTGGAATTGCAACCCATAAACAAATCAAAATGACCCTAATATTGGAAGGATAGACTGAAACCAAAGCAAAATCAAAAGAAAATAAAACAAGCCAGGGAGGGAACTGTGTGCGTAGGGATGGAAGCTAAGCTTCTCTGAATGTGCCTTGTGGTTTTTAGATTTGACGTTGGGAACATGCAAATATTTAAAAAATTAAATGTAAAAAACATGTAAAAAATTAAATGATGAAAACTGGACCTCATGCTTGTTATTTTTCCACATGCGCCGTCCCACTGCCAAGTTGCAGGTGAAAGTGTGAGCAGAGAGAATCTTGAAGTTTCGTGTCTTGAGGGAGTTTATTCCTGTGAGGTCTCTTGTTCCTTGGAGCTAAATTCCAGTCGCCTCTCCCTGGGGATGCTGTCCAATGCCAAGGTTCCTACCCTGTGGAGATTCTTTTTTTTTTCCTTTTAATTACTGTTTCATGTGGCATCTAATGCCTTCTTCAATAAATTCCTATATAATCATCTCCCCAGTACTTCTTTTTGAAGGGGAATTATGTGAAATTACATGCAAATGCTCATCTATTAAGGTTCCCGAATAGCTCAAAATTGGTCATTTGCAAGCCTTAGTTTACATCGCACCAAAGTGGTTATCAGTGATCTCTTTGTTTATTGACCCTGTTCACATTTTTTTTGTTGTGGTAGAATATACACAACATAAAATTTACCTTTTTAACTATTTTTAAGTATACAGTTCGGTGGTATTACATACATTCACATGGTGCAACCATTACCACCATCTATCTCTAGAACTTTCATCTTCCCCAACTGAAACTCTGTACCCAATAAGTGGTAACTCCCTCATTCTCTCCTCTCCCAACCCCTGGCAACCACCGTTCTCCTTTCTGTCTCTATGAATGTAACTACTCTAGGTACCACATATAAGGAGACTCACACAATATTTGTTCTCTTGTGTCTGGCTTATTTCATAAGCACAGTATCTCCAAGGTCATTCATATTGTAACATGTATCAGAATTTCACTCCTTTTTATGGCTGAATAACATTTCATTCTATATGCTATAGATTGTTTGTGTCTTCCCCAAATTCATATGTTGAAATCCTCACCTCCAAGGTGATGGTATTAGGAGGTGGGGCCTTTGGGAGGTGACTAGGTGATGAGGGCAGAGCTCTCATCAATAAAACAGGCCTGAGAGTTCTCTCACCCCTTCTACCACGTGAGGACACAATGAGAAGGCTGCCCTCTCAACCTGGAAGAGGGCCCTCACCAGAACCTGACCTTGCTGGCACCCTGATCTTGTTGGACTTCCACCCCCTAGAACTGTAAGCAATACATTTCTGTTGTTTATAAGCCACCCAGTCTATGGTATTTTGTTACAGCAGCCAGAACGGACTAAGACAGGAAGACAGTATACACCACATTTTGTTTATCCATCATCTGCTGGCGGGCACTTGCATTGTTTCCACATTTGGCTGCTGTGAATAATGCTGCTGTGAGCATGGGTGTATAATATTTGCCTTGAGTCCCTGCTTTCAGTTCCTTTGGGTAGATACCCAAGAGTGGAATCTCTGGGTCACACGGTAATTCTACATTTGACCACCAAACTGCTTTCCACAGCGGCTGCACGATTTTTACATCGCACCAGCAGTGCACAAGGGTTCCAGTTTCTCCATATCCTCACTAACACTTGGTATTTTCCTTCTTTTTTTAATCCATAGCCATACTACCAGGTAGGAAGTGGTTTTGATTTGCATTTCACTAATGGCTAATAATATTGAGCATCTTTTCATGTGCTTACTGGCCATTTGTATACCTTTTTCGGAGAAAATACCTATTTAAGTCCTTTGCACATTTTTAATTGTGTTTTTTGTTGTTATTGAGTTGTAGGAATTCTTTATACATTCTGGATATTAATCACTTATTAAATACATGATTCACAAATATTTTCTCCCATTCTAAAGGTTGTCTTTTCACTCTGTTGATAGGGTTCATTGATGCACAAAAGTTTTTAATTTTGATGAAGTCTAGTTTAAGTATTTTTTCATTTGTTGCCTATGCTTTTGGTATCATGGCCAAGAAATCTGCCAAATCCAATGTCACAAAAAATTTCCCTTATGTTTTCTTCGAAGAGTTTATAGTTCTAGCTCTTATGTTTAGATCTTTGATCCATATTGAGTTCGTATTTGTATATGGTCACATTTATTGTTGATATTAAGAGTGTTTAATCTTATACATCTTATACAAAGATGGATTTACACAGTCAACCTGCTTAAACCTGTGAAAAGCAGACTTTTCGAGCACTTGTTGACTTGCTACCTGTGACAAATGGACAGATTTACTTGGGGAATTTCTGCTCTGAAGTTCCCTTTGGGTCTGGACTGTTGACTGCAGAATCACTGAGACAGTACTGCTGATTGCATTTGAGACGATACAAAGACATGTCATTCATAGCAGGAGACTGAAAAACACCTACGGGGTCATTTGTAATGGTTTTAAAGGAGAATGCTCATGGCCTGGTGCTTTGAAATGGGCTGCAGTGTGTGGCAGGGATGGTGGAGTGGGTGGGGGTGGGGAGGCACCAGAGTCCAGCTGGTTGAGAATTCCCTCAGCCTCCTGGGGAAACAGTGGACCCTGGACACCAGGAGGACGAGGGCCTGGGCAGAGGCTGGGTCTGGACCCACCCTGCATGAGGGAGGCATAGTTAAGTTTAGTTTGGTTTGGAGAACAAGCCCATGTATGACCACCCCACCCCCTCAACCCCTCCATGAACCCATCCCCAGCTTCAACAGTTACCATCCATTTGCTGATCTGGTTTCATCTAAATCCTCCATCTTTTTTTTTTCCTGGAGTATTTTAAAGCCAATCCCAGACATCTTATATTTCACTTACAAGTACTTCCTTGTGCATCGCTCAAGGCTTAGGGCTCCCCCCTCCAACCCCGCCACATAACCAGAATGCCATTTTCACACCTAAGATTAATATAAATCCTGAACATCCTATAATTTCAGTCCAAATTCCAATTTCTTCTTTTGTCCCAAATTACATCACCTCAGCATGGTATTACCCAGACTCTCTGACCCTTTCCTGGGAACAGGTGCCACATCCTCTGGCCTGAGGGAGCCAGAATTCTTTCTGCAGCATAATAAAGTGTTCAAAACACCTGAGGGTGGCCTCTCCCTGCCACCACGAGCTGTGAGGTGAGCTAGCACCTCGAGTGGAAAATAAGTGGGTCTCCAGGTACCGAAGCCGAGAGGGAAGGGAAGCCAGCGGCTTGCAGTTGTGCATGTCTGGTTAGGGGCACAGGTTTGGGGCAGGAAAGGCTATGTTCAGGTCCTGGCTTCTGTCCCCAATACCTGTGAGACCTTGGGCAGGTGGCTTTGCCTCTATCAACCTCCATTTCTTTAGCCATGAAATGGAAATAAGAGTACCTGTTCCACATGAAACACATAAAGGGCCTGGCAGCATTGGTAAGCATGCAGTGAAGGTTGGCCATGGTCATCAACACCGTAATTATTACTGGGGGGGTTGTTGTCATCCTGGTGAAGATTACAGGTCACAGAGACTGGTGCCCTGGCTTGTGGCTGTCCCCCTAGGTTTACTGTGGCGTGGGAAAGCCAGGGTTACAGAGAAAGCCAATGTTTTGGAGAGTGGTCCTTCTTTGAACATGAGTGGTGCCTTGATGCCCAGTATGGCGCCCAGGTCCAGAAATTATGGCAGAGTCTCTGTCCAGCTGGCATTTCAGGACCCTGGGATCTCTGTGCCCTTGTTAACTGGGGGAGGCCTTTGACATTGTCTTCTGTGAGTCAAGGGGACAAATAGAAGGCCCCGGTACCTGCAGAGGCCACATCAGTTTCTTTTGTAGCGACTTCTCTTTAAACCCAAGTATATCTGGCTTCAAAAATAAAACAACTGTCCTTGGGTATTTTTTCCAAATATCAATTAAAAACATTAATCTGATTCCCCCAGACATTCTCTCCATGGACACAGGAAGGGAGAGGGTTGGCAAGGGAAAGATTTGCTGGCTGGATGAGGCCCACCTTAGGAGAGCCCACCCAGATGTTCCCCGGATGCTGGAAGGAGAGAGCAGCTTCCAGGTAGAAGGGACCAGAGCTTGGAAGACCTGCAGCACAGCACGTGGGTAATAAATAACTAGCATGTAGTTTGTATAAGAAAAAAGCACTGTTGTTCTGAGTCTGGAGGCGTCCTTCCGCAACACTCAGAGACACTAGCCCCAGGGAACAGTTGTCCCAGTTAGTCTGGGATAATCCTGGTTTGTTTCCATTTTGTCCCAAACCCTCACCGATTTCTCCTGACCCCGTTCCCCACTGCGGCATCTTGGCTACACATGGGTTCTGCAAACCCTGGTATCTCCCCATGTCACACATAAATCTCCAGAAAGAGCTTTCATCTCTAATGCCCTGTGGAAGACAGTGGGGCCTGCCATGTCCATCCCTGCCAGATGCCCAGCCTCGGCCGCTTCCCTCCCTACCCCCGTCATGGCTAGAGTCGCCTCTCCTCACCCTACCCAGCTATGTCCATGCCCTGAGACCTCCTAGACAAAACTAGGGGCCTCAGTGGCTGCTCCTCTGATAACTGGCACCTGCCTTCTCATGTTTAGTTCCCTCTGAGCCTCAGTTTCCTCCTCTGTGAAATGGGGTGACCATTCCTAGCTCAAAGGCTGTCATGAGCATCAGAGCAGCAAGCTTCCCCCACTAGAATTGACATCCCGAACACTCCCGCCCTGTAGAACAAATGACTTGTCTGCTGCACTTCAAACACTTTTGTTCTCTTGGGAAGAGAGGGAAGAAATGGGGGATATATCCACAGTTGTAAACATCTGTGTTTTCACTTGAAGAGGCTTCGGGCTGTTTTGTGTCTCTGAGAGGAGCCTTCAGATGTGTCCGTCAAGGTCCTCGCTTTCTGATGAGGCAACATGCACAGTGATTATCCACTCTTCCCTCCCTTTGGGCCAAACTGCCTAAGAGACCCAGTGGCGCCTAATAAGGAGGCATGAAAGACACTCTTTTGGGGACAGTTCTGCTCACACTGTCTGCTTTTCATTTAAACAAGCCATTTGTTTGTAGGCAAGATGGATTGTTGGGCCACACGCGTGACGCAGTGCGCTTTGTGAGTGCAGGTCTCACTGGCCAATTCTGCTCTCCCAGACCTGGGCTGAGCCGCCAGCCGCTCTGCCTGACCATCGTCACCTGGGTGCATGCCTTCCCCAAACCCCAGTCGCTGCTTCTCCTGCTCAGGGCTTTGTGACCCTCAAGATGACTTAATGGTTTGCTTGTTTTCTGAATCCTTGTGTTGCCTAGAAAACAAGTTCTTCCAGTAAATAGAAATCAGTGTTTAAAAGTAACGTCAACAGCCATAGTCTCTCAGCCTTTTATGGCTCTTTGCTGATAGAAGACACAGCTCAGCCATTACTGCTTAGAGAACCCAGACACTAGCCCTGGGAGGGTAGAGGCATAGACACTCTGTTAACCCCACCACAGCGGGGGACCCAAGTGAGGCTCCAGGAGTGGGGGGACACAGGGAGGAAGTTAGAAAGCTAGAGCTGGAATCCTGACCTCTGACACCCTGGGTTCAAGTCCTGGCTCTGCCACTCGGTATTTGGGAGCTTGGAGAAGTAATTTAAGTCATTTGAGCGCTGGTTTCCTCATTTGTGTGACGGAGAAGTTAATAATGCCTGCACTAGAGGGAGGATTAGATGAAAATGTACATACGAAGTCCCCAGAATGGTGGCTGCACGAGCTTGTGGGCCCTTTATTCTTGCTGAGCAAGCAGTGAAGAGGCAGGTGTGTGAGCAGTCCTGCCACATTGTTGGCAGGTGCACCGGTGCGTGCAGACCCCTGGTGGTTCAGACATGCGAGTGGGAAACAGGTGTGGCAGCAGATCCCTGCCCCCTTGGTACAGCTCTGCAGTCTCTTCCCTTCAGTGTGGGCAGAACCTGACAATATGGTGGAACATTTTTATGTCTCACCAAGATTATGTCACGTTAGGTGGCAAAAGGATTTTGAAGGTGTAATTGAAATTACTAAATCAGCTGACTTTGACTTTATTGAAAGGGAGATTATCTGGGTGGGCCTGGCCTCATCACATGAGTCCTTTCAATCTGGGTGTAGAAATAAGTGTGAGGGGCCTTTGGAGGGGGCCATGTGGCCAGGAAGTGTGGGTGGCTTCTAGGAGCTCAAAGTGGCCTCTGGCCCATAGCAAGTGAGAAAATGGGGGCTTCCGTCCCACAACTGCAAGAAACTGAACTCTGTTCACAGCCTGTGAGCTCAAAAGAGGCTCCTGAGCTCCAGAAAGGAACACAGCCCTACCAGCACCACAATTTCAGCCTGTGAGACTCTGAGCAGGGAACCCAAAATTCTGCCCCACAGAAACTGAGTTAAGCTTTTAGCTGCTAAGTGTGAGGTAATTTATTTGCAGCAACAGAAACAGCACAGCCACTGCAGGGTGACTGTATTCTCTATCTATTGCTGTAAACAAATTATCACAAACTTAATGGTTTAAACCATAAATATGTATCATCCTGTAGTTTCTGAGAGTTGGGAATGCAGGTGAGGCTTCACTGGGGGCCTTTACCTCTTAGTCTCTGTCTGGACCCCTTTCACGCAGATGTCTTCATACCTCATTCCTTCATTTCATCTGGGTTTCTGCTCAATGGCACCTGCTCCAAGACCTTCCCTGACACACCAGCACTCATCACTCTCTGCTGCCATAGAGTCACTTAACTTTTTTCGTGGCATGTGTTGATTTAAATTGTGTCCCCCCAAAAGATATGCGAAGTCCTTACTGCTGCTCCATGTGGACATGACCTTATTTGGAAATAAGATCTTTGCAGACGTAACCAAATTAATACGAAGTCACAGTGCATTAGAATGGGCCCTAACCTAATGACTGTTCTCCATATAAGATGAGGGAAATTTACACACACACAGAGAACACTGTGTGACGATGGAAGTGACGCATTTACAAGCCAAAGATCGCTGGCAACTTCCAGAAGCCAGGAGAGAAGCAGGAACAATCCTCCTCTAGAAACTTCAGAGAGGGCACGGCCCTGTGATACCTTGATTTTGAACTTCTGGCCCCCAGAACTGTGAGAGAATAAATTTGTGTTATTTTATCTACCATGTTTGTGGGTATTTGTTACAGCAGCCACAAGATACTAATACAGTGCTGATCACCATCTTTTCTCTCTTTCTCTATCTATCTACCTACCTATCATCTAGTTTATGGTTTATGCCCTATGTTCCTCTCTGGCATATAAATTTCTTGAGAGCAATTGATTTTCTTTTGTTCCCAGTGGAATCCTCCATACCTTAATCAGTGCTTGGAACAGGACTTAATAAAAATGTGCTGAGTGAGTTGATGAATATTTATTGAGTAAAAAAAAAAGTGCCCACATTATAAACCCTCTATATACCACATTCCTCTATAGCTAGAAAGGTTAAGAAAGAAATATGGCAAGTTCCACTGATCTGAGTATGAATTTTTCTTTTACATCTCACAGGGGAAGAAAAGATACTGAAACTTTAGAAAAAAAGTATTCAGTTATGAATAAGATAAAGGAATAGAACTATTTAAAATATTTTTTATGTTGCCTACTACTATATTATCATAAAATATTTGTGAACTATATTCCACTGACTGCCTGGTTTTGAAGCAGGTCATAATTTTTCACTGAAAACAAGAAAAAAAGAACCAGACAGGGTAACCCCTAAAGTTAATTAGGAAAGAAATCGATACAAAATTCTGACTTTTGAGGGGCTCCTTTGAAAATCTGATGAAAGCTGAGGACTTGGACAAAAGTGCCCATTCATGCAAAATCTCACATGTAAGTTCAGGGTTTTGAGAATTTGCTGAAGCCCGAGGTTAAGAACTCTTGTTCTCAAGAATTTGTCAAAGCAAGTCCACATTCCTGAGGGGGACTGACCCCAGTCCTATGGCTGAAGTCCACTTTCCTCTGGCTGGGGGTGAAATGGGGGTGGTGTCTGTACATCAAAGCTGAGCACCATTTCTTTAGGTTGCAGTGAAATAAAAGTGGTTAGGTTCTATTAAGGAAAACGAAAATGTTTAAACACAAAATGAATAATTGTATGGTTGTTCAACATGTTTCTTTCAAAGCTCTCAAGGTACTTTTTTTTTTTTTAAGCAACTATAAACAAATCCTACTAGGGATGCTGGATAAATATAAGAGTTGTGAGAGGCTCTCTCAGTGAGGTTTTGGGGGTACAGGGGTATTGTTAATCAGCCTGTGGCCTTGATTGTTTAGAGGTGAATGTCAGAAGGAATAGGAGAAACAGTACTGGCTTTTGGGTCATACTTGAAATCCTAGCTCTCCCACTGACAAGCTGTGTGACCTTGGGCATGTTACTTAACCAGCCTGTGCCTCAGTTTTTGCATCTACAAGATGTGATCAAAAGATACAGTGAATGTTTAAATAAAAAAAAGTATTACAGTAAAAGACACATTGCTATTAAACCCCTAAAATACCCTCGCTTTGAACACATTTATCCCATTGTTCTTACCACTTTCTGAAGCAGTTCTGGAAGTCCTCTTTTGTGAGTGTCTTTAGTTGCGCTGTCATGGCTATGTGGATGTCCTGAATCATTTTGACTTTGGGAAATAGCCAGACGTTGTACGGTGCCAGATCTGGTGAGTGAGGTGGATGAGGACACACCGTAATGTTTTTATTTGACAGAAATTGCCGTGTCCTAGAAGCAACGTGTGACACAGAGTGTTGTCATGATGTAGGATGATTTACAGCACACTTTAAAACATACCTCCCGTCAACCGTAGCTCACACCCAACTGACTGCACTGAACAAGTTGAAACTTGTCACACACTGTTACTAAGGTTTGATGTGCTGCTTCCCGTATTGAAAATCCCTGCCTTTCTGTTGGGTGACACTCAGCAGCAGCATTCAGCGTATTCTTGGATCACAACAGAAAGGCTCCGTGTCACACATCACTTCTGGTACAGCAGTTTCTGTCAAATAAAAGCATTATGGTGTGTCCTCATCCACCTTATTCACTGGATCTGGTACAGTGTGATGTCTAGCTCTTCCCCTAAAGTCAAAATGATCATGAAAGATAAACGTTTTTAATCGACTCAGGACATTGAGGCAGCCACTATAGTGCAACTAAAGACACTCGTTAAAGAGGACCTCCAGAACTGCTTCAGAAAGTGTCAAGAACGATGGGATGGGTGTGTTCAAAGCGAGGGGGAGTATTTTGAGGGGAATTAATGGCAATGTGTCTTTTACTATAATAAGTTCTTTTAAATTTAAACATTCACCATATCTTTTGATCACAACTTGTATATAAGATGAAAATAATAACACTTACTTATAAGGGCTGTTGTGGAAACTAGGAATTATGCATTACAAGCACCTGCACAGACATGCTCCATGTATGATAGCTTTTGCTGCTACTGCCATTGTTAATACTGTTGGTTGACAATACCCTACATTTCATAACATATATCCCATACCTGGCTGTGTATCAGAAATATCTGGGAAGCATTTAAGAAAAATTCCCGGGCCCCACCCAAGAACCATTGAACTTTCTTGGAGGAAAGTCAAGTATGCCAGACAGCTGTCATTTGCTTCGAGGAGATGCCTAAGAAAATAAAATAAAACCATGTTAGCCTTGGGCCTCTGCACAGTGGACTGGCTGGGTGACATGCATCTGTGACCCATCTCTGCTCCTGGGACTAGAAGGCTCTATCCATTCTAGGAAGCTTCGGGAGGAGATGCTATCTCCTCCTAGACTGAGTCTGCTTATGACCAGCTGCCACCAGCTTGGCCGGGAGATGGGCAGCATGACTGCGCTGCCAAAAGGCAGGGGCTCTCTAAAGAGGGCCGCAGATGACACATGCCCGGGCTCTGTCAGAGATGTTGACACACACAGGGCCAGTCACAGGCACCTGCCTTGTGCTCAGCTCACCCACTGGCGCTTGGCTGGGGCCTTTCCCCAGGGCCCTGGGTGCAGGCTGCCCTATCTCCTGCTCTTCACCTAAGACCTACTCTGGGAACTGACACATCTTCAGCATTTGGATTTTAGTCTCCAGCACATGTGTATAGAATGTGTGGAATTTGTAGACTGTGGTGGGGCTTATAAAACAGTATCTCAGAGTAAGGATATGAGTACTGCCCTGGCAGACTAGACTGGAACCAGGATGGAGGCACAGGAGACAAACCGAGGGAGCCTACTCATGGGCAGCGTCCCAGAGGTGACAGGGGCCATTGTGATCATGTTTAAAGTTGAGAATTTATCCACTTCTGAGTATATACCCAAAAGAATTGAAAGCAGGAGTTTATAAAAGCACTGTTCACAATAGCCAGAAGGTGACCGCAATCCAACTGTCCATCGACAGATGAGTGGATGCACAAAGTGTGGTCTATACATACAATGAAATATTATCCAGGCTTAAAAAGGAAGGAAAGTCTGACACATGCTACAACATGGATGAACCTTGAGGATATTATAGTGAGTGAAATAAGTCAGTCACAAAATGACAAATATTGTTTTATTCCACTTACGAGACACCTAGTATACTCAAATTCACAGACAGAAAATAAAGTGGAGGTTGTCAGGGGCTGGAGGGAGAGAGTGTTACTGTTTAATGGGTACAGAGTTTCAGTTTGACAAGATGAAAACATCTGGTTGGTGGCAATGGTTTTGCACAGCGATGTGAGTGTCATTGTGCAGGTATTGTTGTACTTAACATGACTGAACTGTGCAGTTACAAATGGTCCACATGGTAAATTTTATGTTATGCATATTCTACCACAATAAAGATTATTTTTCATTGTTTTAAAAGTTGGGAACTTACAAATTAAACGTTGTGTCCCATCCCAAGCACACCATCCAGGGTAACTGTAGGCTCCATGACCTCTGCAGCGCCCTTCTCTGAACTGCCCCCCGGGCAGGTGGACCATGACTGGTCTGATCTAAGCGTGTGAGATCTAAGGGATGTGAGATCTAAGGCATGTGAGATCTAAGGGATGGTGAACACTCGCCTGGTCCCAAGGTCAGCCCCTCCTCGCCCAGCACTGCGGGTCATCCTTGGTGCGTTGTGTGTGCATGCGTGGGCAGTCAGCCCAGCTCCGAGGGTTGGGGGAGTGAGGCATGCGGGACATTGGCTGCACACCTGATTTAGAAGGGGGGCTGGAAACGATCTGTGAAGTTCAAGGCCAAGCACTGCACGATCTCTTACAGTCAGACAACAATATCCCTCCACCGCCCCTGGGGGAAGGACGAAATAAACGAGGCCAGGAAACCCTCAGTAAACGGGAGTCGTGGTTATCATTGATACTCAGGCATTCACCGTGATCTGCCCCGTTTCCCCCTCATTCTGAGCTCTGTCCACTTCCTGCCCAAACACACAACCGTCCCTGAATTCCCCCACCTCTTCCAGCCACAGTAACTTCTCCCAAAATGAGGGGTATAGGCGCCCAGGTGAGGTTACCTGAAGCACACGAGGGACAGGCAGGCGTTAAATGCCATCAACCGGCTTTGGAAAATGACGCCCCTCCCATTCTTTCCCAATGTCCAGGAGAAAGTCTCACTTGGTGCTGATGTGTCCTCAGTGCCTCTCTCCCTCTTGCTGATCCCCCTTTTCACACACGGAGAGTGCGGGCCTCAGACTCCCAGATTCCAGCAAGCTGCAGTGTCTGCTTATAATTTAATAACTTCCTTTCGTTGGATTTATTTTTAGTTTCTTTCTATTTTTGGCATGTGGAACTGGTTTTCTATTTACTGTAGTGTATAACGTTTACTTTTTAAATAACTGAGTGAAGAAAACGTGGATTGATGTAAAGAGAAATATTAAATCAGTAGGAGGAGGAGAAGGAACCCCAAAGGGGGTGTGCAGTGGGTGGGATTTGCATCCCTGGGTCGGAGAGCTTTGAGAGATGCAGCCCTTGAGCAGCACATACTCCTGACACCAGCTCACTTGTCACCTCTTCTCTGGAGTTTTCCCTGACACCCCAAGCAAGACAGCATGAATAGCAGCCCATTCACTGCACGCTTCCTGCTGTATGGAAATTGCTTCTTTGTAGGTCTGAAGAATGCACCTCCTGAGACAGGGAGCAAAGCAGGGTCACTCCTGGGTCCCCAGCCCCCAGCTCAGAGTGGGCCCACAGCAGACATCAGGGGGTGTTTGTCACTTAGAGGCTGCTCACTGATAGGGATGGAAGGTCTCCCTCCAGGGGCAGGTACCTGCACAGGGTAAGGGTCAGCATGCCCAGACCTTTCTCTCTCCCAAAGGCCCCATTGGTCTAGGCAGCAGAAGTTCCTCTTTGGGACTCCGAAGATGTCAATTCGGGAAAGGAGCCAGATGCTCCCTGTAAAAGTGAGATGACTGAAACTATTAGGCTGGTGCAAAAATGATAGCTGTTTTTGCAAGTATTTTTAACCTTTTAAACCGCAATTATTTTTGCACCAACCTAATAAAATAAAGGACCCTGCACAATCCCTCATCAGATTAGTTTAGTCCAGGTGTCTCAATTCACTTTGTTCTGAGCTTCTGCAACTTAACCTTGTCATATAACAGTGGTGTGTGTTGTACATTATGTATCTTTTTTAGCATGTATTGTTTTACTTATTTTTCAAAATAAACCCCCAATGAAGGGACAATTATCCCCCATTTTATAGCTGGGGAAACTGAGGCTGTAGTTTGCCCTACAGTCACACAGCTAGGATAGAAATACATACTGCCATCTCCTGATTCCCGTACGCACTCGGCCTGTCACCACCAGCTAACCCTGGGACATGGCTGTCCCCCACCTGGCCTGGCCTGGCTTGGCAGGGTCAGAGCTGCTCTGAATGCCCCTCTCAGCTGGCAGAAATGTTGTGGATCCCACACAGACACACACTCAGCTCTAGAGGGACTATGACAGTAGCTCTGACGATTTCCAGTGTAGCCAAGGGACAGCGGGTACAAAGCCACTACCCCCAGCTGCAAGGACCCAGGAAACAGCAACATGCTTGGCCCATGGACTGGAGAGACCTAGAAGGAGGGGGTTCCCAACACCTGTGGCGGGGGATGGGGGTGCTGTGTCATCACCATCGTGAGGACTCCAGGCCCAGGAAAGAGCGAGCCTCGGTGCGGGAAACCCAGGCTTGTCTGTTTTCTTCAGCTGTGTTTGAAACCACTAGGACCCTCCAGCTCATGGAAACCTCAGAAAGATTGCACAAAGAAAGGTCAGCTCTTTCTTTTGTGACAGCTATAGAAAAAAGGAAAAAGATAAAACTCAGCTTTTAAAAGGCACGCTACTATGACAGTGACAACAATGGCCAATGATTGGTGCTGCTACCACTAGTGGCCAGAACACTGCTCTACGTACATCAGGTATGTCAGCTCATCTAGTCCTCATGACAGCCCATGGGTCCTGTTAATGTTCCCATTTTAAAGATGTGGAAATGGAGGCAAAGTGAGGGAGGAGATGGAGAGGCATTTAGAAGGGAGGCCAGGGGTCCTTAGGGACCATTGATGATGGTGAGTGACTTTGGGAGCCGAGTTAAGATGTCTCTGAGGTTCATCGTGTGGGAGGCAGGTGAGTGTTGTCATTCTCTGAGATGGGATCCAGGACAGAGAAGGAGGAAGAGGTGGCTTGGAGAGTAGGTTGTGTGGACACGTAAGAGGCTTTCTTGGCAGTTTTCTGGTGTTTTGTTTTCTAAAGTGTGCACTGCACACAAAGGTCTGGAGTTGATCAGGACGATGGACTGGAAATGGACTGAGTGGTCACCAGGGTCCCCGAGTCGTCTCTGGTTAGTATTTAATATCACACAGAGGGACAAATACTACCTGATACCATTTGTATGGGGAATCTAAAATAGTCAAACTCAGACAAGCAGAGAGTGGAATGGCAGTTGCCAGGGACTGGCGGGGGGGATGGGAGGTGATGGTCAAAGGTGCAAAGTTTCAGTCACGCAGGATGTGTAAGTTGCAGAGATTGACTGTGTGGCAGGCACAGTGCCTACAGCTAACAACACTGTGTCGTGTACTTAAAATTTTGCTAAGAGGGTAGCTCTTACGTGCAGTGTTATTATCACACACATACAAATAATAAGAATAAATAAAGAGCACGGTATATACTCAGCTCCAAAACCAAGTTATATGTTAAATATGCACAGCTTTTTGTATGTCCATTATCCTTCAATAAAGTGGTTTTAAAAACATATTTAATATCACAAATCTCGCCACTTTCAGCACTCACATCCCTCCTGGTGCCCACCGTCTTCTAACACACTGGGTAGCCTACGTATTTATTATGTATAGTGCCATCATCTTGCACACCCCATCCCGCTAGAATGTGAACTCCATGAAGGCAGGGTGTTTTGCGGTTCTGTTCACTGTTGTGTCCCCAGCACCAAACAGCTCAGAACGTGCTAGAATATGCTAGAGGGGCCCAGAAAGCACACCCAGGCAGGGCAGGGCAGGCCTCTTCCTCCTGCTCTCAGGCGGGTCACGTCAGTGGTGTCCTGCCCGGCCAGGCTCAGCCCTGCTGCACAGCAGGCCTGCTCAGAGGGCAATGTCAGGGGGGTTATCTGCAGTTGTGAAAAATGCTTTTAAATCCATGTCTGGGTTACTGACCTCCTGAGAGAGAAAACAGATGCACCGCTTAACCCTTTTATGCCGTGGGAGGAGCCCAGCATCTGAGGTTTTAGGGAGTTAGGTCAAACAGGAGACTTTCTGGCCTTCGGACCCACGGGGTTAATGACAGCCTGGTGTCAGGGACCTGATCTCGGAAATCCCAGAGCTCACAGCAGGATCTCTGAACCTGCTGGGAAGCCTGTCACCTGTCAGCGTCCTGATTAACAACTGGAAGTTCGACCCTTGTTTCCCCGATGGGTTCAATGTACACATTGTGCAAGGTCGTGAAGGTGGAAGTGTTGGGGCTTTTTGTTTTTTGCCACTGGGAGGTCAGGAACACTTCATAAGGCCTGTGTCCCCCACCTGGCTGGGCTTTGGATGTGCTTTTTATATCTAATTAACTCTTTTTACTGCTCTATCCAAAGCCACTTCTTCACTCATGTTAACAATAATGCATTAAGTATGCGGCCCCTGCTGTCACACACAGTAGCATTTTGGAAGGATATTGAGCTTAGAGCTGAAGACTTCTGTTCAAGTACAGCCCACTGTTGTGTGACCTTGGGCAACTCACTTAACCTCTCTGAGCTGTGCTTCCTCATCTACAAAACCCTGCTGCGTGGAGTTGTTGTAAAGCCTTGGTCGTATGAGGGATCCAAAGACCAAACCCAGCTTCTTGGCCAATTTTATTTGGCTAGCACCATGTTTTAAAGCAGTTGAATGAACAATTTTAAACTGTAGGCAATGTCCCTTAAACATTCCTCTTTCCATGTTCTTTAGCAAGTGAAGCTCTAGCAGCACAGGCCTGCATTTCCACAGTCAGGGCTGAGTGACAGCCACAGTCTGTACATGTACCCCAGGGAGAACAGTGCCTTGTAAATAGTGACGTGCAGTAATCACGTGCAGTACACCAGGGAGAAGATGCTGACTGTGTCTAACAGGGCTTCATGAACGTGGCAGCAAGCCAAGTGTCCATCCACAGATGGACGGATAAACAAAATGTAGTGATTACATACAATGGAATATTATTCAGCCCTAAAAAGAAAGAAATTCTGACACAGGCTACAACATGGGTGGACCTTGAGGACATTACACTAAGTGAAATAAGTCAGTCACAAAAAGACTAATACTGTATGATTCCACTCATATGAGGTCCCCAGAATAGTAGTCAAATGCAGAGACAGAAAGTAGAATGGTGGTTCTCAGGGTTTGGGGGATGGGGCATGGGGAGTTGTTTAATGAGTACAGAGTTTCAGTTTGGGATTAAAACAGTTCAGAAATGGATAATGGGGATGGCTGCACAACAGAGAAAAATGTACTTAGTGCCACAGAACTGTACACTTAAAATGGTGAAGATGGTCTATTTTGTGTTATGTGTATGTTATCACAATAAAAAAGGTGGGATACCTGAGTGTGATTAGCTACGCATCCTGGGTGGGAGGCATCAGATCTCTGCCCCTCAGCCTGCACTGTCTTTGTAAATTTCTTGTAATGAGAGGTGCGTTCCCTCCCTGGGCTCTCCTGACTGGCTGGTTTCCCTGAGGGGAGGCCCCCCTGGTATTTATGCCACGTGGCCCCATCAGGCCAAAGGGCTGGTACCTGCACAGTATCGGTGGCCACAAAGCAAGGCCCAGATGTTTGAGCTCTTCCTTGTTTATAAACAAAACGTCTGTTCCCATCCAGACCCCCAGTGTTTACACGACAGCAGGGGCCAGGGGGCAGCCTTGCACACTTGGAAAGCATCCCTGGGCAAGTAGCTCGTGGGCACTCACCCGCTTCCTTCTCAGCTGTGGGTCCTCAGGATGTTTATTATATCTCCTGCCTCAGTTTCCTTATCTGTAAAACAGAGAAACTGACAATGCTCACCCTGGAGTGAATGTTTGCAAAGCGCTCAGAACAGTGCCTGCCAGTAGCAAGCGCCCCTGACGGGTTTATTAGCATTACTCTACCCTCTCTTTCCTGCTCCTTTCCTCCCTCTTGCTTCTGCTGCCCCTTTTCAGATACTACAGTAATGGTTTTACTCAACCTCACAGTCTCGCTTGGGAAAAGAATGCCAAAGCCATGGACATCTTGGGTTTTCTGAGAAAATAAACTCATCTCCATGCATCTAATTAAAAGCAGAGTTTTCCCAAACACTTGAAATGCAGAATTTTTGTTTATTCTCCCATGACAGCAGACAGAAGTCTTTCTTTTGCTCATATCTTACCTCGCCTGTATAAAAACCCTTGTCATGTCTAAAAGGTGTGTGGCTCTCAAAACAGCTGGACACCCCAGAGCAAAACAGCCCATCAGGGCTGCTAAAGTTCAATTACACTTAAAAAACAATTCCCTTTATTTAGCTGTTCATTGAGGCGTGAAATGGCACCTAACCATCCACTTAGTACTAGGCCCTTTGAACGTAGTTTCGGGCAAGGTGTGTGGGGCCAGCCTCTTGGCTGGTTCAGCTTTGCTAATTATTCCAAATAAATAGCAAAGGCTACCTTCCTGTTTCTTCCTTCCTTTTTCTGCAGTTGTCTGCTCTTTGTAAATGTTCACTAATTTTCACACCAATTTCCATTTTGGCTCTAGTTCTAAAGAGAGATCCAGGGGGACATCTGTTAATGAAAAAATCTGGGAAATTTGATTTGGGCACCATTCTTTTTCTACAGCACTTGATTGTTGGAAGGCTCTTACTTGCAATTTGTAGTTAAATTTGTTACATCCTGGAAGGTTTTGAGATTTTTGTTTTTGTTGTTTCAGTAACGCAGGGTCAAAATTAAGTTTAAAAGTGTTCCAACATTTTTCTTGGCCTGGTTTTGTATTTTCATCAGCTATTATGGATGGGGAATATTGAAATAGCACACAATAGTAATTTAGGGATTTCAGCGCTCAATGGGGGTGATTTATAGTAACCTGAGACTCTTAATATTATATTTTGTTAAAAGTGTTTCCCCTTATTGTGCCTGATTTAATACAGATTCTTCTCTTTTGTTCTTTATTTCTCTAAATGACTGAAATAAGTTAAATGCATACAGGTTTATCTTAGCCCCAAATGCAAAGATAAAAGGAATCAATATGAAAGCTCCCTATAAGTTATATCAGTGACAGAAGAATGTTGAATTCTCATTACTGACTGGGGTAAATGCCTCAGCTGCTTTTGTTTAAAAGCTGTTTGGGGGATTGGGCCTGATTGCTGGTGGAAAACCTCTGACTTAACCTCTTGGAGACTCAATGCCATCTGTGAAATGGTGGTAATAAAAAAGAGTTAAATTATGTGGAAATGTTTACCATGCATGGCACAGAGCAAGTGTTGAATATATGGCTGCTTTTATCATAAGTCCTTCCTCTCTTCCAAAATATTGACTGAGCCCCTACTATGTGCCAGGAGGTGTGCTAGGTGCCAAGAATGCAGGGCTGAGCAAACTCACCAGTTTCAAACCAGATTTGCAGGATGGTGTCTGATTGCTTGGGTGGGGACTTGTGGGGCAGCTCCTTTAGGTGCAACTTGTCCATATTGTCCCCTCATGTTTCCCAAGTCCTTTCTTGAATGTGTGTAGAATTCACTTTGTGTGTCCTCTAATTTGCACCCTTATTATTCTGGATAGGAATAAAAGCCCAAGGAATGTTGTAATGCAGGGTCTCTGGTACCGCTCCCCACATAAGAACACAGGACATGGTGAGGCCAAAAAGGAACAACAACGGAGCCATAGATAGGGGAGTCATACCACTATATTCTCCATGGTGGCTGGTCGAGACGCAAGAGCAAACATCCGCTAGTACCCCAATGAGGGGCCTTCCTACCCCCCACTCCCGTCTCACTGGCAGCCGGGCGAGACACAGGAAGTAGGCTCAACACGATCCGCAATGTAACCTGCTTGCTGACCACATTGCTAGCCGCAATCCACACTTGGTAACCATGCCAGCTAATCGTGTCATCCGCAATCCGCTTCTCTGCCAACCGACCAACCGTCTTGCCAGCATAGTCACAGCAGTTATATTACTGGCTAATGGCTAACCAGTAACAGCTGATGGCCACCCAGCCACAGCCGATGGCCATCTGATTACAGCTAATGGCCATCTACCACCCGAGCCAGCACCTTTCCACGTGAGGCCAAGAGCCTGGAAACTGCTCTCTGGGACTCTGTCCCTACAAATGTCCTTCATATTTACTGAGAACGCACAGTGCCTGCTAAGACTGGTTCGTGCCATTGCCTCATTTCATCCTCTCACAAACTCTCTATGAGGTAGGTGCTGTTATCGTCCTCGTGTTACAGATGAGGAAACTGCGGCCTAGACAGGTGCAGAACTTGCAGCAACTTCTGGATGAGGCACCTTTGTATAAACTGTTGTATGTTAGCTACCTTGGTCTCTTCAAAGTAGAGAAATTGTTTAAAACACCTAAAAAAATTCCCATAGTTGTCCAAGCTATTAAAAATTGGTTCTGTATTTTCAGAGAGCAGTACCTGATCACCATGCCACCAAAGAGCCCTTCCCTGGCAGAATCACCTTGTGGCTAGCCAGACCCAGGGCCTGCTCCCTGCCCAGTTTGGGAAAGCAGGAGACACTGGGGAGTGTCAGGTCCCTTGGCCCCCGGCTACCCAGACCCTCTTCTCAGCATGAGGGCGATCTGCGGGCTTTGCCGCTGCTGCCCCTTGTGGTGGGAACAGGCATGACAATCAGCGGAAGTGACCAGGAGATGGCCTGGCCTGACTGTCACCAGTGACCAGCCTGGGCACACGCACTGCAGCTCTCTGGAGAGTCCTTTTGGCTGTAAGGTCAGGGGAAGTGACCCTCTTCCGAGGGGCGAGGCAACACCAGGAATTCAGCTCCCGGGCTGCAGCCAGTTTCCATCTCTGCACAATCAAACAGAAGGCACCTGGTCCTGCCGTCTCAAAACCGTGAAGTGGCTTGCTTCTACTGAGACAACAGCTCGCTTAAAGGTGGTGACATCCAGACTTTCCCATGGGAATTGTTCCTATTTATTTCCTTAAGTTAAAAAAAAATGTTGGTATAAACTGAGACACCCCATCCATAAGCCCCCAAAATTTGAATATCTTAAAAGTGGGAAGGTGGGCAGGGGAGATCTTAGGTGTCTGTCTTCCCTCCCACATTGAACTGTGAACCACATGTCAGCAAGGTATGGAACTCACTATTTTCCCCCCCATAGGTTCTAATGACATATGGTTGGTAAACTTGGTAAGACCTTTTGTAAAATGTGAAGGGCAAAAAAATGTCCATACTTTTCTCCCCATGGGAGCAGGTATAAGGCAAGAAAAAGAAAGAAAAAGGTTCAGGGAGTATGACCATTTTCATTGAAACACAATGCAGCTGGGTAGGAGGTAGATGTTTGTCAGATTAAATGGCAAGTTTTTGGAAGCCAGGCTTTCTCAACAATTTCATCTTAAAGCTGAATCTTCAAGGGAGGATAGTGGTCACACCCAATGAACACCTTTACTATATGTCACCCTCTCACAGAGCCTCTTCAGATAGCCCAAATTGTGTTTCTTAGTTGGGATTAACAGGTTATTAGGATTATTTTTTTCACTTGACAGAACTTTCCTTACAAGTTTTGTGTATGTTGGCTCCGACCTCATGCCCATCGTGGCTAATGGTCATGGGCCCACAGCCTGGCACTGCTCTGTCCCTGTGGGCTGGGGGCCGTCAGGCCTAGGCTGGGGCCAGCTCTCCCCTACCTGGAGGGCCACTGCCGTGCTCATCTTTGCAAAGGATTTTTTCTGCTTGGTTATTTTTCCCTTGGGGTAAAGAATTGTGGGCTCTGTAAAACCTTCTTGAAAGGTGCTTCTGCATTAGGTCCACTTATGTTGTTTATTTTATTGTCTGGGGATTCTCTTCACAGTGAAAGTTTCTGGGTTGATGGCAGTTCTAGGGACTGTTAGAAGTGATTAGGCCGAAGCAGAAATAAACACACTGTGAACATAATATCTTGGCTTTCCCTGACAAATTCCAAGTTAAATGCTTTTAAAAATATATTTCTATAATTATAAAGTAAGGCCTACTAATGGGAGAAAACAGAAAATTTAAAGAAGGAAATGAAAACCACCCAACATACCACCATAAAGAGATAACAGCTGGTGTTAACATTGTGCTGAATTTTCTTCTTTTTGCCTCAAAATTTTTGTTGTGTGTAAAACAAGATAGAGATAACACTCTATTAGTTGTGTAGCTTTTTCCATCAATGCCATATCATGCACATTTCTCCATGGCATGCAATTGTTTGGAGGGGAAGAAAATCTTATTTTAAATGTTTTTTTTTTTAGTCTTTTATTATGGAAAATTTCAAATATTTTACAGAAATAGAGAGAATAGCATGAACTCCAGGTACTAATCACCTGGCTTTCAACAATGATTGAATTATAACTCATCTTATTGTATCTAGACTCCCACCTATTAACCACCTGGATTATTTAGAAGCAAATTACAGGCATCATCATTCTTTTTGGTAAGTATTTCAGTACAAATATTTAAAAGTCAAAGACATTTTACGAAAACATAACCAAAATACTATTTATTACACCTAAACAATTTTAAAGTTAACAAATACTTAATGTCAATTAGCTATCTCTTTGGTGTTCAAGTTTCCCCATTGTTTCATAATTTGTTAATAGTTTGGATCAGGAACCAAATAAGGTTCACATATTGTGATTAGTTGATATGTCTGTCTGTTAGGTCTCTTTCATTCTATAGAGTCTGCCTCCTTCTCTTTCATTTTTCCTCGCAATTTATTGAAGAAGCTGATCATTTTTCCTGCAGAGTTTCCCACAGTCTGGATTGTCATGATTGCATTCCTGCGGTGTCATTTAATACATTCCTCTGCCCTGTATTTCCTGTAAATTGGTGGGTATATATCTAGAGACTTTGATGAGATTCAAGTTTGGTTTGAGGGTAAGAATACTTAGGAAGTGGTAGTGTGTGCTCCCACTGAGAAGAACAGGGTGAATGTGTTTCTTTTGTGATGTTAACAGACATTGATGTTCGTTACCCATATCCGTTATTTTATTAGGGATTTGTATAACGGTGATATTCTAATTATGTTATTCCTCTTTATTGATTGGCTGGAATACTTCTATAAGAAGAAACTGTTCAGTTACTCTGTGGTAGAGTTCACTTATGAACAGCAGGATGGATTTTTTTTCCCCCAATTATTTACCAATTTTCAAAATAGTGAGTTTGTTCCCTAGCATCTGACAAAGGTGACCGCTGAGTTTTATTTTTAGTACCATTATGACTTCATGCATTTAAACATATTTGGTGAATTTTAATTCATTGCAGTTATTTTTACTGATGCTTAAAGGGTCCCATCTTTGGCCAGTGGGAACCTCTTCAATTGAGTCACAAATTCTTTTGACATACCCTTTATAATTTCTGACAAATTACTAAGACAAAATGATCCAGACTCATGTATTCCTTAATGTAGGAAATATATAGAGGCCATAATCTGTATGCTGTGGGTAACCCATTGGTACTGAGTTAGTCTTTCTTTTTTTTTTTAGGCCTTTTCAGTGGACAGAACCAGAAAATGTTTATTTCTTTTTAAGATAAAATGCATCCTGAGCACATGTCGTTAAATTTCATTTCAATTCAGGGCTACAAGGTTTTATTTAATAATATGATCTTTTTCTTATGCTGAAAATCCTGACTTACAACACCCTGAATTCACTTGCTTTATCCTATTATACACACACAAGAGTCTCAGAATAACAATATCACACTGCCTCCAGCAACAGGATTACTAAACACAGTTGAATTGGTTGGGGGTTAGTTCTTTGAGTCCTTAAGGAAAACCTTTTTAGTGGATGCATGATAGTCCATATTTGATGTAGAATTTTCTCTATTTTTAGACATTAAGGTCACCTTCAGTTTTTGCTGTTATAAACAATGCTGTGGTAAACGTCCTTGCCTTTGGCTTTTATTTCTGATCAATTTTTTTAGGCTAGGCTTTTAGGAGTGAAATGAGACAGTCCAAGGTAGTGGGCGTGTCTGAGCCCCCCCACACACACACACACGGATCTACACACATTGTTCCCAGTGCCTTTTCCAGAACTGGCTGTGCTTGGAGGGACCTGCATCTCTGTACCCTTTTCTAAAATAAAGGGTTTATTGAGCCAAATGCTAGCCAGAAAAGGACCAGGTCCTGGGCATGTGGTCTAAACCACCAGCCGCAGGGCCAGATGGAGAATATGAACGAATCCACTGTCCTGGAGTTGACAGACGCTTTTATATGTTATGTTTGGGGGAAGAAAGATGTAAGTTATTTTGAAAGCATTTACATTGGCTACAGATAAGCAGGGCAGGAGAAAGTGATGCCAAGGCAGTTCTAGGGTGAGTGCACAATGCACAGGAAGAACTATTTACTACTTTTGATTGGTGGCAAGCAACAGTCCTGGAAGTTCATGCACAAGCAGAATTTGGTGTGTTTGGTGGTCCCTACTGAAGTTGATTCGAAGCGCCAACATACATTCAGGAATGTGAGCAGTCTTTTGTTATGGGTCCACAGTTGTTGACTGCTTAATTACTCTTGTCTTTCTCTTACTCTCCGACTTGCTGTAATTTAATTTAATTTGTCACTACTATTAGTGACAACTAATGGTCCAGTGTTACCAAACTGATTCAAAAAAGAGTGCCTCATAGTTTTATCTCTCTGTTATTTATTTTTTTAACTTTGTGATTTGTTTAATTAGTTTCAGGTGTACAAAACAATGTACTAGACGTTTATACCCCTCACCAAGTGATAACCCTCCTCCCCCAATTTATTACCCATCTGACATCGTACATAGCTGTTACAGATCCACTGACTCTATTCCCTATGCTGTGCTCCACATCCTGTGACATATATATATAAAATTATAGTTGACATTATTATTCAGCTTCAGCTTCAGGTGTACACTGCAGTGGTCAGGCACCTACACTGTCCATGAAGTGGTTTCCCTAATAAGACAAGTGTCCATCAGATACCCAACATCTCTGTGTTATTTTTATTGTTATCATCAGCCATATGTTTAGAATTGTCTATTTAGAATTGTCTTTGTGGTGAGGAATCAGGAAGTTTTAGTGTTTTTCTTACTGATTTTTTAATATCTTAAGTACAACAATCCTTTGTTATGTTTGTTGTAAATGTTTTCCTCACTTTGTCATTTGCTTTTCAGTCTTTGTGGGGTTTTTTAATGTATATAATGTGAAATTTTTTGACTAATCAAATTTGATAATGTTTCTTTCATTCCTTTTATGCTTAGAAAATCCCACCTGATATCAGCTCAATGTTTACTTCTCTTTCCTTTTAGTTTATAAAGCTTCTTCCCCCCCACCTTTATTGTTTATTACCTCTTATTAGAAAAGGAATACATGTTTGCCATAGAATTATAAAAGCTTCTGGAAGATAAAGAAGTCTTCGTTTATTTTTATACTTGACTTTTTTTAAATCTCTAATTAGTTGTGTATACAGTGTGAGGAGAAGATGACTTGACAATCTTCCAAATAACTTGTTATCACAACACCATTTGCTGAAACAACCTGTTTTTCTCCTGTACTGTGCATGAAATTAGTACACACACATCTTTTTTTCCAACTCTGTCCCAGTGACACTGTTTTAATTCGTGTGGTTATGTACTACTCTTTAACCACGCAAGTCACTTTCTTGTTATTTTTCTTTTTCAAAAATATCTTAGCTATTCTTGTCTGTTTATTTTTCTAAATGTACTCTAGAATTATTTTGTCAAGTAAACCAATGATATATTGATTGGAATGGCTTTAAGTGCAGTTTGGACTTTTTCCTGATGGGAGGGTGTGCTGCGTCGAGGCGAGTTTCAGACAGGAGAGTGATGTGGAGGGGTCTGTGTTCCCCATGGCCCCTCTGGACTGACAGCCATGTGGAGCATGGGTGTGAGATGCTGCAGCTGCTCAGGAGAAGGCTGCTGGGGTCTTGGCCATTCAGAGGAAACATGTTAAAAAGATGGGAAGGAGGGGGATGACATCATACATGGATCTAGAGACTGGAGCAGAAGGAATCCAGGATGACCCCTTAGCCTCCCATTTGGTCACCTGGATAGATGACAGTGCTTGCCACCAACAAGGATTAACGTCTCTAAGATTCTGTGCTTCTGTGACGTGAGAAAAATGCACTCCATGCTCTGTGCATGTGTACATGCTAGTGTTTATCCAGATGCTATGAGGCTCACATCGGTGGGTGGCGTGCCCTAATCACGTGGATAGACCTGGTGGCCCTGGTCCTCCCACACACTGTCCGTGGCCTGGCCCCTTCCCCTATCACTCTGTGCCAGCGTCTCTTCTCCACAAAGAGACTCTGAGCAGAAAAGGTCTAGTGTGAGGGCCTTTGGTCTCCTCTGTCCCCCTTACCTTGGTGGACTCAGTAAAGGATTGCCCACTATCGAATTGCGTCTCCCCAAAAAACGATTTCTTGAAGTTCTTATCCCCAGTACTTCAGAATGTGACCTTGTTTGGAAATAGGGTCATTGCTGATGTAATTAGTTAAGATGAGGTCCTACTGGAGTAGGGTGGGCCCTTAACCTAGTGTGACTGGTGTCCTTGGAAGAGAGAAGACAATGTGCAGACAGTCACACAGAAAGCAGTGGAAGGCGGCGGCGGGGGCTGGAGTGAGGCAGCCACTGGGCTAGGAAAGCCGAGGGCTGCACCACCACCGGAAGCTAGGAAGGGACAAGGAAGGATTCTACCCAGAGCCTCCGAGGGAGCACAGCCCTGCCGACACCTTGATTTCAGACTTCTGGCCTCCAAAACTGAGCGAGAATGAATATCTGTTGTTTGAAGCCACCAGTTTGTGGTACTTTGTTATGTATGGCAGCCCTAGGAAACAGATATGCTCAGTAAGAATTGGCAAAGGAGTCCGTGAAATGTGAAATTCCGACCTTTCACCCACGCTGGTAGATCTTCCCTCCTTCATGGGAGTGGGAACGTGTTGTCTCCAGGGACCTGTGAGGAGAAAGGGTAGACCTGGCGCTGAGCCCTTCCTTAGTCCTTAATAGGTTTGCTCTGAGCCTCACAGTTCTGCCAAAAGGGTATCATTATCCCCCTTTCACAGATGAGGAAACTGAGGCCCACGGACACTAAATGTCTCGCCCAAAGACTGCAAGTCACTCCCTCCTTGCTACCCCCAGCCGAGCCAGACGGGCCCCTCCCTGATTGTCATTGCTTGGGGGCTCCTGCTCTCGGATTTATGTTTTTCACTGAGAGCAGGCAGGTCTGTGGGCTTCAGTTATTAGTACATTTAGTACCCTTGATAACCATTTGTTCACTTTTTGATCTGAACTGCTTTAAATTTAGAAAGTTGTCTGAATGAAGTACTAGAATGAGCTTTTTTATTTCGTGTCGGCAGTTCTTTCAAGCATTGCCCAGATTTTGTTAACCTAACATTTGAGGTGGGACTGGGGGCTGTGTGTTTAAAAAAAGTCCTTTCAGCTTCATCTGTGATCACTTTTCAGGGCTGTTACTTAACTACCAAAATGTTGTGTTTGTGTGTAATAATTATTGTGCTCCACTGTATAAAGGGGGAGACAGGGTTTGCAAAGACAAAGGTAAGGGTCTCTTTATTCTGAGAGTTTGATACATGGCTTTATCATATTCTGTAACTGCCTGGCCACAATACCTATATCCCTGCTCTGAACAGAAGCTCCTGGAAGACTTTTGCTTGTATTTTAACATCTCTAGTCCAGCACAGGCATGACATAAAGGTGGCTGTGAGAGCCAGTATGGAATTGTGGTGAGAAGCGAGGCAGACTGCCTGGGTTGAATCCCTACTCTGCCAGTGGCTGTGGGCAAATCATTTCAGTTCATTGTGCCTCAGTTTCCTCATCTATAAAATAGGAACCACATCCATCCACATTATTATCATCTTTGCCATTGTCTTCATCATGATGAGTTAGTTGATTGAGCAAATGAGCTGGCCCCATCTAAGTGACTGTGGACCAGTCTTGAGAATCCTACTAGCTCTGTGCATTGGGATTCTATCAAAGTTGAAACTTTTTAATTAGGGGGCAGATTCCTGTCCAACTGAAGCTTGGGTGCTTAAGGATGAAGAGTGCAATTAACAGAATTGGACAAAAGTCCAAATCCACCTCACAGTTTCCCCACAGCACTTATGACAGTACCTTATGTACATGATGTACCAGAAAGTGAGCGGTTCAGTAGACAAGAAGAAAAGTCTTGTGTTTTTTAATGGCTGAAAAAAGTTAACAGCTAATTCACTCATGGGGTTGAAAAATGTTGATGTTTGTAAGTTGTACTGTGTATACTGTGTTCCAGACACCCCGTTATATTCCCCACAGACTCCAGTGCTTTAGTTTTATTCAATATCCCTCCAGAGATATTTTATCCACCTAGAAGCAGACACTTGTGTGTGTTTCTCTTTTCCCTGCTTTGTTTACAGCACACAAACACTTCTCTGCACCTGTTTCCATCTTGGAGATCTTTCTTTATTAGCATACGAGTATAAACAGCTTCCTTGTTCTTTTTTCTCGCTGTATAGTGTGCCCTTTGAGTGGATGTGCCCTAGTTTCTTTAACCAGTCCCCCACTTATGGACATTTAGGTTGTGTCCATTCTCTTGCCATTACAAACAGTACCACAGAGTAAATTCATGTATCCATCATTTCCCATACATATAATACATCCATCTGATCAATTTCCATTGGAAATCATGGGTCAAAGGACACACACATTGCTAATTTTGATGGCCGTTGACAAATTGCCTATTGTCAAGGTTGCACCATTTTATGCTCCTGGTGATCCCCTGACCTCAGTGTGTTATCAGGTCTGGGCCATTCTCGTAAGTAAAAAATGCTATCTCAGAGAAGTTTTAAGTTGCCACATTCAATTTATTATGAATGTGGTTGGACATCTCCTTTTCTGTAAATTGTTTCATTGCAGCTTTTGTTTCTATTAGGTAGTTGGACATTTTCCTAACAATTAGTAGTAGCCTTTTATGTATAAGGGAAGTAAGCTCTTTGTCTGTGATATAAGTTGAATATATTTCTTCCCTGTTTATCATTAGTCTTTTGAATTTGTGTATGGTAGTTTTTAGATATGCAGGCATTCTTACTTTTCATATAGTCTATTTTATTAATCTTTTCTCTTATGGCTACTGAATACTGGATAGAAAGATCCTAGCCACTCTGTTTCTAAAATAATTTCCCTTGATTTCCATTTTATGGTCTCATGTTTATCTTTAAATCTTTAAACTAATGGAATTTATCCTGTAAACTATGAGATGTGAATCTAGCTTTTGTTTCAGATAGCTAGCCAGTTGTTTCAACTGTTTGCTCACTATTCCATCTTTACCACATTGTTTTGAGACATCACCTTTCCTATAAATTAAATTATTGTACATAATTTTGTCTGGTTTTTTGGATTTTTATTATGTTCCATTGATATTTCTATTCATGTGTCAATGCCACATTTAATTACCAAGACTTTGTAATTTGTTTTAAAATATGATGGAGCTAATCCTGCCTCGTTGCTCTTCTTTTTAACATTGTCCTGATTAATCTTGCATGTTTAGCTTACCATCTGAACTTTAGAATAGTTTACCTAATTCAAGGCAACATCCTGTTGGTATCTATAAGTGTGGATGAAAATTGCCAAGACAGAGCCATTGATGTCAAGTGAACTAAATGGAGCTGGGAGACCATGAAGAAGTTTGCCTTATGCTCATTGCACCCATAACTTTTGAACATTTAAGCCAATTATGTAACCACACCCTGAACTTTATTTCCTCCTTACCATGGCAACCAGCCCATTTGCATTCTTCACCTTGAAAGGGGCCAGTCCGTTTCACCAACCAGCATCCTTCATTTGCATAGAGGACCTAAATGAGAACAGTGCCTGTGGTTTTTGCCTTTAGAAACTCTGCCTTTCTTTGTTCTCTTTGGAGCATAATTTAAGTTGCTACCTGAATCTGTGCCTCTGGGATTAAAATCCTTTTTGCTCAGATAAATGCTTTTTATTCTTTGTTACAGCCTAAACCTCTTTTTTTTTTTTTTTTTTTTAGGTTAATATATGTGTGTGTGAATTGTGTTAAATTGATACATTAACAGGAAGAATTGACACCTGTATGATGTTGAGTTGTCCTGTTCAAGAACATGGCACGCTTCTCTAATGGTTCAAGTCTTTTATTTTTTCCATTTCTTAAAAGATTTAAGCTTTTTCTTCATATAGATATTTAAATTTCTTATTAAATTTATTTCTAGATATCTTGTATGTTAGTATAGGATAGAATAAAATAGAACAGAATTAGGATCTTTTCTTCCATTGTATCTTATAACTTGGTTGTTATTTTTATATAGAAAAGCTATTGATTTTTATATTAATTTTTATGTCACCATATTACTGAACTCTTATTCTTTCTGATTCTCTTGGGATTTCTAGGTATACCATTATATCAAAGATCAGAATGTTGTCAGGTAAAATTCATATAGTGAAGAAAAATAGATAATTTCACTGATTTTTAAGAAAATTGGGAGTTAAGTGATCTTATGTTTCTCCTTTGGGGGATTGAAAATAACAGTTCTCAAAATGTAAATGGTAGTTCAGTAGATTTAAAGTTGTCCCCTTTCCTCCTTTTTAATAGAAAAACTTGCTTTGAAAGCAAAGTCAGTGTAATAGAAGTTGAAAATTTAGAGCTGATGGGATTTAGTTTTAATAAAACAGAAATCTATTATTCCTTATGCTATTTGTGCTCAGAATTAACTTTGATTTAAGAAATAGCATATTCTCAAAAACTATTTGGTAGAAAGAAAAAGTACCTAAGTTAAAACAAGTACCTGGCACAGGATGTTGGGAGGAGCCCTAAACCAAGAGCTCAAAGACTTGAGTTCAAGCCCTCACTCTGCCAATTCATTGTAATTGGCCCACCTCCTTGGGCCTCAGTTTCCTCATCTGTAAAATAGGACTAATGATAATGACCTAACAGGATTGTTGTGAGGAATCAAATGAGATCATGTATATGGAGAGCATCTAGCTCATTGCATGGCACATGGCTTATATGTAACAAATTGTGGCTATTATTGTTAATATATCTATTAACTTAAGCCACCTCTTGGTGTGTTAAGATACAGATTAGGCTGCTATAACATAGACCCCCAAATACTGTAGATAAACAAGATAGAAATGTGTTGTCCTCTCGTGTAACAGTACAGGCACTGGTATAGTGGCTCAGAGGGATTGGAGACCTAGGTTCCTAATGTTCTGTGGTTCCACTATTTCAATAGTGTCATCTCATCATCTCATGGTCCCAGGGGCTGTTCCAGCTCTCAGCATTGCGTCCTCACTCAGCCTGCAGGAAGCAAGACAAGGAAGGGAGGGCACATGCACCTTCTTTTTAAATTAAGATCATGCTCAGGAAGCTGCTCACATCACTTCTACTCATGTGTCATTGGCCATAAACTAATCACATGGTCACACCTAACTGCAAAGGAACCTGGGAAATGTAGGATTTATGCTGTCCTAAAATTTTTCTTGCTATAGAAAGGGAGAAGGGGAATATGAACACAGGGGACAAATAAGCAACTGGAGCCATACTTAGTATCCGAAACTGACACTTCCCACGTATCACCAGATAGCCATGTAGCTGGGCCTACCTGTCACCCATTTTGGTGTGTAGGGGGTTGTGGGAGTGGGAGAGGCTTAGGACCTGGTATTATGTCTTATTTCACTATAGAGTCGTAAGGGTATCATATCCAGATCAATTTAGCTCATTCTCCGGGCTTTGTTTTGGGAGGCTGCCATTTCATGCCAAGTGGATCTTGTAATGAAGTATATATAACCTGGACTCAGGTATCTTGATATTTGCTGAAGTGTGGGAGACACTATTGGCAGAGTTCAAACCTTAATCCTCTATGTGACCACTTCAGTGCCTGGACAATGCCAGGCATGCAATAGTTGTCCATGAATTTTGATTGATGACTACTAGATGATGCTAGTGAAAGGATTGTTTGGACACAATCAGCAAAGCTCAGTTCACATCACTTGCTTAATAGCTCTGGATGGGACTACATGTCAATGTTTTTATCTCAGGAATTGTAGGAGAGGATGCTTTATGTATAAATCTTCCTAGCAACTTATTAAGACCAGACAACAAAAGCTTCCCTGTCTCTCAGGCCACTTCTCTAGTTAGGAAAAATAGTAAGTAAAAAGATGGGGTGGGGTGGAGGAGGCCCAGCATCTTTTGAGTTCGAAAGCTGTGTTTAGTCCGGGACAGTTGTGCCTTTAATTATCCTGTCTGAGTTTACTTTAATGAGCATTATTTTTAATGCCTTCATTTCAAGAGGGGGGGAAAAAGCGCTTTTTGCATCCAAGCATATAAAACAGCTTTATTCACTAAGCTTGAAAGACAGAGTCGTTGCTGTTGGATCTATAGCAACTCTGAGCCAGAAACCTCATGTCAGAGTCTTAGCCAGAAGCCAGACAGCCAGTTGCTATCAGGGAAACACAGGATTCAAGCTGGACTGGGTCCCCCTCCTCTCGTGACCATCTCCCAATATCAGACACATGGGAAAACAGTGCTGGACACAGGGCAGGCAGGATCAGCATCCTGAGATCCTTACATTTCCTCATATAGGTGCTTATAGACATGCCATGCAAACTGTGTCCTCAGTCCAGCTTAAGGCGTCACCATCAGCTCATTGCCCCAACTAGACACCTGGGTCAGCCCCTTTAACACCATCAGCCTCACCTTCCAAGGGTCCCCAGGCCAATCGACATTCTCTCTGCCTCACTTCAGACCCTTCACATTCTCCCACCTAACTTACTTTTTCTTCTTTTTCTCTTCCATGTATAATTTTTTAAAATAGCAAAAGTAATATAACTACATTTGGAAAACAGAAAAAAAGAAAGAATCATGTATATTTCTATCTCCTAATAGCCATCATTAATTTTTATACATTTCCTTCTAGTATTTTTAATCATAAGCACAATTATTCTCATAATTATAATGATAGTTTATCAACAGTCTTTTATCTTGGTTTTCTTTCAATGTGTTAAGCCTTTTCTGAAAAATTCTATCCAATTGTTCAGTAGATGTATCATACTTTATTTTACCACTCTCCTATTAAAAGATACTATGGTTGGCTTGTAATTTTTCACCTTTACAAGTAGCATTGCAATGAACATTTTCATCATGTGTTTTGAACTATTCTCAGTGTTTTGAACTATTTCTTTGGGATAGATTCACAGGTCCAAGGAAATGAAGTTTTATAGCCTTTAATATTGCCAAATTGATGTTCAGAAGTTGTATACCAATTTGTAATGCCACAAGCAATGCTTAAAAATGCTAGATTCATAGTACGTATGACAGCAGTATCATGATCTTTCTAAATTGTTTCCTGTTTTGAAGAGGCAAAAATGACACATGGAAAAAATATTTTATTTTATTGGAAAAAGTAATACATACTTGTATAAAATTTAGAGAAGCCAAAAGAAAATTAAAATTAACATTAATTTTGCCTTCAGTACGCCATAAACACTGGTAATATTATGGTCTGTATCCTATCTGAAGTTTGAAAAATGTGTATGTTTAATATCTTTTCCTTTCATTCTTTTTTCTTTTTCTCTTTGTTTCCTTTTTAAATTGAATAAACATGTTTTTTCATATAATAGTGTTATGCTGTGGGTACATCTTTTTAGAACATTAAATATTCTTTTCACAGATTTTCCCATTTTGGGAATTTAGATTATTTTCTATTTTATTCTATCTTAAATAATACTGTATGACCATATTTGTAACTAAATCTTTTTACATTTATGATTCCTGTATGTAAGAACACCCCTGACCTGTGTCTTTTGCACTGGGTATTTCTTATAATGTTTAAAAAGACATATACTGGGAAATTTTCAGGTAAAAAACTGTCTTAATTTGGAATTAAAGAGTGAAAGACTTTTTCATACATTTGTTGGACAGTTGTATGTCTTCCTTTGTGAATTGTTTGTTCTGTTACTTCTCTTTTCCATGGATATTTGAAGTCTTTCCTATATTGCAAAATATTTTTCAACTTTATTTATTCTGGTTTGTTTTTTTTTGTTGTTTTTTTTAAATCTAAATCTTCTTCATGGCACCTGTTTTTGGTGTCATATTCAGGAAAGGTGTTTTACACTCCCAACATCACAAATATTTTCTTTTAGTACTTCTAAGGTTTAATTTTCTATACTTAAGTCTTTGAACTCTGTATACTTCACCTTGTCACATGGTAAATGTGGGTTCTAATGTACTTTTTTTCCCAAAATGGGTAATGAGTAAGTCAAAATGATGATGTCATGAAGATGACTGGCTACTTTAGATGTTAACTCTTTTCAAATCAATAAGTCTTGTACAATTCCCATATCAAAATCTTAATGAGATGTTTTGGGAATTTGACCAAATGATTCCAAATTTCATCTAGGAAAATCAACATATAAGAACAGCCAAGAAAATGTTAGAAAGAAAAAGTTCAAAGCAGAGGGACTTAGGTTATCAGATATTAAAATATATTATAAAGCTATAGTAATGGAAATGAAAACAACGTGTTATCAATATAGGAACAGACAAATCAATGAAACAATGGAAATTTGTGAGACAGACCCAAGGATATAAAATAATTTAGTACAACATATCATTAGAGTGAAATATTTCAGGTCAGTAGAAAAAGGAAGGATTGTTAAATGAATGGTTTTGACTATCAATGTTATGAGTTGTATTAACAAATTTGGTAATATTGAGCCATTCTTACAATTCTATAATAAATACTACTTGGACATCATGTATTATTCTTTTAGTCTATGTTTAAATTAGATTCGCTAATGTTTCATTTAAGACATTAGACACCTATACTCCTAAGTGACACTTGTCCATAAAGTTTGGGTAGCAGAATTAAACTTGTGACCTGATCCCCCCAAAACCTCCTCCTCTCTTACCCTGCCCCCAATCACCATTATCTTACCAGAAGTCCAGAATCATCCTCTGGCATTTCACAAATCCATCTCTTCTCTCCTTCTCCTCTGCGCTTCCCTGGGCTGCCCCGCCTCCACTTTGGCTTCTGCTCCACCCATTGTCCTCATAAAAGCCACAGTGACTTTTTTTTCCGTACATAAAATGTCTATTTATTAAGTTTTGTAATCAGTGAAAGGCAGTGTAAGTTGCTTGATTAGTTGGGGTTTTTTATTAAGTAAAATACACATAAAAAATACCATTGGAACCATTTTAACGTGTACAATTTGTGGCATTAAGTACATTCGCAATGTTGTGCAAACATCACTATCTAGTTCCAGGATTTTTTATTACCCCAAATGGAAACCTCGTACCTATTGAGCAGTTACGCTCCATTCTCCACTACCTTCAGACCCTTGCATCTGCTTTCTGTCCCTATGGATTTGCCAAACCTGGATATTTCATATAAATGGAATTATACCACATGTGGCCTTTTTTATCTGGCTTATTTTACTTAGCATAATGTTTACAAGTTTCATCCATTTTGTAGCCTGTGTCAAAACTTCATTCCTTTTAAGGCTGAATAACATTCCATTGTATGAATATACCACATTTTGTTTATCCATTCGTCCATCACTGGACATTTGGGTTAATTCCACTTTTTGGCTATTATGAATAGAACTGTTATAAACATTTGTGTACAATTATTTGTTTGAGTATCTGTTTTCAAACAGTGGACCTGTTTTCAATGGAGGAATGGAGTTGCTGAGTCAGATGGTAATTCTATATTTAACTTACTGAGGAACTGCCAAACTTTCCCAAAGCGGCTGAACCAGTTTACATTCCCACTAGCAATGTATAAGGATTCCAGTTTATTCTATATCCTTGCCAACACTTCTAAGAAAACATAGTTAAATTTGGCTCTTAAATTTAGGTCTTTGATCCATTTTGAGTTAATTTTTGTGTATGTTGTGGCATAGGGTCCAGCTTCATTCTTTTGCACGTGATATTCAGTTCCCCAGCATCATTTGTTGAAGAGAGTGTTCTTTCCCATTGAATGATCTTGACACCCTTGTAGAAAATCAAATAACCATGCATGTACGGGGTTCTTTTTTATGAACTATCAATTCCATTCCATCGATCTGTATGTCTGTCCTTATGTCAGTTCCACCTTTCTTGATTACTGTAGCTTTGTAGTAAGTTTTGAAATTGGGAAATATGAGTCCTCCAAGTTTATTCTTCATTTTTCAAGATTGTTTTAGCTATTTGGGGACCCTTGCAGTTCCATATGAATTTTAGGATCGTCTTTTCCATTTCTGTAAAACAAGACCGTTGGGGTTTTGATAGGGATGGTATTAAACCTGCAGATCACTTTGGGGAGTATCGCTGTTTTAAAATTAAGTTTTCCAATGCATAAACACAGGATTTTTTCCATTTACTTAGGTCTTCTCAATTTCTTATAGCAATGTTTTGTAGTTTTCAGTGTACAAACCTTGCACTTCTTTGGCTAAATTTATTCCTAAGTATTTTATTCATTTTGATGCTATTATAAACGGAATTATTTTCTTATTTTCTCTTTGGATTTTTCATTGTTAGTGTACAGAACTACAACTGATTTTATGTATTGATCTTGTATCCTGCCACCACTAAATTTATCAGCTCAACAGTTTTTTTGTGGCTTCTTCAGGATTTTCTATATGTAAGATCATGTCATGTATGAATAGAAATTATCTTACTTTTTCTTTTTCCAGTTTGGATGCTTTTTATTTCTTTTTCTTGACTACATAATTACCCTGGTTAAAACTGCCAATACTATGTTGATTGGAAGTGGCAAAAGCAGACATCCTTGTCTTGTTCCTGGTGTTAGGCAGAAAATTTTCTGTCTTTCACCATTGAGTATGATGATAGCTGTGGGTTTCTGTAGATGCCATCTACCCTGTTAAAGAATTCCCTTCTATTCTTAGTTCACTAAGTTGTATTTTTTTTTATCATGAAACGGTGTTGGATTTTGTCAAATTCTTTTTCTGCATCAATTGAGATGATTGATGAGTTTCTTGCCCTTCATTCTATTCACGTGTTACATTGATTAATTTATGTGTACTGAACCACCCTTCCATTGTCAGTATAAATCAACTTGGTCGTGATGTATAATCCTTTTAATATGCTACTGGATTCAGTTTGCTAGTATTTTGAGAGGACTTTTTTATTTTTCTTAAGATTTTATTGGGGAACAGTGTGTACTTCCAGGACTTTTTTCCAAGTCAAGTTGTTGTCCTTTCAATCTTAGTTGTGGAGGGTGCCGTTCAGCTTCAAGTTGTTGTCCTTTCAGTCTTAGTTGTGGAGGGCGCAGCTCAGCTCCAGGTCCAGTTGCCGCTTTCTAGTTGCAGGGGGCACAGCCCACCATCCCTTGCGGGAGTCGAAACCGGCAACCTTGTGGTTGAGAGGATGCGCTCCAACCAACTGAGCCATCCGGGAGCTCAGCGGCAGCTCAGCTCAAGGTGCCGTGTTCAATCTTAGTTGCAGGGGGCGGAGCCCACCATCCCTTGCGAGAGTCGAGGAATTGAACTGGCAACCTTGTGGTTGAGAGCCCGCGCTCCAACCAACAACTGAGCCATCCGGGAGGCAGCTCAGCTCAAGGTGCCATGTTCAATGTTCTTAGTTGCAGGGGGCAGAGCCCACCATCCCTTGCGGGACTCGAGTAGTTGAACTGGCAACCTTGTGGTTGAGAGCCCACTGGCCCATGTGGGAATCGAACCGGCAGCCTTCGGAGTTAGGAGCATGGAGCTCTAACCGCCTGAGCCACCGGGCTGGCCCTTGAGAGGACTTTTGCATCTATATTCATAAAGGTTATCAGCTTGTCGCTTTCATTTCTTGTGATGCTTTTGTCTGGCTTTGATATCAGAATCATGCTGGTCTCACAGAATGAAGTAAGTGTTCCCTCTTCTATATTTTGGAAGAGTTTGAGAAGGATTGGTGTTACATGGTGATCTTTTAAAAGCACAGTCAGAGGGGAGGGAGGTTGGGGAGCTGAGTGAAAAATGTGAAGGGATTAAGAAATACAGGGGCCGGCCCGGTGGCCCAGGTGATTGGAGCTCCGTGTTCCTAGCTCCGAGGGCTGCCGGTTCGATTCCCACATGGGCCAGTGGGCTCTCAACCCCAAGGTTGCCAGCTCAATTCCTCGAGTCCCTCAAGGGATGGGGGGCTCTGCCCCCTGCAACTAAGATTGAACACGGCACCTTGAGCTGAGCTGCCTCCCGGATGGCTCAGTTGTTGGTTGGAGCGTGTCCTCTCAACCACAAGGTTGCCGGTTTCGACTCCCGCAAGGGATGGTGGGCTGTGCCCCCTGCAACTAGCAACGGCAACTGGAGCTGAGCTGCGCCCTCCACAGCTAAGACTGAAAGAACAACAACTTGAAGCTGAACAGAACCCTCCACAACTAAGATTGAAAGCACAACAACTTGACTTGGAAAATAAATAAATAAATTTTTAAAAATGTATTAAAAAAAAAAAAAGAAATACAAATAGGTAGTCACAAAATGTCACAGGGGTGTAAAATACAGCATAAATAATATAGTCAATAATGTTGCAACAACTATGTATAGTGACAGGTGGGTACTAGACTAATCGGGGGGAATCACTGCATAAATTATATAAATGTCTAACCACTATACTGTATGCCTGAAATTAATATAAAATAATATTGAATGTTAACTGTAACTGAAAATAAGTAAATAATTTTTAAAAAATGAAAATAAAAGCACAATCAGATCACCATACTCTCGGGTTGAAAACCCCATCCTGATTTCTTATCAGAGTTCCTAACATTGCCCACTAGACCCTGAATGTGCTTGCCCCTCATTTTCTGCTCTGCTCCAGCCACACTGGCCTACAATATTTTTCACATCAGTTATTCTCAACTAGAGTCAAACCTGAAATCCCTTCACTGCACGTAGGCTGAGAAGCTCTCTCCTGATCAATCAAGACTTTTACTGCCCCAGGGCCTTTGCACATGCTCTTTCCTCTACCTTCCAGATTTCTTCTCGCACCATTCCACCTAACTAAGTGTGACTCATCCTTTGAGGAGCCTTGTCTAACTCACCAACCTACATACGGTAGTTTAGGTTTCTTCTGATATTGTCTTTCATAGGACTTTGAACTTCTTTATAGCAGTGACCTCTATTGCAACTAATAATTGATGGGGAGCACAAGCTAGCTGGTTCTGGAGTGTCTGGGGGGATATTGTACCTAATTATTGATGTGATTTTTTATTTATTCTTGTCTCCCCATAGAGTTTGGTACCTGGTGGCAGGTGTCATGTCTGTCTTTAGTTCACCACTAAAAGCTCAGGGCCTGGTCATGTGTCTTTCACGTGGCAGACACTTGATAAATATTGCCCCAAAGTATGAAGGATGACAATAGTGCAGTAAATGGAACTGGGAAGCTTTCTATATTTCTCAAGTGTGGAAAAGGTTAAAAGTAATTTAAAATTGTTCCTTAAATGGCTCAAATAACATACTTTAAAAACCAGTTGAACCCAGGGCTGATCAATGTTAGTAATACCTATTTTTCTTTTTAAAAAATATTTTGAGTTCTATGTAATATTCTCCTACAATGTTTTCCAGTCTCCCATACCTCTAATTTCTGCTAAGTATAGTGATTTTGCTCTATTTATTCTTGATTAGGCTTTCCAAAAATACATATGTTTTAGTTCCCTGTACTTGAAGCTTTTATTTTCTTTTGGATCTCTCATTTTTTAAAATAGGAGTCCTTTTTAAAAAAATCTAAGCTATTTTTACATTTAAACTTTTATTATTTACTTCTAGTTGTATAGCCTAATGGTCAGCCTGTGTAATTTCTGATTTTGAAACTATATGTGACTGAATATATGGCCACCTATAAAAGTAAATTAGGTTAAGATACAAAGAAAATGTCAATAAATCCCCCCAAATATCAAGTTTTACCTGGTACTCAGTGAGACCTTTTAAGCTTAAAACACAGGAAAGTCTGTTGAATATTTCTTTCATAGTTATTTTCCTCTGCTCTCTTCTGAAATTTTTACTTTGAATATATGTGAGTGTGTATTAGATTTTTCCTCTATGTCTCTTATTTTTGAAATGAGAGGTGAATGAGATGAGATGGTGAGACAGTACATGACATAAGGCAAGTTATCTAATACCTTTCTGCTTCAAAAATACAGTAGCTGCCTCATGTGGGGGTTAAAGGAGATAATGTGTACACAACACTTAGCACAGTCCCTGTCACCTCATTGTGCTCAATACATGTCACTGGCTGTTTGGCTCTAAGAAGGGGGCATCACTTGACTGGTACCTCCAAGCTCAGAGCAGGAGCCTCATGGGCTTACGACCTGGAACTGGGGTGTGGGAGGGGGGGGGCACGTGCTGGCTGGTCCTGAGGTCTCAGGGGCCAGATGAGTGTGATGAACCTGGTTCTGCAAGAATAAGTGGACTGCTTCGGCTCTAAGTAACAGGAAGCCTCACTTATAATGCCTTGAACCAATAGGAGTTGATTTTTTTCACGTGACCAGAATTCTGGAGGTAGGCGCTGTTGTTGGAGTTGACTCAGTTGCTTGACCACGCCATCGGGGTCCCGAGCTCTCTGTGCCCCACTGGCCTTAATGGGTTGCTCTGGATCTCATACTCTCATACTTGTATTTCCATGATCCCAAGATGACCACTCCATCTCCAGGCATTATGTCTTTGTACCACAAAAGGAGAAGGAATGGAGCAAAAAGTTTTCTTCCACGGAGATTGGTCCTTTCTTTTAGGGAGGTAACCCTGCCCAGCAAACTTCCTTTTCTGTTTCATTTGTCCAAGCTACCACCTGCCCATCCAGGAAGAATGAACCAACCATGATACAATCATGGGTCTGGCTCTGGGGTGGAGACCTCTCTTTTATAAAACTGTAGTATCTGCATGGCCTACCCGGCCAAACTGAGTTCAGGTGATAAGGAAAAAGGTGAGAAGGAGACATGGTTGTTGGGTAGATGTTTGAACATAGTTGGCAACGTGTTCAGAATGCACCTATAATTTGGTATGCGAGGACATCACGAGAGACGGTGTCACCTGCCTATGTATTCATCCTCAGTCCAGGTGTGAGAGATGGGGGCATTCTGGTTACACTGTGCCCATGACGTTCACCTCACTACTAAGGAAAAAACGTGACTAGTTTGTAATGATTTGTCCTTAAGGGTCCATAGCACCTCCAGGACTCACTACTATCTGGCCTCAGGAATTTGTGACCAATGGGTTTGTTCATTCTGCAGTTCACCTCGCCCTCTCTAGCTTTACATATCCTCCTTCTTCACTGTCACCGATGGGTAAAAGAGTAGAGGTAAATGACGAAGCCTCTAAGTGGAGTTGCTCTTTCCATTAAGGTCCAATAGGTAAAAGCTTGCTACCTTCATGTCCTTGCCCTGCGGCTAGATTGTGGTAAATTGGTCTTAATGGTAAACTTTTTGAATAAAGTATAAGCAAGCCTGTGCTATGCTGGAACCCAGCAAGAGGGGTTTTTTTACAAGTGGTGCGTGTGCACAGAGGCATAATCATCTGTTTGACTGATTCAGTGTTTATGGGCCTCCGCTGTGTGCCACAACCATGCTGAACTTGTCATGGGTTAAAAGGTGAAGTAGAGGCTGCTGTTAGAGCAGGAGCAATAGCGGGTGTGGGGTTAGGAGGCCTACATATAAGATAAGGCTCTTAGTTTCTCCAGCCTTCAGTTTTCTTGACAATAAAGAGGAAATAATAGTATCTACCTCCTAGTGTTGTTGTGAAAATTACATAAGATGGTGTATGTGAACTTACCTTGAGTAGTGCCTGGCACTTAGTGGGCATTCACAGCACGTGAGATGAATCTAAGTTAATTGAATAAAATTCAGACCATACCCTCATGGGGAGACAATACATATTTAACAGCTTTATACATGGTAGAAAGTAATAGCTTCCATGCTTAAAACTTTCTGACCATGTAAGACTGGTTCAGCATGCTAAAATCAATTGATGAAATCCACTATATTAATGACTAAATAAGAAAAATCACGTGATAATATCAGCAGATTGCAGAAATAGCATTTGATAAAATTCAACACCCATTCACAATAAAAAAATTTAGCAAACTAGAAGGGAAATAGAAAAGAATTCTCAGAAATAGAAGGGAATGCCTTTAACCTGAATCAAAAGGTAGATCTCAAAACGTATTATTCTATTTACGTGACATTCTGAAAAGCCAGAACTATAGTGATGGATCAGTGGTCTCAGAGGGTAGGGATAGGGGGATGGTATGACTGATAAAGAGCATCCACAGAAATCTGCAGCTAACATCATACGTAATGGTGAAAGATTGAATATTTTCCCCAACAATCAGGGAGAGCATTCCTATTCAGTATTGTACTGAAGTCCTAGCAAGTACAATAAAGAAAAAGAAATTAAAGGCATTCATGTTGGAAAGAAATAAATAAAACTCTCTGTACTCATCAATGCATAAACGACATGATTATGTACATAAAAAAATCCAAAGGAACTATCAAAAAAAAAAAAATCTCTTGGAACTAGTGAGTTGTATCATGGGATACAAAGTCAACATAAAAAAAATCATGTTTCTGTATGCTAGTAACAAATAATTGAAAACTGAAATTTAACAAGTAGCCTCATTTACAATACTCCCTCCTAAATGAGATATTTAGGTATAAATATAACAAAATATGCCCAGGCTCTGTATACTGAAAAACTGCAAAATGCTGATAAAAGAGATCAAAGAAAACCTAAATAAATGGAGAGACATATTTGGTTCACAAGTTGCAAGATTCAATACAGTTAATATGTCAACTGTCCCCAAATTGAGCTATAGATTTAATGCAATCTCAATCAAAAATCCAAACAGGATATTTTGTAGATATCAACAAACTTATTCCAAAATGTATATGGCAAGGCAAAGGAACTAGAATAGTGAAAACCATTTTGAAAAAGAACAAAGTTGGAAGATTCACACTAATCAAGACACAGTAATATTTACAAAAGGATAGTCACATTGGTCAGTGTAACAGCATAGAGAGCCCAGAGGTAAACCCATGTAAATAGAGTCAACTGATTTTTGATAAAGGGACAAAGGTAATCAATTGAGGAAAGGATAGTAGTTTCAACAAATCGTGCTACAATTATTGGATATCTATATGCAAAAAAATAAAAGTGAACCTAATGACATACCCAAATGTTAAATCAAAGTGGATCAGAGATATAAATGTAAAGCACACAATTATAAAACTCTTAGAAGAAACCATAGGAGAAAATCTTTGTGATCTTCAGTTAGGCAGAGTTCTTTGAGATGACAACGAAGAGCATGATCTATTTTTTTCAAAATTGGTTTAAGTTGGACCTAAACCAAACTGTAAGCCTTTTGTTCTGCAAGGGACATCCTAAATATAATGAGAGGACAAGCTGCACACAGGGAGAAAATATGTGCAATCACATATCCAACGAAGGACGTGTATCAAGAATATATAAAGAACTCTCAAAATTCAACAATAAGGAAACAAACAATCCAGTAGATTGGGTAAAAGTTACTTCACCAAAGAAGATGTATAGACGACAAATAAACATATGAAAAGATGCTTAACACAATTAGTCATTAGAAAAATGCAAATAAAAACCACTGTGAGATACCACTATATTACCTACTAGAGTGGCTAAAAAAATTCCAACAACTCGAAGTGTGAACGAGGATGTGGAGCAACTGAAACTCTCATGCTTTGCTTGTGAGAATGCAAAATGGTCCAGCCACTCTGGAGACAGTTTGGCAGCTTCTTAGAAAGGTAAATACACTCTCAGTAAATGACCCAGCAATCCCACTCCTGGGCATTTACCCCAGAGACACGAAAATGTATCTTTCTGTACATGAATGGTCATAGTAGCATTATTCATAATTACCAAAACCTGGAAAAAAAGCAAATGTTCCTCAGGTGGTGAGTAGATAAACTCTTGTTTATCCATATAATGGAATACTACTCAGCAATGACAAAGGAACAAACTATTTATGCATACAACAGTTTGAATGAATCTTAAATGTACTATGCTAAGAGAAAGAAACCAATTTCAGAAGGTTACATACATGTACTATACACATATATTCCATTTGTATCACGTTCTGGAAAAGGCAAAACTATAACAATAGGGAGCAAAGCAGTGATCACTGGGAGTTAGGAGAAGGGGGATGCTCTGATTGCAAAGGACCCTGAGGGCATTTGGGGGTGTTGAAGTCGTCCTTTATCCTGTAAGTGGTGGCAATTATAAGAATCTATGCGTGTCTTAAAATTCACAGAACTGTACACTCAAAAAAAAGAAAAGAAAAAGAAAGAACTTTATTGTGTTTAAATTTTTTAAATTCTGGCCAGAATCTGAACAAAGAGAAGGCACTTGGCCCCTGCGTGGCTGGTGTTGAACCACCTTTCAAAGCAGGGGGTTCTGGGCCGTTTTGGTAGATTACTCGAGCCTCTCAAGTTTCAGCTCCCTTTAAATGTGGGGTTCATTTGCTGCCTTGAACCAAAATGTCACATGCTAAGAGTTTTCACATGGGCACCACTTCTGGGACTCTAATGGGTTTCAGGGAATCTCCGTAGGTGGGTTGGGGTGCGGACGTGCATACGCGCTTCCTCCAACTGCGGACTGCAGGCCACACAGGCCCGAGTGAATGCAGTGGCACAGACAAGACTCCACTGGGACCACACAAATGCACAAGCTGCTTCGAATCTTTCAGGGCCCTGAAATTCCCAGCAACTAAAAGGAAACAGAGAGGCAGCCTGCGGTGCAGGAAGCATCACTGGCCTGGAGACAGGGGAAGTGTCGGTGTGACGATGGGAGGCCACTTTATGGTGGGTCTCCTCTGCTTGTGAAACAGGAATGGGGGGTGAGGAGTGCAGAATAGACCAGGGGTTCTCAAACTGCATTCTGCTGAGTTTTAGGGGTGAGAGGGGAGGAGTTCAAGTGATGACAGGGATACAAGAAGTCGAGCCTAGCTTCCTGTGCCAAGCAGCAGCCAGAGCTGTTCCGTGCTAAGTTTTATAGACTAGGCCTCTGTACGGCACCTTCTGTTTTAAAAGCAGCTTCTGCTGCTTTAAACGAGATTGAGTCTCCATGGGACCCGATGATCGTAAAGTTCCTTAGGCGCCCCGTGTTTCCCCGAATCATCCAGAAGCAAGCTGATGCTCCCCATCTGGGAACCTGACCCCAGCTCTCAGTGACAGAGATGCTAAGGCCTACAAGTTTGGGTTCATGCAGGCTTCACTCTGGGAAATTGCGTTTGACATGCTTAGGGGTAGAAAGTTTCTCAAAAGAAGCTCCAAATGATTTATGATGGCATTTTAAGTCATGAAGAGGGGAGAGTGATCTTTAAAAAAATGTTCCCATCTAAATTCGCAAACTTGTTTGTACAAACAAGTCAAAGGCAATTTTCTTCATGGAATTGCCAGCATGTATGGCTTTGCATTATACTTTTGCACATGAGACATGCCTCTTCCTCTTTCCTGACCACACGCAGTCCCCCGCCACCCCTGCCAGCTCTCATACGAAGACAGAGACCAAGTTTAGACTCTCTTCTCATAATCTTGGGGTTCTTAATCAATGAGAAGAGGAAAAAGCCAGGGCCAGGCTGGGGGGAGTCACCAGGCCACAGGACTGGCATCAGTTGGATGTCCCAGAAGGCCAGGCCAGTGGGTAGGGGCTCAGATTGAAAGTCCAGGTCTTGGCAAAACAGATTGGGATTCAGGGCAGAGAAATTGAGGCATGAGATGATTGACTAGCTCTCTGCCTAGTCATGCTCAGGCTATGAAGTGCAGAGTTCCTTTCATGAAGCCCAAATTCTTCCTGTTATGGGTGCTTTGGGGTCACTGTCAGACATCTGATGGGTTCCCTTCATCCCTGGCATGATCCCATGATCTGGGCAGAGTGATAAAGCACTTTTAACACCACCATCCCCACCACGTCTCTGTCTTTGTTATCTGGGGTCAAGGCCAGGCATCTTGAGCGAGTACCGTGTGCCTCACACTTAAGGAGCTTCTGTACACAGAGGGGAGGCCCCTTAGTTTAATGCTCTGCTGTCACCATTTTACATTCTTAATAGTTTTTTATTAAGGGACCCCATGTTTTCATTTTGCCCTGGACTCCACAAATTATGTAGGCAGTCCTGTCCAGAGTTTTAGATTTGACTTGTGGCATTATTATTTTTATATTGTATATCTTAACTCTCACAAAATGTATTTGACATTTCTACTTAGTTTTATAACTCATTTACAGTAATCATTTGGACTTCCTGCTGGGGTTTGCTGCCAGTCTAACTGTAGGACTGCCAGCCAACAAACAACCTTTTAAAAACCATGTGCTTGTTGTGGGAGAAGAAGACATATAAGACACAAAGCGACATATAGTTGCAGGAGTGTCACTGAGCAGACACCCCACTGGGTGACTTTTGGGTGACTTTTTAGCACCAAGCCCCGTGCTAACGATGGGGACTCTGACAGAAACACCACAACCCCTGCCCTCAAGGAACTCCTTGTCTGATAAAGTATTTTTCAGACTTTTTAAACCTCAGCCCGTAGTGAGAAATAAGCCCATCAGTACACACACAAATACTATACATACATAGAAAGGTGAGACAGGAGTTTCATGAAAAAATGTGCTTATTGTGTAGAAAATGTTCTATTTTTCTATTCTATTTTACTCATTTATAAAAAAAAAAAAAAAATGCTAGTTGTGGCACATGAAGTTGATTTCACAACTCATTAACCTAAGTTTTGAAAGCACTGCTCTAACAGGGGAGACCAATATGTAAGCAAATAACGATATTTTGATAAGTGTGACAATACATGGGGAGGTGTGGGCCTCTCAGATGAAGTCTTGTTTGCTGTGAGTCTTAAAGGAGGAGGAGTTTGCCAGGTGGAGAAGCTGGCCATGGTAACGAGGAATTCCAAATACAGGGGGCAGGTCTGCGCGCCGGGAAAGACGAGGGTTCCATGGACTGGGTCCTGGGGCCATGGTCGTGGGAAGGCGGATCAGCTCACGGTGGAGGGCTCTGCAGCCAGGCGGGGAGCTCGTTTACTATCCTGTGTGAGCCAGTGGAAGGTTTCTTTTTAATCGTTTTATTTGAATTATAATTTATATACCATAAAATTTACCCAGTGTAAGTATACAGTTCTATGATTTTTCAGTACATTTACACAGCCGTGCAACCACCACCACAATCCAGTTGTAGAACGTTTCCACCAGCCCAAAGTTCCCTGTGCCCATTCCCAGGAAATCCCCACTTCTACCCCCCAACCCCAGGCAACAACTGATCTGCTTTGTCTCTATAAATTGGTCTTTCTAGAAATTTCATGCGAAGAAATCATACAATACACAATTCGTGTGTGTGCGTGTCCAAAAAAAATGTATACACATTTTAAGAAAGGAAAAAACTGTATTAAATTGTAATACTTAATATATACCGATAACAAATGATGAATGAAAGTTATGTGTATACATTTTTTGGTGCCCCAGTGTGTGTGTGTGTATCTATATATATATAGACACAGGCACACATAGGTCAAGTGATGAACATTGGGTTGTTTCCAGTTTGATGCCATATGAATATTGCTTCTATGAGCATTTGCATCTGAGTCCTTGTGGAAACAAGTTTTCATTTCTCTCGGGGGCGACCGTAGGAGTGGAATCACTGCGTTGTATGGTAGATGGACATTTCACTCTGTACGAAGCTGCCGCACTGACTTCTGTGGCCGCTGCGCTGTTTCGCATCCCCAAACAGTGCGAGGGCTCCAGTGTCTCCACGTCTGGCGGACGATTTGAGGTAGATGTGATGAGATCTGCCCTTAAGAAGATTCCTGCAGCTTCAGGGTAGGAGGGGGCGGGGGTGTTGAGGCAGAGGGAGAAGTTGAGGGCAGGCTCAAGCTGAGACCGAGGGTGGATGGAGACGAGAGGTGTGTGTGACGTGGCCTGGAGTCCGGGGACAGGAGCTAAGGAGCACTTCTCGAACGGGCTCCAAGTCACACAATTAATAAGTGTCAGAGAGAGAAGATGGAGGCGAGGTGGGAGTGAGACTTGCATCTGGACTGAGACGATGGTGCTGAAGCCCCTGACCCATCTTAGGTTCCCATCAAGCGACTCTGGCTCAGCAGTCACATCCCCTAGGATTGTTCCCAAATCCTTTGAGGGAAGTGGTTTCCGGCCCTGGCTGCACAGGTGAATCACTGGGACGCTTTAACATCTACTCGTGGCTGATCCGCTGTAACTGATCTGGGCACAGCCTGGATGTGGAGAGGGTTAGAGTGCCAGGTAGTTCCCACATGCACCTGGCTGGAGAACCAGGGCTCTAAGGCCGGTTCCCAAACGGGGACGCACACCGGAAACCCTGGGGGCTTTGACAAGCTGCGGACACCTGGGTTTCCTCCAGAGCATTTGGTGCCGTTGGGACAGGGTGAGGCCTGACCACCAGAACTTTTAAAATCTCCCCAGGTGAGCATAATGTGCAGCCAAATGTCAGCGCCGCAGCTCCAGGCGACCTGTCTGGACCTAGGAGGCCATTCCGAGCAAAACGCTCCCAGTGCCACATTTCCTGTGTTCCTGACTCCCTTGCCATTTCAGAAGTACACCAAGAAATCTTTTTTCCCCTTTCAAATGCACAGATCATTTTTTGAAGTATTTTATAGCATATGTTGTTAAAAAATAAATAAATAAAACCAGATCCCAGTGCACACATTCTATAAATCCATCTGTTTTACATAAGATATTTACAAATACAGACACAGAGGGAATTTGAAGATATTTGTGGGTAAGGAATCAGCATATTAACCTGTATGTTGCCTACTCTGTGGTCTGCACAGCACATATATTTATAAACACAGACCAGACGCATGTGATGAACTGAGTCCCTACAGGTAAAACAGTTTATTTCAACAGGACCCCAGATTGTACTGGAGAGCTCACTTATGCATACTTTTCTTCCCCAGATATTTTCAGATTGTAAATTAAATAAACAAAATGATGGCTCGTACCTTTTTGTTTCTCCAGGTGTTTGACACCCATGCATTCCTGCCCACAAAAACCAAGTCTCTTTTAACTCTTATAGCAGTAACTTGGGGAGGAGGCCAGAGCCGGCTTGATTTTTAAAGTCTCACTGTTTTACCAAGTGCCCTGGTGTGTTGAGCTCTCTAGGTACTGTTTGTATTCTTCACACTTAATGTCTGAATTCTCCGGTGTGGACCAGAGCAGAGGGTCTCGGCGGAGACAGGTGCCACAGAGGAGCCCTGCCTCTGCCTGGCTCTGGCCCGGGTCCTCTCCAGGGAATTACAACACATTGGCTGAGATTTTTGAGGCCTGACAGCAGCCTTGGTCAATTTGAAGTCCCAGAGGCCACCAGGGACCTCTGAGCCCACAGTGGGCATTTAGACCAGCCACCCAGGCATGAGCTTGGCTGATGCTCTCCCCACCATCCCACCCACCTCTGGGGTGCCTGGCTGGTCAGGGCCCTGGGTCCAGGATCTCAGTTCCCTCAGGACTCAGTCATCTTCTTGACTTCTGCCTCTTGGCTGATGAAAATGGGAGCTGGTACTGGGGCTGATGGAGGCATAGGGCTGGCCTCAGAGGAGCCAAATGAGGGATGGGAGAGGACGGGGCCATGGCTGAAGGGGCCCAGTCAGGACCGTGGGTACCCTCAGGGTCTGGTCCCTCAGAACTCAGAGCAGGATCAGGGCCATAGTTTCAGAAACTGGATTCACCCCTGGGCAGGGAAGTAGAGGACAGGTCACGGGTCACGCTGGGCAGGTGACAGCTGAGGCCCAGCTGCAGTCCCTCCACGACTGAGTCTCGCTCCCACTCCCCTCCCACCACAAATCAATTCATCCACTAGGAATGACCAAGTATGAGGCTTGTGCTGGGCCCAAGATGCCACCGAAGCAGGCCAGCTCCTGGTGCCCACCTGCCCCTGTGCTCTGTGCTCAGTTCCTCACCTGCAACCCCCACCAGGCCTGTCATGCCAGGGGGAGCAAGAGCCAGAGGTGGTTATGATCAGTCACCAGGAGCGAGATGAAAGAGCAGGACTGAACCCCACTGAGGCGGAGGGCAAAGAAGTAGCAACGTTGTGCTTGGAGACACGTGCCCATCCTGCCACTTCAGTGTATTGTGGCCTCGGGGAGGGAGACAACTAGGACATAAGGAGTCACGAGGAAACGAGGCTCTGAAAGTGCCCTGTCAACTATGCAGGCAGGGCTGACCCTGGTTGCACCACCTTACCTGACAGGTGTAACCTCTCTGACCCTCAGTGTCTTCCTTTGCAAAATGAGGGTGTCACCCCTCAAGGATAAATGATTTGAGCATGCCAGGAGCTTGGCACAGTTCCTCCACAGGATAAATGTTACCTGTTAGTTCTGTGCCCTAGACAGGCAGACAGGGATGGGCACAGTTCGTCTTTGGGTTCCCACGTCTTTGCTCAGTGAGGTGGGCCTCTGGGTCACCAGAGGCCACACAATGACACTGTAAGAGAAGCAGCAGCTCCTCCACCATTCTGGTGCCTTTGTTCTGAGGCCACCCGGTGAATTCTTGACTTGATACCTTTTGGGAGAAGCAAACAGGGTGTTTCCAGATGGTTTTCATGGTAGATGGTATTCTGTGCATTCTCTCTGAAACGGCATCCCCACCCACCCCACCCCTTCAGCCCTGTTCCTCCTGCCCTTCCCGCGTCATTACCTCAGCCTGGACCCTTCCTGCCACTCTCATCCCCCAGTCTCTGTTCTCTCAACCTCCCTGCCACAGCTGCAGCCCTAGACATCCCCACAAGCCTCCTAACTGGCCTCCCTGCCTCCACCTCTGTCTCTCCCACTGTCAACATAGCTAAATACTGGGTATCTGAGTTTGGGACACCTCCTAGGATGGTGTTCAGGACACCGGCTCTCTTACTCCTGCTTCTGCTGCTACCTGGGACTTGCATCTTTACCGGCACTCCTCACACACTCTCCCTCACTCATGCTGCCCTCCCCTGAGCCCAGGTGCATCCTGGAAGGCTCAGTTATAATGTCACCAGCTCTGCAAAGTTGGCCCTGGTGACCAGGCAGAACTGAACAGGCCCAGTGTCCTCCCGTAAGGCCTGGCATGTGGCGATGCTGTTTATAATGGCCTGCTGCATGGCTGCCCCCCACCCGACACACTATTCTGTGAACTCATCCGGGGTGAGCAGCATATCATATTATTAACAAAAAATAACAAAAGCACGGCAGTCCACATATTCTGTGCTAGCTCGGTGACAAGCATTGTACTAGGCGATTCTCCTACACGATCTGATTCGTTACTCTGTATAGGGCCAGGAAGTTGTGGGGAGCTGGGGAAGCCTTCCCCAGGGCCACCCCCAAACATACAGTCTAAGTTAAAACAGTGCCCTGCCATGCAACTGTGGCTTCAAAAGCAGCTCCTGCCTCACCAGCCCAAAACCAGATCACCTCCTTCCCCGAGGCTTTTCCTAATCAGAAATTCTGGAGCTGCCAGGGAATTTGGGAGATGGGTCCTGTTAGCACCCAGTCTTACAGATAAAGAAACTGAGTGTGAGGAGCTGAGATACTGGCCCCCAGGCTCCCTGGCAGAGCCAGCACTGGAACCCCACGTGTCAGCCACCATCAACCCACAGTCTGAACTTGGGGGCCTCCCTGCCTTTCTGTGTGCCCAGCTTTGGGCTTGGTGCCTGGCTCAGATTTGCCCACTTGACGGTGAAATTCCTGAACACCCCGCGCACACACATACAGTTGAAGGTCACTGCAGGCCCCAGTGGAGATACTCTGTTCCACAACCTTCATATCTGACTTGACAAAGTCAGAGTGAACTTTGGCCGAGGTGGTAATTCAGCTGGAGGTCTTGCTGTCACCCAGCTCACCCCATCCTACTTCATCTAGTGATTAAAAGGAAGAAGAAAAAATACAGTCCACACATTCCCCAGGGCTCCAGGGCTCCAGGATCTGGTTCCAGAAACAGAAAGGTTGCTTTATTAGCTGTCACAGAAATTTTGCTGTGACCCCAAAGTAATTTCCCAAGAGAGAAGCAAATCTCCAGGAGCCAGGAATAGACGAAAAGATTATTGCTTACCCCGCTGGGCAAGCAGCGCCTGTATCCGGTGCTTGTTTGGACTCAAGCGAGCTGCTCTGGGCTGGTGCCTCTCCATCCCTGGACGACAGAGCTCCTGGAAAACGTACAGTCCACCAGCGGCCAGTGGCAGTGCTGGGATGCCATGCATGTGCCAACGGGCTGTGGGTACCGGGACAGACATGACTGGCCAAGCAGGCATGCATTCTCAGCGTAGGAGGGAATCACTGCCATTCAGGGAGGGCCCAAAGCTCTGAAATCAGACTGGGTCTGAATCCCACCTCTGTGGAGTTCCAACTCTGTGGCCCTGAGAAAATTATACCGTCTTCCCCCATCACCCCAGGCCTCAGTTTCCTCAGCTATGACATGGACATATGGGTGAAGCACCCAGCCTCCAAGGGGCACAGTTAGGGTTGGATTCCCTTCCTCTGCCACGCCATGACCAGAGTCCCCTGCCCCAAATTACCCACGAGAAGTACAAGGTGAGGTCTCCAGGCTGGGGTCCCAGGGAGTTGCCCCCAGAGGGGAGACTTGCTCTGGGCCAAGGCTCAGGCTGAGCAGTGTCTGGGCTCAGCCGCCTCTGCTGCCCTCACCCAGCCTCACCATTTTATAGATGAGGAACCAGCTTCAGAGACGAGAGAGTCCCTGCCACTCACACAGCTGCCACATGGCAAAACCCAATGTCCAAGTCCAGGTCCGAGTCCTGTGCTGTGGGGGACTGTCCTGGTGGGGCCACATGTGGCCTGTCCTGGAGACTCAGGGCCAGGGAGTAACGAGCTGCCCCAAGAGGCCGCAGAGCCTGTGGGAAAGAGCATGGCTCACCGCTTTCCCACAGTGTGACCTTGGGCATGCATTTCCCCACCTTTAAAGCAGAGATGATGATAATATCTGCTGGGGGTGGTGTTGAGAGGGTGTGTTAGTCACCTTGGGCAGCCATAGACTGGGGGGAAGGGCGGGGGCTGAAACAACAGATATTTATTTCCTCTCAGTTCTAGAGGCCAGACATCCAAGATGAAGTTGTCAGCAGGTTTGGTTTTTTCTGGGTTTCTCTTCTTGCAGACGGCTACCTTCTCCCTGTGATTTTGCGTGTCTTCCCTTCCCTTTCATGTGGGTGTGTCTGTGTCCTGATGCCCTCTTCTTATTAGGACAGCAGTCATTGGATGAGGCCACCCTAACAACCTCATTTCAACTTAATCACCTCTTTAAAGGCCATACCTCCAAACACAGTCACGAGTTCCGAGGGTGAAACTTCAACGTATGAATTTGAGGGGACACAGTTCAGCCCATAACAGAGGGTTAAGTGAGGGAGAGTGTGGTATAATAAAAAATAAATATCTGATCTTTACTCCTGGTTCCTGGCACACCCTAAGATCCCTGGAATCTCCAGAAACATGAGCGTCTTCCGTATGCTGAGGAGATGACTGGTGTCTGGGGACCCCCTAGATGGCTTCAGGAGCGGGGCCGTTTGCTAGAAAGACCAAGCCATGATTACAGTATTGGAACTACCAGCTCCCCCGCCCACCTCCGGGATGGGAGAGGGCTGTAGACAAAAACAGTCACCAGCAGTCAATGATTTAATCATTCACACCCCCGTCATGGAGCCTCCATAAAACGCTAAACAGTGCCATTTGGTGAACTTCTGGGTTGGTGAGTGCACCCTGTGCTGGGAGGGTGGTCACCCCAACCCCACGGCCCTGTGAGCCTCTCCATCTATCTGTTCTTCTGTATCCTTTATGATAAATCAGTAAAGTGACTTCCTGAGTTCTGTGAACTATTGTAGCAAATCATCGAATCTGAAAAGAGGTCATGGGAACCCCTGATTTATAGCTGGTCAGTTAGAAATGCATGTGGCCTGATACTTGCGACTGGTGACTGAGGTGGGGACAGCCCTGTGGGACTGAACCTTCAAACGTGTGGTGTCTGCACTAGCTCTCGGCAGCTAGTGTCTGAATTGAGTTGAATTGTAGGACACGCAGTTGGTGTCAGACAGTAGAAGAAGGTTTGGAAGTGACACCATGTTTTGGTGTCAAAAGGAATAAAAGTTCCCAGACAGTGAAAACCCCAGGAAATGAGCTTTGATGGTCTCAGCAGTTCCGAGCCAGGCAGGGAGGTAGGTGCAGTCCTTATGATTTGAGTTGGCAGAGTTGGCTGGTGGGTGAGGGAAACTATAGGGGATACTAGTGACCAGTGCAAGGAGGGTAAGCGCCCCAAACAGGGCAGCAAGACAGCTGAAATAGGAGTCTTGGCCCAGCCAGGCCCGCTTGGCAGAGCCGGACAGAAGTCGCACAGCCAAGAGAGGCGCCCAGGTCTCCGTTGTGCTGGTGGGAAGTGGGCTCTTTGTTCTTCACTTGCCTGCGTTCTTCTTCCTTCCACTTCTGCCCATCATTCTCTCCCTCTTACCTGGTACAAATCTCTTTAGTGGGAGGGTGACGTAGGTATCACTGGGTACAAATCTACAAACCCAGCTCTGGGTGTTCGAGAGTGTGAGTAAATGACCGCTTGCGTGCCCTAGGCCTCTTTCCTGTTCTGCTCTAATCACAGGGCTACTGGCCCCTGCCAGCTGTGTTCCCCCAGGCTCTGGGGTCTCCTGACTTCCTGCTGGGTTCAGCCAATGGGAGCGGAGGAGGAAGATGAGAGGGTGGGAGGAAGAGAAGCCAGGGTATTTCTCCTCCTCTCTGTGCCATAGGTCACATTTCCTGCTGCAGTTCCCCCTTTTGTTGGTGACTCGGTTTCCCCTCCACTTCCACAGCATCTTCTCATTGGTCACCCCAGCCTAGGGGTGGTAGTAACTTCCTGCTATTTCCAAACTTTGGGTTATTTTAAATGTCCTCTATGTGGTTTTTCCACTCCTCCAGCACCTGTGTAAGTAGCTCCCTGCATTAAACTCCCTCTGTTGTAAATACTTATAGTGGTTTCTCTTTTCTTTGTTAGACCCTGTCTACATGCATAAATGTAAAGACTTTGTTCTGAAGCCTTCAAAATAAAGGAAAGTGTTCTAGACAGTGATTTCAAAGACTCAACAGTGATTAATTGCAGCCAGTGTCTTAAAATACTCAAGGAAATGTCAGTTCTTTATTCCAAGACCTTAAAAGCATGTTATAAAAAGCCCTTTCTTTTTAGGCAGGGCTTTTAACTCCTTACATTTCTAATCAGAATTTGTAAATGATTTCTCATTTCTCATGGATTTCTGTTCTCTACCTCTAGAAGTTTTGGTAAAAGATTTTTCTCCCCATGTTTAGTCTACTTAGTTGAAGTAATCACAAACAACTGGGACATAATCCTTCTCCAAGGGAGATGTTTTGTGGTTGGCAATTCAAGTGGGTGTCTATGTCAGTTTCCTATGGCTGCTGTAATAAATTGTTACAAACGTGCTGGCCTTAAACAACACACAATTATTCTCTTAAGTTGCTGGAGGCCAGAAATCCAAAATTAGTCTTACGGGGCTAAAATCAATGTGTTACAAGAGCTAGTTCCTTCTCGAGACACGAGGGGAGAGCCCATTCCTTGCCTCTCCCACTTCCTGGTGGCTGCCGTCACTCCTTGGCTTGTGGCCTCGTTGCTCCAATCTCCGCTCCCTGGTCACATCACCTTCTTCTGTGTCTAATCTCCCTCGGCATCACTCTTATAAGGACACCTGTGATTACATTTAGGGCCCACGTGGATAATCCAGGCTAATCTCTGCAAAGTTTCTTTTGCCATATACTGTACCATTCACAGGTTCTGGGGATTAGGACACAGATATCTCTGGGGGCCACTATTCAGCCAACAACAGTGTCTTTCAGACCTTCATCATGGCAGCTGCATTACAGAACTTTCTCTGCGTGAGATCTCAGTCCCCAGCACTAGCTTTCCAAAACCATCTCTGACCAGGACACACCCTGTGGGTAACACAAGGGTGGTTCCTGAGCTTTGCAGGCCCAAGTCCAGCTCCCCACCCTGCAGTCAGGGCCCACTAGCCTTTTGGGCTCCTTTCCCATGACCCCTCCATGTCGTTCAGCACCCTCAGCTCACCCACTTGTCTTTCCAGAAAACGACCGTTCATCTTCTGTGTCTTTGCTCATCCTGGACCTTCTGTGTCTTTGCTGCCTGGTGTTCTGCCTCTCTCCTCTGCCTGGAGAACTCTGCTCAAGGCCCATCCCCACTGTCACCTCCTCCGACATCTCTGTGTTCTGTGCTCCTGCAGCATGCTGCCCGTGTCTGCATGTTTGTGCTATCACACCACAGCATCACAGTAGACCTGTTGCTGCCTGACTCCCCAGGTAGGGACCTGCTCGCTCACGTCTGTACCCACCATCCCTGGACACCCCAGGGTAGCACGTGTGCAGGCGTGTGAGTGAAGTCACAGACCTGGATCCCAGGGCCTGGGACCGAGCAGACACTTGGGGGATGTGAATGCCGTTGAATGGAGCAGACGGATGAGCTCATTCTCATTTCATCAGAATACCCCGCTTCCCAAGTTGCCATTTAAAGGAACCATCCAGCTCTGTTGGTTTCCTTCCCCAATATCCTGCCTGGAGATCAGGACTGAGCCCCAATACCCCCTGCACACTCACACGCATGTGTGTTCATCACATGTGTACGCACACAGGCCTTTCCCACAGAAGTAGACAAGTCAGGGGTTGAAAGCCCATAGGAACATATGAAGCTCACTTTTTAAGAAAACAAAACGACCCTTCTATCCCTTGTCTTCCCAGGTCCCATTTTGTCGTGCAGCAATGCCACTCACATCCATGGGAAATCACAACTCGTTTCTGGAATTCTTGGCAGTAGTGGCAGAATTCCAGGGGGCAGATGCCCTGGAACTTGCGGCCCTGGTGAGGTCACCTGTGCCTCCTTGTTAATTGCTTGCATAGGAGAAATTCTTCATGGGGTGTGATCACTTATTCCCAGCAAGAGGAACATTAAGACGCCAGTTCTCAGGAGACAGGAAATGAATGTACAGTCAAGATAATGCAGTAAATTCTGGATTAAGTGTCCTATGTTCAGGCTTAAAGTCTCAAAGTGACAGTTCTACCCTGTGGGGACAGAGCCCCAAAGTGCAGTTTCCAGGCTCTCGGCCTCACATAGAAAGGTGCTGGCTCAGGTAGTAAATGGCCATCAACTGTGATTGGATGGCCATCAGCTGTGGCTACTTGGCCGTCAGCTGTAACCAGTGAGCCATTGGCCACTAATATAACTGCTGTGGCTACGCTAGCAGAAAATGGGGGGCTAGCAAGAAGATGGTGGCTGAGCTAGCAAGTGGCGGAGTGTGGATTGCAGATTGCAGATAAGCAGATTGCTAGCAAGTGAGATTGTCTGGCAGAGACAAGTGGATGGCGGATTGCAGATTCTGTGGCTCCTACCTCCTGTGTCTCCAACCCAGCCACCAGTGAGAATATAGTGGTATGACTCCCCCATCTATGGCTCCATGGGTGTTCCTTTTCGGCCTGACCATGTCCTGCGTTCTTATGTGGGGAGCGGGAGCTGAGACCCCGCAGGCTCCCCCGCACGACATACCCATAAGTATTTAAAGCTCTTAAAATTCAGCATGGTGACAAACCATTGCACACGTCTTTCTGGGTGGACCTGAGGTAGAGAGTACCTGGCTTACCTCCCTGACTAAACAACACTTATGGGGCCCGCTGGGCACAGGGTATGAAAGCTGACTCCAGCACCTGCCTGGACGGGACCATGGAAGGGCAACCCCGCAGAGGGAACATCACAGTCAATGGGGACAGACTGAACCTGAGTTCTAGCTGTACCTGAGGGGGCAAAAAGAATGGTGGGGCTAGAGCCAGGCCACAGGTCCGATGGAGGCAGTACAGCCACCCTGCCCTGCAAGTGCCTCTCAGGGGAGGCTGAGACACTTAGACAGCACCTGGTAGGAGCCATGGGAACCATGGAGGGTGGAGCAGGGAGGGAGGGACATGGTCAGGGCCACATGCTCAGTAGGTCCCTGTGGCATCTGTGTAGAAATGGGCTGGGAGAGACAGTGAGGGGGCTTTGCACTGTCCAGGCAAAAGACCGTGAGACCCCACCAAGAAGACGAGGGGACGGGGCTAAACTGGCACTGGGGCACCCCCAGAATGGATGCCCCCCTGTGTCTGGATTAGCATGAGGCTCAGATCAAGGCAGCAGAGCAACTTTCTCCAGAGGAACGGAGAGGAAAAACATATCACTTTGGGATGTCGAAGCGGGGAGCGGTGGTGTGGGGGCAGGAGCCCCAGCTCTGCCCTTGTCGCGTGGGGCGGCATCATTGCACTTCCTGGGCACACGCACCCCATCTGTAGAATAGGATGACACCCATCTCCCAAGGCTGGGTGAGGGTTACAGCTGCCGAAATGCCCAACACAGGTTGACATTCCTACATATCTGCCTGCCCCTCCCACCCAGAGACGAGCTTCCGGGCCTCTGCCAAACATGGTGAGAAGATGCCAGGCCCATGTGGTATTGGATGTGGGGGGTTCTCAGGAAGCCCATCAAGGGGCTGCCCTCTCTGTGTGCTGGCGTTGGGGACCCCCTGGGTATGGGAAGGGTGTTGACTGGGCAGTCCCCCACTGGAGCATCTGAGGCCTAGAGCTGGGGAGCTCAGAGTCTCTGCATCTGCTGCCCCCGTCCTGGCAGCCGAGGGTTAAATTCTGGTGCTGGGGCTGATTCAGGAACAAAATTAAGCACTGAAATAAATAGCCAGAGGCCAAAAGAGTGACAGGGTCCTCTTGGAGGAGCAGGAGACATGCTGTCCCCTGCCCAGTCCTAACTCACAATCTGGCGCTGACAGAATGAGGTCAGGAGAAACAGCTGCTGTCCTGATTCAGGAGCTGGAAAGGCCTGGGTGCTGGGCAGAGGCTGCCGGCCATGAGAAGCCGTCCTCTAGGCCAGGCTGGGCTGTATGTCCATGACGTTCATTCGGTCCTCTTCACACAGAGTTCCGAGGAATAGCACAAGGCAGAGTTCCCGGGGGCTGCCCTGCCTCCTGTCACTGTCAGGGTGGTGGAGGCCGCAGGCCCCACCCCGAGCTTGCTGGGTGCTGGGCCAGCCAGCCTCCCAGGGCCAAGGTGCTGAGGCCTCTGTGTAAACCTAAAGCCACTTTTCCTCCCAAAAGAAACTTGGTATTCATGGTTCTGTGAAGCCCAGATGTTCTGTTCCCGCAGAGGGAACATCACAGTCAATGGGGACAGACTGAACCTGAGTTCTAGCTGTACCTGAGGGGGCAAAAAGAATGGTGGGGCTAGAGCCAGGCCACAGGTCCGATGGAGGCAGTACAGCCACCCTGCCCTGCAAGTGCCTCTCAGGGGAGGCTGAGACACTTAGACAGCACCTGGTAGGAGCCATGGGAACCATGGAGGGTGGAGCAGGGAGGGAGGGACATGGTCAGGGCCACATGCTCAGTAGGTCCCTGTGGCATCTGTGTAGAAATGGGCTGGGAGAGACAGATGTTCTGTCCAGGAACTACTGAAGTTTGTGTTCAACATTTATATTATGACTCCATGTAATTAGGTTTAATTGCTTTAAGTTTTGGAAAAACAGTGAGAAACATGGAGGCTTGTGGAGCTCATCGTGTCCCGGCTCCACAGTGTGCAGCTGGTTGAGGTTTTTAACAACAAAAGTATCTTGACTGTTTTGTCATCCCAGGTGGCTTCTCCTTGCATTCTCTCCCTTCAGTTTAAAAAGCAAAACAGCTGACCCAGGGGACCGTCGAGTCTGGCAGGGGTGGCCAGCCTCAGGCTGCCTGGGCACTTTCTTGCCTGGACAGAACTCAGTTTGGGAAGCCAGAGTCCTTCCTCCAGGAAATGCCTCAAAAAGCCAGCTACAGAAGCTGCCTCAGGTGACACTGTGCCAGGACTTCTGGTTCCTCTTACTCTTCTGCTTTCTGAGATCTGAAGCAACTAAGAACAGAAACAGGTTATGATGGGTCAAGATGCCTGCTTCGTTGATGGAAAAGCTGAGCTGGAGGGTGACTCGCATATACCCACCTAGGCAGCCGCTGATGGAGCCTGGCCTGCTTGCATCTCCTCGAGGACCTGAGAAAGTGAAGACACTTGTACCCACGGATGGGGACACATGCGCTGCAGTGGTCAAATCCTGTCCTGCCCATTGGCCACAGGCATTATTCCCACTACTGCATGGAGGGTCCAGCGAGGGGGTAGGAGATGGCAGACAGTTTTCTTCCCAACACTTGTGGTCAGAGCCAAGGCAGGTAAATGGCCAGGGAGAGAAAAGGGTCTTCCTGTGTGGCCCTGGCACAGTTAATGCTCAGGATACTTTTCTTTTTAACTGAGGTATAATGGACATATAACATTATATTAGTTTCAGGTATACAACAAAATGATTTGATGTTTGTATATATAGCAAAATGATCACCACAATAAATTTAGTTAACATTTATCACCATACAAAATTTTTTTCCTTTTGATGAGAACTTTCCAGATTTATTCTCTTAGCAACTTTAAAATACAAATTAGAGTATTGTTAACTATAGTTACCATGTTGTACATTACACCCCCCAGAATTTATTTATTTTATAACTGGAATTTTTCACCTTTAACCACCTTCACCCATTTCTCCAAATCTCTTCTTTGTATCTATGAGCTCAGTTTTGGGGTTTGTGGGGTTAAATTCCACATATAAGTGAGATCATACGGTATTTGTCTTTCTCTGTCTGATTCATTTCACTTAGCATAATTCCCTCCAGATTCATCCATGTTGTCACAAATGGCAAGATTTCCTTCTTTTTATGGCTGAATAATATTCCAGTGTGTGTGTGTGTGTGTGTGTGTGTGTGTGTGTGTGTGTGTGTGTGTACACATACATACCACAAACCAAAATTTTTTTATCCATTCTTCTGCCAATGGACACTTAAGTTGTTTCCATTATCTGATAAGAAGAAGGAAAAGAAGCAGAAAGAGAAAGCTTTTGCTTGACTGACATGAATTTAAATCTCAGGTCTGCTATTTTATGTCTGTTGAACCTCAGGCCAGTTACTTAACCTCTCTGAACTTTAGTTTCATATCTATAAAATGGGGATAATAATACCCACTTGGCATCCTTGTTTGGATGAGAAAATTCAAGACTTTGTGTGGATAGACATACCACCTTTCACATTCAGGAATGACAGCTGTTGGCATCATATTTACCTTCTGGCTCACCCTTTGCCTGACACACAGAAACATTCTTTGGCCCACTTATAATCCAGTTTTCTTAATTGAGCAAAATTTGCATCAAAATCCGAATTTCTGGCTTTTGTGTAAAAATAGGGAGCTCTGGCAGTTCTGGGCCGTGTCTGCACATGACAGCCACTGGCTGGAGCAGGGCCCAGTGGCCCCTCTGGCGGAACTTGAGCCTCCTCTCGGCCGCAGTTCCCACCACTCCCTATCGTCTAAAGCCTGTCAGCCTTACTCATTTGAGGGGCTAGCCATGCCTTCTCAATAGGTTTTGCAATGACCCCTCCCCTACTCACCGAATTCATTCCTCCTGGACTCAGGCCACAGGACATTCAGCCACAGACTCCCTAACGGTTCTATTGGGGCAATGCCTCTCTCCCCCCCATGCTGGGATCAAGAGGAAATGGCTCTGGATTGCAGTCACAAGGTCTGACTTCAGTTCTCTCATTAATCTGCTGTCTGACCAGATGCAAGTCATTACACTACCCAACCCTCAGTTTCTTTACCTGAAAATGGGCTCAATGGGGCAGCTGGAAGATGCAAATGATTTAATGGACAATGCAAGTGGGAGCCTGTCTCAGTGCTGGTCCTCTACCAGGTGGCCCTTTGTCAAACTACCACACTTGCTTCCACTGCAGGGCTGCCCCTCCTGACTTTGGCTCTGGTTCCAGGGAAACTCCAGAGGAAACGGGCATGGGGGCATGCAGGAAGGGCCTGGGACAAACTCATCTGTGTGGTTGCTGATGCCACGGAGTAGGAGCGTTGGGACATTCACCTCCCAGCATGCAGGCCAGAGTGCACTGTTGTCTGTGAGGTTTGGCCCCACTTTCCCTCGTGGGAGCTATACTTAGGTCATTTTGACCCACCCATTAGCAACTCCTGCAGAGGTGGCACAGGTGAACCTGCCCACCACAGGACGATGTGAGCGCAGGGCCCCATCTTTTGAGATGAGCAGTTTTCTCCCTGGAATGGAAATGCAGGACAGGAGGCCAGAGGAGTAGGTCTCCTGACTGGAGCCACATAGCCAGTAAGTGGGTGACAGAGTCAGGACTGAAAGTCAGACTGCTCCAGGGTTCCTGGTCTGCCCCTCCATGATGTGGGAACAGGCAGGATTCAGGTTCTCACTGGCTGACGCAGGTGGGCATCCTCCCTCTGAGCATCTCAGGGCCGTGGTTCACTTCCCACGCTGCGCAGATGTGGCCTGGCGCTAGCCTGAGACAGCTCAGGTGAGCACCAGTGGACGCGACTGAAAAGCAGTGGAAGGAGGCAGGGCTCATCCAGAAGCCTCGACTCTGAGGGCACTGGGCTGGCTGGAGCTGTGGTACTGCCCTCGGCTTCCACCCCACTGAAGCCCAGAGATGGCGTACACTGTGGGAGCCCTTGTGACCCCTGCGGGGGCCATCAAATCATAGTTCATGACCCAGGAAGGAAAAGACACACCCTCCTTGAACTATCAGTCTGTTGTTTTTGTTTTTTAATAGATTTTATTTTTTAGAGCAGTTTTGGGTTCATAACAAAATCAACATCCCCACCAGAGAGGTGTGTTTGTTACAATGGATGAAGCTGTATTGACACGTCATACACAGTCCATAGTGTACCTTAGAGCTTATTCCTGGTGTTGGACATTCTATGTGTTTGAACAAATGTATAACGCCCTGCAGCCACCATTCTAATACAGAGCAGTGTCGCCGCCCTAGGGATGCTCTGTGCTCTGCCTAATAGTCATCCCTACCTCTCCCTAGGCCTTTGGCAACCACTTGTCTCTTCACCGTCTCCATAGTTTTGCCTTTTCCGGAGTGTCATGTAGCCTTTTCAGGTTGTCTACTTTCACTTAATCATGTGCATTTAAGTTTCCTCCATGTCTTTTCATATCTTGAGAGCTCATTTCTTTTTAGCACTGAAGAATATTCCATTGTCTGGATGTACCACAGTTTACTTATCCATTCACCTACTGAAGGATAGTAGTTGGTTGCTTCCAGGTTTTGGCAATTAGGAATAAAGCTGCTGTAAACATTCATGTGCAGGTTTTTGTGTGGACATAAGTTTTCAATTCTTCTGTGTAAATACCAAGGAGCATGATAGCTGGATGTATGGTAAGAATCTGTTTAGTTTTGTAAGAAACTGCCAAACCTCTTTCATTTTGCGTTCCCACCAGCAGTGAATGAGAGCTCCTGCTGCCTCACTTCCTCACCATATTTGGTGCTGTCAGAGTTCTGGATTTGGGCCTTTATGATAGTGGTGTGTGGTGCTATCTTGTTGTTGTTTTAATTTGCATTTCCCTGCTGACATATGATGTGGAAAATGTTTTCATGTGCTTATTTCCCATCTGGGTATCTTAGTGAGGTGTCTGTTCCCGTTTTTGGCCCATCTTTTAATTGGATTGTTTTCCTGTTGTTGAGTTTTAAGAGTTGTTCGAATATTTTGGATACCAGTCCTTTGTCAGATGTGTCTTTCACAAATATTTTCTCCCGGTCTGTGGCTTGTCTGACAGTCCGTTTTTAAATGGCTGACCCAGACCCTGACCAGTGGGGAAGCTGGTAGAGTCGCATGCTGCAGGGGGTGGTGTGTGGCTTCAACCACTTCTGACAGTCCTTTAAGGGATGCATCTGAGCAAGGCCAGGACCTATGCCCGACCTCAGCACTGAGTGTGACAGCAGATGCCCGCCTGTGTCCAGCAGTTAGGTGTGTGTGTCAGGGGAGGGGTATGTATGAGAACCCCATGGCCCCAGCCTGCCTCATGAGCCAGCCCCGAGAAATGGCATTATGAAGATGAGGAGGCAATGTGGGAAATATGAGTCACCGGATGATGAGGTGGGGAACGCAGGACACAGCACAGCAAAAGGGCAGCTGTAGGCTTATCTACCTGTGCACAAGGTCACAGACTAGAAAGGAACTCACAGACAGTTCTGTTGGGTTGATGGACTTCGGGTGGATTTTTCTCCTTTCCATTTTTTGAAGAATATTCTTAAAGATCTTTGTTTATAAAGACAATTATTTATTTTTTAAAAACTGATTCCTGAAGTGTGTGCTGCTATTCCTGACCACGTTGAACTAGGAGGAAACAGTAGCAGGAAGGACAAGGACTGTGAGCCCCTGGTTACACCCCCATGCTGTGAGAGATCAGAGGAGGGGGTTCCCACCTGTGAATGGATCTCCAGACCCTGTGGGGCCTTCCTGGGGTGGGGGGGTTGGAGAACCGGGAAGTTCCTGGGGGACTGGCTCCCTGCCCTCCTCTCCGTTACCTGTGGCCGCTGTGCCACCACGCTTTCAGGACACAAACCCAGCATGCTTTCCCAATTCGCTGATATCAAAGTATCTTTCCAAATAAAAGCTGAGGCCAGATAACAAAGGAAACTATAATTGGAGGCAGGTGCTGGCAGTTTGCTCAGTGTTTTCTGACACTGCAGATGGCCTCTCTGGAATTCAGCATGTTTCATCTCAGCTCATCCCAGGCTGATTGCAGATCCAAATCTACATTAATTGAGCTCCCACTGCATGCCAGACATGTGCTAGCTGTTTCCACAACTGTCATCTCATTTGATTTTCATCCATCTCAAAACAGCCTGGTGGTATTGATAGAAATACGCCCATTTTGCAGATGAGGAAACTGAGGCAGACAATGAAAGTGGAGAACAGAAACCCTTTGCCACAGTGCTTAGATTTTACAGGTAGCTTCCCATTTTTCTGTTCTGGTTTTCTTAATAGTCCTGCCAGGTATTTGTTAGTATCTCCAGTCTCCAGAGGAGGAAATTGACACTCAGAAAGAATAAGATGAGCCAAAGCAGTAAGTAGTTAGTGGAGAGAAACTCAATCTTCCCTCCTGGATCCCAGTTCTACCCCTTTCTACCCTGGCATTGCCTCTTGAGAAGGGATTGAGGACCAGGACCCTCTTTGGTTTTCTAGACAGAGAGGGGTACTCTAGGTTGATTACCGAATCCCCCCACTGTGCCATTTTTACACTCATGATCTCATTGAATCCTGAGAAGGCCTGAGAGAGTCAGGGAGAGAGATTGCATCTGCATCTTATGAATGTAATGTGTGAACCTCAGAGGCTAAGCAACCTGCCAGAGTGGCCCAGCTGGCAGTATCAGAGCCTGAACCATAACTGTGACCGCACAGGTTTCATTGAGGAATTGTTATTTTAAGGAAGAGAGTCGAGAACCCTTTGTGCTGACCTGTAGAACACCACGTGGCTGCAACCACCCAGGTATTCCAGTTCCAGGGTTGTTTGTGTCTTGTCCTGGCCCTAGCACTGCCCCCTTTTGTTCAGCTTCAGAGAAGAGCTTTAAATGTTCTCTCTGCCATTGATGTGCATGTTTTACTGCCTCTCCCAGAGCAGCGGCAAAGCAGAGGACACAACTGGACTTGGATCAAAGGGTTTTCCCTGAGGCCTCACTATCTGTGTCCAGGGGCTGAGCGCTCACTCACGATCCTGGCTCCTGGCGGGCAGGCTGATTTCCAGTCCCTGCGACGTTCTGTGCCTGGTGCTGGGTAGCAGCTTGAAGAAGCATTTTCTAAGCCTTTGTCCCACAGAGGGTTGTAGAGCTGCCTCGGCACCTAACACAGGGGAAGGTACTGTGAGTGGAAGAAGGAATGCATGATTCCTGAATGAAGGAATGAATGCCTGTGAGTGAGGCTGCTCAATTTAGTCCCTTCCCACTGCCTCGGGGCAGTGACTAAGCAAGAACCTTCTCCAACTCAGCCATCCAAGGAGGTAGAGGGCCTTGGTTCTGGTGTTTCATTGTTATGTGACATTAAGAAAGTCATTTAGGGCCGGCCCGGTGGCTCAGGCAGTTAGAGCTCCATGCGCCTAACTCCGAAGGCTGCCGGTTCGATTCCCACATGGGCCAGTGGGCTCTCAACCACAAGGTTGCCAGTTCAACTCCTCGACTCCCACAAGGGATAGTGGGCAGCACTCCCTACAACTAAGATTGAACACGGCACCTTGAGCTGAGCTGCAGCTGAGCTGCCGGATGGCTCAGTTGGTTGGAATGCATCCTCTCAACCACAAGGTTGCCGGTTCAACTCCTGCAAGGGGGTGGGCTGTGCCCCATGCAACTAGAAAATGGCAACTGGACCTGGAGCTGAGCTACACCCAAACACAACTAAGATTGAAAGGACAACAACTTGACTTGGAAAAAAAAAAGAAAGGCCTGGAAGTACACACTGTTCCCCCAATAAAGTCCTGTTCCCCTTCCCCAATAAAAAAATCTTTAAAAAAAAAGAAAGTCATTTAACTCTGTCAAGTGTCAGTGACCTCATCTGTTAAACGGGCTCTTTCCATCTCTTAGTTCTCAGCCCTCCTGCATTACCAGCTAGGTCAGGAGGGTGAGGGGCACAGCCTCCCCTGCCTCAGTCTCTGCAGCTCACAGCACCTCTGCCTGGAGGGGACAGAGCATCCTGACACTAACGATGAGCATGATGGTAGGACAGTGTCAGGTCCCCGCCCTGCGGCAGCCTTAGCTGAGCCTCAGTTTCCTCCTGGTACCAGGATGATAAGTGCACCACCAGGACCACTGTCCTGGAGTGAGGATCAGATGAGGAGAGGTAACGTTTTGGGGGCTTAGTATGTGTGTTCAGGTTGCATTCATATAAATTCACGATTTAATTATAAACACGACAGGTGCTATTTCATGCGATTATGATGACATATTCAGCTAAGTGCTTTTCTTGTAATTTATTCCAACTCTATTGCTGAAGGACAAGGGACAAAGCATGACATAGAAATGCAGAATGTCCCTATTTCCAGCATCCTCGGTAGCCATGGAGGGTGGAGAGAGATGATGGATTCAGGATGGGTGGGTAGGGCGGGGCTGACAGGTCCCACCCAAACCACCTCTGGGGAGCTGTGACATGGTCTGCCTCCTGAGTGGGCTGTGTTTGGTCACAACCTGCTTCTGTAGGAATCATTCACGGGGCCGCTGCCAACAGACCCTTCCATCCCTCAGTCCCCAGAGCCAAACATCTTCTCCGACTCAGTTTTTGCTCCCAGTTGCTCAGGAACTCTGTTTCTATCAAACCTGGCTTTTAGTCTAAATTTTCATCAGAAGCACCACTTGGAGTGGCTTTGGGGCAAATGCAGCTGCCTGTGGCAAGTGTCAGGATTCCAGCAAGAGCATGGCAGGGACCTTTGCACCTGAAAGGTGCCGAGTCAGTGCTCGATGACTCCCTTCAGACAGCATTTTCTCAGCATAGAGCTGGGGACTGTTCCCCCACGAAGCATGAGGGTCTCATATGTTATTTAAATGCTACATGCTTCTAAATCATGTTTGAAGATGTGGGCACTGGGGTTAGCCAGCTTTTTATACAGTCTCAGGACTGAGGAGCATGGAGGGTCCCGAGATCAAGGCCAGGTCCTCATTGGACAGAAGGAGAGACCAAGGCCTGGAGAGAAAGGACCAGTCCATGTTTACCAGCGAGGAGCTATCAGCACTAGGGCAATCCCTGGTGGCCCCTGCCTCATCCACATGCTCTCTCTGCCTCAGACTCCCCTCCTGTCTGTTCCCTAATGCCGTGAGTCTCAGGTCCTACTAACAAATGACAGCAGGTGAGTCCCTGTGCAAAAGGGTTTGACTCAACAGGAAGGGTCACCTCGTGCTGAGACCTTAATCCATCATCAAATTCAGCTCCCAACACAGGCATAAATATCCCAATTTTACAGATGAGGGAAAGAGAGCTCAGAGAGGCTGAATGACCTGAGTACAATCACACAGCAAGTAGGGACAGAATCTGCTTCAAAATCCAGGCCGTTCCAGGAGAGTCCGCTATTCAGCAATAGTGCCGCTGAGTTTCCACATTTGTTCTTCTGTAGAAAAATACTTTTCTTCTGGATCATGCTCATTAAGTCAACCTGTATCTCCAAAAGAAAGATCACGACTATTGTTAATTCACTTCAAAAATGGTTTGGGGAGAGGTCGGATGGCTCAGTTGGTTAGAGCGCGAGCTCTTAACAACAGGGTTGCCGGTTCAATTCTCACATGGGCCAGTGAACTGCGCCCTCCACAACTAGATTGAAAACAACAGCTTGAGCTTGGAGCTGAGCCACTGGTGGGCAGCCGGTGGCTCAGTGGTTTATAGAGTGCGGTGCTCATAACACCAAGGTCGCCGGTTCAATTCCACACCTGGACCAGTGAGAGGCAACGGCTTGAGCTTGGAGCTGGGCCACCACAGCCCATTTGCTCAGTGGTTAGAGTGAGGCGCTCATCACACCAAGGTCGCCGGTTTGAGTCCCACGTGGGCCAGTGAGCTGCGCCCCTCACAACTAGATTGAAAAACAACAACTTGGCATCCTGGAAAAACATACTGTTCCCCAATATTCCCCAATTTTAAAAAAAGTGGTTTGGGTTACACTGGGAATGTTTAACACTTCCAGAACCTTTTTTTCCCAGCCTAATCTATTTATTAAGAGAAAATAGAAACAAGAGAGCAGATAGTGTTTTAAGTTTCCCAGTAAACAAAGAACACCAGTTATCCTATCCTGGGGCTGGGGTTCTGTGACCCCCTTCAGGGAAGGGGGCGTTCTGTTTTTATTTCTGCTTCCATGGGGGGGCTTCCCTGGGAGTGGAACTCTGTATCATGTTCTACAAATAAAATTAAAACAAGAAAAGGCCCTCACAAGGTCAGCCCTTCCTCCAGGGTGGGCGTGAGGACCTCCCGAAGCTGGGACTTCAGAGCTCAGTGTGTCCCATTATTTGGGACATCCGTTGCCCTTTCAAGAACCAAAGTCCACATTTCCCCTTGTGCTGTAGCCAAAAGTGAAGTAACATCTCACAATAGGGAGGAAGGAATTAGGACCTGTTCTGTACAAGACCCTGTGCTGCCCATTTAACCTGCACAGTGGCCCCACAGAATTCTGTGGCCCCATTTTACAGAGGAGGAAACTGAGGAACCAGACATGATTTCCCTCTGGTCATAAGTGATAGGCCTTGCTGACAGCAGGGCTCTTTGCTCAGCCTTCCCTGAGGCTGCAAGCAGGCAGCAGAAAAGGCTGAAACCCTCCAACACGGGACTGGGCTAGCACATGGGTTACAGGGGAGCCCAGAAAGGGGGACAGGGTCCAGACCCTGCCACCTGGGTTCAAGTCCAGCTCTGTCACCTAAAGCCTGTGACCTTGGGCCGTTGCTTATCTCCTGGTGCCTGCTTCACTACGAAATTAGATGATAATAATACCTACCTTGTTGGGTTGTGCAGTTAGAGGAGATAGTTCAAGGTAACAGTACCTAGCCCAGTGGCTGGCACAGAACAGATTCTCAGTAAATACTTAGTCATGGTCAATGACAGCAGACCTGACACTGAAGGGTTGGAAGCTTGCCCAGCTCTGCTGTTCTCTTTTAGTTCTGGGGCAGTGACTCATGGTGTGGCCACCGCCAAATTGGACATAGCAGGCAATGCCACTTGCCTTATAAATGAGTGCCGAGACCTGGATAGAAGGGGGTGGGGAGCAGGCAGTATGGGACAATGGTGTGTGCTCCCTCATCCTATGAGGGTTTCTTGAGCACCTACTATGGGTCTGACATGATTCCAAGTATCGAGTTGTGAATATGACAGGCAGAGTCCTTGCATTCCTGGGACGTACATTCTGGGTTGGGGACAAGGGGGCAGGTAGACATTATATCTGTAATTACATGATCTAATCTTTGCATGATACCTGGATTATCTGCAGTCCTATAAATTGAGGCCACATGGTTTACTATCCCTGACCAAGGATTGAGGGTGAGGCCACCAACAGACCCAGAAAAGCAAAGGATGATATGTGTACCTGAGGTTTTTTTTTTCAGATCTTCTCTCTCTGACCTTCTTGTCTCCATCCTGCCACCTCCAAAGGGCTTGAATGGGATATGACATGAGACTGAGCCACATGGGTCACTATGGGGCAGGAGGATTGGCTGAAGGGCTGACCTGGGGGCAGCAGGCTGGACCGGGCGTCCAGGGACAAACAGCTTGAGTAAGCTGGGGTCAGGTCTCCAGACATGGTTGAGGTGGACACACAGGGACTGGCTCCACTTTTCTGTTTTGCGGGCAATAGAATCAGGGTTTGGCCAGGAGAACTAAAATCAAGTAAGGGCTTAACTCCACGGAGGAATTTTAAGTCTGATAGGGCAAGCAAACTGAAGCTGGAGCCCAGACAAGAAGGCTGAGCTAAGCTGATAAAAATTATCATGATGTTAGTGATAAGAACAGTAGCCAACCCTTGCTGCATGCATGAAAGTCTCCTAGTCAATGTGTACTAGTATCTCATTCAATCATCACAACCCTGAGGGAGGTGCTATCATTACCCACAGTTTATAAATTAATGGTGATACCAAAACACAGGGAAGTTAAATAACTTATCCAAGGTTACACAGCTACTAAACTGCAGAACTAGGATTGGAACCCGGAGAGCACACGGGTGCTGGCCCTCCCGACACTGGGCGCCCGGGACAGGCCTGACTCCCGCAGCCCGACCCACCGGCTGCTTCATCAGGGCTGATCCCAGGATTAGAGGAAAGCCTTGACAGAGAAGTCCAGGGCTGAAATGTGAAGCTGAATAAATAACAGGTCCTGAATAAATGTTTGTTAATTGAACTTGAAGGAAAAAATGCAATTTTCTTTGGGCCCAAGTCAGATGTTATTGCTGCAGCCCCAGTTCAGAATGTCCTTGTTTGTGTGGGTACTTTTTGATCTTTATCCTAATGGTAGAGACAGGCCACATCTGTTCTGTTAATGAACCCAGTCTCCTCGGCCTGGATGGAGGGGGGCCGCAAGGGGGCAGGGGCATAACTACCTATAAAAACCATCTAATCAGATGTTGGTGTTCCTGGGCATTCTTTCAAATGTCCCTTTATCGTCAAGGGTTGGATTTCCCTCTGATACAGACCCCGTAGTTTTCTGCTGTATTATGATATCTCGCTGGGGGAATGCGGATGGACTGGGGAGGGAGCGCTGTGGTTTTCTCCCAGACAGAGAATCCAAACGGTTACAGGCCTAGTTTCCCGCTGTGGGTAGTGATTTAGAAGCACAGTTCTACTGCTAGAGAGAGGTCAGATTCTTTACCTGTAAAAATATTGGCAATAACTAAAAGGTACACACAGCAAGGAAGACAGAGCTGTTCCCTGGCTTTAATCTGAAGGCAACGGTCCCCGGAATCAAGCCTCCGAAGTTAGATGTGTGCATGTCTGTGAGTGCTGTGAGTGTTTTGTGTACATGTGTGTGTGTGTTCTTATGTTGTACAGGTGTGTGTGTATGGGTATGTTTGTGCACATGTGTGTGTTTGTATGTGTGTGTCCAGAAGAGCCATCCATCAGGGAGGAAGGGTTCTTTCTGCCTTGCCCCGAATTCGAGTAAGCACAAGCCTCATTTCGAGACCAGACGCTGTTGATGTCGTGTTAGGAATGTTTTGGTTGGGTCAGGATTCATCCACAGGCACTGTTTGTCCGCAGGACCCATGCTGGTGCCTCACCACATGAAGTCCCTTATTTCTGAAAACTCCTGCTCTGATGGGGAAGACTCCCGTCCAGGAAGGACGGGAGATGAAGGACATGAGGCCAGACCTCGGGTTGTGGGCCATGCTGTAATGGGCCTGGACGTCTCCTGTCACCGTGAGCCCCTCGGCCTGTGCCCCCCATCTCAGCTCTCAGCCCCCGCCCATCCACATACCCAGGTCATCCTAGCAATGCCAGATCCTGTTAGTCACCTCGTTAGCTGTGGGACTTTGGACAAGTTATTTGAGCTCTCTGAACCTCAATTCCTCATCTGTAAAATGGAAATGATACCACCACCAGTTGTGAGGTTTAAGTGAGAGCTTTAAAAATGGGCATCATTATGGTTAATCTTACCTCCTACATACATGTGGCGTGCACCCATCTCTCTCTAACCCACTACATTATCCTGGTCCAGGCAACTGCTCATCCCTGAGCCCCCTCCCGTCTAGACTCATTCCCTCCAGCCAGACCAGCAGCACTGCCACCCTAGGGTCTTCCCTAAGGCATATCTGACCCAGACACAAAGGAGGAGACAGATGCTGATCCCCAGCAATCAGCCAGAGGATGGAAGCAGGTGATTCAGCCCCCTACAGCCAGCTCCTCAGCACCCTGGGGACCTCTTAGACTGTAAGCCTCTCCAGGACGAGGATGCTCATTCTCTTCTCCGTATCCCATGCCTGGCAAATAGTAGGTGCTCAATATTTACTATAGTTAGTGAGTGAATGAATGAGTGAATAGGAGGATCTGGACTGAGGGAGGAAAATGGCATCATGACACCTGATGTATGAGGATTTCATGACCTGGCAAATTGCCTCTGAATTTGCCCGTCTTGTGGCTGAGGGACCCTGGTGTGCCTTGCTTTGCCTGCCACCCCTTCACCCATCCTTCAAGGTCCAGCCCTGACGTCACCCCTCCCCAGAACTCGTTCTGGCCCCGCCCAGCCCTGATAGCTCCTCCCCCGGAAGCCTGCTCTGGCCCCACCTATTCCCCACTCTGTCCCGCCCTGGTGTTGGTTTGACTACACCCTCCTCTCCTGCGGCCTGGCTCTCACCTTTCTAGGTCGTGCGCTGGAGGAGCTCGCAGTCTAGTTGCTTGCCTCTCTTTCTCCACTAGGCTTGGGTCTCTGGGGGCAAGAGTCATGGATTCTCTCCTCAGCGTCCCTGTGCCTGGGAGGAGTTCTGGCACAGATGTGGCATCCTAGCATATGTTGACTGTCCATCTTTCTGACTGCCCACACAGCCCCCTTACCCTCTGTGGAGATAGTGAGAGGCTCAAACCGAGCTGTCCCCCTGTGACACTCCAAGCTGCATGCACACACATCTCCTGCAAGCAGTGCATCCATTAGAAGTAGACCTGTGAGGATGGGCTGTGCATCCTCCCCACTATGGAGAGTTCAGCAGAGGGCAAATGTTCCGTGGAGGTGAGATCTAAACAGAGCATGTCCATCCTGAAAGGATGCAGGCAGGGCAGGTTGCGCTCCAGCAGGACTGACCTTGGGAAGAAGAGGCTGACAAAGCCGCAGCCATGGTTGCTTTTAGATATGCAGCTAATTTGGAATCCAGTGTTAACTCAGCATGATGGGCTCAAGTATCTGTAGTGCTCCTACTGCCAGTGCAAACCCATGGAACTCGCCCAGCAAGGCAGGTTCATCCCCACATACGACCATCTTGATGAGAACTCCAAGCAGGGGTAAGAGTGTGTAATTGTACCAAGCAGATGTCAGTCAGGATCCTTGGCTGGATTTAACTCCTTCCTTGGAGGGTCAGAGGCTGAATCCAAGTACAGAGGCTCCCTGGGGGAGGGACACCAGCATTCACACTGTCCAGGTTTCTCACCAAGAAACTGCTGTGGGAGTAACCAAAGTCACCTGATGCTGACCCAGTGCAGGGTGGGGTTGTCTCTGCACAAGAAACCAACAGTGTGGCACGAACATTAGAAATTATTTTGTTCTCGATTTTGAGAATTAGAGAAGTGGAGATTGGCTTGTATGTGCTGGTAAAAAGAAAATTAAACAGTACAGAAAAATATAAAATAAAATATATGTTTCCTCTCCCTTCTACCTCTAGTCCTTCTTCCCAAAAGTAATCAATGTTAACAGAGTATTGTTTACCTGTCCATGGGGGGAAAAAAGTTAATCCACACTTAAATTTACAAATGAGATCACATCATTTATACCTTACTAATTTCATAGAATAATGTATCTTGGAGATCTTATTGTCACATACAGATCTTTCTCATTTTTAATGCCTATATAGAACTCCATTCTATGGATGTACCATAAATTATCTAGACAGTCCCTAATTGATGTATGATGTATATATATATTTAATTTTTACCATTATAAACAAGGTTATAGTTATGCATTCATGTATTTATAAGGAAAAATTCTACGAATGGACTTTTCTGGTCAAAGGACATGTTCCTTTACATTTTTGATAGCTGTTGCCAAATTGTGCCAACTTACTCTCCAAACAACATTATGCACAAGTGCCTGTTTCTACATATCTTCATCAGTGCAGAGCATTATTAAATTTTAAATTTTCTACCAATGTTATAGACAAAAAATGTATCATCTTGGATTTTAATCACTTTATTAAGTGAGGTTGAATATTTTTTCTATTATTGAGTGAAATTCTCGTAGCAAAATTAACCATTTTAAAATAAAAATTTAGTGACATTTGATACACTGAAAATATTGTACATCTACCGCTTCATCACTTCAAAAGGAAACCCCAGACCCATTAAGCAATTACTTCCCTTCCCCCAATCCTCCCAGCCTCTGGCAACCACCAATCTAATCTGCTTTCTGTGTCTATAAATTTACCTATTCTGTATATTTCATATAAATAGAATCATACAATATATAATCTTTTGTGTGTGGCTTCTTTCACTTACCAGAATTTTTTTGAGGATCATCTACATTATAGAATGTATCAGTAATTCATTTCCTTTTATGACTGAATAATATTCCATTGTACGTGTAAACCACACTTTGTTTATGCATTCATCCGTTCATGGACATCTGGATTGTTTTCATCTTTTGGCTATTATGAACAGTGCTACTATGCACATGCATATATATGTCTTAGATTGAGTACCTGTTTTCAATTATATTGGATACATACCTAGGAGTGGAATTGCTGGGTCATAGGATAATTCTATGTCTTAAGTTTTTGAGAAACTGCCAGACTGTTTTCCACAGTGCTAAACCATTTTACATTCCCACTAGCAATATACAAGAGTTCCAATTTGTCCACATCCTAATCAACACTTGCTATTTTGTTTTCTTATCATTATTATTCATTGTTATAATTATCCTAGTGGTTGTGAAGTGGTATCTCATTGTGGTTTTAAATTGCTTTTCCCTCATGACTAATGATGTTGAGCATCTTTTCATGTGCTTGTTGGCCATCTGTATGTCTTCTTTGGAGAAATGTCTATTTAAGTCCTTTGCTCACTTTTGAGTTGGGTTGTTTGTCTTTTTGTTGTTGAGTTGTAGGAATTATTTTTATATTGGATATATGTTCTAGATATATTCTGGCTACTAGACCCTGTCAGATATATGATTTGAAAATATTTTCTCCCTTTCTGTAGGTTGTCATTTATCTTTATTGATAATGTCCTTTAATGCATAAAAGTCTTTAATTCCAATGAAGTCCAATTTATCTATTTTTACTATTGTTGTTTGTGTTTTTGGTGTCATAGCTAAGAATCCATTGCTAAATCCAATGTCATGAAGATTTATCTCTGTTTTCTTCTAAGAGTTTTATAGTCTTAGCTTTAAATTTTGTTCAGGGATCTATTTTGAGTTTATTTTTTGTATATGGTGTGGGGTAGGAGTCCAAATTCATTATTTGCACCACCATTAGTTGAAGACAGTATTATTTCCCCATGGCACCTTGTCAAGAATTAATTAGCCATGGATGTATGTTTTTTTTTTCTGAGTCTTAATTCTGTTTCATTGGTTTATTCTTATGCCGGTACACACTGTTTTGATTACTGTAGCTTTGTAGTAAGTTTTGAAATTGGAAAATGTGAGTCTTTCAACTTTGGTCTTCTTTTTCAATACTGTTTTGGCTATTTAGGTCTCTTGCAATCCCCTATGAATTTGAGGATTGGCTTTGCCATTTCTGGAAGGGAAAAAAAGGGTCAGTGGAATTTTGACAGGAATTGCATTGAATCTGTAGAATGCTTTAGGAGGTATTACTATCCTAACTATATTGTCTCCCTATCTATGAACATGGTATGTAAAGATGTATGTTTTTGATATATTTATGTTCATTTTTATGTATGTATGAATTATCTATTCATATCATTTGCTGTGTTTTCTAATGAGTTATACTCATTAGAGTTTTCATACTGCTTCATATGTGTTTTTAATACAGAAATAGACCTTTCATCATAGATAGTATAAATATTTTTCCCAATTTGATCTTAGTTGCATGACCTTACGATAGTTTTTTATAGGTACAAGGTGTTGTGTGTGTTTTTTAAATATAGTCAAATATATTATTCTCTACTTTTATGAGTTCTGGGTTTTGTATTCTGCTAGTAAACTTCAATCTAACATTGTAAATAAATTTGCTAAGGTATTATTTTAGTAATTTTATTTTTATATTGATATCATTGCTAACTTTGGAACTTATTTATGTATGATTAATGAGGTAGCTATCCAGTTTTATGGTTTTCCTATGGTTAGCCAGTCCAGACAACCCTCACTGAATAATCCTTTTTTTTTTATTTTTAAAGATTTTATTGGGGAAGGGGAACAGGGCTTTATTGGGGAATCGTGTGTATTTCCAGGACCCATCAGCTCCTTGCGGGAGTTGAACAGGCAACCTTGTTGTTGAGAGCATGCGCTCTAACCAACTGAGCCAGCTGGCCGCCCCACTGAATAATCCATTTTTTAAACACTGAATTAAATGTCATCTTGATGGCATTCTGAATTTATGACATTCTGAATACTGTACTTTGTCATTGTTCTGTTAATGTCTTTTTCATTGTCAAACTGTTGGTTAGATTTTTTTTTTTTTACTTTTCATTTAAAAATAATTATAGGTTCACAGAAAATTGCAAGCATGGTACAGAGAAGTCCCATGTACACCTATCCAGTTTCCCCCAATAGTTGCATCTTACGTACTATAGAGCAATACCAAAACCAGGAAACTGACATTGGTACAATGTTCTGTGCCATTTTATCACACATGTAAATTCATGTAACCACTACCACAATGAAGGTAAGCACCATTCTGTCATCACAACACACCCTCCCCGTACCAACCTTAACCTCTGGTAACCACTAATCTGTTTTCCATATCTATAAATCTGTCATTTTAAGATATTTTATGACCGGAATCATATAGTATGTTATGTTTTGAGATTAGATTTTTTTCACCCACTATAATGCCACTGAGATCCATCCACACTGTTTTATGTGTCAATAGTTCATTCACTTTTATTGCCGAGTAGTATTTTATGGTATGGATATACCACAGTTGGTTTAGCCATACACGTATGTAGGACATTTTGGTTGTTTCCAATTTACTATTAAAAAAAAAAAAAAAAAGCTTCTATGAACATTTGTGTACAGATTTTTGTATGCACATAAAATTTCAGTTCTCTGAGATAAATGCCCAAGAGTATAATTGCTGGACCATATGGTAAGTGTATGTCGTTTGGTTTTTGCTTTTCATTTATTTAAGAAACTACCAAGCTATTTTTTAGAGCAACTGTACCAGTATGAATGAAGTGTAGAAATCTTAACCTCTTTTTACATCCTTTTGCCCTCCTCCATTTATAATTGTCTTAACTATTTCCTCTACACACATGTAGAACCACATCAAACAATTACATAATTTTGCTTCAACCATGGAATACAATTTTTAAAACCCAATAGAAGGAAGATCTATTGAATTCACTCATATTTTTACTTCCTCCCTCATGTTCCAAAATTCCTTCTTTTGTCATTTTCTTTCTATTTAAAGAACTTGCTTTAGGCATTATTTTAAGGTAGGTCTGCTGGTGACAAAATCTCTTAATTTTTCTTCAGCTGAGAATATCTGTTTCCCCTTCATTCCTGAAGGATATTTTCACTGGAATATAGGATTCTGGGTTTTCTTCAGCACTTGAAAAAAACTTGTGCCTCGTCCTTCTGGCCTCCATTGTCTCTGATGAGAAATCTTCTGTCATGTGAACAGTTTTCCTCCTATAGGTAAGGTGTCATATCCCCTGGCTGGTTCCAAGATTTTTGTCTTTCTTTTTTTTCAGTCCTTAACAGTTTGACTATATTTCTCAGTGTGCATTTCTTTGAGTTTATACTGTTTGAGATATACCCAACATGTTGAATCAGTAGGTTTTAGTCTTTTTGCCACATTTAGAAATTTTTCTGCCATTAATTCTTTGAATACTTTTTCAGCCTCAGTCTATTTCTCCTCTCCTTCTAGGACTCTGATGACACAAATGTTAGCTCTTTTGTTATAGTACCACAGGTCCCTGGGGCTCTGGGTTTGTTTTGGGTTTTATTTTCAGTCTATTTTCTTTGTGTTGCTCAGACTTGCTGGTTCCCCCTTCAAGTTTGCTGATTCTTTCTTCTGTCCTTTCTGTTCTCCTATTAAACTCATCCACTGAGTTGTTTATTTTTTATTGTATTTTTCAACTGTAAAATTTCCATTTGGCTCTTCCTTATAGTTTCCACTTCTGTGCTGAGATGTTCTATTTTTTCTTTTTTTTTCAAGTGTGTCTATAATTGCTGATTGAAGCATTTTTATGATGGCTGTTTTTAAAACTGTTAGATAATTCTAACATCCATATCATATTGGTGTTCATGTTTGTTGTTTGGCTTTTCTCAAGTTGAGGTTTTCTTGGTCTTGGTGTGATGAGTGATTTTCAGTTGAGTCCTGGACATTTTTGGATATTATGTTATGAAACTTGGGATCTTATTTAAATCTTGTGTTTCAGCTGGTGTCCTCAGACACCACACTGTTGTGTAGAAGGCAGTGGCAGGTGGGAGTTACCACCTTGTTACTTCCAAGTAGGAACGGAAGTCCAGGTTTTCCACTCAGTCTCCACTGACACCCAGGCTGGAGAGGGGCTCTGTATTACTCTTGGGAGGGGCTTGGCATTCTGGATCCCCACTCAACCTCCTCTGATACCATGGGGTGTGGCCTCCTTACCACCCAACAGGGGAATGAAAGTCCCAGCTCCACATCTGGCCTTCAGTTTGCCCCCCTACTCTGTCTTACAGGCAGAGGTAGGAGTGAGGTCTCAGTTTTTTCTGTGTTATATGGGGTAGAACAGTTATTCTTTAAAAGGTTTTTTTGTGGGTTTTTTGGCTTTTAAAGAGTTCCCCTTTTCTGGCCCTATGATAAGAGAAAGCAGGCTTTTTTTGAAGAGTCTTTTGTTTGCACCCATTAGTGTTTCTGAGTCACCGGCTTCTCCACCGCCCAGTTAGGGATATCTCTCTCTCTCTCTCACACACACACACACACACACACACACACACACACACACACACACGTCTGCCATTTCTCAGGCCCCAAGGTCCCTAACTGGCCTGCTTCATCTCTCCACCTCTCAGAGTCTTACTCGCGTGTGTACATGATGTCCAGGGTTTTCAGCTATCCTTAGCAGGAGGGGTAGGGAAAAGTACGTCCATGCCCTCTTTCTACCAAACTTTTAATTATTGTAGCTATACAGCATGCTTTAAATTTCTAGTTCAGCTAGTCTTCACCCATTACTCTTTTTTTGCAGTATTACCAAACTATTTAATGTGTTCTCGCCAGGTAAACCTCAATATTATATTTTTAAGTTCCAAAATAAGAGTGTAGATATGATTGTTGGTATCTCATCAGCTTTATAGATCACGGAAAATGAGCATCTTTTCAATGTTGAATATCTATTTACCTCTCCAGCAAGGAGGATGCCTTCTAGTGTTTGCCTTCTCAGTATCCCTCAGTAGAGTTATTTCAGGTTTCCTTCATAGGTCATTTGATTTCTTACTGAGTGTGCTCTTAGGTGTTTTATCCCTTTTTTGTAGATATTATAAATGGAACACGTTTCCATATGCCTTCTAACTGTATTATTTGTGTATGGGAATGCTGTTTATTTTTGTATATTAAGTTTTTATTCATCCACTTTAGCACGTTCTCTCAGTATTTCTAATAGGTTTTAATTTGTTCTTGTGCATCTGAGATATCAACTCATATTATGTGTAAATAGTTATATTTTTATGCTCCATTCCAACATTAGCACTCATCCCGTTCTCGTGGCCTTCCAGAAAACTGTTCAGTAATTGTGGTGGTACCTCCTCATCTGGCTCCTGGCTTCAGTCACGGTGCTCTCAGCGTTTCAGCATCAGGTGTGATAGCTTGTTGGATCGCGGTTTGCAATACTTTTCCTTTTTCACTAATGAAGGGGAGAGGATTCATCTATTTCTATTCTTTCTCTTTTCACAGTGTAATAAGCAAGGCATGAATAGCAAAAGCACTTAAACATACAAAAACCTTGCCATCTGGAGATTTTAAAACACTCTCCTAAACAACTATTGGATCAGAAAGAAAATAAAAAGTTGAATCACAATATGTTTAGAGAATAATCTAAACAAGAGCGGAGCTGTATATTAGTCAGAAGCCTTGGAACATGGATCAACTTAAACTAGTTTGAGTAAAAGGGGGGGTTATGACTCACACAACAAAGCAGCAGAAACATCGGGGTGCAGGAGGCCTCGGCACAGGGCCTTGCTTTACCGCCCGTCACCATTTCCCAGAGCAAACACAGCACGGGCCCCCTGCCAGGATACCAGCCCCTTGGCCCAAAGACTGCTTGCGCCCATTGTCTGTGGCGTGTGGTGCCTGTGGGGGAGTAAGGACAGGCTCTCAGGGACACACGGGGTGTGGGGCTCGGGAGGGACCCCCGCGACACAGGCACCCTGGTGTGGGGGCACCGTTGCCACTTGATATCAATAGAAGCTAACGGATTAACGTTTGTGAACGATTTGTTTTTCTTTCATAAATTAAAGCAGCATAGTGACCTCATTCTCACACCAATGTCCTTGTGTATTTTCCTCAGTAGGAGAGGAAGCAGAACAGCTAGTTCCCCCCACCCCAATGCCAAGGTGTGTGGCCCCAGGTCTGAGTGAACCCCAGGGCCTCCCACACTCAATGTCATGTGAGCATCTGTCTCTGAGGGATGGAGGAAACAAGGGGTCTGGTTTCTGTGCCCCTGTTAAGTGCCTACTGTATGCAGTGGCGCTCGGGGTCCCAGGAGCCAGTGGAGGGGCTGGTCCAGACTCATCTCATGCCCCTCCCTCATCCCATACTTCCACAGTAAGGAATAACCTGTGTTTCCTATTACTCCACACCTCATATTCACATTCACCCCACATCCACGCCTCAGTGCCGTTGCATATGTTGTTCTTTCTCCCTGTAATGCTTTTTTCCTGGCAGTCCTCCTCCTTGCAGACACAACTCAAGAGTCTCTTCTTCCATGAAGTGTGTCACGCCCCGCACAAGTGATTCCTCTCTCGGTGCCACCGCACACCTGGTGCCCACCTCTACGCGCTGACCACATCTGTGTCCCTTACCGGACTATAGTCCTTCATTGTTATATGAAATGAATGAATGACTGAATGATGGTGCTTATTATTATGACTAAATGCGATATTAAGGAGCCAGCACCCAGCATTATAGCCACTTCTTCTGATGGGCATGTTACCCTATGTGTATCTGGAGAGCAAACCCCAGAATTGGAGGTAGACCTGCCTAGCACACAGTCAGCCCTCAGTGAATGGCTGGTGTTCACCATGTAAATGGAGGCAGGGTGAGTGGAGGGCCATAGGGACACATGGGGTGCATGACACCCCAGTCTGAACCTCTGTCTTCCTTGCCTTTCTGTTTCCAGGAATCCCCCCAAAGGCAAGAAAAGACTTTTGAACTTCCTTTACAAAAATCTCTTGTTCTTTAGAGGCTTTCATTGTGAGAAGTTGGACAAGCCTGTGGTTTGAAGGCCTCTGTGGCAGCCCCCCACATCTGTCACTCTCTGTGTTGCCCCAAAAGGCTAGAAGACGCCTTCAGATCCCTGAGTTTCTTCACAGAAGCATTTCTTCTTTTATTTAGCTTGGCCTCACATTGTCTTTCTTGGAAAGCATTGCAGATGTTGGGCAAAGTTGGTGCAGGGGATTGGTTTCAAACAATGGCTGCACATTTGTGAGGCATCCCGGCCAGGAATTATAAAGGACCACTTGGGGCTGTGAGGCTTCAGACACCTGTAGGATCTCGGCGTTTGTTCCCAGCAGACAGAGCTAATGTTCAGGCCTTTGGCATATTGTGAACCTGGCATGTCATGGAAAGGCACTGGGACTCGGGGGGCAGGTGGACCCAGGATCCAGGGCCTGTGCTTCTCACTGGTTAGGTGAATGTCAGCTATAAAGTGGGAAGAATGATCCTGCCTTTGAAGGGTGTTGCAGCAACTGAGACAGTGCATTGAAACTCTCTGGGGGCGCACCTGCCTGTATGTGAGGGAGACGCAGACGTGGTGGATTGGAGTCCTGGTTTAAGTCCGGCTCAGCCATTCCTAGCCGAGTGACCTTGGGCAGGTTATTTCTCCTCTTGAGCTCTGAGCCTCCACTTCAGGAAATTGGGGATAATGTAAGTATTAAGTGAGATGTTACCTGAAAAGCTGTAAACATGACATCTGGCACACAGTAATAGTTTGATATGTGTCTGGCTTCCAGAACATCTCAGTAAGTTGTAGTTTTTATTCATTCACTCAGTCTCTCACTCACTTCTTATCATGATAATTATTATTATTTAGATCCGGCAATTAATGGATACTTTATGGGTTTAAAAAGACAGAGGCAACTGTCAATACCAAGTGTTGGCTAGAACACTCACACACTGCTTATTGGAAAGGCAAAGCAGCCCATCCTTTTTGGAAAACAGTTTGGCAGTGTCACAAATATAAGCATCCCCTTCTAGCCATGACTCTGCAATCGTACTGTTAGGTATTTACCCAGGAAGAATGAAAGCTGATGTTCACATAAAAACCTGTATGCAGATGTTTGTAGCAACATTATTCACAATTATCAAAATTTGGAAATGATCCAAATATCCCTCAAATGGAAAAACAAACTTTGGTCCATCTATGCAATGGGATGCTAGTGCAATAAAAAGGAACAAACTATTGATAAATATGAAAACATGGGTGAATCTAAATGCACTATGTTAAAATAAAGATGCCAGACCTAAAAATAAATAAATAAATAACACTGCATATTGTATGCTTGCATTTTTATGACATTCTGTAAGAGAAAAAACTGTAGGGACATAATTGAAAGCAAGGACTCAAACAGATATTTGTACACCCATGTTCATAGCAGCATTATTCACAATAACCAAAAGGTGCAAATAACACAAATGTCCATCAGTAGATAAATGAATAAACCAAATGTTGTATTTACACACAGTAGAATATTATTCAGTCTTAAAAAGGAAGAAACTTATAACACATGCTACAACATGGATGAACCTTGAATATATTATGTTAAGTGAAACAAGCCAGACAAAAAGGACAAATACTATATGATTCCACTTGTATGAACTACCTAGAGTGGTCAAATTCATGGAGACAGAAAGTAGAATAGAGGCTCCCAGGGGCTGGGGGAGAGGAATGGGAACTTACTGTTTAATTGTTACAGAATTCCCATTTGGAATGATGAAAAATAGATTGTGGTGATGGTGCAAAACATTGTGAATATACGTAATGTCATTGAATTGTACACTTAAAAATGATTAAAATGGTCAATTTTATGTTATGTATAGTTTACCACAATGACAAAAACAAAAAAACTATAGGGACAGAGAAAAGATCCGTGATTATCAGAGATTAAGGGTGAGGAGTAGGGTAGGACGAGGGAATTTGGGGGGATGATAGAATTGATGGTCATGGAGATCACATGACTATTCATTTGTACAGAGAACTGTACACCAAAAAGAATGAATTTTACTCTGTGTAAATTTAAAATTAAATTTTAAGAAAAGATAGAGGCATTCCAGCTGAGCTCTGACTCTTCTTGCTGGTTCATTCATGTAGCCCACAATTACTTATTAACCCCACCTGTGCTCTAGGCACACGCTAGGAGCTGCATTCCCAGAACCCTGGGGGTCTCATGGGGTGGATCCCAGGACTGATGAGCAGAAGGAGATGAGAACAATGTGGCCATCTTAGCATAATTTTGATAAAAATCATGTCAGTAAGTTTTCCCTTGGAGACAAGCTCAGGAAACTTTAATAACTTCTCAAGTCATTTTCTAGTTAAGTATGTTTGTGCAGCAACTCTTCACATCTGCCTCCTTTTGTCTGCCTTCCTTTGATGCTCTGGTTTTAAAAACCATCTCTGGTTTTTGTTTGCGTGTTTTGTTACCCCATCCCCACCCCTTGAGCAGGGTTGTTTTAAAACTAGGGAAAACAGCCCATGTTTCGGGGGCTTTCCCGGAGTCTTCTCAGCCTCCCCCAGAGCAGGGGCCAGGGTCTTATCCCCCAGGCCACTGCAGTCAGCCTGCTGTCAGCTGCTCCCAACCATGTTCCCAGAGGTCAGCTAAAAGTCTGTCCAGGGGACTTCCATTCCAGATGGCAGAATAGCACAGCAGGTTTGTTGATACCAACAGCACCACAAACACGTAATGCTTTGCCTTACGACCTTACGACATTACCACAACCTTAGGACATTGCCACGGCTACGTCACTAGGCAATGAGAATTTTTAGTTCCATACCACCATCATGTATGCAGTCTGTTGCTGACGGAAACATGGTTATTTGGCACACGACTGTGGTTCAGTTCTGTGCTATGAAACCAAGAAAGCTGAAGTTCAGAGACACTGAGGACCTTGTCTGAGGCTTGGAACCACCAGGGCTGAGCTGGTTCCCCAGCAAGGCAATGGCTTTCTAGGCAGCAATCGTTCCCCTTCCCTTTGCTTCTGTAGTTCTCCTTGTTACCTCAAATTGTTCTTGTTTTTGCCTTTTTAGACTCATAAAGTATCATGACTCCAAGGGAATCAAGGCACAATAGCTACGAATTTTGAACTAACCTTATTCAACTATAACCCAGCAGCAGAAATGATAGTGAGAGGTGGAGGATGATGGGTACTGGGCAGGGAGTGAGCAGAGAGCAGAGAAGGGCGCATGCATGCAGTGTGGCTGGGAGAGAATATTTCAGAACACAGGAACTGATATGTGATGAAGGGTATGTTGTTGCAGCCTCTGCATACCCTTTCTTTTAATTAGTTGGCTTTTACTTAAAACAGTTCTGAGCTTGGTGCATTAAATAATAATAATTGTAATCATAATAGCCAGCAATAAGCTTTATGCATATTGCATGCCAATTAAAATGCTTGTAGAGTCATACACACACATGCACACACATACACACTGGGTTCAGTTACAAGTGAGAGAGAGACTGGCTTCAACACAAAAGGGGAGGTGCTGGCTGAGGAATCTTAAAGGTCCCAGGCTGTGCTAGCTTCAGGCACTGTGGTGGGATCCAATGGCTAATTAGTGTCCTCAGGATTCTGTCTTCATTTTTTATCTTTTCTTTCCTCCCTCTCCCTCTGGAGTCCAGCCCTCCCTTTAACTCCCAACTCTCTTTCCTCTGTGCTGACCCCTGAAAGGTACAGCTCCTCAGCCAGGCCATAGAAAAGCTGACCTGCCAAGAGACACCACACTCTCCACGGTCATTTCCTTTTCATGATTTTCCAAATGAAAAGCAATTTGTCAGGTTGTGTGTAGAGGCCCCTCACTTGCTGAAGGGCCTCCCTCCCTGGGCGGCCATGCCCCACTCCTCAGAGCTCTTTCAGCAGCGACAGTACTTAAGTCGGTGATCCCAGGACGACCCCAAACCCTCTGCTTTAGACCATGACTGAACAAACGTCCCAGTGAGTGACAAAATGCAATTGTTTCTCTATATCTTCTTCATTCATCAGCCCAAAAGACTGGCAGAGTGTTCAGTATATGCCATGTTGTGAGGGGAACACAGATGAAAATGTTACTACCTGCCCTCAGAATCCACAGTCTAAAGGAAGACATATCTGCAGGAAAAGGTGGGCTCACGAGGCCGTTTTATATAAGAACAATAGGGCCCAGAAAAAAAGCCTTTTAATTTCATAATAAAGAGTGAACAAATATTTCATTGGGACTAAATTTTTAAAATAGAGACCGAAAAATAAACTCACTTTTATAATTTTATTTCATATTTAACAATGTTCAGTTACAGTTACAACCTTGGGAGAATTTTTTTAATGAAAAAAAAGGATTTTTTCTTTTGGGGGTTGCATTTTACCAATAAAGTTGTGTGAAAATACAATAAAGTTTTTCACATTTGAATGTCACATCACGTCAATAAAGACAAGCACCAGTATTCAAGGGTTCCCATAATCAATTTTTCCAAAAGGACTTGCTTGATTTTCTTTTTGTCTGAATCACTCTTTCTTGAAGTGACTATCATGTCCTTATCCTTGGCCAGTGGCTCTTCTCTGGTCATCCCTGGGCTGACTCCTCCAGAGCCAGCCTTGGGTGTGGACGTCTGGGCGTCTGATCCGAGCACTTCTCCAGCATCACTCTCATCAGCTTCATGAAAGTCTGAGTCTTTTAACAAGGTTTGCGGTTTCTCTTGCAATGGATTTGCATTCGATTGTCTACAGTCACAAATAACCTCCTCAAACAGCAGGTGCATTTACAACACACAGGGGTCAGGCAGACACAGCCTAACAAAGACAAAAGACAGGACAGGGCACAGGTGCTAGTGCTAACAAGCAGGTGTGGAGGGGGGGAGGGAGGATGATTTCATAAAGGGGCAGCTTAGCACTATTTCTGTGCTGTGATGTCTTTGGCTTCTCTCCGTGATGCCTCAGATAGTGGATTGTCACATGGGACCTCCCTGCGCAGAGCTTGAGAATGTTTTTTCTCCTGAAACATAAAGCTGATCCATTGCACATTGCAGCCATCAGCTCCTTACACCTTGGCCAATCTCAATCCTCCTGACCCCTTCAGTGAGGCCCCCAAGGTGAAGTCCAAGCTCCTTCTACAGACCACATGCTTCATGAGCTGCCCGGCCTGGCCAGTCTTATTTCTTACTGTTCCCCACTTGCCCCACACTGGTTCACATTTCAGTGGTTTTGTCCCCCTTGACTCCCTGACAGTCATCTCCTCCTTCCAGACCCTGCCCAAGGGTTTCTTCCTCCAGAGTCCTCCCTGCCACTCCACAGCACTGATTCCTCCTTCCTGTGGCCCCACAGGTCTGGTCATGGCCACTGTGTCAACCACATCTGCCTCTTTCACTAGACTCCTCGTTTAACCCCAGGACCAAATATAGAATATTCATTGAATTAAAATGAAGACAGGAAGAAGGAAAAATATCCACCTTTTGGGTCCAGGCAAAGCTGTAGTACTTGAGCCTAAAATTCTCCCCCAATCTCCACTGCCAGAACAATGGGGGTCATTGACCCCACCCCCCAACACTACCTCCACAGGGTGCCCAGGCTGCCCCAAGCCTACATGCACATCAGAGTTACCAGAAGCCCATGAAAACACAGGCTCCCAGACACTACTCCTGGAGACCGCCCTTGGTCGTCTGGGGTGGAGCTCAGAGCGTGCTTTCTATAACAAACCACCCCAGAGGGTGCAGCAGCCTGGCCCACTGTGGACCCATCAGGGTGGTGTCAGATGCCCCCAGTGTACAGCAGCACTGTCAAGTGCCTCCATTTAATTGTGTTTGTTTCCTGGGGCTGCTGTAACAAATCGCCATAAATTTGGTGGCTTAAAACAACACACATTTATTCCCTGATGGTTCTGGAGAGCACAGCCCCAAAACGGGTCTTAAGGTGCTGAAATCAAGGTGTCGTCGGCAGGACTGGTTCCTTCTGGAGGCTCTAGAGGAAATCGTTCCTCTTCTAGCTTCTAGAAAACACCTGCGTCCCTTGGCTTGTGGCTGCATCACTCCAGTCTCTGCTGTCATCATGTACTTTCTTTCTCATAGGACCCCCGTGGTTACAGCGGGTCCACCTGGATAACCCAGCATATCCTCCCATCTCTAGATCTTCCATTTCATCACATTGCAAAGTTCCTGTGGCTGTAGATGTCAGTTTCCCAGCGCTTCCACAACAAAGTGCTGCAAATTTGGTGGCTTAAAACAACCGAAATTTATTTTCTCAGTTCTCCAGACTGGAAGCCCAAAGGTGTCTGCAGGCCCATGCTGCCTCTGAAGGCTCTAGAGGAGGCTGCTTCCTCACTTCTTCCAGCTTCTGGTGGCTCCAGCAATCCTTGGCGTTCCTTGGCTTGTAGCTAAATCACTCTAATTTCTGCCTCTGTCTTCACATGGCTGTCTTTCCTCTGTGTATATCTGTGTGTGTCTCTCTGTCCTTATGAGGACACCAGTCATATCGGATTCAGTACCTACCCTGACCCAATATGACCTCATCTTTACTGATTTCCCCAGCAAAGACCCTGTTTCCACATAAGGTCGCATTCTGAGGTTCTGGGCAGACATGAATTTTGGGGGGACTCTATACCAACCCATACATCCTGTGAGGCAACATTCGCAGGTTCAGGGAACTAAGGCATGGATATTTGGGGGAGGGGGCATTGTTTTGCCTGCCATGTTAATTCTCACCACAATTCGATGAGGAAGGTACAATTATCTCTACTTTATAAGCAAGGAAATCAAGGCGCAAAGTGGGGAATTGACTTGTCCAAGGTCACATAGCTGGTAAGGAGCAGAGCTGGGACTTCAAAAGCCAGGTTTTCTGATATAAGCCCCAGGCTGTCAACACCCCAGCACAGCTATACACCTAAAACAGTGCTCAGAGTAAAAGACAAACTGAGCCCCTAAGCCCCTCCTCACTGTGGGACCCCCAACTAAGTAAGTTCCATCCCTTCCTCAATCGGTCCCTGATCCCAGCTCAGCACAAAGCTACTGTCCTGTGACTACTACAGGGGGGTCGGGGGGTTGACATTTATTGAGCCTTCCCCTATTCCAGCACTTTCACATGTGTCATGTTTTAATTCTCACAAACAGCCCTGAAGTGTCAGTATTATTAGCCCCGTTTTACAGATGAGGAAACTGAGGTTCAGAGATATTCATTGCCTGTCCAGGGCTCATGTTTAATAAATGTCCAGGCCTGGTCTTGAACTTGGGCCTGCTGGATGACAAGCCTGGGCCCCTGGTGGTCCTGTGAGCTTGGTCATGTGTTGCTGAATCTCTGCACACCCCTCCCTGGAGACTGTGTGCACAACTGGCACGGGGCAGGGTGGGTCAGCTGACAGCCAGCTCCAGGGCAGGCCGTGTCCCAGAAAGCCTCCACCCGTGCGACAGGTGGCCCCATGGCACCACGTCTTTGGCGTTTGCTCAGTGGACACCAGGGAAGCCCCAGATGCTCAGCTGTCCTGCTCCTTTGAAGTCCATGCCAAGCAGCCTGGGTGGGAGCCCAGAGTACTAGCAGGCAAGGGGAGAGAGCCCCTCGGGGTAGAGCCGTATCCTGGGCGGGTGTCACTGAGAGCCAAGTGCAGCTTAATATGACTTCAGCTCAGCTGATTCCCTCAGCCCTTGCCAGAGACCCCAGGGCTTGTAATTCCAGCCCTACTACTGTCCAGCTTGTAACCTTGGGAGTCACTCGTCTCTCTGGGCCTCAGTTTCCCCATTTGTAACCTGAGAGAATAAGGCTGCCGTCATATTTTCTCCCTGTCAAGATGGGCAAAGGAACCTGCGAGCTGAGTTTTTAGCAAGAAACGCTAGCTCAGCTCATTTTCTTTTTCTCCAAAGATGTGAACCTTCAGGCCATATGGTCCTTTGAACAGCCCGGACACTCTGTGTAGGCCAGAACACCAGGCTTTTGAAATGAATTTATCTCTACCAAGGTGGGCAGGCAGGGTGGTGGCAGGTCCTCCCCACTCGTTGGCACCCTGGGGAAAAGAGGGAAGAGAGTCTTGATCCACGGTTATCAGTCCGTGTCACCGTGCATTTGTGCTTGTCCCACATCATCATCCAACTGGTGCCGAGGCATCTTCTGAGCAAACTATTTGAGCCCCATTCAACGAATCATTTTACTATACGACAACACACGGCTGAGAATTATAAGACCTGAGTTTGGGCTGTTTTCAGTCACACACCCACTGTGAGTCCTCAGGCTCTTGTCCTCTCTGAGCCTCTGTTTCCTCCGCAAAATGCACGTGCCCCAGGAAATGGTTCCAAGCCTCCAGTGGGACAATGGGGGGCGAGCCTTGGAACGTTCTGTGAGGCACAGAGTTGTGATGATTGCAGTGCTGTGCTCGGGCTCCCGGAGTGTTTCTCTTGTGCCCGGACGCTGCTGGCACACTGCAAACTCACATTTTGTTTCCTTCCTTGCATGGACCCTTCGCTGGGTCTTGCTCTTCTAAAGTGTCATCTTCTGAACCGTCAATGCGGCTGTGTGCAGGAGGGATCTCACTGACACATGCAGGTGGTAAAAAGCCACTGTGTGGCTGTGACCCGTCCTGGGAGCTGCTTTTAGGCTGCGGTGGCAGCAGGTGAGAGGGCGGTAGGGGCTGAGGGCCCCAGCACGCTGCCGTCCTGCTTGGCTTGTGTGCATGTGGTCTGCCCCCATGGGGTCCAGCTCCGTTTGGGCCTGTCACCCTAGGCTGGCATACTTTGTGAAAGCTCCTTCGTGCAGCTGAAGTTCAGCCTTGTTTACTGCCTATTCGTAGCTCTCTCGACATCTGGTTTGGATACCTGGATTTGGCACGTGCCAAGGACACATTGCTTTGGGTCCAGGTGGGCTTCTGTTTGACAAATCGATGTTACTTTAGTTCTTTGAGACTGAAGCTTTCCTGACCACCTTTCTTCCAAACCTTGCTTATGTGGGGCAGAAAACATTCTAAAATTTATTTAGGTCAGAAGAGCTTTCCTGAAATAAATGAGGAGAAGCCAAATGACCAAGCTCGGGACCTCAGTCCCCAAGCCTCATGCAGACAAGCAGATCCCACGGGCCACCCACCTCGCGTGGGGACAGTGCTTCCTTAGTCATGGCCAAGGCCACATCCTGGCAGTCGTCTTCTTGTTGGATTAGTGATCTGATTCCAGAGAAAGGTAGAAGAGGCAGGTGACGTGCTGTCAGAGGCCCGGAGAGAGGGGCTGAGGTCCTGACGGGGGTTGGGGCTTCTCCCCACCTGTTTCAGGAAGGACAGTCAGAACTGCTGTGTGGACGAGCATCAGCTGCGCTGTCTGTGCTCCGCCACCTGTGGCCTTATATCACAGTCAGAAGGCAGAGAACTTGTCCTTGCCACTCGTTTGTGCTTCTACGTACATTAAAAATTGCCCATGTTCTGACAGTTAGTCATTGGGTGGTTCTGCTTGTGGGATGGGCCTCTGAACAGTCTGGTTTGCATTCTTTTTGTTTGTTTGTTTTTATGGTGTGTCCCGTAGATGCAATTTCTTTAATGTCTTAGAAGAGAGATGGATGTGGGTGTGTTGTTGGAAAGATATGAGATGAATGTGCCCTGAGACTCCTGAGTGACAGAGTATGATGCTGCACAAATGCTGGCTCAGCCTCTGAGGCAGGTTCTGTTTTTTAACAGCTGTATGAGATATAATTCACTTACAGCCGCCCATTTAAAGTGCACACTTCAATGGTTTTTAGTATATTCAGAGCTGTACATCCAACACCACAATACATTTTAGAACAGTTCATCAGCCTGAAAAGAAACTCTACACCATTAGTGGTCACCTACCATTTCCCCTGAAACCCTTCAGTCCCAGGCAACCACAAATTTACTTTCTGTCTCTATAAGGTCTCCTGTTCTAGACTTGTCATGTGAATGGAGTCATATAGAATGTGGTGTTTTGTGTCTAACTCTTTCTACTTAGTATCATGTTTTCAAGGTTTGTCCATGTTGTAGCCTGTCTCAGTGCTTCATTCCTTTTCATTGCCAAATAATATCCCACCGTGTGGACATACCACCTTTTATTTACCCATTCATCCGTTGGTGGACATTTGGGTTATTGCTCCTTTTGGCTGTGGTGAATAATGTTGCTATGAGCATTTGTGTACAAGTTTTGTGTGGGCATATGTTTCATTTCTCTTGGGTAAATTCCTAGGAGTGGAACTGCTGGGTCGTATAGTCACTCTATATCTACTGAATAAGAGATAGCAGCCACCATGACATGGCCCACGGGTGGTCCAGGGGACACATAGCATGGGGAGGCCTGCAGGGCCCTCTGTGGAGCTGTCTCTGCCCTCACAACTCCCTGTGCATTTTGTGGGGGGACAGGCTGGGGGTCTGTGCTGCAAGATCCTGGGGAGGACAATTGGTTAGAATGGATGGTCTCAGCACTTCCTCTACATGGCTACACCCTGTACCTGGGAAGGAAACACCTCTGGCCAGGGAGCACAGTGCATGCCTGAAGTGCAGAAACAGGTGACCTCCGCAGAGCAGCACACCTCCTGGCTCCTTGCTGCCCTCTTCGAGCTGGTCATAGCTAAAACGACCACACGTCCCACAGTTTGGGCACAGTTCCAATTTATGTTTGGTCTTCCCACATAGTTATTAATCAGCCCTTTAAAATATCTTGGTTTGGATGATAAATGATACTGTGCCCCAGTCATAAAGCAAAGGCTGGGGTGAGAATGTTTATAGGGCCCAAACTGTGTGCCCGGAACCCGAGGCCAGACTTCCTGCTCTCCAGTTGCACTGACAGGGAGAACTGAACTTGCACTTCAGAATTCTCAAAGATTCAGCAGATGTAGTCTCGGTTCCACAAATCCACCCATGATCACAGCAGTTGGTAGGACTCTTGGCCTCCGCGAGCTCCCACAGCTGAGAGGCCTTCTCTTGTAGCCTTTGAGATTAGCCCCAATGCAGAGCTTACCGGGGTCTTAGCGGGGCAGCCCAGCTCTACTTCAGAAAGGGTCAGGAGGGCCAACATGGCTGTCCCTGCCCATGCCACTTGTGTGTGCCCGTCCACTCACTCGAGGGTGTGATCAGCCTTGTTTATTCACACCCACTTTGGGCTCACCGGGGCCTCAAGGAGAAGCCATGTGATGTGCAGCTCCTTGCCACTCACCTGTCACGAAATGATGACTAAAACTTCTCTGGGGGAACCCACAAACAAAAGGGGAAGGCACTTCCATATGCAAGGGAATTATGGTTCACATTTAACTGATACAAATCCAGCTATGACTAGGGGCAGGACAGGGACATCCAAGTGGAGTAGAGCAAATAAAAGAGGGAAGTTATTTAAACAGTGCCAGCAGGTCCCCTGTGTGGGGAGGATGACACTCTGCACCCCGCTCTTCCCATGGGCATCAGCTCCTGGGAGCCATTGTGAACGTCTGACCATTGAGTGATGGATGACGTTTCCATACAGCTTATCCTTTAAATGCAAACTGAAGAATCACTATGGCCAAATGCAGGTGTTGCCTTGTGTTCTCTTTGTGTAGCTGTCGCAACGCGGGAGAGTGCAACAAAATCTCCGTGCAGAAGGGGAGTGGGCTTCCTGGAGGAGGAGACCCAGATCTTCTTAGGAAGAGGAGTGGGACTTTGCTAGGTAGAGAAAGAGGGAGGGGCTTCCAGGCAGCAGACACTTTGCAAAGCCAGCACTGAAGCAGTGGTGTTGTGGGAAAAATAGGTGAGGCTGGCCTTGAATGCCTTGGTAAAGAATGTGAATTTTAGCTGTTGGTTAGTGATTCCCAAATGAGAGTCCCTGGAACACCTGACTCGAGATGCTGCTGGGACAAAGGGTTCCACAGTTATACAAGTTTGGGAAATCTTACATGCAACCTATCCCCCCCAAATCCCCACTTTGGACAGTAGAAAGGGATGTTGTCACACTAAAGGCCCCGAGTAGTCCTGCAGCAAACATGCTTTTTGACTGATTACTCTGGGCTTCCCTTAAACCATATTGTAGCCTTTGTGCTCTGCAGGAAGTATGGCTTAACCAATAGGGAGCCACTGCAGACAGATTCGGATGGCAGATGGGATGGCTGGGCCATGCTGGAGGCAGGGAGACCACCAGGTGTCTGGCCATGGCTATATCAGAGGGTCCATTTCAGTAGCTACCTGAAAGGACCCAGAAGGCATCACCCAGAGAGAACGGGGGAAACAAGCGAGAAGGCAGTGGCTGCCTATAGGCTCTGCTGATGCCTCTAAGCATCACAAGCCTCCCTCCTCCACAGCTGTCAGCAGCCAAGGTCCCCAGGGTCCTTCTGAGGCCTTGGAAAGAGCAGTTGAAGGCTTCTTACTGCCAGTATGTTTACATTCAGTAAGCGAAGGTCATATATCCTGAGCTGATTCCCTCAAGGCTCCAGAGGACACCTGCTTCCAACAGGGCACATCTCTTTCGAGAAGAAGGCAAACATAAGATGAAATGAGTACACCCCCGTGCCACCCCAACCGCTCAGCAGAGTGGAGACCTGAACCTCCCAGGGGGTTATTAGAACTGGCATGAGAAACTCTTTTTGCATTTTAACCAGGCCTGCTCGTTGGCAGGAGGCTTCCATTTCAGGGTCTCTGAATAATTATCTGTAAAGTGGGTTTTGGGCCAGGGAGCACGTGAGACTCCGAGACAGGGAACTGTATATCCTGCTGCAACTTATGGACTCCCACAGGGGAGCCTCAGAGAAGCAGCAAAGCTCCCTAAGAATGAGTCTAGGGGAAAAGTGCAGAGTGAAGGTGTGGGTGTGGGTGGGCAGGGAACAGGGAGGGTTTCTGCATTGTTCTGTTTTCAAAGTCGGGAGGACGCCTTGCAGGCAGATTGCTTACAGCTCATTGTTTTCTATCCTTCTGTTTTCTGTAAGGCCACCAGGGCCTCCACAGACCCACTTCTTCCCCTGCGTGTGAAAGCCAGAGACAGGAGGGTACATTCAGCTAGGATGCTGGGAGCTGAGGCGGTCCCACTGTGCATTCAGTCATCCAGTCACTCATCGTGTGCTTACTGAGTGTGTACTTGGCCCGATATTTGTATTTGTATTGGGGATAAAAGGTAAACAGTACTGGGCCTCCAGGAGGGGAGGCTGATAAGTAAACCCCAAAATACAGTCCCTGAGAAAATGGATTTGACGAAGCTATGCCCACTGCGCACGGTTCCCCCAGGGCGCCCCCTAGAGGTCATGGGCGGCGGGCAGAGGAGGGCTGATGCTGGCTGGGGCTGAGTTTGAGGAGAGAAATAGTGTGATCTAGGTGAGGAGTCTGCACGTACAAATGTGCGAGGCCTCAATGAACAGCGTCTTCGAGAGCCCTGCGTGGTTCAATTTGAACAGGGCTTGAAAGCTGAAGGGCATGCAGAAGGACAGGAAGCAGGGAGGTGGGGAGTCCAGGCCCAGGAGTCGGGGCTTGAGCACCAGGCTAAGGAGGGTGGCTTTTGTCCAGGAGGCCGTCTACAGGGAGCTATCAAAGGTTCTTGGACAGGCTTGTTGTGACAGTCAGCACCAAGATAGATACAATGAAAGAGAAAAGAGGGATTGGGTGATGGCAGTTCCAGAGAGGATGAGAGGAGAAGCCGGGATGTGGAGGGAGCGGACAGCAGGAGAAGCTGAGCAGAGGTCAGCACCAGAGCCAGGGTCTAAGGGCAAAAGCTAGGTCTGCCTGTGCACATCTATGGCACCTATTTTCATAGTAAACAATGGCAGCCACTGAATGTCTGATGATAAGGAGGAATGGCCAAGTAAATTATAGAGCAGAGTATGGAACCGTTACACATTATGTCAGAAGAATGCCATCTCACTCACAGCCATATGGAGTATGAGTCTCACGTCTCCCGGGCTTCTCCCTACCCAGGAAAAGAGCCCCAGCCTCTCCTGCTCCTGGAGCCCACGGCTGCCTCTCAGAGAGTCCTGTTAGGACAGGTTTGGGAGATGGGAGAACCCACTCGTGCAGCTGACATTTCCCTCCCCTGGGACATGGGCACCCCAAATCTCAGTGACTGTGAGGGCAGGAAGTTCAGGGAGGAAAGCAGACCCTCACTTCATCATACATCCCTCCACACATGCCCACACGTCTTCATGTCAACAGGCTGGAAGGAAATGCCCAAAAATGGAAATATTTGTGCTAGGTTGGTGGGATAGTGGGTGGGTCTTATTCCTAAACTTTTCTGGAATAACATGTTGTCTTTTTAATAATAATATTGAAAAAACACAGCCCCACACACAAAGCCCTCGTTGCATACAAATGCAGTGTTTGCAGCCTGCCAGGTGAGCTTGCATTTTTCCAGCTCCACTATTGCAGCTATAAATGAGTAAACCCCATGCACCTTGCTTTCTTCTGCCTTGATACAAAGTGGTCAGAACACATGGATTTTAATTTTCCCAGAAATGTCAGGTTGATTATAAATGTAGGAGAAATGGGTACAACATTATATGCAATCCAGGCTGAAATGTCAGCCGCTGAGGGCACTCTGCTCCCGTGGTACTGTCTTCCCCGCGGTGCCTTTGGGGGCGGGTGTGGGTGAGCCCAGCTCTGGCCTCTGGGGAGCGGCCACAATGGGTTTGCCATTTCCTGCTTCAGGTCACTCTCTGAACACAGGTGTGAGTAGTATGAAGCCAAGAAGTTCAGTCCACAGACAGCAAATCACCCATCTGCGGGGAGTTCAGAGGAAAGCCCCAACGTAACTTCTGGACGCGGACATTCAGGTGGGTCCAAGCTGCTCTGAGGAGAGCAGGGAGAGTGTAGCTGTCCAGGTTCCGTGCCCGTCCACCCTCAGGGCTCCTGTAGGCCCGAGAATCTGGGGCAGCTTGGGCTCACGTCACCTGGAAGAGTAAAGAGCCAGGACACTGAGCAGGACCAGCACAGATATTTCCATTTGGGAACATTTGCTTCCAGCTTATTGACACAAAGACATGTGGACATGTGGACAGGGATGGCATGTGATAAAGTGGGAGGTTGCTTTCCTCCCTGAACTTCCTGCCCCCACAGGTCACTGAGATGTAGGGCATCCATGGCCCATGTGATAGACATGTCAGCAAAGCAAAGGGGTCCCCCCACCTTGCACCCTTGTCCCGACAGGAGACTGAGAGGCAACTGTGGGCTCCAGGAGCAGGAGGGGCTAGGGCTCTGTTCCTGGTCAAGGGGAGTCCTGGGGATGGTGAGGCTCACATCCCATATGGCTGTGGGAGGTGGGACAGGACCCATTGCTGTGGGCTCCAGGACCACCCCCCACCCCAAGCACTTGTTCCCTGGGCTGTAGGCACAAGTCCAGCCACCAGTGGGCAGCCACAGAGGCTCCACCCCATCAGAAGCCACTCAGGATTTAGGGACCGTGCCCCAGTGGGGAGTGGGATAGGCACCCCAGTCAGCCTGGGTCTGGTGGGGGTGAGGGGAGAAGACTGGACACATATCAGGAACACAAGTCTCTCTAGCCAGTCTCTTCCTCATAACAGACTTTACCAAGTTTTCTTTTGTCGTGGGACAAGGGGTGGAGGCAGGTGGCTCCAAGCACCAGACTGTGCTGGAACATTCCCACTGTGGTCAGTGCACGAGGCTGGGCTACTGTCACATGGGCACAGGATGGGCCCCTGCTGCGCGCCCCCAGTGAGCACCCACTGTGACTCAGGGGGTCACGGCCCCTGGAGACTCCTTCCCTGATCAGACACACTGCAGCCTTGCCTCCCACCAGCTGGTTGCCACATCCCACTGAGCCGTGGTTTCCCCATCCACAAACCCTGACTTCAGAAGGTGGGTATAGAATCAGCCAGCAGAGAGGGGAGATGAAGGGACACTGGGCCCTGAACGGTGTGCGTGACCTGTCTGCTCGGTCTGGGGTCACTTGGGCCCCTAGGAAGGACTTCACTCAGAGCCGTTCACTCGTCTCCATCATGCTGGGTGAGGGCTCAGGGGAGCACAGAGAGAAGGCAGCCTTTGAAAAGCTGTGGCCTTGTTTACAACCCTGATGAACCTCTCCAGGATTTCCTGAGGGTTCGTCTCATGTCAAGACTGAGGAGGCAACACCTCGTGAAAACTGGTTTATGAGGAAACAGGCAGGCAGGTGGGGGCAGGGAGGGGGCTGCGTTAGAAGCCTCACTAGTTGGCTAACTGTAGTCACCAGCTCAGTGTTTGATGTGTCTGGATTGACACCGCTCTCATCATTAATAACAACTTTTATTTCTAAAAAACACCTTCCTCCTGACCCTGCCTCTAGGTCTTCTCACCTCATTTCCCTTTCAGAGGTGAGGGGCCTCTGCAGAGAGGTGAGATCTGCCTGGGGACATTCTAAAGTGTACAATTTAGTGGCAGTTAGAACATTCGCAGTGTTGTAAACTATCACCACTATCTAGTTCCAGAACTTTTTAGTAGCCCTGCAGGGAAATCCAGCACATTTAGTAGTCACTCCCCATCCTCCCCTCCCCCAGACCCTGGCAACCACAATCTGCCTGTTGTCTCCACAGATTCACCTATTCTGGTCATTTTATAAAAATGGATCCATACAGTACGTGACCTTCTGTGCTGGCTCCTCTCACCGGAGCATAATGTCTCGGAGGTTCAGCCATGGTGTAGCCTGAGTCAGCACTTCATTCCCTTTGCCTGAATAACATTCTGTTGTCTGGATACGCAGGTATCCCCTGCTTTTCGAAAGTTCGCATTACGCCACTTTGCTTTTATGAAAGACCTACCTTATCACCTGTGTTTGTTATCCAAAAGAACTCTGAAGAGGATTTTTCGCTTTTATGGGGAAAAGGCAAAAAGTGAAGATAGTGTACAGCATTTGTGTTGCAGCAGCCCTTCCAGAGGCCGCTCGCACCCGCGGGGAGGCACAGTGGCCCACCCAGCTCCTTCCCAGGAACCTCTGAGCATCTCAGCATCAGGCCCCAGGCTTCGAGCTGCGTCTGTGACCATCTGTGCTTTATCTCGGTTTATTTTGTGCATTCCTGCTTTTACTACATGTTAGTGTTACTTTAGGTTTTATGTATTATTTGGTGTGATTTGGTCCGTTATTTTGTGGGTCTGGGAGCTCTCACATTGTTTGTAGAAATCTGATCAGGTGGGGCAGGGGTGAGGCAGGGCCAGCCCTTGTGGGAAGAGCTGGTTCCAGCTGGAGGGGAGCATTATTAGGCCTAGAGCACTGAGCGGTTCTCAAAGCGGGGTCCCCAGACCAGCAGCAGTACCACCACCACCCTAGGAAGGTTCCCAAAATTAGAAATGCAAATTATTCAGACCCAACTAGATGGGGGTGGGGTTGCGGGAGCAGCGATCTGTGCCTTAATAAGTCTGCAAGGTAATTCTGATGCATCACAAGTTTGAGAACCCCTGCACCAGAGGCAAACAGCCCTGATCAGAGACCCCTGGCTCCTGTCAGCTTTCAGGGGCAAGGCTAGATGCTGAGCCCAGCTGTCTGGCGAGGACTTTCCCTCCCAGGTCTACACTGCGTGTGCCCCCCTCTCCGTCTGTCCTCCTCCCCCTTCCTCAACCCCTGCAGGCCCTGGTTACCAGCTGGAATCACTTTACTTCCCGGCCAGCCAAGGAGCCATGCTGCCCTGAATCACAGCAGACATGCATCCCCCTTCCGGCCCTCTTGCCTAAGAGGCCTCCAGAAGGGGCAGGGGTAGTGGCCCAGTGATAGAGGTGGTTCCAAACCCTTGTAGCCCGCTGGGCTTCTCCATCTGCTGTCCCCCCGAGTCCTGGATCTGAGTTCTTTTTTCCATTCCATACTCCTCTGGGAATCAAGGCCCCATGCCTACTTCCTGGGAGTGGAGGGAGCTTAATTAAGACTACACTGAGAGGGGGGTTCACACAGTGTGAGGGATATAAATGATAAATGTCTAAGTTTTGCTTTGTCTTGTGCACCTGAAACTAATTAATAAAAAAAAAAAAAAAAAAAAAAAGACTACACTGATACCTAAAGGGGGTTACAGCTCTCATAAGACTCAGTGAAGCCCAGGGTACCACCAATTGGCATAGCCCCTCCCCCTGACTTTTTGAGCTGGCCTGGGCCCTCACAGGGTCCTTGAGTCTAGTCACCAGTGGGGTATCCGTGCCCCCTGCTCAGATCCCCACTTCTTCAAGGTGACATCCTCTCCCGTTAGTCCCCCTGTCATGAGAAGCAGGGAGCAGGTGGGGTTCCCAGCTTTAACCTCTTTCCATTATGATGGCATAAACTCTAGACCTGCATAGAATTCTCAAAAGAACAGATTCAGAAACAAACAAAACAGGAAGTTGACCATTTTTTGAACTTTTCATTCCCACCCTAGTAACTCAACTTTCCCCCCAGGCAAGGTGGGTACCTCTGACCAGGAGCTGCAGTGCTCACTGGCCTCAAACAGCCGGAATTATGGCACTGCCCCTGTCAGCTGTGTGACTTTGAGCAGAAACCCAACCTCTCTGGGCTTCTGCCTCTCAGCTTGAAAGCCCAGTACCACAGGAGCTATGCCGAACCATATTCTCCTCTGAGAAGACTCCCGTGTAGTTGAAGGCCCAAAACAGGCGTCTCTGTGTTGGTCAGACCACGTCACTGGGACACTCAGTGTCAAGACTGTGCCACCCTCAGGAAGCCCCTGGAATCCCCACGGGAGAGGGAAAGTGCCAATTTGATCAAAGAAATCCAGGCCAGGGCACCCTTCGTTTGGTTAGTGCTGGAGAGGTGATACTCACCTTTCTGGGCAATGTGAGGGACTTCCCAAGTAATTATTAAGCCAGGCACCTTTTCATGTGGCTCCTGTAGGTGCTAACCTCCCAGTAAGAGGACCTTCACCGTATCTGTCTGGGGGCAGCAAGGGGAGCCTGCTATGTGGAGGGTCGGTAGGGCAAGCTGGCAGCCCCCACCATGGCCCCCACACTTCCCCGCTTGCCTAAGTCCTGATGAGCACTGGCTGCAGCCCTCCTGTCCCGGCTCTCCAGGTTAAAGGGGCCTGGAAAAGTCACCTCCGAACGATCTCTTGAAGGCAGCATCAGCAGGACAGATGGTTTGAGTTGATGAGTGAGGGGCTGGGCGGGGGCAGAGCCCGGTCTGCTCTCAGGTGAAAAATCAGAAACGTAATGTGAAATCACCCTATTTCATAGCATTGGTCACAGATTGGAGTGGGTCTAGCCAGACATGGCTGCGCCGCCTCAGGGTTCGGTTTCTGCCCTGTTCGCCCTGGTCCCCGTCGCCCCTGCTTCACACATTTATGTATATATCCTTACCAGGACATTCAGGAAGGAACCGCTGGAGTCCACGCCTCTGTAGCTGCAGCCTCAGTTCCTATCCCCGTGTGTCCTCCCTCCCACCAGGGCTGGTTCTGGAACATGCCGCAGACCTGGGCCTTCTTGCTGGCCATCCATGCTGTCGCCTCAGCCAGGGCTGGCACCCAGCACTTCCTGTTAAGGCCTAGCTAAAATGTCACTTTCATTCACTCCTGGTTTTCAAAATGTTGGGAAAAAATGTTTTGGTGTAAAAAATTAATACATTACAGTAAAAATAATGAATAATGAATGAAATTAACTGCAACTGCAAAATCAAAATTTGGAACTTACGATCACATGTGATGGGTGGCAACATTTTTTTCTCTTTAGGCGAAAGCAAATAGGAGAGAAATACAAAAGCAAACAGGGAAATGAAACGCACCAAAATTAGCGCGTGCCCTGGAACTCCAAGGATGTTAACTTTTACAAGGCTGCACTAGAGTGCCCACTCCCCACGCCAGGTCACACCTCAGTGCCCACTCTGGGTTCCCCTCACCCAGGTCGCCTGCCACCCAGGTCACAGTCCCATCCATGGGCTCTGGGCAGCATGTGACCTGTCAACCTTCCCCTGCTCTCAAAGACCCCTTTCCTCAGGAACTACCGATAACAAGTATTGTGGTTCCTCAGTGGAAAAAGGGTTTTGGCAAGAAAAAAGCCAAAAATAGAATTTTCTATCCACCAAAGAGTGGCATGTGCATACAGTTAGTCACAGTTCACAGAGCAATTTTGTATCAATTATATTATTTGGGGGTCGGATTGGAAGCAGTGCGGGTTCAGGAGCAAACCCTGGGTGAGAGTCTGTAGAGCTGGGTTCCAATTTCGACCTGAGGCTGTGGGGCTTCCCTGAGCTTCAGTTTGCCCGTCTATAAAATAAGCAGGTTGGATTAGATGGGTGGTTTTTTTTTTCCTTGTTTCATTTTACTTTTCATAGTCCTAGTTTTTTTCTCTATTAATTATAGGAGTAACACGTGATTTCTTCCTTATTGTTGTAGTCTGTTTGAGCTACTATAACAGAATACCATAAACTAGGTGGCTTATAAACAACAGACATTTATTTCTCACAGTTTTATAGCCTGAGAAGTCCAAGATCAAGAGGCCAGCAGATTGGGTATCTGGTGAGGGCCCACTTCCTGATTCACTGACGGCTGCGTCCTCACATGACAGACAAAGGGGCAAGGGAGCTCCCTGGGGCCCTTTTATAAGGGCACTAATACCATTCATGGGGCTCCACCCTCATGACCTAGTCACCTCCCAAAGGTCCCTCCTCCTAATACCTGGGAGGTTAGGTTTTAACATATGAATCTGGGGGGAACACAACTATTCAGTCTATGGCACTTATTGTAAAAATATAAACAATACCAAAGTGTGTAGAACAAAATGTCAGAGTCCACCTTCATCCCTGCAGGGTTGCTCTCCTCAGAGGTCCCACAATTACCAGCTTAATGTGGGTCTCTCCAGGCCTTTTTCTATACATTTATATACACATATGTGCACAGTGCATAGAGTTTTGTTGAATATTTTTACATTTTTTTCACATTTCTAATACCAGTGCCTAGAATAGTACATACTAGTTACTTGTCAAATTTTTGTTGCATGGTTAAATTAATATTTTTTTAAGTTTTGAAAATATAAATAATAAAAATATAAAAATAAGTGAGTTTTTTCTTTAACTGAAGGCTTTCTCTTAGAGATCTTCCTTACTTTGTTTTTGGCTGCCGCATAGATGTATAATAACTTAATCAAAGCTTCCCTCGTACAGGTTCACAGTCTATCATCCAATCCTTTTGGGGCTTGATGTGTGCAGAATTCTAAGTTGTTCCATTTTTGAAAGGTAATATCGTGTAAGTGCGGGCAGTCCCCGCAACCAGGCACGCTGACGTTTCTGCAGGAAAATGAATGTATAACGGTCCGTAAGTAGGATAAAGAAAGTCTACAAAGTGCCACGCATTGGGCAGTGTGCCTCCACATGCTCCTGCCGCGATGGGCGAGACTCTGCTTCGAGCTTTTGGGATGCAGAACAGGGCAGGTGTGGGCCTCTGCACGCGGTCCCTTGCACATGCAGGCCTGTTGGGCAAACTTGGCTGAGACTGGGTCTCCCCACGTCTGTGTCCTCTGTCTCCCCTTCCTCCCCACCACTCACAGCCTCCACTCATCTGGCCTTTGAGAGCTGGCAATGAGCGGAGTGCAATGAGGGGACTCGGGAGGGCAGCCTGTCCCGAGAGGCACGGAACCAAAGGCACCAAAAAATGCTTTCAGGCCGTCAGGAGCTCCTCCAGACTGTAGGTGTCCTGCGAGCTCCCTCCCAGCCCCACCCAACCCCCCCGTCAGATTTGCAGGCTGCTTATTCTCATCTTTACAGGGAGACTTCTCTCATCCCCATGGCTGCCCTTTCCCTCTGGGGTGAGCAGTAATTACCCCCAGCTCTGACCCTCCCTTTGGCACAGTTTTTACCATTTGGATCTCTCTGGATTTGCCAAAGACCATTGCAAGCTGGCTCCCAGCCCTCCCTTCTCGTTCCCTCCCTCCACACAGTCATCTCTGGCACCCTTTCTTCTGAGGCACAGGTCCGGTGGTGGTATTTTCCTACTTGATGAGGCCCACTTGCCGTGAGGCGGTGACAGTGGGCTTCGGGGGTGCGTGAACACCCTGCGCTGGAGCAGACGGGGTGTGTGGGCACATGTGCGTGGTCCAAGGGCTCCACAAAGCCATTAAACACCCTGGAGGGTTAACACTGTGGATAGTGGGGAAGGCCCTTCTCAGTCCGGCTTTGCCTGCCTCTCCACTGTCTTCTCTGCCCTGTGTCACAGGCCCCAGACTCCTGCCACATGCACAAGATCACTGGTTGTCCCCCAGAACCATCCTCTCCTTTGGCTGGCCTGCCCTTCCCTCAGCTCTGCCTGTCTGCTTTCCCTACACCCCCTGATGTAGCCGCCCCAAAGGCTCTCACCATCCACAGATGACATGGGACGTCCACTGCTGCAGGTGAGAGATGAGCAGTGCTGGGGGCTTCTGCAGGCAAGAGGCTATGGCCTGGCCCAGGAGGAGGGGCACCAGGGAGGTGGGGTAGATTGGGGACAGGCGCCCAGGGAGGTTAGGCAGTAGTCATAGGACCGGATGGCTGATGACAGGGGTGAAGGAAAGGAGTGAATTTAAGACAATTGAGATTTCTGGCTTCACTGTGACTTGATGTGAGCAAATTCGTCGCAGGACTGACTGCCCGATGCTTCAGGGCTCATTCTCTGGCAGCTGTGGGGGTAACTCAGCCCCTTGGAGGTGGGGGGCAGAATTTTGCTTCTTGAACACCACGATATCCATCCCTGCCTCACCAGAGGATGGAGGAGTGCACCCCCTTTGCATGGTTCCATGTTTGAGGGACAGAGGCAGTGTCGAGTCTGACAGATGTGAGACATCAGCCCATTATAGGATCCTGTTCGTTCACATTGTGTCATAACAGTGGCTTTCCTCGAGGGGTACGCAGCCCCGTCCGCCTCGGACTCAGACTTTTCCTGTGAATGTGCCGGTGTCGTGCCATCAGTCTCATGCAGCTTCCTGCCAGACCCTGCAGAGTTGGCTGGAGAGCAGTCCACTCTGTCCTTGACACCATCCTCCAGTGGTGACCTCATCTGAGAGCCAGTTAGGTACAGTTACTTGGCACTTGGTTTGGCAGTCTCATGGCTGGACGGCCAGCCACAGCGAGGGCCCTTAGCAGCGGCTGGCCTGTGCAGGCAAGATAAAAGCACAGGCTTGCTTTGAGGGTGTCACAGGAGGCAGCCTGCGGATGTTCCTCTTCCACTCCCCATCCTGCTAGCTCCTCATTTAGCTTCCTGAACACTCTTGTCATCCAAAGGTGCTTATCTCCTGGAAGTAAACAGGACACATTTGTACATTGGGCCGCGGGGGAGGAGCTCAGTTGCATCTAGAGGGCTTCAAACCCCTTCATACAAATAAACGTTCAGCTCTGCCATCCACTAGCTTTGTGGCCTTGGGCAAGTCCCATAACCTCTTGAATTTCCGTTTCCTCTGCTATTAAATGGGAATTAAAGATGAACTTGCAGGGTTGCTTAAGAAGTAGAGCTTGTGTGTTTAACGCACCTGACTCAATGCCTGGTGCATAAATAGTAGCTACTGTCACCTGGCCTCCCGCTTTTAGGAGCCAGTGGCATCTGTGCAACATGAAGGGAGCCGCCCTGGCACCCAGCAGTCCTAGGCTTTGTGCCCAACTCCGTTTACCTGCTGTGGGACCCTGGGCAGGTTACTTACCCTCTGAGCCTTCATTTCCTCATCTGAGAAGCAGGGAAAATAAAGCCTACTTCTCAGAGATGCTGTGAAAACACAGTTCTCAGTAAAGGTTTGTTGAGTGCCTATTGTACAGCAAGAGGATACATAAATCAACAAAACAAATCAAACTCCCTGGCCTGATGGAGCTCCCATTTAGCAGGAGACAAGCAATAAATAAGGGCTATAATAAGTAAATTGTATAGTAATTTAGAAGATGACAAGTGCTATGGAAAAGAGAAAAAGCAGATGAAGACAGCTGGGATCTGGAGTGTGCAGGTTATGATATTAAACAGAGTAGGGAGGGGGCTCTGGGGTCCCAAATCAGAAGAGGACGTTTAAGGCAAGACTTAAAGCAGAAAAGGAAGCAGGTCAAGAGGATTTCTGGGGGAAATGGGGTCCAGGCAGAGGGGCCCCCTCAACAAAGACCCTAAGCAAGAATATGCCTGGTGTGAGAGAGGAACTGTAGCAGGTCAGCCGGGCTGCAGACAGAGGGCTCAAGGGCCGGGTCGGACCAGCAGGGCCTGGTAGGCCCGTGTAGCACTTGGGCCTTTACTCTGAGCAAGACAGGACGTCATTGTAGGTTCTGAGAGGTCACCCCAGCAACTGTGCTGAAGACAGACTGCAGGAGCTCAGGTGGAGGCTGGAGGCATTGGGCATTGGAGAACCCAGATGAAGGTGGCTTGGACCTGGTGGTAGCAGTGGTCGGCGGGAGACCAGATCAGATTCCGGATGTATTTGGAAGGTGGAGCCGACAGGGTTTGCTAGCAGATTGGCTGAGGGTGGTGAGAGAGAGAAGAGTTGAAAATAACTCCAAGCTCACCCAAGACTAAATGAGAAGCTATGTGAAAGCATCCAGTGGGCACATACCCAGTGCTGATTATTTGATTTAACTTTCTTTTCCCAAACTTTCCTGAAGCCTTGCTCTGGGCTGAGCCCTGAGCAGAAAAGATCCTGATTATAGCAGCTCATAGATTTTCTTTTCTCTTCTTTTTTTCTGTGCTAGTCAACTGAGTTGTTGGTGTTTTTTTCAAATAGCTGTATTGAAATATGATTCGCATGCCATACAATTCACCCATTTAACATGTACAATACTTTTAATATATTCACAGATATGTGCAACCATCACCACAGTCAATTTTAGAACATTTTCATCATCTCCAAAAGAAACCCTTTAGCTATCACTCCCCACTCCCCACCCCCTCCCACAGCCCTAGAAAACCACTAATCTACTGTCTGACTCTGGGTTTACCTGTTCTGGACATTTCATGTCAATGGAACCATTCAGTACGTGGCCTTCTGTGCCTGGCTTCTTTCACTCAGCATAATGTTCCCAAAGCTCATCCATGTTGTAACAGGTATCACTACTCTATTCCTTTTTATGGCTGAATAATATTCCCTTGTGTACATAGATCCCATTTTGTTTGCCAATTCATCCACTGATGGACACTTGGGTTGTTTCCACCGTTTGGTAATTGAGAATAGCGCCGCTATGAACAAACATGCTTGTACAAGTTTTTTGTGTGGACATATGTCTTCATTTCTCTCTGGGTATTTGATTATGGGTTATTGGTTATCTGAGTTCTTATGTTATTTGACTCCTCATCCCTCTAGGAGTGGAATTTCCAGGTCATAGGATAACTCTATGTCTAATTGTTGGAGGAACTGCCAGATCGTTTTCCAAAGTGCCTGCACCATTTGTCATTCCTACCTGCAGTGTATGAGGTTTCCGATTTCTCCACATCTTGCCAGCGCTCGTTATTGTCTGACTTTTTTATTCTAGGCTGTGCAGTGGTATCCTATTGTGGTTTTATCTCACAGGTTTTCAATGTTTATCAACACCTTCACATGCATTCACTTATCTCGCCCTCACAACAGCCCAGTTACAGAGGAGTGGGACACAAGCCCAGAAACGCCTGTCCACAGACAGCATAGGTCTGCAGGAGCTCAGAGGGGGTAGGTAGGGACAAGGCTGTGACAACTCTGAGGTGTCAAGGAAGAAAGGGGGTGACAGCCGAACTGGGCTTGGAAGGGTGAGTAGGAGTGTTTCAAGAGGACAGAGGTAGATGGAAGGGTGTGTGGAAGCTGCGAGGACCAGAGGTCTGGTTCAAGAGACCAAGATGGGGACAGTCCGACCCTTGCCACCTCCTCGTTAAAGTACTTACTACCCTGTTATCTGCTTCAGCAGAATATTTTTAGATCATGTATTTCCGTTCTGGTAGAAGCTGGTGTGTGCTGCCAATTCTACCCCCTGGGGTCCACTTGAATAAAAATGAGGGAAGAAGTCATTTGAAGAACTTTCTGATGTATGGGGAACTCATATGTGCCTATAACCCATGAGAGCTTGTCCATGTGCCACTGACAGGAAATAAAGAGACGTTACCTAATGCTGGCACTAACTCTGCCCACCCTCCCGTGCCAAAGCGTTCCCTGCAATGAGTGAGGGGTTTGCTCCTGCTTGAGCAGTGGATCAACCCCCTGAGCTGGCCGTGCCTCTCCCCAGGTGAAGGTCCAGCTCAGGTATGTTTAGAGGTAACTCTGATGCTCTGTCTTGACCCAACTGGTTCCTTTAGCACCCAGCCCCTCGTGGCAGCCCCAACAGGACAAGGTGAAAGGGACTGTGCCAAAGAGTGGGCTTTGTGACTAGACCATGGGGCATGACACCTGGAGGACTCCCTCCAAGGGATGGCAATTGTAACAGGAAGAGCAGATTCAGCTCTGCAGCAGCAAAGTGCAGAATGAGGGCCCCCCACCCCCAGAAGTAGCCTGTCACCCCATGGTGGCTCAGGTGCTGGCGGGCTTTGACCGTGTGCCTTCATCTCATCCTCATGGTAACTCTGCCTTATTACTGTCTCTGTGCCCATGCTATCGCGGAGAAAACCACCAGGGGTCTGAGGGCACAGAGCCAGCTGGTGAGTGACAGCCCCAGCACTCAAACCCACATCTGAAGTTTGCAGATTTTTTAAGCCTTTATTTTTTGCACAGGCATAAAATAATTGCCTCTAATTTCTTGCCCGCACCATACTCACCAGTTCTCCTAAGAAATCTGAAATTGTGTTACTTCTCACCTTTGCAGTCATCATAGCTCCTCCTCGATCCCCCACCCCACTCTGTCCCCCAATATTTTACTCCCTTAGATGCTCCTCTGGTTTCTTCATCCCATTTTTTTTTCCTTTTGGCATCATTTGTCCTTCCTCCTTCATTTCCTCTTGGCTGTATAATTCTGTTTAATAAGGCCAGGGCGAACTCCAGCACCAGAATCAGCAACTAAACACTTTGCCTAAAAGCTTTAATGAGAAACAGAAAACTGGAGGAAATGGCTCTCCTGCCAAGTCCATAAATTGGTTGCCAGGGCTCGCAGCCAAGCCAGGTCTGCGTTCGGAACCCGGAATGCTTAGTTGCACTTCTCCCGTGAGCAATGGTCTCCCTCGGGGCCTCCTGACCTGCCTGGACCGCCCTTTGCCTCCTCCGCCCAGCACCCACTTTCACCCTCCTGAGTCAGTCCCTATCTTCAGAGGATTAGCTTCTGCTGCCCCACCACCTCATTGCTTTAAAAGGAACCAGAGATCTGGAGCTGTGTGTAAAATCGAACTTTTAACTCTGGGCAACTAGTACACGTGTTTCAAAAATACTCTGCAGTCCAGACAAAACATGTGTGTAGGTTAGCTCTGGCCTGTGGCTATCATCGTGCAACCTCTAACCTAAAAATAGCACTGGATTTCCTAGCACAGAGTGGGTCAGGTTTGATTTTTTATTTTTTTATTTTTTTTTCTTAACCAACTTATTAGACCTTTGGAACTGTTGTTCTAGAGTTCAAGCTGAATCAGAAGGATTTAACTCTGATTGGTAATAGCTATAAAATTAATGATTAGAACTGTTTTCACCCTCAGATTCACAGTTGGACTTAATGGAACCCCCTGATGCGGTGGGGTGGGGTGGGGTGGGGTGGGGGCTGGCTTTATGTGGAGAGGACAGTAGAGGCTCAGCGAGGGGGCAGGAGATGGTGGGCTCAGCGATGAGAAGAGAGGAAAATGTTTCCATGCCAGTAGGAAACCCACCGTCCAGAAGGGACCACAGATTGAGCTCCCTCTCGTGGGGTATGTGGGGTGAGAGAGCTGTGAGCTAGGGCAAGATGGGTGCCAGGGTCAGTCGACCAGGGGGTCAGTAATGGAGGCTTGGACTTCCCAGGTCCTGGCCACCCAGTGTCCAGGGCTGAGTCTGAGGTCAACTAGCTCAGCCAAGAGAAGTGGGCACTATGAGCTGAGCTGACTCATCATGTGCAGCTAGAAAAACAAGATGCATCTCTGGCCCCTCTTTGAAGTGTGCTCCCTGCCCCGCTGTCCCTTCCGATAAAGCTCTTAGAGTAAAATGGATCAGCGTGTGAATGTGAGCACGGCACTTCACCTCTCCTGGCTGTCACAGGAGATGCTGGCACTTGTCTTGGTTTGAGGGCTGTTGCCTGGTGACGCTGCTTGAGCTCACTTAGGCGAAGGAAGTACAGGGACTTGGGTGTGCGTTTCTGACTCCTCATCAAATCTACACGGAGCATTTCCTTTGCCAGTGGAAACACAGGAGAAGAAAGCCCGCCCCACGGCAGGCCAGCAGCCTGGCTCCACCATTGCCTGCGTCCTTTGACAGGTGTTCCCGTACCCCCTACTGTGGCTCAGTACTGCCTGTCTCACATAAGAGATGTTGTGTTCATCACAGGGACGTTGACGTAGGACCCTACCATGGGGACACTTGGCATCATTTGGGTTCTGGTCTTAGACCCCGGGACTAACTGTGCTTTTCCTGGGCTGCTGGTTGGTTTTTATCCTGTGTATGCCTGAATGGTTTCAGTGGCTGGGTTTCCATATCGACTTGACTCAATACATTTGGGGCCTACATCTAGAAAGGGCGTGGAGCCCCATGTCCTGCATCCTGAAAACCTCTCTTGCCCCTGACGTGGTCATTTGTTTTCGACCCATCACGACCCCCACCCCGGGTCAGGGACTGCTTACGCACTGGGGTAAGGTGATGTCAGAGCTGGGATAGAAGGAGAGGTGTGGCTTTCCAGGCAGAGAACAGGAAGTACAAGGGTCTGCCCAAAAGAGCCAAGAGGGCACACAGCCATCCAGAAGGAGAAGGGGACACCGTACTCCCAGAGGGGTCACTGAGAGGTCAGTGGACAGAGCTCGGGCTGTGTGATAGAGACCGGGAAGCAAAGAGGCGGGCCCAGGCCAGAGCGTAATACCTGCCAAGAGGCTTGTGCTTGATCTTTAGGCATCTAGAGAACACAGCAGGCTTCAGCGGGAGAAGGGCACCTGGTTAGGTCCAGCACTCGGGGAAGGAGGAGTCCAGTGGGGAGCTAAGCCAGAGGTGGTAGGGGCCTGGGGCTTTCACAAAGACCTTGGTGCCCCCAGGGCGCCCCCACGCTGCACATCAAAGCACAGCCGCCTTCTCCCATACTGTCCGCCTGAGCAGGGTTTCCTGTGAGCAGCTGGGGCAGGATCAGTTATTTATCTAATGTTCTTGGATGGAGTCCCAAGAAAATAATTTTGCTTATTTAAACACACACACACACCACAAAGCAACATTGTAAAACCCGCCCCCAAAGAGAAATGGTAAAGAGACCGTTATGGACCCTATGGTTTATTGCTTCATGGATTTATCTGTTTGTGCATCTGTTTATTGGCCCGCCCAGATGGTCCCCGTTGCTTAATAAGCCTGGGCTGTATTGATGAGGGCTGTGGATGTAAGCAGCCCCCAGCCCAGGCTTTCAAGCCTGCAGTCAGCACAGGTGACGGGAACACTGGGTCCCGGGCAGGCTCTGTGCGCTTACTCTGGAACCCGAGCAGTGGATGCCCCGCACCAGTGCCAGCTGTCCCACAGGTGAGGGGGTTCCCAGTGGGGCTCATCAGCAGTCTTAGGGCTGGGGGCGCTGCTCAATAGATCTGGGTGCCTGAGGTCCACCCCAAACCCCAAGGCTCTGTCTCCGGGATGGGAACAGAAAAAGCTGTCCAGGTGATTCTGCTAATTAAAAGTGCCACTGCTGGATCAGCTGATTTCCAAGAGCCTCCCCTGCCCTTCTAGAAGCATAATCCACTATCTCTAAGCACTGGGGATGGGAGGGGGACTGGCAGGGACACAGCCTGTAAGGAGTGGGCATGATCCCGGTGCTACCAGGTGAGCAAGGGGCAAAGCTGTGGCCTCCTTCACCCTTAGCTCACCTCCTAGGGAGCTAGCGCTGCCCTCCCACAGACCAAAAGATTCATATCTTGGAAATTAGGAAAGCAGATGTCAGGATGTCTGAAAGAAAATGAAGGGCTTCCTCTCCAGGGTGGAGATGGGCAGACTTGTGTTTGGAACTCACTTCTCAGACTTGCAAAAGGTGTGCATGGATGGGACGGACAGGAGGAAGGCCAAGGAAGTGGCCCAGAAAAGGCCCAGAGTGGCAAACATGTGCAGGAAGGCACACTCAGCCTTTAAAAGCCTATTTGGCACAAGGAGAAGAGCCGGGCATGTGGCCAGGGACCCGAGACGCGGGGTGACATCAGCCGCGAGAACGGGACGACTCAGGTCTGTTAACCACTTCTGCTTCAGGTGGAGTGCGTCTGCTAGAGAGAAGTGAGGAGGGATGTGAAACAAAGGGTGGGGGCAGGTTGTTAGAGTCCCTGTCACAAAGCAGGTGCAAAAGGCATTTGATGAATCCCACCTCATGAATTTGAGTCTCTAAACCCACGTGAATTGCTCCTGGAATGTAGAAAGAGCTTGCTAATGTGGGCGTAAAAGTGTGGCTGCATCTTTGAGGATGAGGGTGGATCCTAGAACCTCCAGGGGACGGAGGCAGACGCAGACCTGGGGCTGCTATCTAGAGCAGATGAGGGAGCAAAGGGTCCATGAGCTCTGTGACCAGCTGGCACTGAGCATCAGAGCCCACCAGGTACAAGCCATCCACCGAGTGGGTCTCCTGCATGACCGTGGGTCATGGGCATGTTTAAGCCTAGTGCATGTAGACTTCAGATGGGTTGACAAATTGTCCAATTTTTGGTCTGAGAAGGACACATTTGAGCTAGAGTTGGGGTGGAAGTGTAGCTAGTTGGCTAATAGTGACAGCAGCTTTATCAGAAGACTGACTGGCCCATAGTAGGACTCAATAACCATGGAAGAGAGGATGGAAGGGGGCACTGTCAGCCAGAAGGTAGTAGGTAACGTTCTTCTTTTGCACTATGGGTTCTATGCTCAGACCTACTCTGTGCCTTGTTTTTAACAACTTGAAGACATAGGTGTATACAGTGATCATATTTGCAGATGACAAGACGATGATAGCAACTATGTCAGAGGACAGAATTAAAGTTTAATAAAACCTTGACAAACTGTAAGTATACGTAACAGGATGTATGCTTAGTGTGAAGACATAGTGTCATATGGATCCCCAAAATGCCATCTAATCCTGTTAAGACATTTTTTTGTTTTCTGTCACAAGAAACCTAACTCAAAGTGGTCGAAGTCAATTGAAAAAGAAAAGGGTGGGTGACTGATTTGACTTCAGCCGGACAGATGTAGGTGCCCATCTGGTGGCATTGGAAGCCGGTGTCTCCCAGCGCTTGGGTCTGCTTTGCTCCATGCTGGTTTCCTCTTCAGGCAGTGGGGCTTTCGAGTCTCTAGCCTCATTCCCTTCTTGTATCTCAACCAGAGACTGCCTCTCTTTCCTAATCGTTCCAGCAGAAGTTCCATGACGGAGCCTCCTTGGTGGCATGTCCATCTCTGAGCCAATCACCATGGCCAGAAAAACAAGAGCACACAGATGGGCCAGGCCAAAGTCTCATGCCGGAAGCCAGGGTGGGTGTGACTTACCAAATCCATTGGATGAGAATAGGGAGGGATGGTTCTCCCAAGGAAAATTGAGGTGCAAATGGCGAGAGAAGAAAGACCAGCTCCTGAGCAGGCCACAGCCACCCCATGTGAGGTTAGTGCTGGCTTAGCCTGGATCCTGTTTCAGCCACAGAGGTGCGTAGCAGGTCTGGGGTACAGTAAGGCACGCACTCCACCCCCCACGGGGTTACGTCTAGGCTGTGACCCATCCCAGAAGCCTCTATCTTTCCCCTTCCTGGCTCTCAAGCTGCCCCCAGGTCGATGGTAAAGCTGTGATCCAGACCATCACTCATCTGGCTCCAAACTCAGGCTCTCCCTGCATTCCCTTGGGCTCTGGGTAGAAACAGGATAGGTGTCCCCAGCAAAGACCTCCAGGCAGGGACAGGAGGAGCGGCTCTGAGGACTTGTCCTGAGCCAGCTGGCTGTCAGTTGGAGAAGGGGGCATCCACGTCCCTGAAGCACCTGCAGTGTGTCAACCAGAAGACACTGGACCTGGAACTTTCAGCACTGCAGGTGATAATGGCCCTCCTCTGGGGAGGAACAGAAAAACCTTTGTGTAAATAGCAAACCCCTTTACCTCCACTCAGTATTTCCTAGGCAGTGCCTGTGGCTCCGTGTTATTTCAGCTTGTGGTTTTCAGAGAGAGATCCAGAGTGACATGGTGAGAAGACCCCTGGAGGGAAGGCAGGAGTCAGGCGGCCCGCAGCCAGCTGTGGGACCTTCGCCAGTCAGCTAATCTCATGGCCTCACTTTTCCCATCTCTAGAAGGGGACGGTAAGAGTTAGTGCACAGGGCTGGATGCACACATGTGAAAGCACCTGTCTTTGAGGTGACTGGTTCCCAAGAGGGATGAGGGTCCAGTGCAGAGCTGGTGACCCCAAGCTTGGCATGGGGACGGTCAGGGTTGGAGAGGTATGGCAAGTGGAGGAGCTCAGTGTGGAGGTTTCGGTGGAGGCCGCAGGCAGGTGTGTGAGGGAGACAGGGTGAGGGACCCAGGCTTGGGTTGAGGGGCAGGGCTGGGGAGAAGAGCCGTGTAGGAGGGAGATGGAGCCCGCAGAAAAGTGGGGAGGAGATGTGGGACGCGTGAGCATCCAAGAGCGTTGGTTCACACATCCCTTGGGTGCACTTCACACAGGGCAGTTTGGTGGAGCAAGGGCACAAGAGCATCTGTTCAATATCAAAAGACTTGCGCACCCGAAAACCCCTTTTCCAAGCTCTTTCACTCCTTCCAGTTGGTCCAGGAGAGCCTCTCATGTTGGTCCTAGTGTAGCTTTAACACCCTTTAATACTTGTTAATCTCCCTCTTTGCAAAGAGAACACACCTTAGGCTAAGCGCTTTTAGACAAGGGTTTGGCTAAAACTGTGGTATTGTATAGCTTTCATTGTGTGTTATTTTAACAGTCACCACCTTATGTCACGGGAGACTGGTCTTTCTTTGGTGGAAGCCATAGAAATTTTATTTCCAAACATACTTAAGTAAGAAAAGCTAGTTCAAAGAAATAAGTTTAAAAACTGGTGCACATGGCACAAGAATGATGAAAGATCCAGAACCAGCTCTCACAGCAGCTCCGGACAGCCTTTGCTTGGATATGGCAAAGACGGGACCAAAATGTGTCCTTGACAGGTGTGTCCAGTCATGTTTGCTGACCCTGAAGCTAGGTATCAAAAACTCCTCCCATCGGCCTTCACCGTCCTGTTGACCCAATAAAGACACAACACTTGTTCTTGTTCAAGCCCCCAAGTGCCCAACGTCTTCTCTCCCATCACATTTGCTGTGGTGGCCAATTTCCAGCCCAGGGACCTGGAGTACCTGGAGCTCTTGGAGGTCACTGGTTCTCCAAAGGATTTCACTGCAGAAACACAGCTGCATGTGGGGAAGCCTGTCCTGAGTACCACAAGGGCACCACTTCCTGAACCCCTCCACAGGCCGTGCACTGCATGTGAGTTCCTAATGCGTTCTCATTTGATCCTCACTGTGGCCCAGCTAGGTAGGTATTATTACGCCCATTTTTAAAATGGATGGAAAAACTGAGGTTCAAAGAGGTGTTGGCCCGGAGTCACACGGCTAACACTCCCATTCAACCCCACATCTGCGTGCCACCTGTTCTCACGCTCTTTGCCTGACATTGCAGGGCCTCTGCCTGAGCAGGAGGTTCACCCCCATTCAGGACCCCACCCTCCCACACAAGGCCCAGCCAGGCCCCCAGGACTGTGTAGTTCACATGGCGGGAGAACCTTTAATAGCTGCCGCCACTTTACATTGACCCATCCCCATTGGGGAAAGATTTTGCAATCTTGATAAACTTATGTTTCCTTGAAAATAATTTAGTGCTTTCTATTCTTATTCCACCTTCCATGAAATTCACAGTGACTACATTTTCCCAATGAGAAATGCTTGTGTTTGTTCTGACAAAGAACTTGGGGCTATTTCTGGGCAGGGGAGCTGTCTCCGGGAGACATGGTTTGCATGTCAGAGGGCTGGCATTCCAGGACAGTTGGGCAGTTTATGGGGACCACAGAAGAGAACTGTGGAATTGGAGCTGTTGCCAAAACCCTGTGACTTTGGGGGGCAGGTGGGGGGCTGCATGTCTCACATGAGGCCCTGGCCTCAGGAAAAGCTTTTCTGCTTCCACAACCCCACCCCTGCTCCCTGAGACCCCTCTTCACAGCTCCCCTTTTTTCTCAGTTCCCTGAGTAAGAAGCTTGGTTTCTGGGAACCATCACAGCCCTGCTCCATCTTGTCCCCAGAAATCAGCTGAGTCACTGGTGGAAACTGAGACTCATAGAGGTGAAATGACTTTCCCAAAGTCACACTAATAATTACTACAGTGCTGGCGACAAAGCCAGGTCTGACCACCTATAAAACCCTTTCTACTCTGCACATAGGTGCAACTCTGTGCATTTTCCACCCGTAGATCACCCTTTACTCTTCCAGTTCAAATTAGAGGTCTTTCACGACAGACTGATGTGACATCTGACCTGGAAGAAAATGCACTAAATTTTAACCATAATCATGTCAAGATAATGGAATCATGGATCATTTTCTCCCTTAATTTTAATTTTTTCACTGGAACTTCAGTATTATAAAGAAATTGACATTTTAAAAATATATCATTTATGTAAATATTCTATGTGCGTGGGTTTTTACACGCATATATTAAAGTTGACATCAGCACATCATGTTTAAACATACACACACATTCACATATTTTAAATTTGACATGACATTCAGCAAAATGAAAACTGAGAATTTCAGCCGACAGGTCAATTCCTTTATATTTGGAGCAAACATCTTGAAATTGAGGGGGCTGTTTATCATTCGCTTAACTCTAGCCTAGAGTCAGGGTTGACCTCTGAAGGCTGCCTGTCCTTGTGGTATCATTCAGACCAAATTCCAAAATATGTTTCCCTTTAAAGAACTCACTAAAGAGTTTCCCAAGCAAACGGTTAAAACCTCAAAGGCACACAATTCCCCAGTGTGTGTTGTTCCCAGCAAGACCCCACATATCTGCGGGGCCTGACCCCGCCTGACCTCATTTCATCGCAAACGCTCTCAGAGCGGAGGCTGCCCCACCCCAGTCCTGCAGCCACACTGGCCAGCTCCTGGGAGCACAGGCCTGCTGCTGCCCACTCCAAGCTCAGAGGGTCTGCCTTTTATAAAAGCACAGCAAAGGCATTCTCCTGCAGTCCGGACCCAACCAGAAAGCCTGTGAGAAGGGAAGGTCACATCTGAGGGGTCGCCTCACCGGGGACTTCAGAGAGCAGGTCTCTGGGCAGCCAGCCCTCAAGGTCACTTCCTGCTGTGCAGCCCTGGGTCACCAGGGAGGGAAGTGCTTAATGCAATTAGGGACTGAAGGAGCAGAGGGGAGCAGGGGAACAGTCAGCATCCTGTAAAGGGAATTAAGTCTTTAGCTTCGTTCATTGTCCCATTCTTCTGCAGAATTCAGACAATAATTTGATTCAAAGCACTTTCTTAAAAAACCCAACCTCACTTTTGTTGAGCACTCACTAGTGTCAGGCTCTACAGTAGACCTTTTTACACATAGTATCTCAAATTATCTGGAGAAATAGGCAGGAGTATCCTGGTTTGGAAATGGAGGTTCAGAGAGGTTAAGTGGACAGACCACTACAGATCGCTGGGTCCTTCGCCGGGGCCCAAACCAGAGGCCCGAAGCCCAAGGTCTTTCTCTTGCCCCATAGCCAGTCTGTGTGCCAGGCCCTGTGCTGGAGACCGGGGTCACAAAGTGAAGTAGGTGAGCTCGTGGTCTGCAACAATTTCATCTCCCAGGGGAAAAAGAAGCAATCTTTAAAAAAAAAAAAAAAAATTTAAGACAAAAAGAAAAATTGATTTTGTCTGACTTTGGACTTACATAGTCAGCCATCAGCACACTGTGCATTTGGGATACTAAATAGCAGTTTTGATCACCAATGTAAACTTTTTACAAATTTTTAATTCTTTAGTATCTCAAATAGTACCTGCAGATAACACGCTGAAGTGCAGAGAGCTCTAAGCTGGAAGAAGCAGCACTAAGTCAGGTATCCAGCTCTGCTATTTCTGTATATGAGCTCAGCCATATCATTCCTGTCCCCAGGCCTCAGTTTCCTCAACTAGAACATGAAGGAGGTGAATAGTCCAAGTGTTCCATGAAATGGAATGAGAGCCTTTGTTAGGTGGTGAGTTCCCCAGCAAGAGAGGTAAGCAAAAACAGGCTGAAAGGCCATTATGGAAAAGATGCTGAAGTGGACCCCATTAGACTGGCCTCATGTGTGGGGCCAAGTCTGAATCACCATTGTATCTTTAGCACAGGACTTACTGCTTGACATCAGGGTAGATGCTAAATAAATGTTAGATGGAGAGACGGACAGATGGATGGATGGACAGGTGGATGGATGGATGGATGGATGGATGGATGGATGGATGGATGGATGGATGGTTGAGTAGACAGATGGATGGACTGATGGATGAGTAGATGGATGGATGGATGGATGGATGGATGGACAGATGAGTGAACAGATGAGTAGATGGATGGATGGATGGACAGACAGATGGATGGATGAGTGGATGGATGGATGGATGGATGGATGGATGGATGGATGGATGGATGGATGGATGGACGGACGCACTTCCACACTTGATAGGAGGTTGAACTCACTGGCCACGAAGGTCCTCCCTGCTTGAGATCCCTGACTTCCTAGCCACTCTCCCAGAAGTCCTAACTCACACAGCTTCTCCCTGGTATCTTTCCCATGAAATGGAACTTTGATTGGATACGTTGGGCTCTGTGTGGATGTTCACAAGGCCTGTTATGAAGGTTTGGATGTAAACTTCCTGAAGATTAAACAAGGCAATGGATGCCAAGTTAGACATGTAATAAATGCTGGGGATTGTTAGCAGCCACAGCTCTTGTTACAGGAGGTGGAGGGAACAGGAGATGAAGACGATGGGGAGGGGAGGAAGAGGATGACTGTGACAATGGCTCATGCATGCTCCGATGGGAGGCAGGTAGCTCTCTTCCTGCTGGCCTCCAGGGGCGCCCTCCATGGCCCGGCCTGCACTTGAGGCAGCCTGTTACAAGATTGCTCGGAGGCTCCCTGTTAGTTTCTGCAAACTGGGGGTGGTTTCAGTGGAATGAGCACTCGGTCTCTGAGTCTGTAGACTTGGGTTGTGTGCTGGGTCAGCACTGATTCTTGTTGTGACTTGGGCATGTCGTGTAACCTCCCGAGTTTCCATTGCCTTGTCTGCACCGTGTCCTCGTCAGCCCTACTGCAGGGGCCCCAGGGGAGGACAACGGCTGTAGACTACACACTGTGCCACGCCTGGGGCAGCAAGCAAACCCCATCTCATCTTTAATGCAGCTGAAAGTCTTTTTTAATAACAGCTTTAAGATGCAATTCACATACCACACAATCCAGCCATTAAAAGTGTACAAGTCAGTGGTTTTCAGTATATTCACACAGTTGTGAGACCGTCACCACAACCAATTTTGGAACATTTATATCACCCCCCAAAAGAAGACCCATACCGTAATATAATAACTGAATCAACTGTAATTGAGAGAGAGAGAGAGAGAGAGAGAGAGAGAAAGGAAGGAAGAAAGGAAGAAAGAAAGAAAGAAACCTGTACCCATTAGCTATCACTCTCCAGCCCTAGGCAACCACTAATCTACTTCCTGTCTCTATGGATTTGCCTATTCTGGACACTTCAAAGGAATGGAATCACACAAATATATGGCCCTTTGTGCCTGCTTCTTTCACCTAGCGTAATGTCTTCAAAGTTTATCCGTGTTGTAGCATGCTAGGCACCTTGCCTCTTATATTTCAAGATAAATTGGAAATCATCCCCTTCCAAAGTACATAAATTTGCCTAATTCTTTCGATTTTACTCTACTAATTTTAATAGGCAAGATAGTTATCATTCAAGATGCCAGTGGTATAAAATGCATTTGTGAAACAATACTGCTGACTGCTTTCCATGCCCGCTCCGCTCAGCCTTGCAGGAAGAACACACTGTGCCCAGACCCTGTCCAAGCAACATGGCACGATTTCAATATACATCGTTCAAAGAGATGACAAACAGTATCCCCAAGGAGTTTTAATTTGCAACTCTCTTTGACTAAGGTTGAGCATTTTTTCAATCGGTTTCAGAGACACTTATATTTCCCTTTCAGTGAATGGCCCAATTGTATCCTTGGGCCATTCTCCTGTTGGGTTGTTCTTTTTTTTCTTGTTGATTTGAGGAAATTCTTTAGGAAAATTGACATATGAATTGGAAATTTCTTCTTACACTTTTATACTTTTCCTTTTACTGCTTTTGGTTTTTCTCTTGTTTTCATTTTGGGTCATGCAAAAAAACTTTTAATGTAGGCACCCTTGTCAGTCTTCTATTTTATGGCTTCTAAGATTTGTGTCCTATATAGAAGGACCTCTCAAATCAGAGATTATAAAAGAAATTTATGACTCCTTTTAGTATTTTTATGGCTTCGTATTGCTTCATTTTTTAAAGGCTGCATAGAATTTCATTGCATGAGTATGTCATAATTCACTTTGTCAATCTCCTGTTATTGGGCATCTGGGTTGTTTCCCGTCTTTTCCTATTAAACGTGATACTGCGGTGACTAGCCGCTCGTACACCGTGCTTTTGTGCACATGTGGATTTCTGTCTGAGGACGAATTCCTAAAAGTGGAATTGCTAGATCAAAGAGTACGTGCATTTTAGATTTTGAAATGTTACCAAATTACTTTCCAAAGTGATTGTCCTGTATCCCTTCTCTCGGTAGATGGACGAGAGCGCCTTGCCTCACAGCCTCGCTAGCTCTTTCTTTCAAATAGGACACATTGTCCTTTCTTCTCAAAATATCCAGTGTGGGGAAGACAGACGAGGGGACATGCTGGAATGTTGAGTATAGACACTTCCCTCTCCACAGACTCGGCCAACTATGTGTTTATCTCTTCCTGACGTGTAATGAGTAGTGACAGCCTCAAAAATATAACATGGCTTTAAAAGATTTGAGCACAAGTTGTCTATTAGGCCACAAGAAAATTGATGCCCCTTCTCTGTTAGCTGGGGTGTTGCATCCCTATCTTCATCGTGTGTTAGAAGGAGACAAGATCTGTGCTTCCATATTTTATTTAGTAATTAAAACCCTTCCTTATAGTGAATTATTGCTCTTTATAAACATTTTAAGAGAAATCATTCTAAATACCTGAGACCATAGAGATTTTGCCCCATCCTCCACCTCCCCATCTTCACTTTTTAATAGAAGTTTTCACCTCATTAGCTGATGTCTATTTGCATTTGTCAAATTTGTTTAATAGCAGTTTCATCTTGCTCATTTAAAAGGTAGCCATTTTATATCTCTCTTCTTTTAAGAGAGAAAATACCCAAAGCTCTAAGGTGTTTTTACAGCTGTGCTACTAGCCTGCGAGCTTGATTGAATCACCGCACCTTTCGAAGGGTGTGCTTCTTTGCACAGGCAGCGACAGTGAGGACGGTGCCCCCTCAGGGCTGCTGGAACTGAGGGAAAGCGTGGAGAAAAGTGTCTGACTTAGGGCCTGCATATCACTGTCCTCAGGCTGCCATCACAAAATGCCACAGACAGAGGGTTTTAACAACAGAAATGCATTTTCTCACAGTTCTGGAGGCTGGAAGTTCAAGATCAAAGTACCGGTAGGGTTGGCTTCTGGTGAGACTCTCTTCCTCGCTTGTAGACAGCCACCTTCTCGCCAGGTCATCTCAGGTGGAGAGAGAGTTCTCTGGTGTCTCTTCGTATTCTTAGAAGGACACCAGTCCTCAGATTAGGACGTCAGCCTCATGACCTCCTTTATCCTAATTACCTCACTGAAGGACCATTGGGGGTTAAGGCTTCAACATATGAACTTGGGGAGGGGACACAATTCTGTCCCTAACAGCCTGGGACTCAGAATGCAGCCCAGAAGCTGAGCGTCACGAAACCAGCACTGCCCCGGAAGGATAAAATCCAAAACCCCATCATGACCCCAAATCAGGCCCCTGAGTGTGCTGCCAGCCTCCGGCCTCCCCCACACTCCAGACACCCTGCTTCCGCTCAGATCCACCCTCAAGCCATACATACCCTCCCCTGCTTCAGGGCTGTATACATGTCCCCTGGCCAGCATACCCTTTCCTCATCCCAACTCTACCCATCCTTCAGACCCCAGCCTGACTCTTCCTGACACCTGAGACCAGATCTGGTTACACACCCTCACGGCCCATGCACTTCCCTCTGGGCACCATTTGTCCCATTTGGGATATTTTCCCACTGACTCTAAGTTTCCTGGGTAGAGGCCCACTGAGATGCATCCTCAGCACCCCACATGGGCTGGCATGAAGGGACGCTTAGGCCATGCTTGCTAACGGACCACCCACACTGTGCACACACGCTTGTGCTCATTCAAAGATTTATTTCTAGGATGGCAGGAAATGTAGTTCCTCCTTCTGCATCTCAACCAGCTGGCAAACTGCTCGCACCAGGGCAAAGAACCATTGTCTCTCAGTCCTTTATGCACTGTTTCTCCTCCTCCCACATTATTTCTCCTCCGCTCTTTCTTTATCTAGACTCAAAATCCTCTTTGCTCCACCCGTGGAGCCAGCCACTGGCAGTCTCCTGGCTCCTTAGTGAGTGCTCAAGAGCTGTGAAGCCGGTTACCAAGGCTCTGTGTGGCAACACAGCAAAGCCCATGGTCGGGGAGAGACACTTGAGCTCTGGAGGGAAAGGCGTGAGACCTGGGCCGGCATCCTGGGACAACATGTGAGCTGTCCTCAGTAGAGACCACAGAGGCAGAACAGGCATGCTGGGGTGGAAAGCCCACACACCACCCTTCCTTCTGTTTATCCAGCCGTGGTTCCTGCCCACTCTTTCCTGGGCCCTGTGCTGGGTGCTGGGGCACTGTCATGGCCACTCCCCACCTCATGCATCCACCCAGCAAAACCTCTGCAAGCAATTGCTGTGTGCCAGGCACTGGGACCCTGAAGGAGCTCTCACTGGTTGAGCTAATGATGGAGAAATAGGCCTGCTTCAGAGCAAGGTGGGGCTGGAAGCAAGGAGGAACAGAAGGGCAGAACCAGGAAGGCTTCCTGGAAGAGGTGACATGGGTGCCTTGAGGCATTAATAGAGCTGGCTAAGTGAGAAAGTGCTCAAGGTCATTTTTGGCAGGGAACAGTTGGCTCAGCCAACTCTGCTTTATAACCTGATCACAGGGTGACTGGAGAGGAGGGTCAGAGAGCCTGACACCTGAGAGGCCAGAGAGACAGGAGGACACGATTAGAGTCGAGTCCCTCTGTGGACGTGCACTGGCTTCCTTGCAGTGTGGGGGCTTTTCCCAGCTCCCACCCACCCTATCAAGGCCTGGGAAGGAGAGAAGCACCCAGGGGAAGCTGGGGGTTCACACTTATCAGGGCCACTGGAGGGGCTGGAGCCACACAGACCCCCGCTCAGGTGAGGGGGAGCCCAGGGCCCAGGTAGAAAAGGAAGGAGGAGGACTTAGTCAGTCATTCATCCACATGGTCAACAGTCCTGCGACCTCATCCTCCGTGGTGCTTGCCTGCTGCAGCAGGGAGACAGAAGACAAAACAAAAATAAAGCCTCCAGTTCCATCAGATGCTGATACTGCTGGGAGAAAGGTAAGGCAGGAAGGGGAGAGGCAGTGGCAGACCAGATGGGGGTGAGGGGTGGGTGGCACTGCTGTAGGGGAAGGGCTGCTAGGAACCACCTGTTTTGCTGCCAAATCCATTGTGACTTTAATAAAGTGAGAAAGGAAGCCAGTCACAGCGTCTCCGTCATCGCTGGGTACCCAGTGCTGGGCCTCTGTCTCCCGCCAGTCCTAAAGGGCCTCCTCCCTCCAGCTCTCACATCTTTCAGCCAGCCTTCCCAGCCCTCCACCCCCAGCCCAGCTGCCTGTCCCCCCTGCTGTTCCTCACTGTTTCTCCACTCCCAACTTATCGTTGGTTTTTTACCTTGGGAAAAAAAAAAGTCCAAGCATGGAAATCTCTTAATACAAACCAGATGAGGGACTGGTGAAAATGTTTTTCTCGGCATCAATCACCCGGGGCCTTGCTGTGCTGAGAATTTGGTAAGCCCTCATCAGAGTCCCTACCAAGAGTCCCTTCCAGACTGCCTGAGGAAAGGCAGGGGAACAATGCCGCCTTCTGTGTGTTTAGTGAAGCACCTTTTCACATATGCTCACCTCCAACCCCCACCCCGTGGACGTGGGTGTCAGTCTGTCCCGCTGGTGTCAGCGGAGGAGGCTGACCCTGCAGTGGGGGGAGCTGCTGCTCTGAGTTGGGCCCCCTCCCAGCAGGAGTCTGCCAGGAGTTTCCTTGGTCCCCCCACCTCTGGGTCCCCAAGGCATATGAATGCATGCCTGGGTGTCTCAGATGGGAAATGCTGGATTGGGAGCAGGTGGTGAGCAAGACCAGGACCTGTAGGAAGCCCGTCCTCAAATCAGATTTAGGAAGGTAGGAGTCTCCAGGAGGACCTTGGAGGGCTGGTCCTGAGAAGGGGCCCTGCAGACTCCCTGAGAAGGAGCCCTCCCCTCCAAGGCAGAGCGCACTGCGCCCAGGCCGCGCTCCAGCCCAGAAGCCTTCTGAACGTTAACCAGCCATGACGAACTCGTCACTGCTGTGCACTGTCCATTCAACAAGCCTGTTCCAGTGCCCACCTGGCCCAGTCCTGTGCAGGGCGCTGAGGCCACACATCAAACGGGCCCTCCTGACAGGTGGGGGACCCGGATCATAAGATAGTGTGACCAGGGTTGCAATGGGGTGGGGGGCAATGGAGAGTCAGAGAGGGCTGTGACTCAGCCAGGGCCCATTCAGAGTGACTTCCTGCCTGAGGTCTCCCCTCCTCAGGAAGCCCAAAGGGAAAATAGCACTGGGGACAGGGAGGGGGCATTATGAACAAAATAATAAGGGTGTGGCTGGTCATGGTACCTGAGGGCCTTCATACCAAGTTCAGCAGGAGCAAGGGATATCCGTGCAGTGGACCTTGAAGGTGAGGCAGAGCCGGTGGGAGGAGCCTTCCCAAACCAAGGACAGCAAGTGAGGAGCCCAGGGGCATGATTCGTAGGGGCCAGAGCAGCTGAAGCTGCGGTGGAACAAGGAGGCATGTGGGGAACAGAGGTGGTGGGAGCCCATGGAGGGCAGGGAAGACCCCTGAGGGGCACCACTGGGGCTGGGAGGGTATGAATTTGGGGCAGGAAAGGATGAGTAAATGCCTGAACCCCTCCTCAAAAACTTCTAGAACTGTGCTGTCCAATATGGTAGCCACTAGCCTATGTGGCGATTTATATTTTTTTATGTTTTTTAATTCAGTTATAATTCACATGACAAAATTCACCATTTTAAAGTATCCAATTCAGTGATTTTTAGTATATTCACAATGCTGTGCAACCATCTCCACTATTTGTTTCCAGAACATTTCCATCGCCCCAAAGAGAAACCCTAGCAGTCACTTCCAATTCCCCCTTCTTCCAGCCTCTGCAACCACTAATCTACTTTCTGTCTCTGTAGATTTGTCTATACTGGGCATTTCATGTAAAATGGAATCATACAACGTGTGGCCTTTTGTGCCTGGTTCTTTCACTTAGCACGGTGTTTTCAAAGCTTATCCATGGCTATTTAAATTAAAGTTCAATGAAATTAAAACTTCAGTCTTCAGTCGCACTGGTCACGTCTCAGCTGCTCAATAGCCGCCTGTGGCTTTTGGCTCCCACATGGGACAGACAGCTTGGTGACCATTTCCATCATGGCAGCAAGTTCTCTGGGGTAGTGCTGCTGCAGTGCCCGCAGTGGACAGAGAGGATGGGGCAGGGCAGAGGGGGATGGATCAGGGCCCTCCCTGCTGGGCCCCACTCCTGCCCACCAGCTGGCCATGGACTCACGGTCCCCTCTCTGTCCCCAAAGATCGTCATGGGATCCACCAACCATTTCTGCTATTTCAAAACCTGGTGCAAATCATGGCTTGCCAAGGGATCTGCCTCCCAGGCAACCTAGTGTTGGCTTCTTTGCTCTCAGCAGGGGAGGGAGTGCTGCCTGCCTGTCTGCAGCCATCCGAGGCTCCTACTGGCCACTGCACCTGACTCTGATTAATAATGATGGGAAAACTAGTTAGCTGTTATGACACAAACACAGTTTGGGATGCATGATCTTTCCAGGGGAAAAGGAAACTAAAAAGTACCCTTATGTGATTTTACCATCTAGAGGCAAACATTATTAGCATTTTTATTGATATCCTCCAGGTTAAGATTCTGGGGAGTGTGTGAGGGTCCACACATAGAAATATACACCTATGTATGATATTTAAACGTATTTAAGTGTATTCACCTATTTATGTTTAATTTTAAAAGATCAATTTAAGCACACAGTTTTCTTTTCAACCCGGGCAATTTGCAGTGATCTTTTAAAAGAGAAATTTGGGACGTTTCCAGAGGCAATGAGTATACTTCTGTCACTACCCAATAAAACCAGTTCCCATAAGCGCATATCTATTTAGCCATTTTTGAAAGTTCAAGTGATGGGCACCATGTAAAAATTAGCAATTTACAGTTGTCTTGGACTTTTGGAGAAGAGAGAAATCTTGGTCCAAAATATTTTTTTTAGTATTTTTTTGTTTGTTTATTTTGTTCTTTAGATTCCACATATAAGATCATGTGGCATTTGTCTCTCTCTGTCTGACAAATAGGTCCATCTATGTTGTCACAAATGGTAAGATTTAATCTTTTGTGGCTGCATAATATTCCATTGTATAAATGTACCACTTTTTCTTTATCCAATCATCTATCGATGAGCAGTTAGATTGCTTCCATATCTTGGCTATATTGTAAATAATGTTGCAATGAACATAGGGGTGCCAAGGATGCCAAAAAAAAAGTATACACATTTTAAAAAAGGAAAAAACTGTCTAAAATTGTAATAATATATGCTGATAACAAAAGATGAATACAAGTCACATTTGAGTTCTCCAATTACAAGAGGTGCTCAAAGTGGTTACCACAAGCATAATTTTAATACAGTTTTTCCTTTCTTAAAATGTGTACACATTTTTTTGGCACGCTCTGTATATTTTCGAATTAGTGTTTTGGATTTCTTCGGATAAATATCCGGAAGTGGAATTACTGGGTCATAAGGTAGTTATATTTTTAATTCAAAACATGCTACTTAAAAAAAAAATTTTATAATGGAAAAATTCAGGCATTTGCAAAAGTAGACAGAAGAGCATAATGAACTCCCATGGACCCACATCCAGCTCCAACAAATTTCAGATGTACCTGTCCACAGCCGCTCTGCCCCTCATTACTGTGATGTACAACTTAGTTGACTTTCTTGTAAAAAGCCAGCAGCTAGATTTTGGTTTTTAATCCAATCAACAGCTTCTGCCTTTTTACTGAAAAGTTTATGGTTTCAGCTTGTCTTCTGCTTTTTATGTCTTTCTTTGTGAATCCTTCCTTTTTATAAATAAAATTGCTGTCCGTATGTCCCTCTGTCAAGACTAGAACTGTACTGTGCCCTCATGTCCCCGATGTATCCCACCCAATCCCCATCACAGCATTGAGGACATGCTTCCCTGTTTGCTTTCTTGGTCTTAGCTAATGGGAGGAGGAAGGGGGCACCAAGAGTCTTTGTTTGGGAATCTGACCGCCCCTGGATCGTGGGTCTTAAGGCATCTCAGGTTTGTTTCTCCTCTCATCTGAGTTCCTTCCTTCAGGACTGTTTCCCACGTGGGGGGTCTTTGTGTGGCACCGTGGGCCTTCTGTGTTGGTGAATGTTCTGGTCATTCCGTCACACTTGGATGCCATTTGGCTCGATGTGAAATTCAAGGTTCAAAATCCAGGACTCAAAACCAGTACTGATGTCAGCTCTCAAAACCACGGCTCCGGCCAGCTGGCCGTTGCTGCTGCTGTTTGAGAACATAGAGCCAGAGGTATCCCTGCTTCACGAGTCTGCTCTCTCTGAGACTTTGAGATCTCTCTCTCTCTCTCTCTCTCTCTCTCTCTCTCTCTCTCTCTCTCTCTCTCTGACAGTCTTGAATTTCACTACAATGTGTTGAGGTATGGGTTCTTTCATAAGCCTATTTGCCGTCCTATGGGCCTTTGCAATCTGAGAACTTCCATCTTTCTTTAATTCTGCAAATCTATCTCTATTATTTACTCTCCATATTAATCATTTTCTCCTATATGCAGTGTACATAGTAAATATATTAATATTTATTAAATATAAATAAAGTCTGATTTCTTATTTACTAAGAATATATATTGTGGGGACAGAGTCCCAGAGAGTAGTTTACAGGCTCTCGGCCTCACGTGAAGGGGTGCTGGCTCGGGTGGTGAATGGCCGTCGGCTGTGGCTGATTGGCCGTCGGCTGTGGCTGGTTAGCCAATTGGCCGCTGGTATAACTGCTGCGACTACGGAGGACTGCCGAGGAGAGCCGAGGATTGCCGAGGAGAGCCGAGGAGAGCCGAGGAGAGCGGAAGAGGAGAGCCGAGAGAGAGGAACAGAGGAAAGAGTGGAGAAGAGTCGTCAGTCGGTCGGTTGGCGGAAAAGCGGACGGCAGGTCGGCGTCTGGTGGGCCCAGCCTCCAGTGAGACCATGGTGGTATGGCTCCCATACCTATGGCTCCGTGGGTGTTCCTTGTTGGCCTCACCGTATCCTGCGTTCTTATGTGGGGAGCGGGACCAGAGACCCCGCAGGCTGCCCCGCACGACAAATGGCGCAGCGAGCAGGGTCTCCCGCACGACATATATTAATAGAAAAAAAGGGGGCTTGTGAAAGAAAGGGTTGAAAATTATTGTCACATCACAGCCATCTTCTTTTTTTTAACTAAATAAACGCTCCCAAGAGCCTGCTGGGTCCTCCCCCTGTGTTAGCTCTGTGTGTGGGTTTCCTCACTCACGTCAGCCCTCCTGGTAGGTCCTGCCTTGCAGACGAGAGTCTACAGCACCGCAGGTGAAGGGCCTGCCAAGGTCATACAGCTGGGTATGGACAGCAGTGGGGTTGCCCTCTGTCCTGACTCCAACAGCAGGGCTCTTTGATTGGCAGGGGGCTGTGGGGGTGGAAGTTCTCTGACTCCTTTGCTGAGCTGCTTCTGCTAAGGGCTGCTTGGTGTCATTCTGGTTCCCCCATGGCTCAATACAGAGGGACATTTGCCCTGAGAACAGTGTCTCTCGCCCACAGCTCCAGCAGATCTGGGATGAAGACTGCCCTCTAGCCAGGTCATGGCTCACTTAGTAGAATTGCCCTCTGTGGGATCCTTCTCCTTGGGCCATACCACCTCTCCTGTACTTGTCTTCCTGAGTCTGTTTCTCCTTGTCTCACCCATTCCGGTTCCCACTGGCATGCAGGCAGCCTCACAGGATGCTGCAGGTCACCCCCGTGTTCCTGCCTATGCCAGCCTGGGTCCATCCATCCTGGCAGGGGAAGCCCGAGCAGGAACGCGAGTCCCCCTCCCTGTCTGCAGGTGCCCTCTTTCCTGTGTCCCTCTGGCTGGAGCACCTGGGGCCCCCTGATGGGTTTGGCAGCTTCACTCCATCCAAGCTTCAGCAAGCCAAGACACAGCACAATGAGACTGCACACATAACTCTTAACACAGGAACTGCCATCCCCTCCCCAGACCTTTGCTGTGCCAGATGCAGCTACACAACATGTCATGTCGGGCACGTTATGTGCGCCACACCCTCTATCCAGCAAATCTGGTTCTCAGACATCAGCACCGGAAAGCAGTCACGTGGGCATCACAGGCCAAGCACCTACTGCGTGCCCAGCACAGGTCTGGGCACGGAGGGATAGTTAACAAAACAGACAGCAATTCTGTCCTCGTGGAGCTTATCTTCTGGTTGGAAAACACAGGCAGTAAATAGGTTGCTATATGTTAGGTTAGTGAGTCATGGAAAAAGTAATGCAAGTTACAGGAAGCCAGGAATACTGGGGAAGAGGGGGGGAGGGAATGGAGGTAGGTGGTTGTTTTAAATTTGAGCAAAGGAATGAAGGAAGTGAAGGAGCTCACCAGGTGGCCACCTGGAGGAAGAGTATTTCAGGCAGTGAGAACAGCCAGTGCAAAGGTCCTGGGGTGGTCTCTGTGCCTTATGTTGGACGAGCATCACGAAGACTAACATGGTGGGATTGTGGGGGGAGAAAGAGGAGAGGTGAGTGGTGGCAGATGAGGTCAGGGGATAACAGACCCAGATCACTCCAGACTCAAACTCGGCCTGTGGTAATGCAGGCAAACCACACCTGGAACCCAGTCCACACTCCTGGTCTTCCCCTGGCCTCCCCTGGCCTCCCCCATCCAGGGCCCAGAGCAAAGCCCGAGCAACAGCCTTACAGGGAAGAATGTTTGCCTCCCCACCCTTATCAGCTGCTCTGTTTACTTGTAGATTTTGAAAACAAAATGTGGAGCCAGGGGCTCTGGAAGGAAGAGGTTTGTCAGTGCTCTGGGGATAAGCTGCTGCACCCTGCCCAGGACGTCTCTGCCCAGGAGGTCTGCCCAGGCTCAGAGCCCCTGGGGGCTGTTTTTGGGAGGCAGGAGCTGTCTTGGGCTCCTCAGCCTGGATTTCCGTTCTCCCTGTGAAGACTCAGTGGGGACAGGAAATAGGACTGAGGCTGGCCTGGGGGAGGTGGGCCCAGGTGTCTCAACGAATGCAACTCCCTTTCCTCAGCGTCAGAATGGAGAAAAGCTAGGGCTGTGGTAGGTGGGAGGTCTGGTCTGACTTTGAATCCAGATTTTCATCGCAGTTCCCCCAACCACTGCACATCAGCTTTGGGCACTTGATCGCACGAGGACAGTGTGAACTTTTAGATAGAAGGCAGGGACATCGTTTAGAAAAGCTGGCCTTTCCCTGTGTACTTTTACTCCAGTGACCAGACCCCCTCATTGCACCTGGGTTGGAGTCAATTTCACCATCCTGTTTGCTACACCTAGAGCTGTGGTAGATGGTGCCACTCCTCCTGGGAGAATTTGGGGCCATGCCCCTGGCCTGGGCCTCAGACCCCGTATCCCCAGAAGATTCGCACACGTGAGGTTAGAGGAGCCCCAGCCTACAGGATGGGGAAGTGAGGACAGGATGAGCAGCCCTGCTTGTGGCTGGAATGGTGGGATGGGGTTGGGGGAGAGGCTCTTCCTGCCTCTGGCGAAGGTGGGGGTGAAAGTTAACTACCAAGACCACCAGCTGTATTGTGCTCTGTCTGCTCCTGCTCTAGAGTGCCAATAAAGCAGTTCTGACACATGCCCTCTGGAAGCTTTATTATTCTTATGTGGGTGTGTTTTGTGATGCTGGTCAGAGAAGTGTCCTCATTCTCGGCCAGGCCCATCCTTGTCTCAAGCTCCATACTTAGGACTTCCATAGAGTCATTCCTCAGCAGAACCCTGCAAGGAGGGAATATAATCCCCACTTTACAGTCAAAGGAATGATATGCCCAAGAGCAAACAGATAGTGATAGGCAACACCAGAATTCTCTCATCCCCCTTCGTTCATCATGCATCCACCCACCCCCCTTATCCACCCACCCACCCTTCCTCCACCCACCCATCCAACCATCTACCTCCCAACCTATCCATCCACCCAACCTCCTACCCCCACCCTTCAGCCCCCATCTATCCACCCACCCACTTATCCACTCCTACTCTCTATCCACCCAGCCATCCATCCATCCCAGTATCTACCCACCCACTGGTCCGTTCCCCATCTGTCCACCCTCCACCCACCCATCCATTCATCACTCACCCGTGCACCAGTCCACCCAGCCCTTCTCCTGTGATGTCCCTGTGATTAGAGTATGCCCTGCAGAGACATGGGTAATCAAAGTTCATGACCCCTACCTTCCCAGAGCCAGGAAGGCAAATAACAAAATAAGTCATTGTTGCAAAGTCATATTTTAGGTGGGATTTGTATTCTAAAATGATTACATATGGTAAAAAAAATTTTGCATCGTCCAAATTGCTCCTGAAAATCCCTCAGTTTACCCATAAGATGCAGGAATGCCCCATCTCTCTGAAGCCCCACTGAGCCAGTGTTTGCTCTAGTGCTGGAAAGGAAAAGAAAAAAAAACAGCTTGGGCTTGCATTCAGGAGCCCTGCAAGTACCCGAAAGTCTTTAGCCACCAAACTGCAGAACTGGCTGGAGGCTCTCTCCCCGCACAAGACCCGTGGGAACAAAGGCCCACTACGGGGCAGGGGCGGCAGGTGCACATCCCATCCCATGTTTACATTAGCACATAAGGGAACGTATCCTTGGTATTCAAATCATTTATCTTGTTTCCCCAAAACCTGTATAAAGGCAATACCTCGTTTTGGTGAACTACGCTTTATTGCACTTCCCAGATAATTGCATTGTTTGCAGATTGAGGGTTTGTGACAACTCTGCATCGAGCAAGTCTATTGGTGCCATTTTTCCAACAGCATTTGCTCACTTTGTGTCTCTATGTTATATTTTGGTACCTCAGACAATATTTCAAACTTTTTCATTGTTATTATATTTGTTATGATGATCTGTGACCAGTGATCTTTGATGTTAACTATTACAATTGTTTTAGGGCAGTGAACTTAAGTGATAAACGTTGTGTGTGTTCTGACTGCTCCACTGACTGGCTGTCCCCCATCTCTTTCCCTCTTCCTAAGCTCCCCTATTCCCTGAGACACAACAATATTAAAAGTAGGTCAATTAATAGCCTACAGTGGCTTCTAAGTGTTCAAGTGAAAGGAAGAGCTGCCCATCTCTCACTTTAAATCGACAGTTAGAAATGATTAAGTCTAGTGGAAGGCATATTGAAAGCTGAGTTAGGCAGAACTCTTGGATTCTTGCACCAAATGACCAACATGTGAAGGCAAAGGAAAAGTTCTGGAAGGAAATTAAAAGTGCTACTCCAGTGAACACACGAATGATAAGAAACAGAACAGCCTTATTGATGATACGGAGAAAGTGTTAGTGTGGTCTGGATAGAAGATCAAACCAGCCATGACATTCCCTTAAGTCAAAGCCTAATCCAGAGCAAAGCCCTAACTCTCTTTAATTCTATGAAGGCTGAGAGGTGAGGAGCCTGCTGAAGAAAAGTTTGAAGCTGGCAGAGGTTGGTTCATGAGGTTTAAGGAAAGAAGACGCCGCCATAACATAAAAGTGCTTGTGAAGCAGTAAGTGCTGATGGAGAAGCTGCATCAAGTTATCCAGAAGGTCTAGCTAAGTAATGAAGGTGGATACACTAAACAATAGATTTCCAATGCAGACGAAACAGCCTTCTGTTGGAAGAGAATGCCATCTCGGACTTTCATATCTAGAGAGAAGTCAGTGCCTGGGTTCAAAGCTCCAAAGGACAGGTTGACTCTCTGGCTAGGGGCTAATGCAGCTGGCAACTTCCAGGCGATGCCAATGCTCATTTACCATTTTGAAAATCCCACGGTCCTTAGGAATTACGCTAAATCTACTCTGCCTGTGCTCTGTGCATGGAGCTACAAAGCCTGATGACAGTATATCTATTTACAATACGGTTTAATGACTGTTTTAAGCCCACTGTTAAGACCTACAGTTCAAGAAAAAAGATTTCTTTCAAAATATTACTGCTCCTTGACAATGCACCTGGTCAGTCAGAAGCTCTGATGAAGATGGACATGAGATTAATGTAGTTTTCAGGCCTGCTAACACGACATCCATTCTGCAGCCCATGGATCAATGAGTAATTTCAACTTTCAGTTATTTAAGAAATACATTTAATAAGGCTATAGCTGCCATAGACAGTGATTTCTCTGATGGATCTGGACAAAGTAAATTGAAAACCTTCTGGGAAGGATTCACTATTCTAGATCCCATTAAGAACATACATGATTCATAGGAAGGGGGTCAAATATCAACATTAATGGGAGTTTGAGGAAGGTTGATTCCGACCCTCATGGATGACTTTGAAGGGTTTACGACTTCAGTAGAGGAAGTAACTGCAGATGTGGTGGAAACAGCAAGAGAACTAGAATTAGAAATGAAGCCTAAAGATGTGACTGAATTGCTGCAATCTCACAATAAAACTTAAGGATGAGAGTTGCTTCTGATGGATGAGCAAAAACATGTTTTTTTGAGATGTAATCTACTCCTGGTGAAGATGCAGTGAAGATCATTGATATGACAACAAAGGACTTAGAATATTACATAAACTTAGTTGGTAAAGCAGTGGCAGGGTTAGAGAGGATTGACGCCAATTTTGAAAGAAGCTCTACTGTGGGTAAAATGCTATTAAATAGCATCACAGGCTACAGAGAAATCGTTCATGAAAGGAAGAGTCAATCGATGCAGCAAACTTCATTGTTTTCCACGGCCACCCAACCTTCAGCAACCACCACCGGATCAGTCAGCAGCCATCAACATCAAGGCCAGACCCTCCACCAGCAAAAAGATTACTCATCATCGAAGGCTGAGATGATAGTTAGTATCTTTTAGCAACAAAGTATTTTTTAATTAAGATGTGCACATTATTTTTTAGACATATGCTATTGCACACTAGTAGACTATAGTACAGTGTAAACTATACTATGTAACTTTTATATGCACTGGGAAACAAAAAAATTGTGTGACTCATTTTATTGCTGTTATCTGGAACCGAGCCCAGAATGTCTCAGAGGTCTGCCTGTAGTTGGCTAAGTCAGTGAAAATGCATCTCACTAGCCAAGGGACGCCTAGAACCCACTCCCATGGCCAACACCTTCTCACCCATACCACACCAGACCAGCTGGACAGAAACAGGGCAGGCCTCTACTTGTACACACTTTACATATAGACAAGCTAAGGCCCAGAGCACGGCAATATGGATGCTTGGGTGAGAAACTCATCATGGCTTCGACTGCCTGCATGTCATTCCAGGATCTGAGGCTATAATAACAGGAGCATAACATCTTCAACAAGGGAGGTGATTATCCTGATCTGCTCTGAGGCTTGCCCTGAGGACTCAGTTTGGGAATTATGGTATAGAGGGAAGGAATCTATTGGATGGGGTATGGCTAGAGGAGGCTTCCAGGATGGCAGAGGGTTGAAGACACACACCTCACAGAGATGCTTCTGGGAACTGGAGTTGTAACTTTGCCTGTCCATCTCTTAGGAGACTTTTTGAGAAGTGGTTCGGTTTGTTCTGTATCATCCCAAAGGAGCACCTAGGGTTTAAATGCATGGTTTCCACAGACACAAGTGACGGCTTCATCTGGTTCAGTGCACACTTGGTAGCAACCAGCTCTGGGAGGAGCAGCCTGCTGCCCTGGTCTCGTTAAGGGACTGGATGTTGTTTCGGGCAGGGTGCCTTCCTCAGAATCTCTCAGGAGGATTTCAGTCATGTAGGGTTTTTCCATTGGACCTTGGTGTGAGTGGCACAGGCGGGGGTGAGAAGGTGGAGAGGGGGGTGAGACAGTGCTTCTGTGCCTGGGGCGTGTTCTGGATGCTTGATCAGACTTTGTTATCCTGCGCCTCTGGATGGCATGGAAATCCAGCCCAGAGTGACCAGCAGAGAGGCCACTGACCCTCTGAGTGAACAGGCAGTTCTGAGGTGGGTCTTTCTGACTCCCCGCCTGCATTCTCTGCACCACCTGCTGCCTCCCAGGTGGGGTACAGAGAAGCTTCAGGAGCACCGGCCCCAACACCAAGGGTCCTGAGTGTGGACAGTCCCTAGCATGAGACTGGCCCAGGGGAGCTGCACCCTGCCCTTATTCCCCAAGTGTGGTCCCAAGCACATTACTTAACATCCCCAACCCCGTTTCCTCAGTGGTAACATGGGGATAATGGTTCCTACTTCATGGAGTTGTCTCAAAGCCTGGATGTAATGACCCATGTAAAACACTTAGCCCAGTGCCCATTGTGCAGTGACTGCGCAATAAATGTCAGGTACTGTAATAATAATTATTATTATTACTTTGACTCCTCCATGACCCCACAAACCCCTTTCATCACCAAAAGCTAATGGTGGATGGTGATACTTTTGTGCCCAGAGGCAGAGTCTGTAGAGCAGCCCCATTCTCTGGGCAGATAAAGAGCCTCCAATCCTCCGGTGTCAGGGAGAGCCCCTGCAGTGCCCCGCAGCCCCTACAGAACCCACATACCCCCAGAATGGGACTCATGCATCTGGAATGATGCACTCCCCGTCCCCCAAACCCACTCCCTCCTGCGCTGGATCTCTGCAGAGCCTGGCAGCCAGCCCAGCTTGTGGACTGGTCTTGCGTATTTAAATTCACTCCATTTTATGGAACTAATTTTCAAAGCAGGGAGAGGTGATGTCTGGACTTTGCTATTAGAGCCTGCCTCCAACATGAAGAAGTGGATGAAACCTGTTCACACACAATCTCAGGGAATGACTGCTGCTCCCTGGGGGCAGGCAGCTGGGAGCCCTTCTCCCCACACCCACGTCTCCACACTCAGGCTCCTCTGAGCAGGGCCACCCCTCACGGGCTGCTCCCTCCAGGCTGCTGACTCTCTGATGTTCTCCCAGCCTCCCTCCTATGGGACATCGAATTCCACTGATGTGGGGTGGGGTTGGGGAGTGGAATCTGCCTGATTCTTGTGCTCTGAGCCCTGGGCTTTGCAGGAGTATTTCATTCTTTGCATGTGAAAACCATCCCTTGGTAAAACAGAAGGCTTGGAAAACCAGCTGCTTGAAAGCTGTACCGTCTCAGCTTTGCTTATTTTTTTCCTTCTAGCCTCTTACCATAGCCAGCCCCTATTTTAATTTTTGTTTATTTTTAAAAGCACCGTTAAGTCAGAGATGAGAGGCTATGCTGCCAGAGGCAAGATGAACTATTAGCCAGACTCTCTTTCTAATTACTCAGGTAAAATTCACATGTCACAAAATTAACCAGTCTGAGTGAACAATTCAAATGGTATTTAGTTAAATTTAATTAAACACAGTGGTCACGGTGTTGGGCAACCATCACCCCTATCTAGTTCAAAAACTTCCAGCACCCTGAAAGGAAGCCCCATACCCATTAACTCCCCACTCCTTGGAACCACACTAATCTACTCTGTCTCTGGATTTGCCTATTCAGGACATTTCAAGTCAAGTGAACCATTCAACACATGGCTTTTGTGTCTGTCTTGTTTCATTTACGTACTGTTTGCAAAGTTCATCATGCCATTGTGTGTATCAAGACTGCATTTCTTTTGGTATCTGAATTACATCCCGTTGCATGGACATGACACATCTTACCAGTCCTTCATTGATAGACGTTTAGGATGCTTCCCCCTCGGGCTGTGGTAAGCGGTGCTGCTGTGAGCACTGGTCTGCAAGTAATTGTTTGAGCTCTTGTTTTCAGTTACTTGGGGTATATGCCTAGGAGTCGAGTTTCTGGGCTTTATGGTAACTCCATGTTTAACTTTTTGAGGACTAGCTGGATTCTTCTAGATGTTACTGAATCCAGGTATGTGTGCTAGCCTGCTATAGACTCACTGTTTGTCCCCCCCAAATTCACATATTGAAATCCTAGCCCCCACGGTGATATATTAGGGGTAGGGCTTTTGGGAGGTGATTAGAGCATGAGAATGGAGCCCTCATGAGTGGGATCCGTGCCCTTATAAATGGGACCCCACAGAGCTCCTTCACCTTTTCTGTCATGTGAGGACACAGCCATCTGTGAACCAAGAATCGGCCCCTCACCAGACACCCAATCTGCTGGCGCCTTGGTCTTGGACTTCTCAGGCTCCAGGACTGTGAGAAATAAATGTCCATTTATGAGCCGCCCAGTCTGTGGTATTTTTGTTACAGCAGCTTAAACAGACTAAGACACAGCCTGTAACAGGTCCTGACTTCACCTCACCCTCCTCAGAGCCCCAAACTCTGCCTCTCTTGGCTTATTCGTGTCACAGAGAGCTTTCTTTCCCCTTGGTCTACCAGCATGTATAGGGCAAGACAAAGCCCAGAAGAAGACAGTGCACACGGCCACCTAAAAGGTCAGTAATGGAGCAGTTACTTGCATACCACAGATCATTTGGAATTCTCTACAAAATCCTAGTAGATGAATTGCAACTCAGGTAGCATGAGTACATTAGCATTTTGCAATCACTTGGCAAATTATCGCAGTGTCCAAATGGTAGCTCCCAGTCCTCTGAGCCTCTTGCAGACCACCCACTCCCCTGCTTGATTTGTCAGTCTATACTGACAACAGGCTGGGCAGAAACAACAGGCTGGGCAGAAACCCCTTTTGAGCTCTCGTCTCTCCAGGGAGATACTGAAACTGCAGTCTCATACGTAGCTCGAAGGGCCGGCCAATTCCAGCATGAGGACCGCCAGATATTATACATAGACCAGACCACTTGCCCTGGCTCAGAGGTTCAGAAGGAAATAAATAGTGTGTGCCCAGGTATATCCAGTTCGTGGGATAAGTGGCGGTCATGTGATCGAAGCACCCGCCATCTTAATTTTTGTCTTCCTTGTTCCTTATTGCTGCTTAGGGAGAACATTCTTCCCATGGCACAGGATGAAAAAAGTCTGTTATGCTGGCAAGCTTCCTGGTCACCAAGAGGGAACAGAAAGTCCTTCCATCACTTTAGGTCACAAAACAGCCTTGATTTGGAAACGATGTTGTCTACTCCAAAATAATTATGGTGATAAACGCATCATTTTCATTCAAAGGTCTTAGAAGTTTCAAAATGTGGCATTTCTATGAAATCCCACCTTTCATTTAATTAGAGAACATTTGGCTTCTGAAAATCCCTCTTGGTTGATGCACAGTGACTGGCCCTCGGGGAGGTGGAAACCTCACTTTGCCATCTTGTCCCCTCCGTCTTCAGTCGTGAACAGCTCTGGACCTTGCCTTGGGGAGTATCTCCACCTTTTGGAGAAAATTGGGAGCGTGACCAGGCTGAGCCAGGCCCTGGGTGTGGGGAAGTCACCGGCTTTGCTGTCTACTGCCCTGGGTGTGAGCCTCAGCACCATCTCTTACTGAGTGTGTGACCTCAAGAAGGTCACCCCTTTGGGCTCCATCACCTGATCTGTAACACTAGCAATAACATGCCCACCTCCTAAGACTTGGAAGGACCACATGAGACAACATATGTGGAAATCCCTGGGCCACAGACGCATGGTTCACGTCGTCTGTTAGATTTAGTGTTGTCTATGTGAGGGTAGGCGGTAAATGAGAGGACCAGCATTGCTTTTCTAGGGAAGTGCCTCTCCCTCCAGATCCCCCCTGTGAGAGGATTCCCGCATACTGCTTAGGCGAGGCACCTCAGCAGGCTCTCACATGTGCGAGAAGTAATCACGGGCTGCGGTTCCCTTTGAAGTGCTAACATGGACCTGCTCCTGTGAGCCCGTTTCAGTTCAGTTCAGGGGCAGGAGGCAAGGAGAGATTGGCCAGTGCTGCGAGGGGGGGGGGGGGGGGTGTGCCTTCCTGCCGCACAGACTAACATCGTGTCTCTTGAAAGGACTGGACTGGCATCGGAGACGTGTCAGGACGTGCCCCGGGTAAGTGGCTTTGCCACACTGAGCCTTGGTTTCTCTGTCTGTAAGACAAGCAAGGTGCTGACGTTGGAGTGACTGTGAGGCTTCCGGAAGGTACGGGCAAACCCAGCACTCTGCCAGGCATGTAGTAAGAGCTCAGTAAAAGTGTGAGCCTGGTTAGAGTTGGGTGAACTGAAAGGCATCTCCACCCTCCTCGGGAGAACAGGCGGAAGGCGAACCTGCAGTTAGGGACAGAGAGGGAAGGCATCAGTCAGGCTGAGCCTGCAGCCTCTCCCCCTGGGCTTGGGATGGAGGATGAGGGACAAGACCACACACTCACCCCACTGCTCCCCTAAGAGGAAAGGGAAAATCTGTCCTAAAGATGCACAGAAAATCTGTCCAAGCTCTGGAAAGAGGGCTGGCCCAAGGCTCGCTCTTTGGGCAGTGAGACCAGCTGCCCAGGGGCTACCCTCATGCACCCCGCCCAGGTTTGGGGATCCCCTGTCACTGAGACAGGAAGAAGCAAGGTGAGACGGCCTTCCCCATGCTAGATTCCCCAAACTGGACCCCACACACCCCATTTCACCAGGACTGACGCCCTCTAAGACTCTGGGAGCAGCCCACATCCCCAGAGAGCCAGCCCACCACCCAGGCTTTCTCTAAAGATGGACATTCTCCTGGTGCTGGGCTGGGGACACAGGTCCCGATGACACAGGGTGAGAAGCTTCAAGGCGAAAGGACATAGAGGGGACAGTGGGAGCCCCAAGACTGGATGCCTCAGATCCAGGAGACAGGGACACATTTCACAAAGGCCTTGATTGGGGTGATCTTAGAGGGTGTGCAGGCATATTGCCGGGAAGGAAAGGGGGTGGCTGGGCTGGGAAGCAGCCTGGGTAAGGGGCAGAGGGTAAAGAGCTGGGAAAAAGGGAGCGGATGGGAGGAAACGAGGCTGCGTTTGTGCAGAGGGCTTTAAATGCCATAATAAAGGGCTCAAACCTGATCCTGCAGGCTGTGTCACAAAGGGGCAACCAGACTTGAAGTTATTGAGCATCTAGTATTTTAGGGCCCTTCATCATGTGTTTAAAATGTGAGTTAACAGTGGAAAATGTGGGACATTTCCCATAAAAATCCCAACTTTTGACTTCTCTTGGAAAATGGTGGGATTTGGAAACAGTCGTTTGTACCGACGCAGTCACTGCCCCTGTAGGTGGGGATACCATCTAGTGTGCCGCAGTTTCCACTTGTCCTCACTGTCTCTCCAACCCTGAAACAGTGTTAGTCACCCTGTAATCTGGGGATTGCACTCTCTTTTCTCCTAGTAATGAAAGGCTTCTTTGAACCACATCTCTATCAGAAATCAAATATCGATCACGAGGGCTGCCTTCTGATCTTTGCTGAACGAGTCTGTTTCCTTTGTCTATGTAACCCGCTTATGTCTACAGGCAGGAGAGTTGGAAAGTCTGCCAGGGGGTCATTGGAGGAGTTTGTCAGGATTCACAGTTGCAGACAACAGAATCCAGCCCAGCTAGTTTAAGAAAAAGAAAGAAAAAGAAAGGATTAGTAAGGGATGTGAAGCCCGAGGAGGACAGAGCTTCAGGAGTGGCTCCCAGAGCCAGAGCCAGAGCCAGCCCAGCGCCAGTGGCATCAGCGCCTGATCAGGCAACGTCCTGAGGCTGCTGGCTCTACCACCGGAATGAGCCCCACCTCTGTCCCCACCTAACTCATCTCTGAAGCAGATGTGTCTGATGGGTGAGACAGAAATAACACCTGCCGCAAGCCCAAGAAAGCAGGGAAGTTTGTCATCAGTATTGCAAGGTTGGGTTTACACTACGGGAATGCATCCAAATGTGAAGAGGGTAATCAAGAGTTTTGGGGGAGCCACAAACTACCATCGAACACTCGGAGCTCTGGTCATTCAGCGGAGATCTAGCCAAGCCCCCTTCCACCTTGTATCTGTGAGCTTGGACCAGGAACTTCACGCCCAAACACAGAGGCAATGAAGAGAAGATACCCCCTAATCCCTGATGCCCAGAGCCCGGGGTGGTCCCTGGCAGGCCAGCTGGTCAGCCTCCTGGCAGCTGTGCCCACCCTCTAGCCAAGCGTCTTTGCTCAGCTTTCACGTGCCTTCCTCCCGGCCTGACCCTGCTGGCTAGCCGCCCGGGCTGCCAGTCTGGGCAGCTGTGTCACTCTTTTGGAACTCTTTGTTCTAGGGTGGAATTCAGAGGAAGTTTCTGCCAGCTTGGAGACTGGGCTCAGCTATTTCCCAGCAGCTGATAACAGCTGGGATTAAAAGATGAAAAACAGTGCAGATGTCCCAGCTTTGCCCAAAATGGAGAAGCCAAATGCATGCATCCAAACTGCTGTGCCCTGAGGCATTTGTGCCTGCCCCACCCTCCTACCAGTGGCTGTCTGTCCTCAGAGCCATACTCCCCTGAGGACCGCTGATTCCCTGAAAGCCATGAACAGAGCCCCGGGGTCACGTGGCCAGGAGCCCCCATCAAAACGGGGGCTTGAGCTGGATCATGAGTGTGAGCCTCAGCCTTTGGCAGGCGGAGCGGCCACTTTTTTTTCCTTTCATTTTATTCTTCACCCAATTTACCTAAGTGAAACCAGGTACTGTTCTGCACTTCCCTTTTTTTTTTTCAGTTACAGTTGAAAGTCAATATTATTTTATATTAATTTCAGGTGTACAGCATAGTGGTTAGACATTTACATAATTTATGCAGTGATCCCCCGATTAGTCTAGTACGCACCTGGCACCATACATAGTTGTTGCAACATTCACTACATTCCCTGTCTGTACTTCACATCCCCGGACTAATTGGTAGCCACTTTTATTTTTATTGCAATGTTACCAAGTGCCAGGCCTATGTTCAGTGCATGACCTGCCGCTCGTTACATAAGCTTCACAACAACTCGAGAAGGTAGATGCCATGTGATCCCGGGCTTACAGACTGGGATACTTCAGGGAGATGAGGTGACCTGCCCAGGGCCACTCAGCACGCGAGCGGCAGAGCTGGGAGTCAGCCCAGGTCTGTTTGGCTTCAAAGCCTCTGCTGGCCACTCCTGCCCTTTGTGACCTGGTTTGCAGGCTCTCAAACCATCTCTGCGAGATAAACCCAGAAGTAGCATTTCTGCCGCCCAGGTTCCTTTGACCAGAAGGCATTCGTGAGAGGAAATGGCCACACAGAGCCACCCTAGCCAGTACCCCAGGGACCACAGGGTGACAGCCTGACCAGCCCAGGGCCTGATAGGCCTCTGTTAGCTTGTGATTTGGGGCATGTCGCTTCTCTACAGGTTTTTGTTTTCTCATCTCATTTGTTCAACAAGTATTTCTGAGCCCCTACCGTATGCCAAGCACCAGGAAATCAGCTAGACAAGGTCTGTCCTGTCAGGGGCTGACACTCCAGCAGGATGGGATCTGCGATGTGGGGACACCATTGGATGTGGTGAAGTACCAGGGAGACAGGAAGGCCGGCAGAGAATGCCACTCTGAGGAGGTTACTCTTGAGCTGAGACCTGAATGATGAGAAGGGGCCACCATGGGAGGCAGCAGGCCTTCCCAGGCAGAAAGCCCACCTCCTCTGAAGTGGGAATGGGGGGTAGGGACATGGGAGGGGCAGAAAGAAGGTCTGTGTGGTTAATTGGGGTGGGCGGGATTTGAAATGATATCCCAGATGTAGCCGAGGGACAGATGGACAGCATGGTACAGGCCAAGGGGAAGTGGGGATCTTTGCCTGAGTGCAGAGGAAGGCTGGAGGGTTTGAGCAGGAGGACAGGCCCTAAGTGACACAGAAAAGAGGGACTGTGCTGCGCAGGGTGGCTGTGAGAACTGACCAGAGAAACAAAATGTCAAAGCACACAGAAATACAGTGCCTGGAGGGGCGGTCCATACTTCATAACTGACATGGGGCGGGGCGGGGCAGCGTGGACAACCTCAGGAAGGCAGGGGTCTCAGGGCCCTTCTCCTGTAGCCCCGTAGAGGGAGGGCAGCAGTACAATGTCCCAGGGGTCCCTGAGAAGCCTACAGAAACCACATCTCCCCTTGAACACGTGCCTTCTGGGGCCAGCCAGCCAGAGAGCAAGTGGCTCAGGCCTCCAATTCCTGAAACTTTGTACTGACAGCTCCATGTCACGTGGGCAGAGGGCCCCGTGGGACAGCTGTTCCACCGCCTTTCATTTCGGCCTTTCATTTGGGCCTTTCATCCTGAGTCCAAATGCAGGTGGACTGAGATTGCCCAGGGAGGACCCCGAGGAGGCAGGCCTGACACAGGGTCCATAAGGGCATTTTTGGACTTCTGTTGACTCTTGTTCTGGCCAAAAAACAGTGGGTCTGAGGGGGGCCGGGGCGGGGCATGACTGTTTTGTGGGGTCTGTGGTTTCTCCCTCTTTGCTGGCAGGGAGAGCCTGGGGTTGGGTCTTGGAAAGGTCAGGGCTGGTAGGTGGGGCTCAGGGGCTGGCCACCCTCTGATGGAGTTGGCATTGAGGCTTCGTCCAGTTGTCTTAGAATCAGAAGCTGACTGGTGGATTCTAAAGTCAGACACAGCAGATTTCCATCTTGGCTGGGTCATCAGCAGAAGAAATCAGATATGGTGGTTTTCACCTGGGAATAAATTTGTTTCACAAAATTTGGAAATCAATTTGGCAGAAAGGTTTCAGGGGAGTTGGAGGGGACTGGGAGCAGAAAATCCAGCTGACACTTGAAACCTGAAATTGGCCACCTGGAGAAGGGCTTTCTGCCTGACAAAGGGGCTTTGAAGCACTGGATCTGACAGTGCTTGTTGGCTGGGGCGCCTGAAGTCTGATCCCGGACCCCCAAGGCCAGAGCTACCCAGGCTGGCCGTGTTCCTACACACCCTTTGGTTTTCACTGTTCATCTTCAAGTCATCTTCAGTCCCACCCTCTCCACCTCTAGTCCCTCGCCTGGCTTGGTGAGGCCCCGTCATCTTGCTCCTGCATGACTGCATGAGGTACCTGCCTATCCCCTGGCTCCCAGACCTCGAGTGGCCCCCTGGGACCATGGGCATCTAAGTCAATACACGTTGTCAGGCCCTGCCCAGCCCAAGGAATCAGAATCTCTAGGGTGGCCAGGAAATTTGCACGCTCAACAAACACCCAGATTATTCTCCTGTTTGGGAACTGCTGGCCTGAAAGATAAAATACAAGCCTCTTAGAATTGGGCTCTGCAGACATTTAGATCAGTGCTTCTCACACTGGGCCAGGGGCATCACTGTCGTGTGCAATTGTTAGAATTACAAATTCTGAAGCCCCACCCCAAAATATAATGAATCAGAAACTCTGTGCTATGGTCCCTTAAGGGTATTCTGATGGGGTACAAGGTTGAGGTCCTGTTACCTCTCGCCCAGAGACTTTGCACCTGCTGTCTTTGCCCAGGCAGCTCCAGGTGTCTGTCTGGCCTCATCTCAAGTGTAAGTTTCTCAGGGAAACCTTAACTCTCCAGACCAGGTTGTGTACATCAGTCACATACTGTCCGACGTCCCTGTACCTTTTCCTTACAGCACTCACCAGTTGGTAATTTGGTCCACCATCAGTGCACGAGTGCCTATCTCCCCCACTAGTCTGTAATGATGGTGTGGGCTGTGCCTGTCTCACTCCCATTTATCCCCAGTCCCTGGCACAGCACCTGAAAAATAGTGGGGGGTTCCGTTGGTAATTATCACCTTCCTCTAAAAAACGTGACTATCTTGCAACTTCTTGATTTTTCCATTTTAGGCATTACCTATTAGAAGACAAAAGCCTTCCCTTTTTCTCAGTCCTTTGCATGAAACCTGCTATTTTCTTTCTGGAAGTTTTTGGAACCTTCTCGTTAATCCCAGTGTTCTGAAATTTCAAGATGAAGTGCATTAGCAAGGTCTGCTGTCTTTCACTGAGCTGGACTCAGAAAGAAATCCAAGAAAGAAATCTCAAAATATCCAAATTTCTTGAATGATTTCTTTAATGATTTCCCCTTGAAATTTCTGTTCTTTCTTTCTGAAGTTTTTATTATGAGGGGAGAGGGAACAGTCCCTGGACTGAGTCCAATTTCCTGGACTAACTTTCTTTCTTTTTCCAATTTTCTGCATCTGTTCATTTTGTTGTTCTATCTGCATGGAGACTGTGCCCACCTTTCTCTCGCAGCTCCATTTCTAATGAAATCTTAATTTTTGCTATCATGTTTTTATTTTGTAAGAAATTTTGTGCAAATGTTCTCTGAATATTCCTTTTTAATAGCATCTTGACCTAGCTTCGTGGATATCATATCCACCATTATCTCTGAACATAGTAATTGTGGTGGGGTTTTTTTTAGGTTTTCTGTTTTTTGTTGTTGTTTTTTTTTTTGTTTTTTTTACAGGACTTTATTGGGGAACAGTGTGTACTTCCAGGCCTTTTTTCCAAGTCAAGTTGTTGTCCTTTCAATCTTAGTTGTGGGGGGCGCCGTTCAGCTTCAAGTTGTTGTCTTTTCAGTCTTAGTTGCGGAGGGCGCAGCTCAGCTTCAGGTCCAGTGGCCATTTTCTAGTTGCAGGGGGCACAGCCCACCATCCCTTCCGGGAGTCGAACCAGCAACCCTGTGGTTGAGAGGACAGGCTCCAACCAACTCAACCATCCTGAAGCTTAGCGGCAGCTCAGCTCAAGGTACCATGTTCAATCTTAGTTGCGGGGGGCGCTGCCCACCATCCCTTGCGGGACTCGAGGAATTGAACTGGCAACTTTGTGGTTGAGAGCCCACTGGCCCATGTGGGAACCGAACCGGCAGCCTTCGGAGTTAGGAGCATGGAGCTCTAACCGCCTGAGCTACCGGGCCAGCCCTAGGTTTTCTGTTTTTAAAAGCCTGTGTCCTCTGATACTTTTCTCCACTTGTTTTGCTTTCTGTCTTTCATGTGAGAGTGTCCCGCAAATGTCCGACACCTTTGGCTCATTTTTCAGAGTGGAAATCTAAAATGCTGACTGGCAGCTCCACGGACACAGATGAGGCTGGTCAACTGTAGCTTCACAGAGGCATGAGCTGGCTGGGTCTTTTCTCCTGGGCTCATCAGATTCCCTAGGAATAGCCTTCCCATCTCCTGCCTGGAAGCAAAGGCCCAGCTGCCTGTGTTCTGGGAGCCACATTGAGGAAGGAAAGATCTGGGGGCCTCCATATTCCATGTGTAAATTTCACTCGATGGTACTCCTCCCTCAACTGTGCCTGGCATCCTGCAAGCAACTCTCTTACTTCCCTTTCTCCATAAAAATAGAAAGAAAAACAAAACAAAACAAAAAATCCAGGTGTCTGCCCACTTAAGAACAGGCATCCAGATCAAGGACCAATGCCATCTGTTGCAAATGCTCAACTCTGCCATCATAGCACAAAAGCAGCTATAGACAGTACCTAAACGAATGGACATGATGGTATCCTAATAAAACCTTATTTACAAAAAATCGACCATGGGCCACATTTGGCCCATGGGCCATAGTTTGAGACCCCTGGTCCAGATTCTAGCTCATCAGGTACCCGGTGCTGCCTGAGCTTTGCAGTGCAGATTGGTTGTTCTTCAGCTTTCCCCAGTGCCGGCTTAAAATTTTGGCTGTCCCACTTCTATACAAGCAGTAATCCCTCATTTGCGTACTTCCCGGCTTCCTAAACATTGTTGCTGGTGTTTCTTCTCCTGATCTCCTTGCCCTTGGAGCTCAGGTTTCAGGAAGTAGTAGAGATAAATGCATACATTCCATCTCTCATCCTTAACTACCAGGCTCCTTTTATTTTTTTAACAGATCCCTGGGCTTATAGAGATAAGCATCTAGAACTAACGCTGATTAGGGTTGGATAAAGTTGTGTGTCTTCACCAAACAGTACTTTGTTGTTGTTTTTTAAAATAAATTAATTGACACGCACCATATAAAATGAAAGACTTCTGTGAAGACTTGACTATAAAATGACTCTTTCCTTTCTGAGGCCCCACGGAAGGGCTGCCCTGTAATCCTCACCCAGGCAGGGCAATGTTGGTCAAGCCAGCTCCCAGTATGTTCTCTCTCTGGACCATGTTCCAGTGGACCATGGATCTCTCTGTGGACCATGGCCACTCTCGGCAGGATCCAGAGCCCACCACCTGGCCAGAGCCTGGAATTTGGCATACGTGGTCCCTGCTCTGTGAGTTAGGTCCTTGTTCTCAGCCCCTTGGCCCAGGGCCAGGAGAAGGGAGGTGCTGACATAGCATGGCTTCTTGGGGTCCTTTAAGCACTCGGCTTCCCAGACAGGGATCACAACTTACTACCAGGGGTGACCAGTTAGCTCTGGGACATGTGGGGTGCAGGGCAAACTTTGACCCCAAGCCATCAGGCCCGGGTCCCAAGCACCCTGGAAGCCTTCAGAGTGGGAAAACATAGGCTAGCAGCTGGTGCTGTCCTGAGGGCCACCCACTGGACAATGGCTGCAGCAGGCTACGTGGACTGAGTGCCAGTCCTCAAACTCTGATATGCAGACGTTGTCGCTTCTTATCTGCCCCTCCCCTCTCCTGAGCCCTGGTGTCCTCCTGTGCAGAATGGAGACAGATGCAGATTGCTGTAAGGATCACTAAGAGAGTGTCATATCTGGATGGGCCCAGTCAAGACGGTTGTTTCTGACAGAAAATGTTTGGAGGGCCCATGGATTCTTGCTCCAGGCTGCTGCCTCGTTGGTTCTAAGAGACAGAGAGGGTGGGCAGGTTTCATTATCTGTGCACGGCTCCATCTCCCTTCTGTACCAGAACAGTTCCCAGGCACCCACGCCCCTTCCCCAGGCCCTACGGCACCTGTACATCTCTCTAAGATTGTTTCCCATGCTGCATTGTATGGAATTGGCTGTTTGCATGTCATCTCCCAGCTCCTTGTAGCTGCTCAAAGGCAAGAACTGGATGTACTCATTTGAGTAGCCCTGATGCCTCACACAGAGTGGGTCAATGTTGGGTGAATGGATGGACGGACAGATGACCACAAGGACAAATGAACAAAGATTGATGGGTCAATGAATGGATAAACAAATATACAGATGGATATTTGATTGCCTGGATGAATAAAGTCATTCATGCACCCAAAACTAAGTATCGAGTACAAGTAGTTTTTCTATGGCAGGATTAAGGGGTGAGTGAATAGTGATGAGGTAGGAGTGCACGAGTAGAAGGAAGAGAAAGAGAAGGTGGGATGGAGGGAGAACAGCATAACAGGTGAAACAACAGAGGACGAACTGAAGAACTGCCTGAGCAGACAGATGACCCGTGTTCACACGTTCACGTTCCCCTCTGAAGGTGGCAGTGTCTGTAAGCTGAAGGAGTTGTTCCCAAGGTCCCAAGGAGGAGTTGGGAGAAAGAATTCACAAACACTCTCTTTCTGTCTATTAAAAAAATATTTTTTTTTCTCTAAATAAACGTTGAACCCACTTCCAAGTCTGTTTGGAAAGAGCACTGACGGCTTTTATGAAGGGTAAATTATAAGTGCTTCATTCGGAGCTGTGTTTAGGGACCTTCAGGAATACATACAGTCCCCAAAGCGAGTGCTAAAATGCGAGTGAGACAAGAAACATATGGCGGGTATGACGCTGTCAGGCAGGCTTACTGCGAGCATATGTGCGTTACTGTTGATGTTCAGCAAGTATTCCAAAAAGGCCTTTCCTGAAATGGAGGTCAATGGGAACACGCCCCTTCTCATAAATCCTCGGGAAAAAAACCAGGCCTGTCTCCTAGACACATGTAGCTAATTATCTGGGGGCTCAGGGCACTCCCCAGAGAATGTTAGGAGCAGTTCACCCGGGCAAGGTCTGCCCCCAGTGGTTTCCAACAGCCCTGGCTAGAAAGACCGTGGCTGCTTAACCATGGTTCATAAACTGGCATTTTCCCACCCCAGTGGGCAGAGAGGGACAGGCGTAAAGGAGAAAAGATCCCATCTTCTCCTTTCCCAATGCCCAGCAAAGATCAGCCCCAGACACGGCCACTGATGGACAGCCCGAAATCCAGAGCCTCTTGGCATGGTCACTGATGACCGTTCACCTTAGTCTAGATTAATTGGGTTTGGCCTGGGCCTGGGCCAGGCTCTCAGAGGACAAAGGCAAATCGGATGTGGGCTCACGGTCAAGCAGAGAGACAGATGGGCAGACAGCTCCGTCCCAGTGCACCAAGTACTGTACAAGTAAATATCCCTAGCCCAAGAGTAGGCATCCAGAAAGACTTCCCAGAGGAATGTCTGTGTCTTAGCTGGGTCTTGAAGGATGAATAGGAGTTTTCCTGGCAAGAAATAGGAGATAGGACATTGGAGACATGAGCAACACAGCTCAGGGGCCACGCTGTGTCCCGGGCCCAGCGTCCTGGCAAAAGGTGGGCCAGGAGTGATGCATAAAAGACAGTGAGGAGTGGGCAGAGCAAGTCAGAGAGGGAAGTCTGGGTCAGCCTGGACGGGTCTTGGGCAAGGAGCTCAGGCTGTGTCCCGAGGACAGTGGGGAGCCTGTGAGTGGTTTGGAAGGGAAGTGCAGAATCTGATTTGTGATCCAGAGGACTGCCTTGACTGTGGGAGGAGAATGAAAAAAGTGGGAAACCAGGGAGGAAGGAGACTGTGACCATTCGCCCACGGAGAGATGCTGATACCAGACCCAGTGGGGACAGAGAGGGGCAGACTCGGGTTCTTTTTCTTCCTGATTTGGGGCAGGGTAACCTCTATGGTGCTGCACTTCCACATCTGTAAAATGGGGATAATGGTGCCCGTCACACGGGGTTGTTGTAGGCTCACAGTAATACACGCAGAACGCCAGGACGGGGCCCAGGCACAGTCAACCACATAGGGCGACAGCCTGGTACCTCTCGTATTTGGAGGCAGTGCTCAGGGAGTGTGGACAGGGTGGTCCACCCACGTTCCCAGAAGCTGGTGGGTGGTAGTTGGATGGTGATGCTGTTCACAGAGACTGGGAATTCAGATGGAGAAGTGGGGTGGGGAGGGGGGGGTGGGGAGGGGGGTAAGTTCTCTGGTTCAGGCCATTCAGCCAGTTTCCAGAATTGGTGAGAGGCTCCTATCCCATCTCATCCTGAGACAGAACAGCCTGTGGCTCAGAGTGTGAACTCTGGCACCAGACCACCATGGGCCAAATTCCGGCCTTGCTATTTGATGCCGTGTGATCTCAAGCCAGTGACTTGCCCTCTCTGGGTCCAGTTTCCTCCTCAAAAGAATGAGATGGAGGGTAGCTATGAAAATTACATGAGGGTTGACGTGACCTGGCACCCAATGAATGCTCCGTGAGTGTACACCGCAGTAGTCAGTAGAAATAATTACTGATGGTTTATGAAGCCAGAACTGCTGTCCTGGGTTTTGTAAACTCACAGCTTGGCTCCAGCCTCCCATCCCCTGAGCATACAGAAGGCAACATGGCACCAAGAAAAGTACACGAGGCTTGAAAGATTTTGTAAGAAAGAAAATAATACTTAAAGAGAGAGGAGCATAGAAACCAATTGAGTTTTAAATGTGTTTCCTGGACCAGCAGCATTAGTACATCCCCTGGGAACTTACTAAAAATGCAAATTCTCAGGTCACTCCAGACCTACTGAATCTGAAACTGGGGGTGGGCAGAGCACCCTGAGCGCTTTTGAGAGTAACACTAGCCCTATCGCCCCCACAGAGCAGTGCTGGACCTAGGATGGGAAAGGAACTCGTGTCTGGAGACACCCAGGGGTCACTGACCAGACAGTGGTATCTCACTAAATGAGAGAAGCCCCAGGCAGTCCCCATTTCTTTTTCTTTTTTAAGAGAAAAACACAAATGCCTTGGAATTGGACACAGCTGGGTTTGAATCCTCGCTCTGCCACACACCAGCTGTGTGATGGGACAAGTCCCCTCTCTATGAGCCTCTTTTACTTCATCTGCAGGGTAGGGTGGGTACCCCCTCCCTGGCAGGGGTGCTGAGCAGAATAGGTGAACAGACACCTGTGCAGCCCCCAACACAAAGCCTGGCACATAGCAGGTCCTCCAGCAGGAGCCACCTTCCTTGCTCCCTGCAGCACCCCACTCCAGAGTTCTGGGCCGGCCAAAGCCCTGGTGACATCCCTAATTACAGAAGCTTGACCTCAAGCTGTATGCAGGACCTGGGACCCACAGAAAGGAGCTACTGCTCTTGGCGGTGGGCTCCCAGCTTCCCAGGCCCAGCAAGCACCCTCCAGTGTCAGGCCAGCCCCTCCCCAGCCAAAGCAGCATAGAACCTAGGTCAGGAAAGAAAGGTGCACTTGTATCTAGGGCCACCCAGGAATCTCTGGCCAGACTGTGGCACCTGAATAGATAGGAAATGGCTCCAGGTAGACCCCAGAATCACCACAGGCAGGAGCCCTAGGGGCCAGGTGGGTCTAGGGAATCCTGATGGCTGCACACAGCTGGTCTGCTCATGCCCCTTCCAGCTGCCCAGACCAAAGGTCCCTTCCCATTGGTGCCTCCCCACGCAGGCAGTGCCACATGCTGTCCCATCCCTCCATCCCCATCCAGCCAGGGAACAAACCTCCGCCCTGCCTAGCCTCCTTCCATTCCAGACAGCTGTAAGGAGGAAGGGACAAGCCATCAGGTCCTAGAGAGGCTAGTTTCCAGGCACAGGGAAGGTCCTTGCAGATGGAGAGTGCCACAATAAGGGCGTGAACACATCTGAGCTTACAGGGACAGTGTGTCGTGGAGGAGTCCCACTGCGGCTCAGCCATCGGGCTATCAGCCACCCCAAAACACAGAGTATAGATAGCACCTTGATGGGTAGCTGTTACTGGCCCCCAGAACCCAGAGACTAGACCCATGCCTGGTCCATCAAGGGGTCCCCAGGGCCTGCAGCACCTCAGCGGATGTTTCCTGAATGACTTACATGAGTGACAGACTGGGGGTTGGGGATTCAAATTCCCGTTTGAGGCTAAGGAAACTGAGGGTCTGAGAGGTTAAATGTCATGTGTTGTCTCAGCTCATCTCAAATGACCTTGAGAACTGGGGTCACCATCTCCATTCCAAAGGTAAAGAAACAGAAGCTCCAAGGCAGGAAACGGCTTGCTCTAGGCCACACTAGTAAAAGCAGACTTTCTCATACACAAATACAATCTTTCCTCTTTAGGAAACAGGCATTGTGACATAGGGATTCTGTCTGTCTTGTTTACAAAGGTACAGAGGGCTTCCATAGCCGCTCAGGAGGAATGGCCTGGCAGGGCAGGGCCCGTGTCCCAGAAACGCTGAGCTTCTCCCAAGGGGGCCAGGAATGAAGAGGGATGCCAGGCACAGTATGTGCCTCTTTGCTGCTAGAAATAAAAACTGCTGCCAGCTAAGCATGGAGTAACCATGTGACCCAGCAATTCCATTCCTAGAAATATGCCAAAAAGTATTGCAGGGAGGAATTCAAACATATTTGTACACCCATGTTCATAGCAGCGTTCTTCACAACAGCCAAAGGTGGAAACAGCCCACGTGTCCGTCACCAGGGAGGGATGGACAAATGTGGTGCACACATACAGTGGAATACTATGCATCCATAAAAAGGAATGAAGTTCTGCCACATGCCTGTTTGAGTCTGTTTAGGCTTCTGTAACAAAACACCATAGACCATTTGCGTTAAACAATAAATAGTTATGTCTCACAGTGCAGGAAGCTGCAAAGTCCAAGATCAAGACATCTACAGACGTGGTGTCTGTAAAGGGCCCTCTTCCAGGTCGTAGATGACTGTCATCTCTGTGTGTCCTCACGTGGCAGAAGGGAGCTCCCTGGGGCCCCTTTATAAGGGCACTAATCCCATTCATGGGGCCCCACCCTCATGTTCTCATCACCTCCCGAAGGCCCCACCTCCTAATACCATCACCTTGGGGGTTAGGGTTTCAATATATGAATTCTGGGGGGACATATACATTCAGTCTGTACCAATGCTATGGCATGGATGAACCTGGAGGACATTATGCTGAGTGAAATAAGCCAGTCACAAAAGGACAACTGTTGTGTGATTCCACTTACATGAGGTACCTAGAATAGACAAATTCATAGAGACAGAAAGGAGAATGGAGGTTCCTAGGGGCTGGGAGACGGGGATGGGGAGTTAGTGTTTAATGGGGACAGAGTTTCAGTTTTGCAAGATGGTTGGTGGTGAGGGTTGCACAACAGTGTGAAAGTATTTATACCACTGACCGGTACACTTAAAACTGGTTAAGATGGTAAGTTTTATGTATATTTTACCACATTTTTTAAACAACAAAAAAATTTTTTTTAATGTAATATACCAAAAACCATTAGGTGGATTGCATGGTATGTAAATTATATCTCAGTGAAGCTCTTTAAAACATAATGTTGCCCCAAGTCCAACTGGCCACAGTGGCTGACCCCACTTAGGGGACATGTGACCTCCAGTCCCCCGTAAGGGCCCAACAGCGCTGCAGGACACGGAATTGTCCTTTAGAGGGACGGGGGATGGGAAGACAGCAGAGTCACCCTCTGAGCAGCTGGCCTGTGGCAGACAAGGGCCAGGGAATTCAGACGCTGTCTTGACAATTGAAAGTCTCCAGTGGAGCCATAGCCCTCAGCCCTGGCCCTGGGGGTCAAGAAAAACAAACAGTGACTCACTCGAGGCCCCCTGGGAGTGGAGTGGACTGTGAAGGACCTCATTGCTTCACAGGCCAGGGTGCCAGGAGCTGGGGCCACCCCAGAACCTTCCTGCCTCAGCCTCTGGGTTCCTCTGACGCATGAGGTCCACAAAGCTGGAGCGGATTCTTCAGACCTCAGAGTCCTGTCAGCTGGCACCAGAGGGGCCCAGGCTGTGAGGCCACTTGACCGTGGGCAGCCCCTCCGTCACTCTCTAACAGGGATGCTGGAGTCCCTGCCTCACGGGTCCACTGCGAGAATTACGGGAGGTGGCACAGGCATGCGTGTGCCATCAGCAGCAGGTGACAGCAGCAGGTGCCTGAGTGCCCACTTCCTTCTCCCGACTCAGAAGGGCTCTGTGCCCTTCCTGCAGCCTGTCGTCATCCTCTGGGTCCCAGCACCTCGGTGCCCTTCCCCGACCAGAACAGAGCTCATTCAGGCTCTGATGGTTTGTTGGGCACCAACTTGTGTCACAGGCCCCATTTAGGGTCTGTAGCCATGAACCAGCAGACAGGAGCCTTGTCCTCAGGGAGCTCATGTTCTGGTGAGGAAAAAAACATAAACACTGAAAAGGAAATAAAATAAACTAGGTAATTTTGATAGAGATAAATGGCTTGAAAAGAATCATACAGGAAAATGTGACCAAGAGTCCCTGAGGGCAGGACACTTTAGATGGTGGTCAGCGAAGGTGTCCAGGAAGCACAACAGAGTTAGTCATGCAAAGATGTGTGTGAGGAGAGCCCCAAACAGCAGGCACAGCGAGTGCAAAGGCCCTGAGGTAGGACGAGGCCCAGCAGGTGTTTGCAGCAGAAGTCAGAGCTCAGAGGGGGAACGGGTGGGAGGTGGAACCGTGTCAAGAGCCTCCTTCCTCACGGGCTGCACGCCAGAGTGACCGATCCGCCTGATTTGCCTGGGACTGTCCCAGTTTCAGCACTAAAAGTCCCAGGAAACCCCTCAGTCCTGAACATACTGGGATGGTCGGTCACCCTAGTGCCCACCCGCGTCCCATATTCCTTGGCTGTGCAAGTCCAAGCACCCTAGCCCTGCTGTGGGTTACGTGACCTCCCCTCAGGAGACAGGTCTGCTGTCCTGCCCTGGGGAGCAGAAGTCAAGGTCCAGGGCCCAAGGTCAGGTGGCCTCAGAGCGGGTGGTACACACTGAGCGGCGAGCTTTTCCCTGAGTGCCCTTCCTAAGTTCATGCCCCCACTGTGCTGGCCATGCTCCAAAGGCCTGCAGCTGCCCAGCCTCACCTGCCCTTTTCTAGGGGCCTTCTGAGTGGGTCAGTGTGGGGCTTTCGTCATGCAATTTATGAGGAATTCTCATGAAAATCAAAGCTTACATGAACGACTTTTAAGTTCAAAGAAATAAAAAATAAAAAGCCTTCCATTCTCTGAAAGCAGTAAATTCCAGCCTTCATTAAGCTCAGGGAGATACACTGGGCCATGTGTCCATGATTAAGGCTTCAGGCAAGAGGAGAGTTGAGGAATCTGGTGTCTTCGGGATGTGCTATTTCCGTGCGCCTCTGTGGAGCCTGTGTTCCAACAGGGAACAGGAGCCCGGGAGATGATGGGCTCTGGGGAAAAGCCGATTCATGCTGGTTCAGACCTGGGTCTCATACAGTCCCAAAGAGTCACTCCAAGCACCCACCTCCAACCACCCAACATCAACTACACACAGCCTGTGCCCCGGATGTACCTGCCACCTGTGCAAGTACCAGCCATTCAGCTGTTAGCGTCAGGCACACACGTTCTTTGTATGTAATCCCTGTCTTGGCCTGGGTGCCAGCTCTTTCCATATTCAGGTTCACCTGAGTCAGCCTCTACCCTCTGAGAGCCCGAGAAAGCCCTCCTCCCTTTTTCTGGAGTCCTGCGCCACCCTCCCTTCTTGTCCAGGTCAGCTGGCCAGTCGGCCTCTTTAGCCCTCAGAGGTGTTCTCATGGCCTTGAGCTCTGTGGAAGGGCAGGGCCTGGTCTCTCTTGTCTCTCTGAGGGGCTTTTCACTCTTCACTGAGTTTCTCAGCCCTCCTTCAGCTTCCTGAGCTGTGGGGAGGGGGCTCTGCCAGGCCTGAGAAATTGCTGGGTACTAGTCTGCCTCAACACGGGGTACCCAAGTGCCTTATATGTGTCACTCAGGAGGACCCCTCAAGTAGTTCCTTGACGTCCCCACTCTAAGACACAGAAACCCTGGCAGCCCCACACATACGGTTCACCGAAAGCCTTCTCCGGGAGCCCTTTCACTCTGACCCCCAAACCATTCCACCCACCCTCATCCCCTCTACTGTGTTCTTCTTCTTTCAGGCCCTTCTTTCTGGTGCCTCTGGGTGAGACAGTTCACTTTTTAGCTCTGGTGCCTACACCATGGTCCATTTTCCCAAAAAAGAGGCACTTGGGAGGGCAGGCCCAGGCAGGCCTGGCTCCACTCCTGGCTCCTGACTAGCTCTTCAACTAGGACAGGTCACCTCACCTTTGGGCCTCAGTTTCTTTTCTGTTACGGGGCCAGTCATATCCACATCTCAGTTACCAGCACACACACGCAGCCCATGGCCCATCTCAGCAGTGGCCTTTCCCCAGGCTCGCTGAGCACACCCTCCCAGACCTACCGTCCAGGAGCCTTACGAGATGGTTCTGGGGCCTGGTGTGCCACCAGCGTGAGTCGTGGGTCTGGACTCCTTGATCCCATTTTAAATGCTTTATTAAAGCCCCTCCTGACTCTGGAGAGGAACCAATAGGAAAGGGCAGGGATTTTGGATGGCGTGAGGAGGGCGTGGCTTGGGTGTCCACTGCTGCTGGTAGCATGTGGCCTTCAATTCAATATTTAATTCACGGACCTCAGAGCGCCATCTCTGGGCCCCTTCCTTTTTGTGGTTCCCAGTATATTTTAAAAAATAACAAATGCCAAGAAGTGGGTATAAAATTCGTGGACTATTTTAACCGTTCACCTTCAATAGGCGTCTTCCTGTGTGGAAGGCAGACTCAGGGTGTGGAAGCTGGCCCAGGGTCCACCCTGCACGGTCCCACCCACTACCAGCTCTATGTCCTCACAGGGTCAGTTACTCACTTTGTGCCTCAGTTTCTCCATCTATAAAATGGAGATAATAGTAGCCTTCCTCATGGGTTTGATGTGAGGAATATGTGAGTTAATACCATGGAATCAAGATTACTGCCAAACATAAAATAAACACTCAATAAATGGTGGCGCCAAACTCTTGCTTTTATTAAAAACTGTCAGGGGCCACGTGGCTATCCAGCACTGTCAGCTCCTTTGGAGGCAACATCAGTGTTCACATATGAGGCCCTTTGTGAATGTGAGGTGGAGGATGCCTGCTAGCCCACCCCTCCCCATCTCCCCATAGGCTCTGTTCATTTGGTCACTGAATGACACAATGTCGTAGCAGGCTCTCCAGGTCTGGTCATTGGGGCAGTTGGGGGTCTGTCACGAGCCTGGACAACCATCCTGGTTTCAAACAAACATTTGCCCTACAACCCCAGCAGCCTGTGGCATTGTTTTTCCAAATTGCTTCAGGACCTTCCATTAAGCAGCAGGGTTCAGCGCCATTAGACTCCCTGCAATGTGGTAGATGGTGAAGGATGAGCTATGGGGACATAAATCCCTGTGGAATGAGCTGTATTTGCTGAGTAAAAGGGTGTGATTTAATTCCCAGGGGACAACATGGCCCGAGGTGCTGGACAAGCAGGGCAGCCTGCCAGTCAGCAAGCCTCTGCTGACGTCAGTGCCCCCTCCAGACGCACTATATCCCCAGACCCACCCAGAGGCAGGCACAAACCTGGCTCCCTCCTCCACGGGCTTGGTTAAGCCAGGTTGGAAATTAGCAAAGAGAACGGCCACAAGATTGTCTGAAACTTGTAAGACAGAATGACGTAGGAGGATATTTTAATGATCCGATCTTGGAAACAAATCCAGGGATCTCCCTGCCTTCCTTTTCCATTCAAGGTGTATCCCCACGATGGCTCTGGGGTTCCAGGCAACCTCAGGGAGCACCAGGCTGAAAGTCTAGAGGATTCAAACCACTTGACCCCCACTGCCCTCCCAGAGTTCTGGGAGGAGGGTCTGATAAAAGGGCCTCTAGTGCCCACGAGGACCAGTCTGAAAGCTGAAGGAAGCTGGGGACACATCCTAGGATAAAAAGAGCTTGGCTTTGGTCACAGTGGCCGAGGAGTTCAGATCATACTTTAATGAACTGATCTTGGAAACGGCCGTAGAGTCACACAGACCTGAGTTAAAATCCCGGCTCCGACATCTCAGTGTGTGACCTTGGAGACCTCACTGTCCATTAGCCATGCTGCCGACAGCATCACTGTGGTCTCCATCAGATTGACATGAGCTCACAGTCTTGCTCTGACCCTTGGTGAGAGCCCTGGAAGCATTTCCTTTTCTTTTTTTTTTTGTAGTAAAACACATGTAATTTAAATTTGCTATTTTGAATTGTACAGGTCAGTGGCATTAAGTATATTCACACTGTTGTGCAACCATCACCACCATCCATCCCCAGAACTCTTTTCATCTTGTAAAACTGACACTGTCCCCATTAAACACTAACTCCCCATTCCCACCTCCATCCCTGGCAGCCACCATTATATGGTCTGTCCCTATGACTCTGACTACTCCAGGTACCTCATATAAGGGGAGTCATACAGCATTTGTCTTCTTATGACTGGCTTATTTCTTTAGCATAATGACCTCAGGTCTATCCGTGTTGTATCTTGTGTCAAAATTTCCTTCTTTTTTAGGGCTGAACAATATCCCACTGTGTGTATATCCATGTTTTGCTTATCCATTCACCTGTCAAAGGACATTTGGGTTCTTTCCCCCTTTTGGCTGTTGTATCTGGGAGCATTTCTTGACTTCTCTGAGCCTCAGTTTCCCCAATCTTTGGGGGGGGAAGAGTGGAGAGGGATTAAAGCACTTTCCAGAACTGTGTATAGATTCTATTAGATAAACTGCACAAAAGCCCCTTCCCTTAGGGGCTGGCTGGCAGGAGGGAGGAGTGGGAGCAGGACTCGGGAGTGGGGAGAACGGGGCAAGCTGTCCCCTACAAAGCGAGTCTGGGGTTCTGTGAGCCCAGGGTTGTGAGAGGACAGGGGATAGGCAGACATTGCCAGAGGAGGTGTCTGACAGAGCCTGTTGGGTTTTGCCCCCACTCCACCTCTGGAGCTGGCAGTTTGCGTGAGTTCTCCAGCCCAACTATAGATGAGATTTTTATGAGTTAGAAATGGTTCCATTTTGTCTGGCGTGGAACAGAGCTTGAGAAAACCATCATCCTCCCTGCGGTTGTTTAATGTTCAAATGGTCGTCACAGGCATCCAGAGCCATTTACCAGCAAGCTGGGGCCCTCACCAGTCTTGTATGCCCGAAACTTCAGGAACTCTTTGAGAAATACCATTCCCAGACCATTCAACCTCTGCATCCTGATCCCCAAGCCCACAGACGACACTGATTAGGGACATGGGAAATCCCCAGGCTGGCCTTGACCTCGTGGTCTCAAGGGCAGGGCAGGGTGTAATTGAGCACCTGGACTCAAACCCTGCCTGCAAAATTACTGAGGTATAAGTGCTGTGTCTCCGGCTTTACCCTTGTTGGGGGGAACACAAGGACACATTAGGGCCCCAGATCCTGAGGGCCAGAGGCCCCTCCAGCCAGTTATTTCTTAGAGTACCAAATAAACTCCTCTTTTGTGCCCCCAAACTGGTGTGTCTTCTGTCAGCTATTGTGCAAGGCAGGTGTAGTTGCCACCATCCCCAAACTTGTATCCTCGTGTGGATTGGCACCTAAGGCTCAGAGAGGTTGAGTAACTTGCTCAGGGTAAACAGCTTACATATCAGTCATTTATTTTCCTCTCCTATACCAACACCCGCTTGTTAGTATCTGTTGCCTACAGCCTCTGCGAGGAAACTTCACAGATGCCACTATGGCAGCGCCCACTGTGAAACACTGGAGTCCTCCAGCTGCCAGCCCCTGACCCAAAGTCATGGGGTCCTAGGCAGAGGTTGGGAGAATGGCCTGAGCTGGTCTTCATCACCCACAGACTCCGCAAATGGGACCGCTTTTCCAGCAGCATCCTTGCCAAGGCCTGTCCTCTCACTCGCAGCTTTGTGAGCAAGCCAGTCACGACAGACTCCAGGTGCCCTCCGGGGCAGCCTTAGTGTCCAGTCCATGCTGGCAGTGGGAGAGGCTGTCCACTGTAGAAAGGAAGGAAAAGAAGAAAGCCAACAAGAAGGAAGCTCTGGCGCAAACCGCCAGGCCAGGGACCTGGCTTTGCTTGTTTGGAGAAACATCTTAGCCACACCAGCTGGCGCAGCTGTCCGCAGGCAGCTGGGTCTGCAGGCCTGGCCCCGATGCTCAGGGACAGAACCGGGGTGGGGTGAGGGTTCCCCAGTCTGCTCTGCCGCAGGGAGACTGCCTTTCCCCTTGTCATAGCTGCCTGCCCTGTGGTTCAGCTTCTCAGGCACAACTGTCCTGGCTGGCAGCTTAAGAACCACAAATATCATGAAGGGCTCCCCAAGGCACACCAGCTGCGTGGGCTTTTCACCTGCTTAGCCTCAGAGTTCTCTGTACAGGGGATACCAGCTTCTGCTTCAAAGGGCTGTTGGGGAAATAGACAAGCTCTCTGGGTGAGCAGCCAGCCTGGAGCCCAGCAGAGGCTGAACCAAGGTTGCTGCCCATAGCCGACCCTCAGCTCCTAATTGTCTAGAAACTTATGAAAGAACACCTTCCTACCTTCCTCTTCTGAAGGTTCCACAAGCCAGGCCTCATGTATGCCCAGCCTCTCTGTTTGCAAAAGCAGCAGACAGGAGCCCAGCTGCCAGCATGGAGCTCAGCTCTGGCACTTCCCCCTCCCAGGGCCCCCATTTTCACCAAGTATGGCAGGCCTCACCGTCTCTGTCTTCCTGCCATTGGGGCAGAAAGTGCCCTTTATCTCAATGGCCTGTGCTTATCAAACCAGGTAGTCCTGCATCTTTTCTAAGCCCAGGATCTTGTTAGATTTGACAGTCTTTTAAAGAGAATGCCAGAAAATGGTGAGGAGGGACCCTGGCCTCCTTACCCATCCATTCCCTCCCTCCCTCCTTCCTTACCTCAACGAACGTCATTGGGTCCTGCCCCATGCAGGTAGTTGGGGACACAGAGCTGCATGACATGCAGACTACAACTTCTGTGAGCTACCTTTTGTTAGGAGGAGGAGAAATCAGACGTGGCAGAACGGGAAAATAGGAGAGGAAGAGACTGGGCATGGGGGAAATATTTGCCTGATGCAGAAGAGAAAGGGGTCTCGGTTGGTGAGAGGCTGGTGAGGATGTCACAGGACGAATCCCAGGTAGTTTCTGGCTTGGCCATGTGGGTACTGGTGATACATGTGCTAAGGTGAGAGGGGAACCCTGCAAGGGAGCATGTGGGCAATTGGGATATGAATTTGAGTTTGGACACGTTGCCTCCCAATGGAATTGTCCTAGAGATGGTATGAATCTTAGATTGAAGGGTTGACCAGTTGTCAATTTGTGTGTTATTCATACAGAAGCTTCCAGAATCTGGTTTAGATTGGCCCTGGAAAGGGTTCATGAGCAGCAGCCTCATTGTATTTCTCCAATTAGGCCTTTCAGTTGGGGGTGCCATCCAGCCTGCCTGGCCTGCAGACCCACAGGCCCTGGGTGCTCAGTGAAACCAGGCCCCCATCCTACTCCATGTCCCCCAACGGCCCTGGGAGGTGGGGCCCCCCACCCTGCCTGGGAAGCTGCCCACAGTGCTACCATCTGTCCTCATCAGGCCTTCTGCCTAACCGTGCCACCCAAGAGAACCACCCAGACAAATCCATTAGTTCAGCCTCCTCAGCGAAAGCGAATGTCTTCATCTGGCTTGAGTTACTTAAACGGAAAATTTTACAGTCAGACCCAGTAATGACCATCAGAAAACCATGGTGCTGCTTTAGCTTTCGGATCCGAAAGAGCCTGCCTTACTCTCACTTGTGGTCCCCCTTCCTGCCATGTCCCACACCTTAGCCTAAGGCCCAGGGCAAGCGGCCTTGCTGAACTGAGCATGGCTTCTATGGTCTGGCGCGAGCCCAGATGACAGGGACTGGCTCGCTGGGCCTTTTCCCTCCTACAGCCAGAGGAGCATGATGCCGCCTGTGTCAGTGGGGTTCCTGTTCCCACACCCTCATTCATCCTAAAACATGTGCCCAGAGAGGAGAAAAGACCTAACACTGTGGCAGCTTGATGGTTCCCAGACACCGTCAGCCCCTCACAGGAGCTGGGAGGAGATCGGATCATATGTTTTGGCCATGACAGGCCTGAAATTTTAGTGACACACCCACATGGAGATGTCAGGTTGACAGTTGGCTGTGCGGGTGTTGCAGGCCTCAGCTGAGATCGTGGACCTGGTGGCACTTCATAAGCTGTAAATCCCTTGCCAGTGTGAGGAGCTGTTGTCTGTTATGGGGATCCAGAATCTTAGCCTTCCCAAGTCAAGATGACCCTGGACGATTCCAGAATGGACCTCAAGGTCTGTTTCTGGTATCAGAGAAAATCAAGGGCTATGCAACTTGCATGAATTTATGCTCTCAAAACTCAGGGGTGCATCACTAATATGGAACCTTTGACAAAGGTTCCAAGGTTATACAATGAAGAAAAGATAGTCTCTTCAACAAATAGTGCTGGGAAAACTGAATAACCACATGCATAAGAATGAAGTTGGGCCCTTATCTTATACTTTAACAAAAGTTAACTGCAATATTAAAAAGGCAACAAAAATAGAAAAATTGGACTACGTTAAACTTAAAACTTCTGCATAGCAAAGGAAACAACAGAATGAAAAGTTAACCTACAGAATGGGAGAAAATATTTGTAAACCATATACCTGATAAGGGGTTAATATCCAGACTATATAAAGAACTCCTACAACTCAACAATAAAAAGAAATCCAATTAAAAAATGGGCAGAAGGGGCCGGCCCGGTGGATCAGGCAGTTGGAGCTCCATGCTCCTAACGCCGAAGGCTGACGGTTCGATTCCCACATGGGCCAGTGGGCTCTCAACCACAAGGTTGCTGGTTCGACTCCTCGAATCCCGCAAGGGATGGTGGGCTCCGCCCCCTGCAACTAGCAATGGCAACTGGACCTGGAGCTGAGCTGCGCCCTCCACAACTAAGATTGAAAGGACAACAACTTGACTTGGAAAAAAGTCCTGGAAGTACACACTGTTCCCCAATAAAGTCCTGTTTCCTTTCCCCAATAAAAATCTTTTTTAAAAAAAATAGAAAAACAGACACTAACAGATGTTGGTGAGGATGTAGAGAAATTGGAAGCCTTGTGCACTGTTGGTGGGAATGTAAAGTGGTGCAGCCACTACGGAAAACAGTATGGAGGTTCCTCAGAAAATTAAAAATAGAACTACCACATGATCCAGCAATCCCGCTCCTGAGTATTTATTAGAAGAAATCCAAAATACTAATTCTAAAAGATACCGCACCCTGATGTTCACAGCAGCATTATTCACAATAGCCGAGAGGTGGAAGCAACCCAGTGTCCATCACCAGATGACATGCATGGATGAAGAATATATGGGGTATCCACACAATGGAATATTAGCCTTAAAAAAAAAGGAAACTGTCACTTCAACAACGTGGACGAACTTTGAGGACATTGTGTTAAGTGAAATAAGCCGGTCACAAAAAGGACAAATACTGTGTGATTCCACTTATCTGAGGAATCTAAAATAGGCAAATTCTTCGAAACAGAAAGTAGAAGGTGGTTGTGGGGGTTGCTCGGGGAGGGGGGAGAGGGGAATTGTTCAATGAATAAGGAGTTTCAAATTTTGCAAGATGAGAAAGCTCTAGAGACCTGTTGCACAATGTTGTACATATAGTTAACACTAACATACTATACTCTTAAAAATGATTTAAAATGGTAAATTTTATTTATGTGTTCTTGATGACAATTTTAAAAAAATTTAATTGCAGACTTGGGTGCAAGAAATAACATGTTTCTAATTTTTTAATTTTGTTTGACCAACCTGATCTCAAGACCCCAAGGCTAGCAAATTCATTCTCATCTCACCCCAGGCCCATAAGGTTTCAGGGTCTAAAGTAAGGTGGAAGGACCCCCTCCTGGGCCAGATGAGTCTCTTCTCTCTCTCTCTTTCTGAGGTCCTCCCCCTCCCCACTCAGGGTTCCCCCTTAACAAAAGTCAGGAGGTACTGCCAACCCACTAACCTGGGATGCCCCTGCCTTTCTGCCCTGTCTCAGTGAGCAATGCTTAAAAACAGGAGAAGGAAAAAGCAAAAACACACACATATACACACTAATTTTTCAGTGAACCATCCTGCCTCAGACCTGATTCATGACCAGTCTAGTCTGTCTGTCTGTGGTGGTTATTCTGGGAATTGGAGTGGGGTGGCGGGGGGGGGGGGGGGTTGCTGCCAGTTAAGGTTGACTTTTACAATAACTGACAGTGCTTTGTAATACAGCCACAGCCCAGAGCCTGGCGTGTGGTAGGTGGGCAGGATAGAGAGAGACAGGTATAAAGTGCCATTTAAATTGCAGTCTTCACTTGTGCACCTTTCCTCTGGTGCCTGAGAAAAAGAAAAGAAGAACAGGGCGTAGTTCAACTGAGAGGGAATGAAAACGAAGCTGGCAGAAGTGAAAATGGAAGGCCAAGGGGCATCGGGATGTGTGCATCGAGCTCCAGGAGAGGCCGTCCTCTCCCAGGCCAGGTGGGCTGCGTGCTGGGCCTGGACTTCTGACTGGGGCAGTGAGCCGGTCAGCATGTCCTTACCCAGAACCCTTTCCTTCGGGTCAGGGAGACCAACAGGGGCAGAGGGAGAGAAGGCAGAGGCAGGATGGCCCCCGTCATCAATTCAGAAAGGCTCAAAATGTGTGGATGGAGGGCTGGATACTGAAAAGACTCCGCATTGGTGTGCACGTTATCTGCAATAAATCATGAGAAATGTGTAAGCATCTCCCTCAAGCTGTGGGAGGGGGCAGTGCCGGAGGCTCTAGCCAGCGAATGGACGACAGTAGACAGATAGGATAGTGCCCGTTAGCGAGCTTAGGCATTTGAAATGCGATGACAGTGTCTTCATGTGGTGTGTTGTCTCTGCTGTTTTATTTTAGTGGATATTGAAAAGTATTGGTCAGGGCTTTCGTAAGATAACTCCCTCAGCTTTGTATTTCTCACAACTCTGAAGTTCCTCAGCTGCAAACTATTCTACCTCCAGTTTCCAAGTAGTAAATCTTTATGATTGGAGTTTCCAGGTAGTCAATCTTTTTGATTGGGGAAGGATTGCGAATGGATAAATGAACAGGTAGTTGAATAACTGAATGAGTGATTGAGGGGTGAGAGCACAGCCTACAGGGGAGGGCTCAGGGGAGCAAGGGGGAGGAGAGGCAGAAGAAGTGTTTCTCCCCACTCTTCTCCCCTCTACCAGCCAGCATGGTGGTGGGCAGGCTGCCCCCCGGATGCTACTGCGGGGTGGGTAGGTGGGCCAGCGGCCGGCTTGTTGTGCCCAAGCCCACTGGCTTCCCTTTTTAACGAGTCTGTCTTTGTTTTCCTGTCTAGGTCCCCCTGGACGGCGTGGCAAGCCTGGAAGAAGAGGCGATCCCGGTGAGTCCCAGGTTTTCCCATTTCCTAAACCTAGGCCTGGAAGTCTTCCCTGGGCCAGGGACCTGACTGGAAGCGCCAGGGCCGGTACCACTCCATTACTCAGGATCCTTGGTCCTGGGTCAGATCTTCCCCTCCCTTCCAATTGCAGCCCCTGTCCCCGAAGGCCACAGGCCCAGTGTCCAGTACTGCTTTTTTTTGACTTCTTGACATCACAGTTCCAGAAACTGTCCCCTTTATGCCCTTGGCACCCCCCAAATCTCATTATCATCCTCAGAAACTTCAGTCCCTAGTCTCCCACTCTGAAACAGCCCCCTCTCTTTGTGGGAACTGATGATTCCACCATCCCACGTCCCTACCATGGGTCCCTCAACATTATGCGACAGTTCTCCTATATGTCCCCGTCTCTCCCCAGATATAGCTTGTCCTTCCCTTGGCAGAGGCACCAGGAGAAGACTCCTTCACCTTCCTTCCAGACAACCTGCAGACTCACCTATTCTGCCACCCCTCCTGCCACCTTCATTTCACTCAAAACACACTCGCTCTGCCCACCCCCTTGCCCCGATGCAAGAAGTTTTCCTCAGAGGCATCCACACACCCCGCCCCTGCCCTGGGCCTTACACCTCACCTTCCACTCATCCCAGCCCCTCCAGGCTCTTTTTACTGTCACTCCATTGACATCATCTTGCCCACAGGTACCACCGGCCTCCTGGTGGTCATCTGGCAGTTGCTTTTCTGTCACTATCTTCCTTGACTCTCACTGTTGGCCACCCTCACCCCCTACGCCATATTCCCAGTTTCAACTCTAGCCTGTATTTCCTCCAACACCCCTGACCTTCTTCCTTTTGCCTTTTCTATAGGACCCCACTTGCCTCTTAAATGAATCTGGCCTTGGCTCTCTTCTCTCTTTTCTCCCACCCCTGTGGTTTCAGCTCCCCATGACCCTGACAACGCCCCCTGCCCTGACTCCAGCCTAGTCGTCTTCTCTGGGTCCAGAGTTTGGACATGGCCCCACTGAACCCAGCACTTCCCTCAGCCTGCTCTTCCCCCGCTCTCCATGCAAGAAGGAGACCCCTAACCACCCACCTCCCTGTCAGACACCTGGGCACTGTCCCGGGTCCCTCCTTCCCCATTCCAACACCAAGTCCCGGTCAGTCTCCTCCTCAGTACATCGCAGACCCGTGCCCACTTCTCCATCCTCACCAGCAGAGTTCCTGCAGCTCTTCCACTGTGTTCCCACCTCTAGCCTCATCGTGGTTGTCTGAGGCCCTCTCATACTGAGCTGCACTCCTGACCAGAATGTCATCTCCTCTACCTGAACTCTTACTGCAAGTTTATTACTCTTCATCCTTTAAGTCTAGCTCAAGCATTTCCTCCAAAACAAGCCTTCTCTAATTCCTCTGGCTGGAGGCCATCACCCCGAGTCTCCAACCCTCAGCACAGAGCCTGGCACAGAGCAGGCCCAGGAATATAAATGCACAAACAGAGAATGAATGAATGAACACATGCTCAGCCCCTAAGCAGCTTCACAAGGAGGGCACGGTGGTGATGCCAGAGGGGCCCACCCCCAAGAGGACCCCCAGCCTCAGAATTTTATCCCTAGCACTGGGCACGGGCTTCCTGCCCCCTTGTTGTACTGCATGCTTACACTATCTAGTTCCTTCTGTAAAGGCCATCCAGATAATTGCTAGAGTGCAATGGTAGGAAATGCCATCATGGTTCTCGGTGTGCTTTGACTTCCAGAAGCTGAAGGCTGTTTTATGTCTGATCGCTGTGGCTTCCTTTACTCTACATTTTATGTGTAATCACCACTCATACACACACACACACAAAACCAGCCTGCCAAATACACACTTCATCACTCAGTTTTCGTTTCTATCCCCGTAAAACATTTCATTTGTCTTTTATTGTGAGCTGCTGATGTATATTCTGGTGGGAGATGAGGAACACATAGTGACTTTTTTTATGACAAAATAATATTACTCAATTTACTCGAAACCTATTACAATTATGATTCCAGTTTACAACAATCTAAAAACCAAAGAAACATAAGGACTTATTGGTCCCCTGACCCTATGCTGAGTCCTTTCAAGTTCTTCATCCCATGTGATCCTCACAGAGCCCTGCAAGATAAACATATGGCATTAGCCCCATTTTGCAGATAAGGAAACTGAGGTTCCAAGGGGAGAAGTGTCTTGTCTAAGGTCAGCTGCTGGGCAAGGGGTGAGCAGCACCTCCTCCCCTTTCCCATGCAGTGTCTTGATTCTCTGCCTGTAAGAGAACGGTGTGAGCAGCACAGAGCAGATGTTCCTCTCTGATTAGCTTTGACTGGACCTAGTATTTATTTTTAGATAGTTTCACACACATGCACATCCTGGCTTTGGCAACTTCCTTTGTAAAACCAAGGCCTTTTCCTGTGTCCCAGAGAGAAAGGCTCTTTTTGCCGAGTGGGACAGTGTCTGGCTGAGATGCCTTCCTGCTGCTGCTGCAGTCCTGCAGATAGCTGAGCCTGCCTGCCTGTGGGAATGGGTCCTCTCTAGCTCCAGAGGGAGCCTCTGCCTGGAAAATGCCTCCATGGCCCTGCAGTGTTTATGTGTCTCTATCATAATGGAATAGATTTCTCCCCCCACCCCCACTGGCCCATTTCTCAGCTGGGAAAGCCTGGCACTGCTATTGCATTCTGGGGTCCTCTTTCTGGGGACCTTTGTCATGATCCTTTCTCCTTCCAGACCCCGCCTTTCCCCAAGAGCATCCATCTCTCTCCCCTGGCTTCCCCTGCCTTCCCGTGGCTTCCCCTGTCACCCCCTGCCTCCTCCAGCCCCAGATACCTCCCTCTGTCCCAGCACTTCTCGCACCTGGTTGTGGTGGTCTGCTCTAGACAGTCTTTCTCCTCCACCAGAAGCATGGGTTCCTCAGGGCAGGAGCTGGGGCTGGACACCCAGGCACTCAGGCGATGATCAATAAATGTTTGTGGACAGGAAGGAGGGGAAGATGGAGGAGGGAGAGAGAAAGGAGGATAAAGGTTAAGGAGGTGGGAAGAAACAAACATGAAGCGATCAAATGCTGCTTGGTTGATGCCTGTGCTAAACCTGCAGAGATAAATGGAGTCACTCACCAGGTCTCCACAGCTCCCAGCCATTTCAATGTACAATTTTTTTTTTTTTCTCACTCCACCCTGGCCCCAAGAAACCCTTTCTAAAAATCCAGTGGAAGAAGCACTTCTGGAATGGTGGATTAAGGACCTCTGAAATTCTGTTCCTTCATAAAAACAGCAAGAACACAAGAACAAATTGGCCTTTCTGACTTATGGAAATTAATGAAAGGCTTGCAACAACCCAATAAATGTCTGTTCAAGAAAAACATGAATCTTTCTAAGAACAACAATGTTAGTAACATTTTAACTTGCCTATCTCCTCAGTCCATAGTACCCTTAAAAAACCATCAGCCTTGCAACCACAGTACCTGTGAAAAGCAGCAGCTACTGGCGGAGGTAAACAGGTTTAAATCTCCCCAAATGCTCACTCCCTGAGAATTGTCACTATTTGACCTGACTGGCAGCTCCCTGAAAAAGTTTGTACATATGACTTGTCTTTATTGAACCTGATACAGAGCTTGCTCATTGAGAAAAGCCCTATCTCCATAATGCTTGTGAAGAACACTCAGCAGCAATTGTTTAGAATCGCAGCTGCCTGAGGTAGTGAAAGCAGTTTGGAGCAAACAAGAAGTTGACACAAAAACTTAAACAAAAATCTAGGCAATAAGAATTCTAAAGGGGCTTTGCAAAGCACCAACATATTCCTGGGGATCTAGAAGGCACATACATGTGCAGGGCTGTGTACATGTCCAGGAAAGACCTGAGAGAGCCTCAGTCTCTCACCTCTGGCTTACCTTGAGGCTCTGTCCAAGCAGGCAATGAAAGTAACAGCAGAGTTATAAACTGGCAGAGCACTGAAATTGTACTCCAACATACACAAAGAGCCGCTTGGCAAAGAGTAGGAAACTTAGTGGATCAAGACATTAAAGGAAACCTCTATCTATGCTGATCATTAAGCTAACCAAGCAGAGAATTAAGTAGCTGCATATGACAAAGAATACACACTAGAGATTTAGTCCAGGAAAACCCCTAAACAATAGAAAAACAATAACAACAAATGACAACAAGCACAGATCCTGAAAAGGAGGCACGGAACTTAATTTCCATAGTAGCCACATTAAATTAATTTACATGCCCAGTCTTTAACAAAAATTATGAGACACAAAAAGATACAAGAAAGTATAGCAATAAGAAAGGGGGAAAAAGCAATCTATAGAAACTGTCTCTAAGGAAGCCCAGATGGACTTACTAAACAAAGATTTTATATTTCCTGTTTTAAATATGCTCAAAGAACTAAGAAAACCATGTTTAAAGAATTAAAGGAAAGCCCAAGAATTAATGTACCACCAAATGGAGAATATCAATAGAAAGAGAGAAAGTACAAAAAAATAACCAAATAGAAATTCTGGAGCTGTAAAGTACAATAACTGAAATGGAAAAAAAAAAAAAAAAAAAGTCACTAGAAGAGCTCAACAGTAGATTTGGTCTGGCAGAAGAACGAATCAGTAAACTTGAAGATAGGTCTTAGAGACTATTCAGTCTAAGGAAGAAAGAGAGGAGAATGAACATAGTCTGAGAGATCTATGGGGCACTATAAAGTGTGCCAACATACACATATTATGGGCCCTAGAAAGAGAGAAGAGAGACAGAATCAGGAGAATTATATGAAAGAAGTATGGCCAAAACCTTACCAAATTCAAAGAAAAAATATTAATCTACACATAAGAGAAACTCAATAAATTTCAAATAGGATAAAGTCAAAGAGATTGACACCTAAGCACATTATAGCCACATTGCCAAAAGCAAAAAATGAAAAGAGACTTTTGAAAGCAGCAAGAGAACAACTCATCACAGAAAAGGGATCTTCAATAAGATTAATAGCTGATTTCTCATCAGAAATCATGAAAGCCAAGAGGCAGTGGGATGATATATTTAAAGTGATTTTTTAAAAACTGTCAACAAAGGAATCTATAGCCAGCAAAACTATCCTTGAAAAATGAAGGAGGGGAGATCCAGTCAAGACGGCAGAGTAGGTAATGCTGTGCTTATCTCCTCTCATGACCACATCAAAATTACAACTAAACTATAGAACAACCCTCATTGAGAATTACCTGAAGTCTTGCTGAATCGAAGCCCTGCAACTAAGGACATATAGAAGAAACCACCTCAAGACTGGTAGAAGGGGCAGAGATGTGGAACAAGCTGGTTCCATACCGATATGTTTAAAATTGAGAGGGATATCTTGGCTGTGGAGGTACCCCTCCCTCAGAAGAGCAAGGGGTCCTAGCCCCATACCAGGCTCCCCAGCCCAGGGTTCCAGTCCTGGGAAGAAAAGTCCCCATAATATCCGCATGTGAAAACCAGTGGAAATGGTCGCTGACTGAGACTAGGGTGGCTGCAGTCCCAAGTGATCCTCTTAAAGGTCCCATGCACAGACTCACTGACAGACTCACTCGTTCTGAGCTTCAGCACTGAGGCAGCAACTTGAAAGGTGCTGGGGACATATGGAAAGGAACTGAATTGTCTGACTTCAGGGCAAGGGCTGGAGGGGCAGCTTTCTCTCAGACAGAAGTGCTGGCAGAAGCTATTGTTTCTTTGTTGAACCCTCCCTTCTCCCAGCATGCAGACACAGATGGCTGCCATATCTGCGTCTCCATCAACCTGGCTAACACTGTTCATTCACCCTGAGACTGAGCCCCGCCATATTTTGGGCACACCCAAGCCATTTCCAAGGGCTTTTCCATACAAACAGCTGTCTTGGCTCATGCTGTGGACTTTCCTAAAAATCTCTCAAAGATTCACAAAACCCAAACAAGCAGCATCTGGCTTCAGTGTGTCCTGCACCTCTGGCTGAGCAGCCCTAAGCCCAGCAGTAGGAACAGCAAGCCTTGGTTCGTGGCTTGGCCTCTCGAGACACTTCCAAGCCCAGTGCAGGCAGCAACTATCTGTGGATTGCTTTGTGGTTCATGCCAGGGCACATGCTGTGGCTGAACTTGGCCTGCAGTGGGGCCCCTCCAGGAGGCCCCAGGGCTGGCTCACCCAGTGGCCAACTTCAGACCCAGTCAGTGCATCACTCAGCCACCTCCAGGGAAACCTAAGCACACTAAAAGCACACTAAGCAGGCACCAGAGCCCTGCTATATTGAATCCTGCTTCACAGGATCAGCCCCTGAGCAACAGCTCCTCCACTATAGTTACAGCCATTCCTTACAACCAATCAGCCCCAGGGTCTATCCCTCCCATTGATTTGCAAACAGCAACCAAGGCTCAACTACATCAGGTGGGCACACACAACACACTGAGGGACACACCTGGAGTACTCAGCTCAGGTGACCAAGGAGCCCCACAACACATTTACTACATGAGGCCACTCTAAGACCAGGAGGCATAGCAGCCCTATCTAATACATAAAAACAGACACAGGGAAGCAGCCAAAATGGGAAGACAAAGAAACATGTCCCAAATAAAATAACGGAACAATAACAGGGGGGAAAAAAAAGCTGAACAAAGTGGAGATAAGCAATCTAAAGATGAAGAGTTCAAAACACTGGTTATAAGGATGCTCAATGGACTCAGAGAGAACTTCAACAAAGAGATAGGGAACATAAAAATGGTGATAAAAGACATAAAAAGAACCTAGAAATAAAGACTACAATAACTGAAATGAAGAATATATTAGCGGAATCAACAGATGAAATGAAGCAGCAATTTGGAAGGTAACAGAAAACACCCAATCAGAGCAGCAAAAAGACAAAAGAACCCAAAAAAATGATGATAGTTTCAGGGGCCTCTGGGACATCAAGCATACCAATATTCACATCATAGGGTACCAGAAGGAGAAGAGCAAGAGCAAGGAATTGAAAACCTATTTGAAGAAATAACCTATTTGAAGGAAACTTTCCTAACCTGGTGAAGGAATTAGACATACAAGCCCAGGAAGTGCAGAGAGTCTGAAACAAGATGAACCCAAAGGGGCCCACACCAAGACACATCATAAATAAAATGCCAAAGTTTAAAGACAAAGAGAGAATCTTAAAAGCAGCAAGAGAAAAGCAGTTAGTTACTTACAAGGGAGCTCCCATAAGACTGTCAGCTGATTTCTCAACAGAAACTTTACAGGCCAGAAAGGATTGGCAGGAAATATTCAAAGTGATGAAAAGCAAGGACCTACAACCAAGATTACTCTACCCAGCAATGCTGTCATTTAAAATTGAAGGACAGATAAAGAGCTTCCCAGGAAAGAAAAAGCTAACGGAGTTCGTCAACACCAAATCAGAATTACAAGAAATCTTAGAGGGACTTCTTGAAGATGAAAAAAAATATCAAAAATAATTCATATTTTGACATTCATAAAATGGCAATAGCTACATATCTATCAACAATTACTTTCAATGTAAATGGGTTAAATGCTCCAATCAAAAGATAGAATGAATGAATAAGAAAACAAGACGCTTACATATGCTGCCTACAAGAGACTCACTTCAGATCAAAAGACACACACAGACTGAAAGTAAAGGAAGGAATAGAAAAAGATATTTCATGACAGTGGAAATGAAAAAAAAAAAAAAAAAAACTGGGTAGCAATACTTATACCAGACGAAATAAACTTTAAAACAAAGTCTATAAGAAGAGACAATGGAGGACCCATTGATTCCACTTCTGGGTATTTATTCGAAGAGACCCAAAATGCTACTTCAAGGGGACATGTGCATCCATATGTTCATTGCAGCATTATTTACAGTGGCCAAGATGTGGAGGCAGCCTGGTTGCCCATAGATGGATGAATGGATGAAGAGTAGGTGGTACATGTATACAGTGGTTGGCCATGGAAGGAAATGGATTCTTGCCATCTGTGGTGGCATGGATGGATTTAGATGGTGTTATGCTGAGTGGAGTATGTCAGACAGAGAAAGATGATGCAGTGTGATTTCACTTTGATGTGGAATCTAAAGAACAAAATAAACAAACAAACAAAGCAGAAACAAGCTCATGGATACAGAGAATGTTCTGAAGACTGCCAGACGGGAAGGGTTATGGGGGTGGGTGAACAAGGTGAGGGGATTAAGAAGTACAAATTGGTAGTTACAAAACAGTCATGGGAATATAAAGTAAAGCATAAGGAATATAGTCAATAATATGGTAATAACTATGTATAGTGCCAGATGGGTACTAGACTAGTCAGAGGAATCACTACTTAAATTGTATAAATGTCTAACCACTATGCTGTACATCTGAAGTTAATATAAAATAATATTGAATGTCAACTGTAATTGAAAAATTTAAAAAGGAGGAGGGAGATGAAAGGGAATAAGAGATTCAAATTTCCAGGCATAAAACAAATAAGTCATGGGGATGTAATGTACAGCATAGGGAATATAGTCAATAATATAGTGATAGCGTGGTACAGTGTCAGATGGTTGCTGGACTTATCATGGTTATCACTTCTTTAGGTATATAAATATTGAATAACTCTGTGTATACCTGAAACTAATATAATATTGTGTGTTAGCTATATTTGAATAACTCTTGCATATACCTGAAACTAATATAATATTGTATGTTAGCTATATTTTTTAAAACTCTTTTTAAAAAATTTTTTAAATGAAGGAGAAATTAAGACATGCCCAGATAAACAAAAATGGAGAGAATTCATGACTATCAGACCTGACATACAAGAAATACTAAACAGAGTCCTTCAGTCTGAAATGAAAGGACATGAGACAGTAATTTAAATCCACGTAGAAATACAGAGCTTCAGTGAATGTAACCACATAGGCAAATATGAAAGACAATAAAAATGTATTTTTATTTGTAATTCTTTTCTCTATTCTGATTTAAAAGATAATTGCATAAAGTAATAATGATAAAACTGTTGGTGGGCTTATAATGTATAAAGTAATAAAATAATATAGGATACCAAACAGCTATATTGGAGCAAAGTACTTGTATACAATTGAAAGCAAATTGTTTTTAATCAAAACCTGATTATCTTAAACTAAGATGTTAATTATAATCCCCAGGACAACCACTAAGAAAATAGCTTCCGGGCCAGCCAGGTGGCTCAGGTGGTTGGAGCACTGTACTCCTAACAGAGAGGTCGCCGGTTTGATTCCCACGTGGGCCAGTGAGCTGCGCCCTCTACAGCTAAGATTGTGAACAATGGCTCTCCCTGGAGCTGGACTGCCGTGAGCAGCCGAAGGTCGGCATGAGCTTCTGTGTGCTGCCGTGGGCTGCTGTGTGCTGCTGTGGGCTACCGTGTGCTGCCATGAGCAGCCTGTGGCCATCGTGAGTGGCCGGCAGCCAGTGTGAGTGGCCAGCAGCCAGTGTGGGTAGCCGGCAGCCAGCATGAGCAGCCAGCAGCCGGCGAGAGCTGCCGTGAGCTGCTGTGAACGGCCGACAAACAACAGGCAACCGACTGCCTGGGGGAGGGGGGAGTGCAAGGCTCATAACACCAGCATGGGCCAGGCAGCTGTGTCCTACACAACTAGAATGAGAAACAACAGCTTGAACCGGAATGGAAGGGGGGGAGGTGGAAAAAGGGGGGGGGGAGAAAATAACTCCCCAAAATAGCATCAAAAAAACAAAAGTACAGTAGTACCTCGGTTTTCTAACATAATCCTTTCCAGAAGACCATTCAAGTTCTGAAACGTTTGAAAACCAAGGCACGGTTTCCCCATAGAAAGTAATGCAAAATGGATTAATCCATTCCAGACCTTTAAAATCAACCCCTAAAACTGCAAACTTAGCATGAATTTTATTATCTAATGGTACCATAGATCCATAAAATTTATGGCGTTTGTAAACCAAAATGTTCATCAACGGAGACATTCGAAAACCAAGGTACTACTGTATTAAAATGGTATGCTAGCTTTTTGCAGCAGGTTTGCCACCAAAACACAGGTGTAGTGAAAACCACCACTAACTCTAACCCAAAATGGGAAAGGAAAAGACACATATCAACATCATTGTCTGTGGACACGTAGATTCCAGCAAGTCTACCACTACTGGTCATCTGATTTGCAAATATGGTGGGATCGACAAAAGAACCATAAAAACATTTGAGAAGGAGGCTGCTGAGATGGGAAGGGGCTCCTTCAAGTATGCCTGGGTCTTGGATAAACTGAAAGCTGAATGTGAATGTGGGATCACCATTGATATCTCCCTGTGGAAATTCGAGACCAGCAAGTATTATGTGACCATCACTGATGCCCCAGGACACAGAGACTTTATAAAAAACATGATTACAGGCACATCTCAGGCTGACTGTTCTGTCTTGATTGTTGCTGCTGGTGTTGGTGAATGTGAAGCAGGTATCTCCCAGAATGGGTAGACCCCTTAGCATGCCCTTCTGGCTTACACACTGGGTGTGAAACAACTAATTGTTGGTGTTAACAAAATGTATTCCACTGAGCTGCATTACAGCCAAGAGACAAGAGGTAATAGTTAAGGAAGTCAGCACCTACATTAAGACAATTGGCTACAAACCTGACACAGTAGCATTTGTGCCAATTTCTGGTTGGAATGGTGTCTTCATGCTGGAGCCAAGTGCTAACATGCCTTGGTTCAAGGGATGGAAAGTCACCTGTAAAGATGGCAGTGCCAGTGGAACCATGCTGCTTGAAGCTCTAGACTGCATCCTACCACCAACTCATCCAACTGACAAGCCTTTGCGTCTGCCCCTCCAGGATGTCTACGAAATTTGTGGTATTGGTCCTGTCCCTGTGGGCCCAGTGGAGACTGGTGTTCTCAGACCGGGCATGGTGGTCACTTTTGCTCCAATCAATGTTACAACTGAAATAAAGTCTGTTGAAATGTACCATGAAGCTTTGAGTGAAGCTCTTCCTGGGGACGACATGGGCTTTAATGTCAAGAATGTGTCTGTCGGGCCAGCCCAATAGCTCAGGCGGTTGGAGCTCCCTGCTCCTAACTCTGAAGGCTGCCAGTTCGCTTCCCACATGGGCCAGTGGGCTCTCAACCACAAGGTTGACGGTTCAACTCCTCAAGTCCCGCAAGGGATGGTGGGCTCCGGCCCCTGCAACTAAGATTGAACAAGGCACCTTGAGCTAAGCTGCCTCCCAGATGGTTCAGTTGGTTGGAGCGCGGGCTCTCAACCACAAGGTTGCCAGTTCGATTCCTCGAGTCCCGCAAGGGATGGTGGGCTACACCCCCTGCAACTAGCAACGGCAACTGGACCTGGAGCTGAGCTGCGCCCTCCACAACTAAAAAACTGAAAGGACAACAACTTGAAGCTGAACAGCACCTTCCACAACTAAGATTGAAAGGACAACAACCTGACTTGGAAAAAAAGGTCCTGGAAGTACACACTGTTCCCCAATAAAATCCTGTTCCCCTTCCCCAATTAAAAAAAAAATTATTAAGAAAAAAAAAATGATCCACCAATGTCTTCATGACTCAGGTGATTATCCTCAACCATCTAGGCCAAATCAGTGCCTATACACACCTGTGCTTGATTGTCACACAGCTCACATTACTTGCAAATTTGCTGAGCTGAAGGAGAAGATTGATCGTCGTTCAGGCAAAAAGCTGGAAGATGACCCCAAGTTTTTGAAATCTGGTAATGCTGCCATTGTTGACATGGTTCCTGGCAAGCCCAGGTGTGTTGAGAGTTTCTCTGACTACCCTCCTCTGGGCTGTTTTGCTGTTCGTGACATGAGACTGTTGCTGTGGGTGTCATCCAAGCAGTGGACAAGAAGACAGCTGGAGATGGCACGGTCACCAAGTCTGCCCCGAAAGCTCGGAGGCTAAATGAATATTATCCCCAATACCTGCCACCCCAGTCTCAATCAGTGGTGGAAGAACGGTCTCAGAACTGTTTGTCTCAATTGGCCATTTAAGTGTAACAGTAAAAGACTGGTTAATGATTACAATGCATGGTAAAAACTTCAGAAGGAAGGAGAATGTTCTGTGGACCATTTGTTTCTGTGTGTGGCAGTTTTTAAGTCATTAGTTTTTAAAATCAGTACTTTTTAATGGAAACAGCTTGACCAAAACTCTGTCACAGAATTTTGAGACCCATTAAAACAAAATTTAATGAGAAAGAAAAGGTATGCTAGAAAATATCTATATAATAGAAAAGAAGCAATAGTTGAGTAATGGAGGAAAAAAGAAGACATATGGAAATTAAATAGCAAATTTGCACATATAAGCCCTACCTTAGGAGCAATTACATTAAATATAAAAGGATTAAACACTCCAATCAAAGACAGAGATTGGCAGAATAGAAAAATGAATAAATATATAAATTAAAGCACAATCCAAAAGACACTCAACATCATTAATCATTAGGGAAGTGCAAATCAAAACCACAGTGAGATATCACCTCACACACATTAGGATAGCTACTATTTTAAAAATCAGAAAATAACAGGTATTGGCAAGGCTGTAACATGCTTTACAGGCTTGTAGTCTAGAAACAGTAAGCTATACCACATAGTCTAGGCATGTGGTAGGCTATATCACCTAGGTTTGTGTAAGTGCACTCTATGATGTGGACACAATGACAAAATCACCTGAAAACACATTTCTCAGAACGTATACCCACCGTTAAGCGGCACATGACCATAATTTCAGCCTGCATTGTTTGTGGTGCCTCTTCTATGCCAGTGCTGACCTGGGCACTTAGCACATGCACAGTATCTCGCTCAATCCTCACAGTAGTTCAGAGACGCAGGGGTGGTTACGCCCACATTTCACAGTACCAGAATTTGCCTCAGGGAGAGTAGGCACTTGCTCAGGGTCTGGAGCTCATCTGCTGGAGAGCCAGGGTTCTAAGGCCTGGACACTCCCTGATAGTATTGGCATAATTAAAGACAGGGCCTGAGGCTTGAGCTAAGTGTCTGGCTCCCTAATTCCTTATTGGCTCTGAATTTGCCAACTTCCAAGCCTCATTTCGTGTACTCAGTTTAAAAGCCCTTGGCCCAATCTGCTCCCCTGGGAAGCCCCTGGAGAAGCATGGCTGAAGGTTGTCCTCATGGTGGGGGCAGTTTGGGTTTTCAAGAGTCAGGAGCCAGCGTCTCTTAACCTGAGGTTGCTGAGTGGTGGGAGGCAGAGGGCTGGGTCAGAGCCAGGGCCTGTCGGGCAGAGCAGGAAGCAGGTGGGGTGGGAGTCAGGAGTCTGGGCACAACACAGAGGAGCAGCTGTGAGCTGTGAGCAAGTAGAATGGCCCCAACAGCCATGGGCACCAAGGCCAGCCCTCACCTCCTGGTGTGCAGCTGCGCACCTGCCAGGCTATGGAAAATATTCTACCCAGTTTGCTTTTCCTGGAATATACCATTCGGGAAACACTCAGGCAATGATCATCCCAGGAGGGGCTAGAGCTCAAGGTGGGCACAATGGGTCCCCAGACCTCCACACACCTCTGCTTACCTATCAACAAGCCACTCATGCACCCTCCGAACCTCAAGGTACATGTGGGCATGGCACCCAGTTTGGGAAACCCTGTCGGACCACATCAATTTAGTTAAACAGGCCATGGAGTCACTGACCCCTCTACTCCCTCAGACCTATTTCATTTATTTCCAGAGTCAGCTGGCTCTTATTTAATAGCTCCCACATTCCTGACAGCGGAGTCAGCAGATCCAAGCAATGCCTGGAACACATGTTTGAAAGCTGTGTGTGCAATGGGGCCAAGCCGTGGGGGGACCACCCTCCAGCCAGCCTCATGTCTCGGCAGGGACCCCTGCACAGCCTGAGCCAGGCCCCCTGCACCATCTATCACTGCTGGGTGCCCGGCCTGTTGCTGGCCCCAGATCCCATCTCCAGAGGCTACAGCAGCCACAGCACAAATCCTAGGCAATGAAGCCCTCTTCTAAGAAGGCTTAGAAGAGACGATGGCCTGCCGGGCAGCCCCTCATCCATTCAGCGGAGATTTACTGAGTATATGTGTCTGCCAGGCCCTGTGCTAGGTAGCGGGAGACAGCGGGATGCCGGGCAGATGGGGTCCCGGCCTTGCTGATAGGGCTGACAGACAATCAATGACACACAAATAAATGGATTTAATAATCAAAGATTGTGATTAGTGTTGAGGAGGAAATAGCACGGAGCTGTGATAGAAACCAATACGTCTTCAGACTTTGCACTTAAGGAAGGCTTTTCTGAGGTGGTGGCAATGAACCATAGCCCAATGACCCCGGGAACGTGATAGATGTGAATGTCCTGAGGCCGAAGAGAACAGGTCCCTTGGGGAACCTAAGAGACAAGTGCAGTATGGTGGCCAAAGGTGGGGTGTTGACGAGGAGCAGGGCCACACAGGAGAGCAGGAGTTTGGATGTTATTCCAGGTGCAGTTAGAAGCCTTAGGAAGGGGTGGGCATTTTTCAAAGGCCCTTCTAACTGGCAGAGTTGGGGCGCCCAGAAGAAGAAATTCGGTTAGGAGGCTGTGATGGTGGTGCCCCTGCGAAGTGATGATGGGCTGGGGATATGGTGCCAGTAGGGCCCGCGAGAGGGGTGACTTGGTGTGTTTTGGAGTCTCTTAGATGGGCTAGATGTGTCCTGTCCCAACAGCAATGGGATCAGTCTAGAATGCTGCCATTCCCACTCTGGCCACCCCTCTGGAGACGGTGGATGGTGCCATGGGTGGGGTCCCATGGTGCCACTGTCGGCCTAGACTGACCCCTCACTGGCTGCGTGATCTCACACATGCCACGCACCCCTGATGACCTCTTTCCTACAATGTGCCTACAAGGGAGAGGGCCGGGCAGGGATAGAGGAGGATGTGCAAGCAAAGGATGCTTTTCAATCAGAGGAATTGAAAGGACGTACAGATGGCGATAGACGCATGAAAAGATGTTCAACGTCATTAGTCGTCAAGGAAATACAAATTAAAAACACAATGAGATACCACGTCACACCTGTCAGAATGGCCATCATCAACAAATCAACAAACAACGAGTATTGGCGAGGATGTGGAGTAAAGGGAACGCCTGTGCACTGTTAGAGGGCTTGTAAATTGGTGCAGCCACTATGGAAAACAGTATGAATATTCCTCAAAAAATTAATAATAGATCATGTGACCCAGCAATCCCACTGCTATTTATCTGAAGAAATCTAAAACAGTAATTCAAAAAATATATGCATCCCTATGTTTATTGCAGCATTGTTTGCAGTAGCCAAGATATGGAAGTAATCTAAGTGTCCATCGATAGACAATTGGATAAAGATGTGGTACATACATATAATGGAAAATTACTCAGCCATGAAAAAAAATGAAACCTTACCATTTGCAACAACATGGATGGACATAGAGGGTATTATGCTAAGTGAAATAAGTCAGACAAAGACAGTATGCTTTCACTTATATGTGAAATCTAAAAAACAAAATAAATGAACAAAACAGAAATAAACTCATAGATACAGAGAACAAATTGATGGTTACCAGATGGGAGGGGGGCTGGGGACATGGGTGGAAAAGGTGAAGGGATTAAGAAGTTCAAATCGGTAGCTACAAAATAGTCACGGAGATGTAAAGTACAGCATAGAGAATATAGTCAGTAATATTGTAATAACTATGAATAGTGTCAGGTGGGTACTAGACTTAAGTGGAGCGATCACTTCAGAAGTTATGTAAATATCTAATCACTGTTATACAACTGAAACTAAAATAATGTTGTATGTCAACTATAATTGGAAATTTAAAAATACGAGTATATGTTTGTTTATTTGTTTGTTTTTAATTTTTATTGGGGAATATTGCAGAACAGTGTGTATTTCCAGGACCCATCAGCTCCAAATCAAGTCGTTGTTTTTCTTCAATCTAGTTCTGGAGGGCACAGCTCACTGGCCCGTGTGGGAATCGAACCGTCGACCTGGGTGTTATGAGCACTGCAGCACTGCGCTCTAACCAACGGAGCCAACTGGCCACCCTGTACTTTTTTTAATCAAAGGAATTGGAGCATGTTTCAGAGCTGTTGGGAAGGATCTGCTTGAGAGCAGGCTTAACTGTGACAGGCAGAGGGACGGTGGGTGTGGAGGGTGCAGCAGTGTCCCCAGAAGGTAGAGGCGGGTCAGCCCCTCCTACTTAACCTGAGGGACTTGGAGAGGAGGCCAGCCACAGGCGCAGGTACAGGCAGGTGTGTGCATGTGGCATCAGAAAGATGACAGTACATCCGTCTGGCAGCTTTTCTTTGTAAAACAGGGAGCAAGGTCCTTGGCTGAAAGTAAGAAGTTAGCTGTATGGATGTCCAAATGGCCAACACCCTGCCCGCCCCTAGTCTAGACTTAGGGGAGACATAGCCCTCATGTTACCATTCTTGGGTATTAGCACCATCATACATCAGCTTTCAAGCCAAGAATCTTTTTCTCACCGTTCTCCTTACTCTATGCCCCATGCACCCCTTGACCCCACCTCTGCCATTAAATCGAAGAGCAAGTCCTGCCTGTCCTCACTGACAAGTAACCTCTGACTCACCTCTCTCGTCTCCACTGCCAGCATGGGGACATCTGCAGTTTTGCTGGGGCCCATGCCTGGCCCCTGGAATCACTCCTCCATGCAAAACCTGCAGTGCCCCACCCCCACTGCCCTTTGAATCCCGCCCTCCTGGGTTGTGACAAGGGACCAAGGCCCAGTGCTCTGGTTGGCCCTGCCTTCTCCCCAGCCCCTCCCCTACTGCAGCCCTCAAAAGCCCAGTGATCTTGGCATGTTCTGAGCTTTCCCATCTCTGCCTTGCTCCTGCCTCCACCTCCCTCTCCCAGAAATTGTCCTCGCCCTCTGGATTCAGCCTAGTTTCCCACCCTGAGTGGGCCCAACCTGTCACATTCTGGGAGCTCCCTGTACTTTCCCTTGTGTAATTGTTCTCTTAAGTACCTGTCCATTCAAGGAAAATTCTGTGAACCTGAGGTCTTGTCTCACCACTAGGTCCCATTACTTGCCTCCCTGGGACTGAGGTCCGGGGTCTGCCAGGAGCCGATGTGGCTTAGTAGAAAGTGAGTATGGGGTGAAGTTGGGACACCTCCTTCCTGGATAAGCTCCATCCCTAAGCAATTATGTGGCCTTAGGCAAGTCACTTCTTTCTGTTGTCATCTGTCAAATGGGTGTGTTCATCACACCTCTCACAAAGTACTGAAAAGGTCAGATGCAGTCACAGATATGCAATGCAATTTGCAAACCATAAAGTGAGGACACCTGTGGGTGTCATGAGTGTTCTCCATGAGTCCTCATCTCCGTGGGACAATCCTTGGCTTGTTGCACCAGTCTTTCCTGCAGCAGCACCTGTGCTTCTAGACTTGTCCCCTTCAAGTACCCCGTGCAGCCCGGAGCCGGGCCTCAGGCACCACCCACACGTCTGCTCAGCCACACACATCCCAGTGCGATGTTCTTCCCTCTGCCCAAAATATTTCCTCCCCCAAGTCTCTCCCTTTTAATAGAAATGAACCAAACCCCCAGTGAGCACCCTACTTTGTCCTTCAGGTGAGAACAAGGTCTGATTCCTGCCCAGGTGGCCAAAGTCCAACATGGGTGGCCCAAGCAGCAGCCTCGTAAAATGAATGCATGAACCCACAGGTGCGGGATTGTTATCACCCCCCACATGCCCACCCCAGTCCCTCCAAGGACAAAGTTGCTCCCCCTCCCCGCCATTTGCTTTGGGGCCTGTGACGACATCAAAGCCTTGTGCAGAGGGGTGGCCAGGAGCTGTGCGAGGCGTCCCATCATAGCGTGGGGACTCTCCCCCGCTTTGGTTCTGACTGTGGCCTCTCTGCTTGTGTTTTGCAGGTCCTCCAGTAAGTGCCCTGGATTATGCTCTCTGCTCCTGAAAGATAAGACATTTTGTTCTCTCTCTGTAGCACTTCCATGAAAATAGTATTTGGTTGGAGAGGTGTGTCCTAAAAATAACAGTCTGGACAGGGGCCATATCTTTTTAAGTATGCAGATGAACCCAAGCACTGAATTCCACAGGCTTGACCTGCTCCTTGAAGCATTTTGTGATCACTTCCCTTCCAAGAGAGCTAGCACGAGCCTGGCTGCTCCTCACCGGACCCTGGCTCCACTGGGTCCACTGAAATGCAAGCACCACGCCCATGTTTTCTAACTGCTCTGCTGCAGTCGATCTGTTTAAATGTTTTTGTCTCACGTGCTTTGGCAGAAAGGGCTCTGGAGTCAGGCAGTTATGCCAGGACTGACTTGCGCTTAATCACTAGATGCTAGAGTCCATTTCTCTTTGCCAAAATGCGTTTGACTCTCAGACTTGGGCAGCTGCCCGCGAGAGTGTTGGGTTTGAGAAAGGTGTGGAGGAGAGGCTGGCGCCCCAGGCAGCATTGAACCGGAAATCCCGTTGTTTTCCAAGAACCACGACAAGCCTGACTTTGAGTCATTGTGGCACTTTTTGCCCGATAAATCCTGGTGAATCGATTCAAGAAGCACATTGAAAAGAAAAAGCACATTGAGAGTTTGAACTTTCTAAAGGAATTCCTTTCTGATGAGCTGTTTTATTTTTGACTTTCACTTACCATGATTCATGTCCCAGTCGGCACCCTTTGGAATCTGGGCTTTTCGATGCTTCTAGCACCACATTAAGCCAAAAAGCGAGCCAACAAGAATGTGTAGATGTATTGGCCATAAGCAGTTTTTTTCTCCATTGAGTCATTCCTGGCTGTCACATGGAGATAGCTAGCCTGTGTGAACTCGCTGAATGCATAACGCAGAGCACGATGGAACAGGGTGTTTTTTTTAACTCTGCTGTTAAACAATTAAGTGCATTAAATGAATGCAAAATTCTCAAGCTGCAACCTGAGAGGCATGCCTACGAGGGAGACACAGTCCAGGCAGTCAGTGCTTCGAGCTCGAGCTCGTGGTGGTAGAGAAGCATCCAGTAGCAATAAGCGCCCCCACCCCACCCCCCCATATCTCTGGCTCCCAAGGCTGTCTTCCTGGGTTCACCCCATCCCAGTAGCAGGCAGGAAACCCACATCTGCTCTCTCGGCCCCTCAGCACTTTAGGAGCATTTTCCATGGTGGCTGTGACACACCCTCGTAAACCCCATGTCCCCACCTGGTCCTTGCCATGTGCACTGGCTGGCATGAGCAGGACATGCATGGTTGTGTGCCCTGGTGGCCCCTCCAGCCTGGCCAAATGAGGTAAAAAGTGGGTGCTCTGTCCCCTAGACCTGTCAGCGCCCTGAGTCTCCCCCAAAAGCATCTGCTCCCCACCAGCAGCCTCTGCCACAGAACCTGGGGGAGTCTGGGGCCTCGATTGAGTGCTAAGTGTTGCCATATGGTTTTCTGCTGAAAGTCTGATTATTAATGACATATTAATTACCACAGGGGCAATCAGGACGAGATGGCTACCCGGTAATTTACCATTTATTTCTTGCTCTCTTTGCCCTTTTCTCTCAAGCCAATATTCTTCCTCTGAGCCTTTATTTTACTGTCTGCGCTCCTCTCTCCCCCCTCCTCTGCTCCTCAGGAGTTCTGGTCTTTCTGTGGAGGGATTAGCATTAGCTCTATGGAGACCCAGGACATGCAAAGCTGCAGGGCCTCAGCCTGGCAGGAACTGTCTGCAGCTCCAGCTGCCTCGCAGGCAAAGCAAAGAGGCTTTGAGAAGGAGTCTCCTGGTGTCCTGAGTCCACCCAGCACTGCTCTTCCTGCCAGTATGTCCCCCGGAGCCCAGGGTCCAGCCCCTGGCTGTGGAGCAGCCTCCAGGCCGGCTTGGTGCCTGCCCCTTCCCAGTGCATAGGGCACTCCCATCCCAGTCTACCACGTGCTTTCACCACTCAAGAACGGGAGATGGGTAGGTTCCGGTTCGACCTTTGTGGTTTATCAATTCTCAGAGCTTTTACAGTTAAACCTAAAACTTAGCTTTTACTTGGAATCAGTGTCCCCAGCCCAGGCTGGATGAGGACCACAGAAGAAACAAGGGTGGCTATGGGCTGCGAGTCCTGCACAGAAGTCCTGACACATCAGAGCAGGGGGTAGAAAGAGAGTGTGGCGGGACCGTCCTGCTGGAGGATGTGTTTGTTCGGTGCCTCAGACCAGTACAATGCAGGGAGGGAAATGTTGACTGATTCAGAGACCTCTCTAATGGCAAGATCTGTTCAGACTTGGATGGGCTAGTGTTGGAGGTAAGGTAGGGGGTCCCCAGTCCTGCAGGCGCTGCCTTCCTGGGAGGTTGCGGAGGGCAATCCCAAGTGTAGGGGTAACCTGTGCCTCCTAGCTGGGTGACCTTGGGGTAGGCGCTAACCCTCTCCAAGCTTCAGTTTCCTGTTCTGTGAAATGGGGTGATGAAGGCCTCCCTCACAGCGTTAGAGTTGGGATTAAATGAGACTGAGGAGGTAACAGTCAGAGAAAATGCATCACAAACCAGGCCCTCCAGGACTCGGCGGAGACTTTGGGGGCATTTATCTTGTGCCCAGAGCGGCCCACGCTGGGTCCAGAGTAATGTTTGGAGTCTCTCGATCAGTCAAGATAGCTTTCCCAGAGGCGGCAGCCTGGCCTCTCAGACCAGAAACATCCTGCTCAGCATGAAGTAGAAGGAACCCTGAAAACCTGTCAGGATCCACCTTCATCCTGCGGGAGCACCCTGGGGGCCAGGTCCATCACCTCCCCTTCCTGATTGGGGAGGAGTCACTCCCCATTCCTACATGACAGGCAGATAGATTCTTGGGGAACCATGGGCTTTCGCTGGAATATTGCAGCCTCATGTCTTGGGGACGGTTTGCTTCACCAGCTCAGGAGGGCTGGAGACTTTCTGACAGAACCCCTCTGGCCTGATCCATCTAAGTTTATAGTCCAGGTTACTCTTGACTGCAGACGCTCCTGTCCAAAGGGCCAAGGGCGGTGGCTAGTGATTAGGTGTCTCCCCTCTTCCCCACTGTTGTCATCTCCTCTGAGCACATGGTGACCCAGGATTCCTTTCTCCGTAGCATCAGAGAGGACATTGGCTGATGGTGGATGGGGGCAAGGTGGGGGTGGCTGGGGGACTCTGGGCAAGAGGCTAGCATCCTGGTGCGGAGTTAGGCGGCTGGGGGGTAAATGCCTTGGCTGCCCTAAGTCTCTGTCTCCTTGCCTATGAAGATCGGGGCAGGGTTCAGATGAAATGAGGTCACTCCTGGAGCACGCAGACACCACAGGTCACAGCAGACGGTGGCCTAGTCACAGTGCGGCATCACAGGGCTGTTGGAAATCTAGGCTGAAGGGTTAGCATGTGAGATGCTCAGCACCGAGCCTGGGCCAGAGATGGGGCTCTGGGAAGAATGTGCCAGGGGACGGCCGGGGAAGGATGTGCAAGCAGCGTGAACTGGGAGCTTTCTGGGAAGGAGGAGGTTAGGGCCCAGCAAGCCTTCCCTGCTGCCCATTTGCAGGCAGCTCAAGCGGTGCCCTTGGCCCCTCCAGCTCCTCATCCCTAGAAAGCCCTGAGCAGGCCCCACCAGGCAATGGGTGAGGGGAAGGTGGTGTCACACCCATGATTGCCCCAGGGCCAGGTCGCCCTTTTTCCTGAGGTCACCCAGCCCCAGTTTGTACACACACCTTGGTTTCCACACCAATCTGGGCCCTTTGCCTGGCTGGGTTGAGGGCGTTCGTGTCTCCAGCCCAGGAACCACCCGGCTTGCCCAGCTGTGTGCCTCTGAGCACCTTGGTTCTGGCACTGCCTTGAGGGCTGTCCCTTCCGTGAGGCCCACGGGATGGGGAGATACCTGGCCTGGCCTCCCCCACGGGAGGAAAGCAGGCCTGTGTGGGCAAGGGGAAGGTGGGAGGGAGGGGCTTATGTGTTTTGAGTTGACAGCCAGATCTCTTGGCCTGTGGAGGGCCTCGCTCCCAGCCTGGGGTCTGTTTTCAGATGGTTTCATGTGGTCATCCCAGAGGTTAGGGCCTCTGCAGGGGCGCAGGGCCCTGGGCCATCTAAGAGGAACCTCATATGCTGAGTATTGAATGGGCTTCCCATCAGTCAGACCCACGTTGATCCCGGCTAAGCTGTGCACACTTGGGCGAGCCTCTCAGCCTCTTGGGACCTGGAAGATCCCACCCACAGAGCTGGAGGGTCAGTGGGTAACACAGGCAGAGCGCAAGTGCAGTTCACGTGGCAGCCCCTTAATAATGTCACTCTTTCCTTACCACAGAAAGCCTCGAGGGAAGGAAAGACAGGCTTGGGAAACCATTATGACCCATCAGCAGACTTTAGAGAGGAAAACAGCTTTGAGAACCATCAGTTGTAGAAAAGGAGTGTTTTCTGCAGCTTAATAAACTTCAAAACCAGTTCAGGGAGGATTTTTTTTATTTTCAGTTTGTGCTGAAAACATGTCACTTCCTAAAGGGCAAGAAAAGAGTTGCGGAGGATTGTGGTGGAGACTGCAGCCTGGGTTTTCTGGATTAATCCAGGGGAGGACTGGTCCCTCCAGTGAACAAGAACAGCTGAAACCTGGTCCATATGTAGACCCAATGGGAGTAGGGGGCAGTGGCTAGGAGCCACCCATGTCCATGGGGCAGGGTATGGACCGACAGGACCCGGGGTCAGGCGCCCACAGCCGTCTTGTGCAGAGGCCAGCCTGTCCTTGTGGGGTCACTAATCACTCTCTGCTGATGACAACAGCAGAGTGTTTATTATAAAACCTTCCCAAAATAGAGAAAAGCACAAAAGAGGAAAAAGCAATCATCCATAACCCTACCACCCACAGATAAATCCTCTCAATATTTTGGTATTTGTTCTTCTGGCACTTTTTCATGCACAAGTTTGTTTTTATATTTCTTACTTTAAAACTGGGATTACACTGGACATATTTTCTGTAGCTTATTTTGTTCACTTAATGTGTCATTCGATTTTTTCACATCACTAAGAATTCTTATAGAATGTAGTAGCTACATAGTATTTTATTGTGCGTAATTTATTTAACCAAGCTCCAGGTTATATTATTTATATTGAAATTTTTTCGCCCTTGCATTCAACATCCTGGGAATAAATCAGGGCTTACTTCCATTATCTCCTTAGAATAAATGTCTAGAAGTTAAATTGCTGGACCAAAGGGTTTGCGCATTTAAGCCTTTTGATGTATATTGCCAAATTGTCCTCCAGGGGGCTGTACTAATTTACATTCCCACCAACATCCTATGAAGGCTTCATGTTTCCCCAAGCCCTGGCCAACTGTGGGTATTATCATACTTTTAAATCTATGCCAATACAATAAGTTTAAAAAATGGATGTGTATGTATGTATGTATGTATGTATGTATGTATGTATGTATGTATCTTGTTTTAATTTAGGGTGTATTTTCATTAGAAGTAGAGTCTTAGCGATTAAACTAGTTTTGAAAAAATTCCTGTAACCCTAACTGCCACCTGGTGGTAGGGTTTGGAATTGCAGGTAGAGCATTTAAAGAGGAAATCACCAGGTTTGAGAGCTCTGGGATCCCAATTGGTTCAGGGACAGCAGACATCATGGTATCAGCAGTATAGGGGGAGTTTTGAGCTCAGAACATTGTGAATCCAAGGTAGGACCTGCAGAGAGCTCTGGGCTCAGCAGTCTTCCATTTTTTAGTAGTAATCAGCATTTACATTGATAAAGTGGTTTTGCTGTCTCATAAATAGGAGGCTTGGTTCTGTTCAACAAATCTGTAAGCTATGTCATGCTCTATGCTGGGTGCTAGGGGGGCACAAAGACCCAGTCTCAGTCTTCTTTCTGGAAGCTGTGGGGGAAGGGGATCAATACAGAGAGTTTGCCATGAAGTTGGAGGAACTATTAGGGTCACTGGGATTTTCCTGGAGGTTTCTTATCACAACCCCTTTTTTCTGCTCCAAACTATGGCTTCTGTCGAAGATGAAAAGATTTGTCTCTCATGCAAGACTCAGTCTTGCCTACACCTTGATTTTACATATCAGACCCTCTCGTCATCTCATATTTACAATACAAAAATCCTCACTTTTCTCTACTTTGGTATTTGATCATTCTGATGCTTACTGTTGAACTTTAGTGACTTTCTGGTTTATTTTACACCTTCAAACCATGTCTTGAAAAACATGGTTTTGGTAATATCTTCCAGGGCTTAAGAGTTCTCTACATTTGGACATATGAGGAGAGTGTTAGGTTGCGAGGTCAGGGATGCATGGAAATTATGGAACCTAGAGCGTGCCGGTGGTGCTGAGGCCCTGGGGTGGGGAACATGCCACCCCATCCATCAGTGACTCTGTGGCAGGTGCTTTTCTGGGTCTTTGGACCAGTACCGAGCAAGAGAGACAAGGCCTCTCCCTGTAGTGGGGAGGAGAGAAGCAATAAACAAGTAACAAGCCAAACAAGATAGCTTCAAACAGCAACATGTGCCACAAAGAGAATAAAGCAGGGACGTGATGAGACTGCTGGCTGGGTGGATGGTGGGTTTAATTGAGATTGAGCAATAGAAGGCTCTTAGGGAAGATGACATTTGAGCTGAGACTTAAATGATGAAAAAAATGCAGTGATCTTAAGGGAAAAGCGCTCCCGACAGAGGAAAAGCAAGTGCACGTGTCATGAGTTTGGGACAAGCTTCATGTGTCCAGGGTGCATGCGAGGCCAGTGTGGCTGGAGTGAGTGAGCAAGTGATGGGAAGATGGTGGCAGGGGAGCCAAAGAGGTCTCCAGGGCTGCATCAAGTAGAATCTTAGAGGCCACAGTGAGAGGTGGGAGACCAAGGAAATTTAGCTCTGTTTATAGAAACCACTTGCCCCCAAAGACAGAGTGCCACGCCAAGGGCTCAGAGATTCCCCCTCCAAAGAGAACTGGAAGAAAGGACTGTCCCCTCCCATCCCCCAAAGCCCCTCCATCAGGCCAGGGAAACAAGTGTACCTGCTGAGTGCTTGCTGGGTACAGGCTCGCAGGCCCTCTCACCCTGGGAGGTTGGTGGTGTCGGCTCTATTTGACAGATGAGGACGCTGAGCTCAGAGGGTGTCATGACTTGGCTGAGGCACAAGCCCACCCATATGACAAAGCCCATTAGCACCTGGGCTGCAGTCTCTCCTCCATCACACCAGCCACCCCATCAGTAAGTGGGTCCCAATAGCAGGCTGGGGCTCACAACTGTCTGTGTACTGGCGGAGGGTCCTTCCCCTCTCACCAGGTATTTGGAGTGAATGTTCCATTTTTCCTCCTCATCCTATTTTTGTCTAGCCCTGGAGCTCTCTCCCCATGCACTGCTTTCCACCCCCTTATCAAATTGTTAAGACCCATTCTTGCTTTTCAAAAACATGGGGGGAAAAAAGTAACTTAAAGAAGTCCATTTCTCTATCCCACCTTCTCTTCTATCCTCATTCATACATCTGTGTCGTGACCATTATTAGAAATTAGGAAGAAACACATCTCCCTCATGATGAAATGTCCGATTCCGTTTCCCTGGCCAGGTCCTATCCTGTCATGGAGCAGCTGAGTGGAGCAGGACTTGCCAGGGACCACAGTCATGTGCCCTTAGGCAGTCACTCAGCCTTTCTGGGCTTCTGTGTCCACATTTGCAAAGTGTGAGGTTTGGCCTGGATGAAAACATTAGGAATCAGATCTGTGCAGCGCTTCACAATTTCAAAGCACATCCCATCCCGGGGCAGTACGATTTGTGCCCATTTTGTGGATTGAAAAAACTGAGGCTTAGAGTGGCCATACCACTTTTCCAGATCTCATAGTGGCAAACATGTGGGCCTGGCTTCTACCTGCAGACCCCCTAGGGCCCAGACAGTGATCTGTCCTCCAACCATGTTGAGCTCTGGAGTCCCCTTGTTTCTCCTGCCTGCAGGTGGTACCAGTTCCAAAGGCCTCTGTTAACTAGAACCCATCACGAAACTCCTGAGCGGTTCATCTTCCCATCCACAAACTAGAGCTGCAGTCTCTGTTTCATGCTGTGTTACTTGAAGGAAGGAGACCAGGCCGGCAGGCCCAGGAAACACAGGTCCCCTCAGCAAGTGCTCATAAGTCCTCACTGATTTGGGCTCTGAGCTGTTTCATAAAATGACTTTTTGGGCCCAGCCATCTCTGATGGGATTCTGACCACAGATGGCCTGTCACCCACCCATCCTGCCCACTGTCCCTGAGTCTAGTAGGAAACCCTCCATACAGAGAGCTTTACCGTGCTGTGGGGAGGGCTGTAATGCACATAGATAGGGATTCTGCCCCAGAGGAAGATTTGGATAACTGCCTGAGACCAGGGGAGGCCTCACAGAAAAGGGACATTTGAGGTGTGTCTTGAGGGATGAGTAGGAGTTCAGCAGGAGAACAAGCTGGGAAGGCATTCCATGCTGCACAAATACAGGCACCATGAATACAGCAGGGGGTGTACTGTGGCCCCATGTGTCCAGGGACAACACTCAGAGGACGGGCAGGAAAAGGAGAGAAGGTGATACTGAGTGAAGGGCCTCCCACCCACGCAGCAGAAGAATTTGGAGTCCAGGGGAACCCCTCGGTGACATGGACAGACGTGTGTATTGAAAAGGCCTCCCTGCTCCAGGGCAGAGACTGGAAGAAGGGGTCCAGGTAGGAGGCTGATGCAATAATTCGCGGCTGTAGCCTGAATCAAGAATGTCCTGGTGAGGATGGAGGGGAAGGGGCCAACCTGAGAAATGAGAGTGGGCAGGAGCTACAGGCTGGCGCTGGCGGTGAGGGACCAGAACCAACTCTCCTCACGCCCGGCAGCACAGCCCCCCAGGCACCGTGCCCAGAACCTGTCTGGCTAAATGCACAGGAGTCATTGCAGGGAGAAGGGGACGGGTAGGAGCTGCAAAGTGTCTCTAGAAGCAGTAACGGGAGCACCGGCGGCCCAGGCCCTGGAGACAGGGACGGCAGAAGCTCCAAGCTGATATGTGGGCCATGAGGCAAGGCCTCAGCCTGGGACCAATTTCGAAGTAAATGACTCAGTTGGATTGTTTGGAATTAATCAAGTGAACAAAGAAGGACCACAGAGCAGCACACATTCATTCATATGCTTTCTTGCACTCTTGTTGTTCAAAAACAGCTTTGATTGTAAATGTGTAATTAGTTCAATGATTCATCTGTAATATCCCAAATTCATCTGTTTTTAGATTCTGACATTCTACATCTCATTTTAATCTGACCCCCTCAGTGCTGCTCCCCAGCTCTCCAGATGCGGAAACAGAATGAAAGCAGGTTTCCCGAAGTGAAAGCCCCCAGATTGGAACCTCAGGGAGACAGAGCCAGGCCTTCGAGAAAGGGCCACCAGTCTGGCCTTTCCTCCCCAGGGTCTCTCACCAGCCCAGGGCAGGGCTCTTTGACTCAGACCACCTTGCCTTGTGTCCCCACTGTCCCAAGTGTCATGTGTGGGGCAGCTAAAGGACAGGGAGCCTGTGCTGCTGCTTCTGCTCTCGGTTTCCAGATGCATCGCTCACCCTCTGTAGCTCTTCAACATCTTCCAGGCAATGGCCAGCGCGTCCCCAGACCTGGGTTTCAGCATCCGAGGTGCCTCCTGCTAAGTCCAGCTCTGGGAGAGCACTTAGCTGGGCCAGCCCTGTGGGGGCTGGCAGAGTAGGTTTGTCCTGTCCTTTGCGGGGATGCCTGTGACACCTTTGCAGAGTGGGGCCCTCTGGCTGGTTGCTGGCTGAACTTCTTCCTGTTTCCCCAGGCAACAAAGCACCCTCCAGCACCCCCACCCCACTACAGTGGAAGAGGGTGCCCACAGATCTGCACCAGGTCACTGGGGCAAACTCAGGTCTTCCAAAACAATAGACTTTTTTAAAAAATAATTTCAGGTTTTTGATTTTTTAAAAATTTTATTGGAGAATATTGGGGGACAGTATCTTTCTCCAGGGCCCATCAGCTCCAAGTCGTTGTCCTTCAATCTAGTTGTGGAGGGCGCAGCTCACTTCCAAGTCCAGTCACTGTTTTCAATCTTAGTTGCAGAGGGCACAGCTCACCATCTCATGCGGGAATTGAACCGGCAACCTTGTTGTTGAGAGCTCACGCTCTAAACAACTGAGCCATCCGACCGCCCCTCCGGAAACTCAGGGGCAGCTCTTGGTCTTCAATCTAGTCGTGGAGGACGTAGCTCACTGGCTCATGTGGGAATCCAACTGGCAACCCTGAGGTTCAGAGCTCGTACTCTAATCAACTGAGCCATCCGGATGCCCCCCCCAAAAAAAGACCCCCCCCAAAAAAAAAATAGATTTGCGAGAATGCAGGTATTTGGGTACGAAGTTGGTCCATCCAGCTTCTCCTGAAATCAGGGACTGGACGCCTGTCCTGTTCATGTGGAGAGAGAATGGGCTTCAGAGCTCTGTAGACCCCTGTTCCCTAAGCCCTCTTCAGCAGTTGGGGGAACGCTAGTGCTGGGCACACTGGCTGGGCTCAGTGAGTGACATTTCCTGCCACTGTGATGGTCACTGACCCCAGCAGGGGGAGCCCTGGAGGCTAAAGGAGGCCCTCTTTAGCCAGCGTCCTCAGTGCCCAGCGTCCAGGCTGACCTCCCAGGCTCTGGCCTGAGGGCAGGAGTCAGCGGTTCCCCAGGGTAGCCTTCGGCAGGTCAAGAGCGCCCTCTGGTGTTCCAAAGCCTGAACTGGAGCCGGTGGGAAACGACATTCATTCAGAGGCATCCGTTTGGTTCGTTCAACAAATACTTTTGTTCTCACTATGCATGAGGGACTTAGGCATTTGGGACACAATAACAAGAAATATACCCAGGGGCCCCACCTCCGTGGAGGCTGTGGTTGAGTGGGACAGAGAATCAAAATTCATGGGAACCCCGACCTTGGTATGCACAGTGGTCAGTGTCAGGAAGGTACAGGTTGCTGCAAACACCTGTAACCTGGCCCCGGCCTGCTGGGGGTCAGAAGAGGAAGAGAGGTGTGAGCCGAGGTCAGAAGGCTGGGTAGGTGCTGACAAGTTGGGAGCTTAAGGGGGAATGTCTAGACAGAGGGCACAGAGAAAGGGTGCACCCAAGACAGGCCAGGCTGGCAAGGGAACAGGAGAGGGAGGGTGGGGAATGACAGCAATGGCCCTGGAACAGCCAGCCTCACTGAACCAGTTGGCTGCCTCCCCAGGAGCCACAAGGTGGAGAGAATTTGCAGTGGCATCAGACTTGGGAAGAGCCAGACTTAAACAAAAACTTTGCAAATCCATCAGGCTACCTAGGAAGGAGTTCCCTGTCACTGGAGGTGTGCAAGTCAGGGCTGCACACCCACCTGTCAGGAAGGGCATCTAGGGAGAGATTGGCCCCAGTGGGTCATCTCCCATGCGAGGTGAGGGGTCATTCCAGCAACAGGGCCTCCCTCTTTGGGGCTGCTCAGACCCACACTTAGTGGGACCATTGGCATAAGCCTAGCTTGGGTGCCTGGAGAGCGGGCGCTTCACAGACTCATGAATATCCCTCAGAGCTGGGCCTATGGTAGGCACTGGAGCCTCAGGGACAATCACTGTGGGAGGGGAGGTGGCAGGAAGACAGCAATGGGTCGGTAAGAGAAGCTGTATGGTGAGGTGAGGGAGAGTTGAGGAAGGCTTCTCAGAGATGACATGTGAAGGAGACATGTGGGAGGCAGAGCAGGGGCTCCGAATGCCAGGCCAAAGGGCGCTGCGACTCTGTCCAAGGGCGGTGGGTGAGGGTGTACCACGGTGGGTGGTGAGGCAGAAAGCCGGGGACTCAGGCATGAGATGCGAGTTGTGTCCTAAGCCAAGCTGGCCATGCCCGGCCTTGCAAGCTTCACTTTCCTCATCTGAGAAATGGGGATAATAATGGTGCTGTCTGGCAGGGCTACACTCAGGCTCGGCAACATCCAGATGAGAAGGCAAAGGAGTGTGTCTTTTGGCTTCACCCCGTTTCCTGGACTCTCAGCCCTGAACTGGCCCAACGCATTACAGTCACACTGAATCAACTCACTGGGTGCCATGCTCTGGACTGGGCACTGTTACCTACGGGAAGCCATTCCATCTACACCACACCCACTTTCCAGAGGAAGAAACGGGCTCCAGGGAAGCTGTGCAGCTCAGAGCGAGGTCTGCAGGGCAGGGATACAACAATCAGGATGTCCCTGCATCTGCGAAGTGCAGAAGGACGGCCGTGCGGGGGCAGAGGCAGGGAGGCTGGGGGAGGCTGGTCCAGGACCTAGGCAGCAGTGGGTGGAGGACTGGACAGGAGCCCACAGTTTGGAGAAATGGTTCAGAGCTGGAACTGCAGGCTCACGAGCTCACTGATGCCTTACAGAGGCCAGCCAGGTGAGGAAATAGGTGAAGCTGGCTGGGTGTGGGAGAAGGTGGGGAAAGGTGGGGCCTGGGCTGAACTGGGGGGGCACACGCCCTATCTACAGGGGGTGCTGCAGTTCAGTCCATGCAGGTCAATCATTACATCTTCCAATATTTCAAGAGAGGCTAGAAATCCAAATTTTACATGAAATCGCTGGATCCTTAAAGGTTCCAATCAATTTATTACCAGTGGATGATAATTGTGTTATCTGTGAAACCAACGAGGACCAAGATAATTGTGTTATCTGTGGAAACCAAGGAGGACCCACCCACAGCAGCCCAGGGGGAGCTTTCAGAGGCTAGACAATCAAACCTGAGGGAAGCCAGGAAGGCCCCACAGACCAGGGCTGGGGCAGGACAGAGCAGCCGTGTGGCCTGGGTGTCAGGGATACCTGCAGAGTACCCACAGCCTCAGTATCTGCTGCAAGCTGTCCTGGTCACCCTGTCCCCTGGTGTCCTAGTAATGTCAGGTCTCAGTCGCACCTTTTTTTTTTTTCTTCTTCCACCTCCCCCCGCCCCCCCCCACTCTGGTTCAAGCAGTTGTTTCTCAGTCTAGTTGTGTAGGACACAGCTCCCTGGCCCATGCTGGTATTATGAGCCTTGTGCGCCCCCCCACCCCCCACTCCCCCCCCACCCCCCACCCCCCCACCCTCCACCCCCCCACTCCCCCCCACCCCCCACCCCCCACCCCCCCACTCCCCCCCACCCCCCACCCCCCCACCCCCCACCCCCGCTGAGGCAGTTGGTCAGCCGCTCTTGCCGGCTGCAGCCCACTCACAGCAGCCCAGCTCCAGGGAGAGCCACTGTTCACAATCTTAGCTGTAGAGGGCGCAACTCACTGGCCCGTGTGGGAATCGAGCCAGCAACCTTGGTGTTAGGAGCACAGCTCACCAACCACCTGAGCCACCGGGCCGGCCCCTCAGTCGCACCTTCTGAGCTGTGCTGTCCCAGGCAGGTTGCCTCCCTGTCTCCATTATGTAGTTCAAGCCACACGGGAACTGTCACTCCTCTGGCCAGCTGGTGCTCCAGCCAGCAGATGCTGCCACCAAAAGGATTCCCTGGCCTATCTGCTACCCGTTGCCTTCCACCAGACCATCCCCATGTGCCTGAGCTGGAGACACCGGCCCTGAGGCAGTTCAGGTGGCCACAACCTGAATCACTGGCCCATCTTCCATCCTCCCACACCCAGTGGGAGTCAGGCCCATTACCCCCTCCACCCTACCCAGGAACAATTTTTCCTAATACCTGACAGGGTAATTATGGAACAGGCAAATGTGTAATTTAAGCAGGTATTTGGGGATTGGTTCAAAGGTATAGTACCACCTCTTCTAGCCGTGATGTATAACGTGGACATATGTGTAATTGCTTCCAGCGCATGTAGCAGAGTCACCGAGCATGCTGTCTCCCCAAAATAGAAGCCAGCTGGCTTCCTGGCCTCACAGGATTATAGAGCTGAAGGGACCTGGAGTCTAGGCCGAGGGTTACAAACCCAGATGCCCCAACAGAGCTGGCAGGTCACCTCAATGGGGCAGCCTGCCAGGTGTGAGGCAGTAGGAAGGGGCAGAACCTGTAGGCCTGGAGTGGTGCCCGGCTAAGGGAGCACTTGGCCTGGCAGGTATTTCCAGGCACAGGTGCCCCAGGGTGTAAGGTCTTCCAAGTTTACGAGAAAGTCCAAAGTCCGGATGTTTATGTGAAACGTCATAATTTGTAAATGTTGCAACTAATTAAGTTAGGGGGTTTTTTTGGATTTTTTTTTTTTAATTGCATGGACCAAACCAAGCCTGGCTTCAGGCCCAGCCCTTCACTGTACAGACGAGGACAGGGAGGGCAGCAGTGTGTGAGGCCAAAGAGCAAATGGAGGACAGGTTCCTGGCCTTGGCAATCTCTTAGGACCCCACCCAGGTAAAGCCCAGCGCTGCCCACCCTGGGTGTGGTGAGCTGGGGTGCAATGGGAGACTGCAGAGCCCACTCTACATGTGCCGCAGACCCTGGGAAGGGATTTCCTGGGAGGAACTGTATGCCGGGCTGTGCACCCAGGCACCAACTGCAGCCAGACTGGACCTAAGAAGGGAGGGTCCTTTCTTCTCTTTCCTGAGGGCAGAATTCAAGTCTGGGAAATTGCTACACCCATACTGTCTTGCTGTGACCCGTGTGTGTGCAAACAGCCTGAACTGAGAAATCAGGACCACATGGGGCTGGCCTGCCCAAGGGGCTGCCACCCACCCCCTCGCACACTGGACAGCCCTAATGAGGGAGCCTTCACACAGGAATGTGCACGTCCCGGCTGAGACCCCAGGCCCCTACAGCCTTGTAATTTGATGAATTGTCAACATCTGGGCCGTAATTACTGGACCCTGGACTGATAATCCCAATAAGCCCCCTCATCCAGGGGCCCTGCCCCGGTGCATTTCGAGGGCTCCATTCCCTGACAGGAGCCATCAGCATTAATTACAACCAGACAGTAAGACAGTCATCCAGCTCCGGCTGGTCTGAGCATTTACTGCCGTCTGCATTTAAACACAGCCAGCTCACTGATTTAGTTCAGTCCCACAGATACTGTTGCTGATGGATCTGGAGGCCTGAGCCGTCCCGTGTGGCATGCAGTTAGCGCAAACCCCCTGCTGCAGGACACACACACACACACACACACACACCCCGTTCTTGTCACACACCAGGCTTCACCTCCTGAGGGACATTGGGAAGCTCCAGTGATGGAGCCAGCATACCCCACGTCCCAAACTTATTTCACCAGGAAACCTCCCCTCTTTTGCCACCTTGTTAATTTTTCTCAAAAGATGGCTCTGTGGAACACTGCTCAGGAAATACTCCACGATGTGAGGGAGGAAGTGAGCTGACCCATGAAGGCCCAGCCCGGCATCCCCCTGCCAGCCACTCGGAAGGCCACACTAAGGTCACTCACTTCCTAGCACTGCTCCACCACAGGACAAATGCAGACCCCAATTTTGTGTCAGCTTGCCTGGAGGGTCTTTTGTCTCAGGTTGGCCTGAGAGGAGGAGACAAAAGAGACTGACTGGGACCCATGGGAGTTGTCATTGAGAGAAGGTAGTCATGACCATCTTACAGATGAGCAAATTGAGGCTCGAGGATACTCCGTTCCCTGAGCGAGGCACACGGGGCCTTAGTCAGCACACGGGGCCTCTGCTTCCTGGCCTGCTCATGCACAACCCAGGGCCTTGTTTGCTTCTCTCACCCGGAAACATCCTGGGGCTCAGCTGGTCTGCGGGAAAGACCGAGTTAAAGCAGAAGCAGGCTTGGGAACAGCTGTAAAGTTTCGGGTAGAAAACCTCTGGTGAGTTCCCCGGCTTTGAGCAGGCAAGGAGGGAGCTGCCACAGCACTGTGACATCTGACCCTCAGGGTCACCCCTTCTGTGGAAGCTGAGGTCCAGAGGGACTCTGACCCCAGGCAAAGCCCAAGCCCTGCCTGCACGCCACGGGCTGCCTTGAGTGCCTTTCCTTCCTGTTGTACTTGTGAGAGGAGCAGGAGGCAGCTGGTGTGGGCACCCCACAGTCTGGGGCAGGGGAGGGCTGCCGGATGGATTATGACCCCCGCCACCAAGGGCGGCCTGCACCCTGGCTGAGGCTCTGCTCCTCCACACTCCGGGCTTCCCAGAGCAGCCCCCTTCTGTTCAGAACCAGCTTTTCATCTGCTGGGATACAGCCTAGACCCTGCCCGCCTTGGTCCAGCCTGAACCCATGTGTGTCCCTGGCCCTTCTCTGGGTGCTTCTCCTCCTCTCAGAGCACCCAGAGCCAGGCTCAGGTCTCCCTCCAGGCCATAGAAATACCTTCTTCATAGATGGTCCACACAGCATTCAGTTGTTTTGCTAAGGCTCAGCTAAGCCCTGAGATGAGGGTCCCAGGAGGCTGGGAACGCTGCCCTTCCTGAGACCACACGCAGGATGACATCTCGGACAAAGCTTGCAGGAAAGAAACCTATTTCACAGGGTGTAACCCAGTGTTTCTCACACTTACTTGACCATGGAATCCCCTTCCCCAGGCCAGCCTGTCAACACTCTGCAGGGCAGTGTTCCATGGGACACCAGTTAGGGAAAGGCAGCATGTGGGGTAGATGTGGGCAGGGCCCTGGACAGGACCATGCCACCATGCCAGCAGGCCCATCTGACTCCAAAGGCAATCTGTCTCCTTCCTCAACCCCATGCCTCCCTGAGACCCCTCTTCAGTGACTCCCAGTGACTCCCCGCAGCCTCTCCAAGGGCTCCTCCAGCCATGGAGGGGCCAAACCAGGTCACATGCTCAGTGCCTGACCGGGGTCAGGGGCTTTGGGCACCAGACCAGGAGGTCTAAACATCATCCTTCGCAGTGAGGCTCCCCAGAGGGGCTCAGGCAGGAGAGGAGTGTGGTCAGATTTGCACTCTAGAAAGTTCCCCGGGGCAGTGGGTGGGAGAGACTACAGCTGTTGGTCAGGGAAGGGTAATGGGGGTGATGCCTGGAATTTCACACATGTGGTGGGCCTTCCTAGAGCCCCGGGTGAGGAGAGCTGACTGTGATGGGCCTTGCAGGGCGAAATACCACATTCCCCTGCAACCTGAAGGCAGGTGGACCCACAGATGTGTACTGTTCAGCCCTGACAGGGCTTTAAAAATAAGAAAGGCAGGGGCTCTGTTCTGCATGCACTTCCTTGAAGGGTCACAGACACTGGTGCCAGCGCTGCCATCTGGAGAGGAGCAGGGAGGACAGAAGGAGGTCTGCGGTGTCCTGTCCCCTCCTGCACAGTGTGCATGTTTCACTCAGTGCATGTAACACCTTTCCGGCAGAACCCACACACACAGGTCAGCAAGGCAGGGAGGCCATCTCCCTGTCACAGATAATGAGGCCCAGGGTCACCAGCTGGCATTTGGTAAAGCCAGAATTTGATCCCAGGTGTGTCAGAATCCAGAGCCTGCCTCCTCCAACTGCTCCTCGTGCCTCCTAGAGCTTGGCCATAGGGTCTTCCTCCAAAAGGACGGGGACCGAGCTCCCTGGCAGATAGGCTGCGTGGATGCTGCTTCTCCCTGGGGAGCCTCCCCAAAGAGGGGCCATTTGAGCTGGGCCTTAAAGAATAGGTAGGAGTTCTCTAGGTGGAGGTGGGACACGGCAGTGGAGGGGAGGCGGGAAAGCACAGCTTGGGTCCAGGAAACAGCCTGATGCATGACAGTACGTGGAGCCTCAAGGGACACAGATGCACCCGTGAGACCACTGGAGCAGCTCTTTCCAAATCCAAGGCTGGCGAGAGCCCGTGGGGACAGCAGAGTTCAGGAGGAAACTGGAGTGAAGCCAGAGCAGGAACAGCCGTGCTAAGGACAGTGGGTGTTACTTTCTCAAAGAGATTGACTGGCTCTCCCAGGGTCACACAGCAAGTGTGTCCATCTGACCCAGCACTTTCTCTGGCAGAAGGTCAGGATGAAAGAGGGTCCAGATAGCTCTGCCCGGGGAGAGTCTGCTCAATGGGGGAAACAGACTCACCAGGAATCCCAGAAGGAAGGCAAGGCCTGTGAGGCTCTGCCCCAAGGTCTCCCAGGATGGCCATCTGTCAACCCCGCTAACTTGGGCTGCAGGAGAGGGAGCACCATATGGAGAGTAGGGCTGATTTCAGCCCCTGGACAATCCACTGGCCCTGCTCCTTCGTCTGCGAGATGGGGCCATGGTGCCTGCCTCCCAGGGCTGCGGTGAGGGCAGGCTCCGTGAGGGACACGGCAGGGCACAGCCAAGTCCAATGTGAGGAACGTGCCCTGGAGAGTCTCCCCCTCTGTGGTCCCCAGGGGCAGGGTGCTCTCTTTGTGTCCTGTTCTGCTCTGTGTCCTACACTTTATCAGGGCACCTTGAACTCATCATGCCATCCAGGCCCTGAAGCCAGTTCCTGTCCCCCGGTACTGGGGACTTAGCTGTGGGGCCCACTGTGCCCTTCCTCCTGGCACAGAAATAGGAAAGAGCCTTGTTTAGTTCTGAGCTGTCCCCTAGTCTCTTTTTTATCTCGGGCTGCATTACGGGGTTTTTTTAACCCATGAGGATGTATAGAGGGGCAAATTTTGCACTGCATTTAGTCTCAGTTCAGCAGATGCACAGGCACACCCAGGGTCTGGGCACAGAGTCTGTGGTGGCAGCCACACTGGGCAAGGAGGCTGGGGGCTCCTGGGCAGGGGAGCTCCAGTGAACAGTGGGACGGAGCAGGGAAGGTTTGAACAGCGTCATGCAAGGACAGACCAGAGGAGAGGGAGGGTGGCTAGACGCCAGGCGAGGCAACGGCAAGGGCTTGAGTGCAGAGTGGACACAGAACTGAAGCACCGTCCAGCTCCAGCCCCAGCTTGTTACTGGCTACGTGGCCTTAGGCAAAGTCGACCCCTTGCTGGGCCTCAGTTTCCTGCTGTGTAAGACAAGATGGCAACACGTCCCTCAGAGGGCTGCTGTGGTGATTAAGGCTGAGTGTGGGACTACAGAGAGCCCCCAGAAGAGCCTCAGGATGGGCTGGGTCCCATGTGTGTTGTGGCAGCTAGAAGGTCAGGCCTGAGGGAGAGGCCCAGGGTAGAGACACCCAGGGGCATGGCCCTGAGGAGGCCTAGCAGGGCCGCAGAGTGGGGGCTGGGGGAAAGGTTAGGCCCAATTTTATCAGACTGCTGAAGGGAGGCGTCATCGGGAATGTGAAGCCAGGGGTCAGAAGAGCCAGGTGCCTCCAAGAGACCAGCCCTCTAGGCCAACTCCTGGTGAACCTCAGATCACAGGGACCGGGATCGCAGCTGTGACTGGGGCTACCAGGAGCCCCCAAGACCTGGACCCCTAAGGCTTTGAAATGGGCCACTACCCCTCTCCTGGGACCCCAGCCGCCCTCAGGCCATCACCCTGACATCTAACCACCCCCCTTCCCCCCCCCCCCCCCACACACACACATAGCAGGGATGTTGGTGGCTGGAAGCACTTATGAGGCCAATTTTCAGAACTGCCCTGGTTTCCTGCCTGGAGCAAGACCCTGACAGGAGCACAGCGAGGGCTGGCCACTCTCACTGCATCTGGCGAATTAGCAGATGAGCTGTCTCCGCTCAGGGCAGTGTGGAAGTGATCCAGGGAAACTGGTCATTTACCACTGGACCCAGCAGGAAAGGTCACCAACTCCCAGGCTGTGCCCAGATCCAAGGAAGGGGAGACCAGCTCTGCAGGGCCAGGAAAGTCTTCCTGGAACAGGGGAACATCCCCAAGGATGAGTCGCTCTCACCAGGTACAGGAGGCAGGAAGGGCATCGCGACAGAGGGAGCAGCTCAAGCAAAGGCATGAAGATGAGAAAGAGGGCAGAGAGCTTGGGGAGACCAGGGGTGCAGGCGACCAAATGGCAGAGGCTGGCCTGCCCACAGAGGACCCCAAGCTGGACAGGGAGGGCAGCCACAGAGTGGCAGCACTGGGGGTGATGGGGCAGACCAGGGGTGGGGGCTGATGCTAAGGCTGAGCTGCCCCTCTGCTCATTAGCTCCTTGCACGCTCCCTCCTCCCCTCCTTTGCTGGGTTGTTCTCTCTGCCCACAGTGGCCCACACACACGCACACACTTGCTATGTCCCAATCCCCAAGTGTTACTTTCTCAAGGTAGCACTCCCTAATCTTTTCCAGTGCCCCCCAGAGCTGACCATGCCCTCTCTGCTTGGAACTGGCAGAACCCCTGCCCACCGCTCACTCTCCACACTGTATTGTGCACATTTGCATATGGTTCACCTTTCCTCGGTTTGACTAGGGGCACACTGGTCATCACATGCTCCATGCCAGGTCGCATCCAAGCAATGGGGACGTGGGGATCAGACCCTTTCCTGAATCAACTGGAGGACCCATGTAGGCCACACGTTGACAATACATTTATCACATGGTACAATTAGAATATGTGCTTGGCACAAGGACAGACAGCCTGACTGGGAAGTGGAGAAGCCTAGGGGGCTTCATGGAAAAGGAGGTAACTGAGCTGAAGATGATGCACAGAGGCGGGCGATGTGTGCAAAGGCTCTGGAGAGTGGAGCTGCCTAGAACATTTGGTGAAGTAGGTGGGGGGATGAGGGGACAGTGGCAGGAGGAGGACGGGTCCAGCAGAGAGCAGATGGACCAGGTCTGCAACACTACCTCTCCTCGTTGGATTCCTCTACACCCCACACAGAGGCTTTGTTAGTTGGGTGGAGGGGGCGCAGTGAGGCCACTGTACTGTGGTCACTGTCCGCCTGCAGTCAGCACAGAGCTCCTAGGGCCCCTGAGATGCCCCGGTTCTCAGGACCCACCCTTGTGTTTTTCGGCTTCCTTCAGCCTTGACATTTGCCTGCAAAGGCCACAGCAATGCAGGGAGTTGAAAGAGCCTTCAGGGTGCTTCAGTTATATCTCAGGCCACTTGGGCTGCTGTGACAAAGTACCACAGACTGGGTGGCTTATAAACCACAGAAATTTATTTCTCATAGTTCTGGAGTCTGGCAGTTTCTGGTGGGGCCTCTTCCAGGTTGCAGACAGCCTACTTTTCCTTGTGTCCTCACGTGGCAGAAGGGAGCTCCCTGGGGCCCCTTTATAAGGGCACTAAATCCCATTCATGGGGCCCCACCCTCATGTCCTCATCACCTCCCGAAGGCCCCACCTCCTAATACAAAACCTTGGGGGTTAGAGCTCAACATAGGAATTTGGGTGGGGGACACAAACATTCAGTCCATAGGAAATTACAAGTGACAGAAATTCAATTCAAGCTGGCTTGAGGGGGGAAAATGTACTCGCGGGCAGAGAGTGCAGGGTGGTCTCAGCTTCAGGCCCTCCGCCCTTTCTCTCTGTTTCTCAGCTCTGCTTTCCTCCCTTTTACCTTGTTCTCAAGCCACATGCTGCCCCAGGAGCTCCAGGCTTATCCCCATTTCCCGGAAGCACCACCATTCAAAGTCCCAGGCATGACACTCATTCCTGAACCAACCACCCCAGCTGAGGGGATGCAGTCACACGCCCAAGCCCCATGGGTGTAGATGGGAGTGTTTTGGGAGAAGAAACGGAGCTCTGTTGTCGGAGGAGGGGATTCTGGGCAGCAAATAACACCCAGATGCCCCCACCCTGAATTTGCATGAAATAAACCCAGGCCACAGGCTCAGGACAGGCTTTGTTTCTTGTCACTCAGCAGTGTCTCTAGGTCATAACACACAGAGGAAATGCCTTTGCCGTGTGTAATCTCTCTCTCTCTCTCTCTCTCTCTCTCTCTCTCTCTCTCTCTCTCTCTCTCTCTCTCTCGTTTTCCAGGGACCACTGGGTCTGGATGGCAAGCCCGTAAGTGATGACAGGGCAGTTCTAAGTGGTCTGGGGATGGGGATGCCACTGTGGGGTTGGGTGTGACCATGGGACCCCGAAGGGAAGGGGCCACTGAGAACCCGACTCAGCTCAAAGAGAAGCCGTTTGGGCATCAGACTTGAGTTCAAATCCAGTTCCATGACCTACTGACTGTGCAAGCTTAGAGAGGCCTCTTCACTTCTCAAACCTGAGGCTTCTCATCTGTCAAAGAGGCATATTAGCCCTCCCCCCAGTGATGCTGGGGATGTGGAGAGCTGTGGGCACCACTGTCCCTGGCTTCTAGTCAGTCCCCAAAATGTGCAAGCGCCTCCCAGCAGACCCCAGGCACAGAGCATCTCCCATACAGTCTCAGTACTTCTGTGGTGGGCATCGGGCAGAGGAGTTCTCAACATCTGGGCCAGGAGCCTGTGATCCATGGGCATCCTCAGCAGAATAAGATGCCCAAGGAGATGGCATCATTAAATAAATAATTGGATGGAGATGGATGGTTGGGAGGGAGGGAGGGAGGGAGAAAGGAAGGGAGGGAGGGAGGGAGGGAGGGAGGGAGGGAGGGAGGGAGGGAGGGAGGGAGGGAGGGGAAAGACAGGTGAGTGGATAGATGGGCAGGTGGATGATGGATGGGTAGGCGGATGAAAGGAAGAACAAATGGACTGATGGATGGATGCCTGATGGATAGATGAATGGAAGGAAGGAGGGATGGCTAGCTGAGTGGCTAGATGAATAGATCAATAGTTAGACAGATGGATAGACCAATGGATTGATGAATGGTTGGACAGATGGATGGACTGATGAATGGATAGATAGACGAATGGATTTATGAACAGATGGATGGGCAGATGGATGAAGGAAGAAAGGATGGATAGAAGGACAGTCAAGTGAGGTAATGAATCAATAACTATACAAATAGTTGGATGCATTGAAGAGTAAGTGAATTAGTGGGTGGAGAAAGGCATGATGGTTGAGCAGATAAGTAAGTGAAGAAATTAATGAGCTAACAAATGAAGAGTTGAAAGATGGTGTGTGTATTACTAACGAATGGAGGAAATAACTGAATACCTAGATGGATGAGCTGTTGAATGAATGAACAAGCAAATCCATTACTAGGCTGAAGGGATGATGGATGGTTTGGAGAGGGATGGAGGCCAGTGAGTAGGTCAGTCCCTGACCAAGAGTGGCGGCCACAGTCTGGCTGACCCCAGCCTGGCCCCCATCCCAGGGACTCTGAGGCCCTTGTGGCTGGACCTTCTTTCCTAGAAAGCCTGATAACTTGGCAGGACTGAAAGAGAAACATTTCCCTGCAACCAGGGAGTGATGGCAGCCACCATGGCCTGCGTGGAGCCACCCAGACTCCATGAGCAGTGGCCTCCTCACCGGCACCCAGGCACAGCGGGTGCTGAACACGGAGGTCTCTGCTCTCTGGGGGTGGGGGGTGACTAGCACATGTGCCCCTGTCCAGAGAGAATGCCAGTCACCCCCTCCCAATATCTCCCCCCACCCCCATCTCCCACACGTGTCCCTCATGCTGACGACTGGGGTGTGGCACTTCTTTGGGGCCAGCACAAGTAGCCTTGTTAAAGACTGACAGGCTTGTGTGTTCTTCCACTCGGCTGCCCACAGCTCTGCTCAGCCTCATGGGCCCTTCTGCCCTCAAAGCCTTAGGGAAGTGGAAAGGGGGCAGCCTAATCCTGCTCACTCACTCCTGTTCTTTTTCCATCTTCTCCAGGGACTTCCAGGCTCCAAGGGGGAAAAAGTAAGTGATGCTGGAGGCTGTCCAGATGCAGTAGGCTGAGGAAGGATGCCAACAGCTGCCTCCAAACATCAGTTCCAAAGTGTGACTTTGGGGACGTCACATCCCCTCCAAGAGCCTTGGTTACCTCATCTGTAAAGTGGGGCAAGTAGTGCCCTTCCCCTAAAATGGTTACAAGTTAAAGTGCCCAGAGGGTTGAATTTGAGTTCTCCTGGCAGCGGAGTGTAATGAACTCAAAGCAGTCTGCCCAGAACGACAGTTCCCAAAGTAGTTTATCATGAAAAGGGGGCGGGGGTGCCAGGAGAGCCTAAAGGATTGAACACTGACTGTTGATGGCATTTTTTGTGGGGATGACACCTCTGCCAGGAAAACAGATGGTGGAGAGCTACCCCTGGGACCCTCACAGTCCCTTGTGACAAGGACTCTCCTGGCATTTGGTACTAAACGTCACAGCTACAGTCCTGGAGGGCTGGGACCTCCGAGTGCCTCCAAGGGAAGCAGGAGAGAGGGGAGATGCGTGGTTCCCATGGTGGGATTAGGGGAGGGAGGGACCAGGGCAGACCTAGGTGTAGCGGGACAGATGGGGCACTTCCAGGAAAGAGCTGGGCCACACACCTCCTATCCCGCTGGGGATCACTTAGTAAAGGGCAGCCAGTGTCCCAGTCCACCATCAGGGCTGAGCAAGGCACATATTCTGCTGCTCAGAGCCTTGGGTCTGCATCCCAAAGGGCCTCAGTTTCTCCATCCGTAAATGGAAACCAACCTCACAGAGCCCTGGGGAAGACTGCCCGAGATGATGGTCTGTGTTCTTTGCAGAAGATGAGAGCCTCATGTAGCTGACAGGTGTGGTGATTGCCTTCCTGCTGGTTCTGGCTGATGCCATCGAGTCGCAGAAATTATAAAAGGCAGGGGCTTTGAAACCAAAAAGAAATCAGTGTCTTGGTGTCTATCACTGCATAGCATACTGCCTCCAAACTTGGTGACTTAAAACAATTAATCAACTAATGGTCATCCCTCACTGTCCTGCGGTTTGGGGATTCTAAGAGGGCAGAGTAGGGGCAGCTTGTCTCCGCTCCATCGTCTCTGGAGCTGGTGATGGGTAACAGACCACCAGTTCCAAGGCCTGAATCTGCTAGCTGTGTGACCTTGGGCAGATTACTCAGCCTCTCTGTGCCTCTATTTCCTCATTGGAATAATAGAGCCTACACGTGATTTTTGGTAGAATGAAATGAAACCATGTATGTGAAGCTCTGAGCACACAGTAAATGCTCAATATATGTGAAGAGGTAATAAAAGCAGTGGTAACATACCTCCCTGTTTTTTGTTCCTAGGGTGCACCAGGAGACTTTGGCCCCCGGGTAAGAACTGTGCAAGGCCCCCTCACCCACCTATATGGTTTGTTTTATATTATAATAAGGCGTGTCCCTATAGCTTATCACGGAAGGTGAGTGAGGAGCCCCTCCTCCCGCGCACAGTGTATCCCATGAGTGGTTTCACTTAGATGCCTGCTGCTGGATAGAAGTCCCAGGCACCTTGGTCTGGCACAGACTGGGCATCTATAGCACACGTGTCACTATGGATGGAGGACAGTGGGCCTGGCACTGGTCCAAGACCAGAGACTGACCTTCCTGAGGGCAGCCGGCACCCCAGGAAGAGGGAAGGCTGTTGGGTCAGCAGCCGTGAGCCCAAGCTCAGCTCTGCCACTTACCAGCCAAGGGACCTTGAGTGATTCAATTTCCCCTCTGAGACTCAGTTTCTCCAACTGTGAGTGGTGGTGACAGCCCCTACCCCAAGTCTCTGTGCTGAAGATTCATTGTAATCATAAAATTGGGCACTCAGTATCCCACATGGGAACAGTAGATGGGACCCTCAGCCGGCCCACCCCAGCCCTTGGTGCTCTCTGGTCACTGGGACTCAGAAGTGCCTCATGCCAACCAGGGCCCTCTCAGCAGAAGCTGAAGCAGAGTGGAGACCCCAGGTGGGATGGGCCCCACAAAAGCGGGTCTTGGCAAAGGGTCACTTAAGTGGCCTGGGCAGGCAGCAGCAGCAACCTGACTGCAGAGACTGAGAGGTGGGCATGAGCTGCCCAGAGAAAGGCAGGAGAGTGGTATACTTCCGGTTGTTTTTAAGAAGGTAGTGGGGTGGAAACTGTAGCCAGCAGGCCAGTCACCCACAGCAAGCATCTGCCCAGGCTAGAGGCGGGAGTGTAAGGAAGGGCAAGAGAGAGGAGGGCACTGTATGCAGGGGAATGAAAGGAAAAGGGGGGCTGCGTGCAGAGAGTGTGGGCTGGGCTTTGCAGTCAGACTGGGTTAGGTGCTGGTCCCAGCTCTGCAACCACGTAACTCTGAGCCTGATTTGTGAAATGAGGCCAGCTGGGCCCTCATCATGGGTGGTCGTGAGCCCTGCGTGGGGAGGGGAGCAGGAGAAAGGGGGTGGCCAGGCTGAGTTCCCCTGCTGCCAAGACACAGCTGTTCTGTGCTGAGACTTTGACAGAAGGGCGAGGGCAGGGCCACATACAGCTGGTGAGACGTCCCTGAAGTCAAAGAAAGGGCACCCTTGAGTTTGGTCTTGAGTTGGTGGCTGCTGAGAAAAACTCCTGCCTGCTTCCCGATGGATGTGGAAGCTGATCTTCACAACAGGCAGATGCACTCCTCAGCAGACTAGAATTCCCCCACTGGGTGTCACGGAGGAGCAGATCCCTCCCCAAGCCCCGCCCCTCTTCATGGGTAGACTCCCTGTTGTCCCAATGGTCTAGCCCCCTGTGAAACAACCTCCACCCCCAAGAGTGGCTCAAACAACGTGTCACTATCGCTCATGACCCCCTGGGTTGGCTGTGCCTCTCCTGTTGCAGGCAGAGGCAGTGGGGCTTAGTCTGAGGTGATGGCACCCTCTGGGAACTCAGCTGGAGAGGACCTCTGTGTGGCTGGGACTTCTCCCAGCATGGCGGTGGGCATCCCAGCGGGGACTCCAGGAACAGCATTCCAAGGGGCAGGAAGCCAGGACTGCCAGGCCCATTGAGAGCGATATCTGGAATATATCACTGCATTCTATTGGTCACATCTGTCACAGGGCCCACCCAGGGTCAAGGGGGGTGTGGGAGAAATAGACCCCAGCTCTTGATGGGGAGTGGCAAGGCCACACTGCAGAGGCACCTCCCATGTGGGCATGAGCATAGCATAGCAGCCATCTTCAGAGAACGTGGTCTGCCGCTCCCAGTCACTATACTGCCGTCCACTGGGCTGGGGTGAGTGGTTTTACCTCCAGAAATAGCCTTGTGGTTTTCTACATCACCTCCTGCCATTCTGACTACACAACCTGTTTGCTGTAGATGGTTTTCCCACGGCTCAATCCGGGCTTGATAAGTAGAGACCATCTTTTGTTCAATCACCGTGTCCTCAAGGTAGACTGGCGAGTGGCATGTCCAAGGCTGATGGTTGGTGTGTTCCCCTCAACTCACCAGAATTTCCAGGGTTAGACCTCAGCCATCCGACCCCTGCAGGAGGAGGAAGCAGCTGGCCGGCCTCATTTCCTGAGTAATGCCGGGGAAGAACCTAAGAACCTCTCCTAGGACCTGCTCAAGTGTCTAAACCCATTTTCTGCCTTGATAAGTGGAGTCCAAGCCAGTGGTTCCCAGCCTGGTCCCCTGGGCTGTGAAAAGAGCAACCGAGGACAGGGTACCTTCAAAGTCTTCCTGATTCGGCATAAAACGAAACAGGAATTACTCACCAACTTCAGCACCCAGGGTCGGGTGACCTAACCAAACTCAGTTTCCTTTACTTTGGGCTGGAGTTCTATCCTTTTTGTCAGAACCTGGCCATGTCAGACTGGTAAGATCTGCACTGAGAGCTTCCGTTAAGTTTTCCACTGGGAAAACTAATGAGCTAGGTCTTAGGAGCAGTTGGCTAGAGAGGTGAGCTCTTTCACATCAGGGGGCCCATAGATGAACCAAGTCTAAAGGAGACTGCGTGCCAGAGGAGGCACTGCCTTTCCTAGCTCTGTAACTGCGTAAATGATTACCCTCTCTGACCTCGGTCACTCCTTCTGTAAAATAGGACACGAGCAGTGCCCTGGCCAGGTGGTGACAGGATTGGGTGAGATAACCCCCAGAACGTCCTGGCTCCCCAGCGCTGGGCACACAACAAGCTGCTCCAGGTTACAGGAAGGTTGGGCGCTGCAGGCACTGTGACCTTGACCCCAAACTCATTCCCAAATGGCATGCCCGATTCCTGTGCCCTGTGCCGGTGCTGGGTGGACACTGCTGGGGCAGCAGGAAGTGCTTGTGGCACTGTGGTCTTTCCTCCTTGCAGGTGGGGCCTTGAAGTGAGGGGCTGGCTGCCTGAGGTCTGACCCAGTACTAACATTAGCCTGAGATTTGGGGTGGGGGGAGGTGCTGCATGAGAGAGACTATGTGGCCCTCTGTCGCCCTTTTGTGGTGTGTGTGTGTGTGTGTGTGTGTGTGTGTGTGTGTGTGTGTGTGATTGTAGATTCTCACGCAGTTATAATAAATAATACCCCATGTACCCGTCATCCAGTTTCCCCAGTGGTGACATTTTACAGCACTGTAGTACAATCTCCTAACCAGGAAATTGATACAACGTACCAACCTTATTCAGACTTTACCCATTTTACTCATTTGTGTGTCTGTTTAGTTCTATGTACTTTTATTGTCCTCATAGATTCGTGCAACTACCATATAAGATCCCTCATGCTACCCTTTTATAGCTATAGTCATCTCCCTCCCAGCCCACCCCCGAAACCTTGGCAACCACCAATCTCTGCTCCCTCTCTATAATTTTACCATTTCAAGAATGTTACATAGATGCAATCACACAGTATGTGACCTTTTGAGATTGGCTTTTTTCCTCAGCATTACTCCCATGAGATTGATCCAAGTGGCTTCCTTTCAGTACTTTGTTCCTGTTTGTTTACTGCGGAACATTGTTCCATGGTGGATGTACCCAGTTGGTTAACCATTCGCCATTGGAGGACATTTGGGTTGTTTCCAGTTTGGGGTTCTTAAAAATAAGGCTGCTATGAACATTCATGTACAGGTTTTTGTGCGAACATAAGTCTTCATTTCTCTGGAGCAAATGCCCAAGAGTGCACCTCCATCACTTAGGGAAGGAGGAGTTGACCATCCAGGCAGGTCTTTGAGGAGGCATGAGTCCCCTTTCAGAGGAAGGGGGCTGGTTGGGCACACGTGCTTCCTCCCACACTCAGTGTACGTCACCTCTCACCTAAACACTATAGGTGGGGAGATGGTACATTCTTTGGAGTGTAAAAGTCCTGTTGGCCTCTTATGCCTAGGTATAAGGACCTGTCCCTTTGTGTGGCCACCAACAAGTCACAAGAGGCCCAATGACAAAGCCCTTTCCCCTGAGCCTGCCAAGGGCTGGGGAAGGGGAAGGCATTGGGCTGCCTATCTAAGGGGCCTTCTCTCTAAAGGGTGGAACTCCTTCCCCTCACCCTCAGAGTCATGTCAGACCCCATCTCTTTCAGGGAGACCAAGGGCAAGATGGAGTGGCTGGGCCTCCAGGACCCCCTGGACCCCCTGGGGCCCGGGGCCCTCCTGGCGACACTGGGAAAGATGGCCCCAGGGGAGCACCAGGCCCAGCGGTAAGAGGGCATGAAGCTGGACCACTCAGGATCTGGTCCTGTACCTATCAAAACCCCAAACCCTGAACCCCAACCCCAGCCCTATCCCCAGTCCAGACCCAGACCTAACCCCAACCCAGACCCTTACCTTAGTGAGACCTTAAACCTAACACTAACTGGGTCCCTGGCTCCAATTAGACCTTGACCCCAAATTCATTCCCAAATCCTCATCCAGACCCCAATGAGACTATTATCCAAACCCTAATGCTCACCCCTACAGGTTCTGACCCTGACTCCAAACCCACATTTTACCCCTACACTCTAATCCCAAATAGAACTATAGACCCTAACTCTGACCTTGGTTGCAATCTCAGTCTAGTTCTAACCCTGACCCTGACCCCCATATGAACTCTTTCTCTGCAGATCTTTACCAACCTGATTCTCTCTCTCTCTCTCTCTCTCTCTCTCTCTCTCTCTCTCTCTCTCTCTCTCTCTCTCTCTCTCTCCCCCTACTCCCCCCAGTACTAACTAGTTAGCCTCAGTCATCTCAGTCATCCTCCTCCCATGGTTCTAACCAAACCCTGGAGACTAGGCCTCATCTCTCTCCCTAACCCTGAGACTCCAACCTGTTCTTCACTTCCACCAAACTGCCACCAGGGTCCCCTCTCAGAGCAGCTACTCAATTGGTTCATCCATTCCGTGTCTCATTGGGCACATAACTCCCTGAGCCTCAACTTTCTCATCTGTGAAGTAGGGATAATGACATCCACTTTTCAGGGTTTGGTGAGGATGAAATAAGTGAATGTGCTCAGAGCCCAGCCCAGGGCTGGGCAAGCGCTGTGGTCTCAGCTAACTGTGGGGTCCCTGCATCCCCTCATCTCTCTCCTCTATGTGTTCTCAGGGTCCCCAAGGAGAGGCTGGACAAGACGGCGAGATGGTCAGTACCCAGAGCATTTCAGAGGCTTGGGCTGGCAGGACCATGGTTCCAGGCCCGGAAGCCTCTCTCCCGCACACACACACCCAGGGTCATGCTGTGTGCACCCAATGACAAAGCCCTTTCCCCTGAGTGCACCCGGGTTGTACATGTGTGCACACCCAAGCTCTTCCCCCCGCCAGCAGTGGGAAGGGACAGGACAGGTCCTCAGTCCCAGCAGAATTCTCACAACCCCGCACCCCTGGGAGGAAGCCTGTAGTCCACTTGTCACTGCTGGTATCTGATGAGACGCTGTCTAAGACGTGAGGAGTCAGGCCTGGAACAGGCCAGTTCCAGCGCCAGCCCTGCCTCCTCCTCCCTGGCACTTGGTGTTGCCCTTTATAAATTGTGGATGATAAGGACAGACAGGAGCAGCCGCCAGTATCACTTTTAACACCTTCTCTTGTTCCAGGGCCCGAAGGGACCCCCAGGGCCCAAGGTGAGTGCTCCTCACACCCTGTCCCACCCCCCTTGAAGCCCAGGCAGCAGGGTTAAGAGATCAAGTTATGTGACTTGGGCAAGTTACTTCATCTCTCTGGGCCTCAGTTTACTCACTGGTTATATGTGGACATGACAAACATTTCCTATCTTACCTTCACATCAAGTTGTGAGGATCGAATAATAAAACACATGAGCTTTTAAAGCCCTCTGCAGGTGTCAGCTCTTTTTTCCTGCCTTGAGCAGTGCCTGCTGGGATGGGAAGGCAGGCTCTGGTCCTCCCTGAAGGAGCCAGAGCCCCCAGGCTGAGCAGGAGGAAAGGGTGGGAAAGGAGCTCCATTTAGTGAGCACCTGCTGCGAGCCAGGGGCTTTCGGTACATCCTGTCCAATCTCGCAGTAATCCTCTGAGACTGGGGGTATCACATCCCCGCTTTCAAGAGCAGTGACTTGCCCAGGTTCATTCAGCTTGGGAGGGACTAGGTTGGGAGTGGAGTCCAAGCCCCACCACCCATGTGCTGCCCTCTGAGGGGGTGGAGTCTCCGGGTTGTGCTGGGCAGGGTCATGGGGTTACCTCTCCAGAGGAGCCGCCAGCTCCGATGACGGTGACCTTTCTCTTGCACCCCCACTATCTCCCCTCAGGGTGAGCCCGGTGTTCCTGGAAAGAAGGTGAGGGGAGCTGTGGATGGGCTTCTTGGTGGGGTGTAGGAAGTGGCTGGAGAAAGGAGTAGAGGCTGGGCATGGGGCAAGATGGGGGCCAGCCCCAGGGAAGGCTCCCTCCTGCTCAGCAGACCCGAGTCCTCACTGCAGGTACCATCTCTGAAGCCACGATCTCATTCATTCATTCACTCATTTCACTCGTTCTTTCCCTTCCTCAAATACATTAAATTTGTTCTCACTTCAGGGCCTAGAACAGTGGTTCTTAAAGTGTGGTCCCAGGACAAGCGTGTCAGCATCACTGGGGGCTTATTAGACAAGCACATTCGGAGCCCACCCCAGACCCACAAATCAGACGCTGGGGGTGGGCCGCACTGTGTCCAAGCAGCCCTGGGCGCTACTGGCCTGAGCTCGAATCTGGGAACCACTGACCCAGAGTGATCTTCCCCCACCTCTTCCCACAGCCCAGCCTCCTCCTCCTCCTCCTGCAGGTCTCAGCAAAGCTGTCCCCTCCCCTCAGAGACAGCCCCTCAGGCTGTCCCCGGCCACCTGCTAAAGCACGCCCTCCCCAAGTCCCTCTCCATGCTGCCATCCTGCCATCCTCTTATGTTCTTTTCATCTTGGCACTTTACTTTCTGGCAGGCTGCTGTGCATTTATATAGATATTTCTTTGCCCTTGGCCTCCTCTGACCCACTGAGCAGGGACTTCGTCTGCCTGGCACACAGAGGGTGCTCACAGCATAATTGTTGAGTGAAGGATGAATTCCCTCTCCTTTACCTGCCCATCCATTCCTTCTGCACACACCTGCTGGGCTGGCCCTGGGCTGCTGGGGGCAGGGGACAGCAGGTGAGGGGAAGAGGGAGGAGCTGCCCAGTGCTGGTGCCAGGAGTGGACAGGTGTGCTGGGGAGTGCAGAAGGGGGTGGCCAACTGACCACCTGAGGACCTAGCCAGTGTGTCCACATCTGAGGGCTGCAGCCTCCCCTGCTCTCTCCTCAGGGGGATGATGGAACCCCAAGCCAGCCAGGATTTCCTGGACCCCCAGGGCCCAAGGTAGGTACTTGTGCCTCCTCTGGAGCTCCCCCTGCCTCCCACCTTCTGACATTCCGTCAGCCTGCTAAGCCCCTCCTGGCCCCTCCGCGTCACAGAGGCAGGAGCTAACAACACCCAGCGCAGGCCAGGACAAGGCAGCAGGAAGGCCCTGTGTCCCACTTGTCAACGGGGCTGGCATCTCTCCCCGGCCATTTGTCTCCCCTCACACCCGCGAGTCCTCTGGTTCCCATCTTAGGGGGCCCTACTCTCTGCCCTGTCTCCAAGCCATGAATTGGATATCATCCTGGTTCCCCCAGCCCTTCAAGACAGCCACTAAATCCTGGTCAGCCTGTCTCCAAACTCTCTTGAGTTCCTGAGCTGCTCCCACTGTGCACCAAGACCCAGCCCAGAAGGTGGCTGTGGCCCTAAGCCCCCGGGGCCGGGGAGAGCCCTGCAGGCCATCCTCTGTGGGTGGGCTCAGCCACATTCCCCTGGAACTAGTCTAGAAGCCAGCAGACGCAGGAAGCCCCGAACCTGCCCCACTGCTTGCTCTTACAGTAACGACCTCTGTTGCAGGGCGAACCCGGGAGCATGGGGCCTCAGGGAGAGACCGGCATGGATGGTGGCCCAGGGCCAAAGGTGACCTTACAGCACGCTGCTCAGCTTCCACAGGCCCGTTCAGAACAGTCATATGATTTCTCCTCCAATTTGCCCTTTTAAGTTGGGAGTCCCTGGAGGGCCTGGACCCTCAAATCTCCTTCGACTGACAATGAGAGGCTGGCCTGGGGGCGGGAGGCAGTAGGTCTAGGTGAGTGACGAGGCTAAGTTACCATGCAGCCTTGGGCTCCTGGGCCTCGGTGGCCCATCTCTACTCAACGCGGAGTCAGAGGAGGGTCCCTCCAGGAGCCCTGTTACTGGGGTGCCAGTCGCATACATGAGGCCCTGCACCCTTTCGGAAAGAGGGGCTAGAGGGGGTGGGGGGACCTTTGGCTCAGCCAAGCACACCTGGCTGCAACCATGTGGTCTCCACAGGGGGAGCCTGGCCAGCAAGGTGCCGACGGAGCAGCAGGGCCACGGGTAAGCTGTGTCCCTTCCGGCTACCCCAGTGGGATCCAGGGTTGGTTCCTTCAGAAACCTCTGTCCCCCCAGAAACCCCAGAGGAGCAGAGGGGCTCCAGACACTGGGAGTCTTTTTTTTTATAATTCATTAGTGTTTACTTCATTTTTAATCTCACAGTACATGCTTTTGGTAAAACGTTCAAATATGGGTTTGTGCAAACAAGAGCCCCACCTCCCCTCTCTCCCCAGTTCAATGCCTGCCCTCCAAGACTCTTCCTGGCACATTCAACCATAGACCCTCGATTTGTCACATATGGCATTATGCTACCCCTGTTGGGGGCTTCTGCCCTTGCCCCCGGCCCCATGTCGAGGTTTGTCCCTGTCCCTGGGAGCACAGCCACCACAGCTGGCCCCAAGGTCCCAGATCTTCTGTAACCAGGCCCTATCAACACACATTCAGGCTGACCCTGCTCTCTGCTCTGTGGCCTCGAACAATCCCGGAGGCCAGTTTCCTCCTTCAGAAACCGGGTCTCAGCCCGCAGCCTGGATTGCAGGTGGCCTGGGATTGGATTAAGCACTGAGTGTCAGAATTCAGTGTAAACTGTACAATTCCGTGTGGGCCAGGACCGTGGAGGCAGCCAGCAAGGAGGGCCCGGCTTGGGTCTGTCTGCCCTGGGCAAGGGGCTGGCCATAGGCCTGAACCAAAGTGCTCACAGCCCCTCACCGTTCTCCCGGCAGAGAGGTGCCCAGGTGGGGATGGGAGGGCCGCGGCCGGCCGTAGTGCGCACGCCTGTGTAGACGGGTGCACGTGTGGACACACAGCGGCCACATGCTTGGGGGGGAGGGTGTTCCTACCATGAACGAGTGGGCCTCTCAGCGTGGTGTGTGTATCCTCCACCAGAGGTTGGGAAACAGAGGCACAGGCCTACAGTGTCTTAGAGGGGTTTGGGTGACTTTGTTTGTGTTTGTATGTTTGCCAATATTTAAAAATAGGAAGAATGTCATATCATAATTAGGCTTTACACGTTCCCTCAAGAATTCCGGCATGGGGCCTCATTAGGCCTCAGTTTCCACATGAAAGCCAATCACGGCCACCACCAGACCAGGTGGGGCTCGTTCCTCACCTGGCCCCAAGGCTCCCTTCCCTCTGTGGGCCCCCTGCCTGGACCCTGCAGCGTTTTGTCATTGAGCCTGGGTGCCGAGTGAATGCCAGGGGCCCAGACATGAGGACCAGATGTGCTAGGGTCCTGCTGGGTTACAGCTGAGCCAGTGTGCGGATTGGACCTGCGGTTGGCTCCGTCACTGGGTTCCGGGTGAGATGCAGAGACGTTTAGCACTTCCCCCACCAACATAACCCCTCTCTGAAACCTTCCTCTTCTTCCTGCCTCAGGGTCCCCCGGGCCTCAAGGGTGAACAGGGAGACACGGTGGTGATTGACTACGATGGCAGGATCTTGGATGCCCTGAAGGTAACATCCCTGTGCCCTTGCTGTGTGTTTCTTGAGGGAATAACCACTTACTTTGTGTATTAATCCCACACTTTTTTACACAAGGGACCAGGGACAGCTTAGCACAAAGACCCAAGTCCACCAGGTACTGTGTTGAGACCAAACACGATGCTGAGACAGCTGCTTTGTATGTGGCTCCTGTGACCCCAAGCCTCCCAGAGGCCAAAGCAAAAAGGGGAGCTTCCCTTCGGGGCAGAAGGCAGAGCATTTCCTGGTGTCCAGTCCCAGCAGGGCCCCTGGGACCTTCCCAGAGGATGCAGGCTGGAATGCTAGGTCTTCTAGTGACCATTGGGGGAGGATGAGAGTGGCAAGGCCCACCCGAGCACCTTGGGAGGTGTGTAACCTCTGAGCCCTGCCCGGGGCCTGGCGGACTTGGGGCCCATCACCAGTGGAGAGAGAGGTTGGGTGCCAGAAAAGGGAGCTAGGGTGGGGGAGAGGCGGTCATCAGAGACCAGAGGGCCTCAGAACCTGACCCCACCTGAGCTTCAATCCCAGTTATTTCCCACAGGCCTCACGGAAGTACAAGCTAATGGCCACTGGCCCACCCCTGCATGGTGTGGTGTGGTGTGACACGGCCCATGCACGTGCATGGTGTATCCCAGGCCAGCTAGGAGCCACATGGGAGAAGCTCTATGGGTGCAGAGGCAGGAAGTAAATTTTGAGTGCCGGACTGGGATGATGCCTCCACTGGATGGGCAGCGGGCAGCCGTAACTGGTTCTTGAGCAGAGGGGTGACATTAAAATACATTGGGGAAGACTAGCTGGGGAATGCTGTGGAAGGTGAACAAAAGTGGTGTGGGGACAGCTGGAGGCAGAAAGGTCACCAGGAAGGTAGGTGCTGGGCGAGGGCCTAGAGGAGGGTGAGTGGAATGGAGGAAGATTATAAGACCAGGGACATCTCATGGAGGGTCCAACAAGAAGGAGGCAGGTTGGTGAGAGGAGATGGAAGGGTGAGGACTGGAGCTGGTGAGGCTGAGGGCCTGAGCAAGGTGTGGCCTTTGGGAGGGGACATAAGTTTGGGGGTGATGATGAGCCATGATGGGCGGGCAGACTTTGGGAATCCCAGCTTGGGAGTGGCTCAGACCTAGAGACTGAAGATGCCATCTCCTACCTGTGCAACCCAGGAACTCCCCCAGGGCCCGCAGACAGCAGGCAACAAAGCCGATGGGCAGAGAGCTCAGAGGACAGGCAGGGAGGGCAGTGCCAGGCCACTGCTAGGGATACAATTTTGGGCTGGCCTTAAATGCCAGCTTGAAGAGGCAATAGGGGACCATTGCAGGATCTTGAGCAGTGGAATATTGTGAAGAAATTTAGATTTGGGGGAGACTAGCTCTGAGGGCAGAGGGATTCTGGGCCACCTGACGCCTCATACCACCTCCCTGGACTCCATCAAGACAAGGGGTCTGACCTGGCTGGGTGGCAAGCAGGCTGTACAAGGGCCCTTGAGCCTGCTGCAGGCCATCTAGACAGGGACGTGACCCCTGGATAGAAAGGGTGGACTGGCAGTGGGTGGAGGGGGCCCTGTCTAAACACTGACTGACTTGACTTTCACACACAGGGTCCTCCTGGGCCACCAGGACCACCAGGGATCCCTGGAGCCAAGGTCAGTGCCATGCAGTGTGTGTCCCCCCAAGCTCCTTGTATCCAGGGCTTTCCTCCCCTCTCCTCTCTGCCATGCCCCCTCTGTTTCTCTCCCGCCATCCTAGTCTGGCTTCTTGGGGCTCAGAGAAAGGGGTCTGTTACTTCCTAACCAAGTGGGGTGGCTTCTTCCCGGCCCTAGCTATGCTACGCCCTGCGAAGCCTCGTTCACACATGAAAACCCATCAGTCGGTCCCCCGTGACATCCCAAAATCCCATAGAGGACATGGCCATTCCTATGGTCTGTACGCATTGTTATACCCTGCCCACTTGGCTCCAAAGAAAGAGCCCAAGACTGGAATTAGGCAGAATCTGGTCCCACTATCGTCCCTGGGCTATGTGGCATGGAGTAAGTCACTTAACCCTCTGAGCCTCAGCTTCCTACCAGCCTAACCTACCAGCCTATAGATTATAGCTCGAGGCTGCATCTGCCCATAGGGGCTGAGGACATGGAGGAGAGGAGTAGCCTGCCCCTGGCACCATGCTGGGCACCCAGTGGGCACCTTCCTAGAGGTCCAACAGCAGGGACTTGACCAGGAACAGTGTGCTGGTTGGGGGAGGCAGCCCAGTCACGGATCCCTCTCAGAGACCACGGGACACCCCAACCCCTCTGATGTCTGTTCCCTTCCAGGGCGAGCTCGGATTGCCTGGTGCCCCTGGAATTGACGGAGAGAAGGTCTCTGAGCTTTTCATTCCTTGGTGACACTGGTGCCCGGTGTTGTGGTGTGTGTGTGTGTGTGTGTGTGTGTGTGTGTGTGTGTTATGTCTGTGTGTTGTGTCTGTTTGTGTATCTCTGTGTGTGTCTGTGTCTGTGTGTCTGTGTTGTGTCTGTGTGTGTGTCTGTATGTGTGTCTGTGTGTGTACATAGTTGGCAGGCCACAGAGCAACGTGTGCAACGTGTGTACAAATTCCAGTTCTGCCTTTGGCCTGGAGCAGGCTGCTGTCTCCCTGCAGCCTCTGCTCCTCAGCCGCAGGTGAGGGTGGTGACAGGGCTGTTGTCAGGGTTAAATTACTCTGTGTATGGAGGACACTTAGAACAGTGCCCGGCACCACGTAGCAAAACTTTCAAATGTCAGCTAATCGCATTGCTGTCGTCATTAGCATTATTGTAAGTATACACGTGTGTGTGACCCTACACAGATACCAGTGTCCACGGGTGTCACTTGACATTAGTGGGTGTGTCTTTAGCACTGGGTCCCTAGTGTGTGGCACACTGTGGACATCACATAATTGGTTGAGAGGGGATTCCGTGACTGGAAGGTGACTGGGTGAATGGTTGGTTAGTTGTGGAAGTTGGGGGCTCCCATCACTGGCAACTGAGAGGTGAGCAAGTTGACCCTGAGCCCCATAAGGGCCCTCTCCTGGCTGCCCAGTCCCACTTGTTCCACTCCCCCTGCCCCCACCCTACACCCGTGTGCAGTGAGGCAGGTGTGGGGGTGCCCCCTCCCTGTCTCTATCCAGGCCCCTCAGTGCATCTGCCACCCGGGTTGGAGGCAGGGACCCACAAGGAGGAAACAGAGGTCTTGCCTGGCTCTGGGGACCTGTTGGAGTTCAGGAAGGGACAATGCCTGCTGATCCCCACTGAGCCCTTGTACATGTGGCTTTCAGGGCCCCAAAGGACAAAAAGGAGACCCAGGAGAGGCCGGGCTGACTGGACCCAAAGGGGAAGCAGGCAAGATGGGCCTGTCTGGCCTCCCGGTAAGTGGCTGGGTGGGCCCAATGCCCTCGCCCTATGTGGGTGTGGGGTCCCAAGGTGAGTGTGAGCCTGCCGGCAGCAGGGATCCGGCAGTCTCAGCCCAGCCCAGGGCCTTGGGGCCTTTGAAGGGAAGCTCTGGCTCCGCCCTCACTGCTTGGACTCTGTGAGCCCCCATTTCCTCACCCTAGAAGGACCCACCACCTACCTCCTGACCTCCTGAGGCCTCAGTAACAGTGGAATAAGGAGGCCCTGCCTAGTGGAAGCGAGTTGGCAGATGGTTAGACTGCCGCTCTGGCTGCCCCAGTCTGCATCCCATTGCATCTCCTACTGGCTGGGACACTGCACAAGCAACTAACCCCCCACCCCAGGCCTCGGTTTCCCCACCACTGAAATGGGGGGGGGGGGTGATAATTTCCCACTCCCATGAGGGAATGCACAGACAGGGCTGAGAATGGTGGCTGGCATGCAATAAATACGCACTGTCGCCATCGTCATCATTTTGATCGTTATTCTTGCCGTGGCTGGATTGGAAGAGCTGCCACCTGGTGCCACCACTTCACATCCACTGTCCATCCATGAGGCTCACTGAGCTAGAGAGGTAGTGCTGGGGGCACGCCTGGGTATTTGCTTCCAGAACCCCTGGTTGCCCCCTCTGTCCCAGAGGCAAACTAGAATGTGTACCGCTGTCACTGTGCTCTGTAGATACCGCTACTTTAGGCTGCACCTGCCAACCTGGCAAGTGGCTGCTGCGCTGAGCCTTATGGGGGCGGGAAGGGTAAGAGCTGATGGCTGTGGGTGGTGATTTTGGTGATGGACAGAAGGGGTTTGAGGCCATACTGTCCTACAGGGTGCCCACGGCCCCAAGGGGGAGAAGGGAGAGCCGGCATCTGACAACTTACAGGAGAGCCTGGTAAGGGGGGACTACTGAGGACCAGGGTCTCCCCCAACGCCCAGCCCAGGGGCAGCAGGGCCACTGGGGGGAGGGGAGCGGAGTGGGAGCCTAAGGCTGAGTCCTCCACCTGTTCTCCATCTGAGAACCCACAGGACAGCTACTGGGACCAACTAGGCAGTGCCCTCCTGGGAGGGAGCAGTGGCTCAGGGCCCCTCACGCAGGGAGTGCTCCTCCAAAGTCCCATGAGCTCAAGTGTGGGTGGGTGAGGGATAACGGAGCAATGCGTGACTGATCCACGTCTGACCCCTTTCTAGGCCCAGATCATAGTGGAGCCAGGGCCCCCTGGCCCCCCTGGTCCTCCAGGCCCCATGGTAAGAATATTTGGCTTGAAGCAGCTGAGATATGAAAAGGGTGGTGGGCCCAGGCCCGGGAGCTGTGACAGGAGAGGACAGGATTCCCCGGGGCGGGAAGGGACACATCAGGCAAGGAGGGCAGAGCCAAGGTCTGGCTTGGGAAGCCCCAGAGGTCAGGGCCACAGGGGCCCAGAGTGGCCTGCAAGCCTTCGTGGCCACTACAAGAGGGCACTGGCCCTGATCTGCTCTGTCCTCCTCCTCCAGGGCCTTCAGGGAATCCAGGGTCCCAAGGTGAGTTCTGGGGCGTGGGTGGAAACCCCCCTACTCACTGCAGACAGCCTGAACAGTTCCAGAAAGCCTTGCTAATGGGCAAAGTAAGGCGTCCACGCTTGGCCTCGGACCAGCCCTGTGTCTTCCCAAGGCCTGAACATCCTGAGTGCCCTGGAGCTGATGCCCCCATGCCCACACTGGGGTCTCTGTTGTTTCCCCTTCTCCCTCTGCCTGGGGCCCCAGTACTCTGCTTTTCCCTCCTCACCACTCACCTCCCCTTTCTCTGTGCCTCCCAATTCCTTGCCCCTTTCCCCCACGCCCCCCACATGCACATCTGTCTCTCAACAGCCCGCAGCCCAGACATGAAGTCTTGGGTTTGGTGTGTATTACATAATGTCATGTCCTCTCCTCTTAAATGAAAACCATGAGTGTGGCCTGCCAGTGTGCCCTGCCCCAGGGGGCCATGGAGAGGCCAACTGGCCTGACTGCTTGCCCTACCCTGAGGGAGCACACATCCCTGCTTCCCCAGCTCAAAGGCCAACTGGGGGATGCAGAGTCGTGGACTCCCAGAGCTGAGTGGGCCGAGCATATGGCCGACCAGATGTGCTGTTTCTGGTTCTGCTTTGTCCCAGGGCCACCCCAGACCATGTTTAGAAGAGGCAGATGGTGTCAGGGATAGAGTCCAAGACTGGGGCTCAGATACCCAGTCAGTAGTCAGCCCTTGCTGGCTGTGTGTCTGAACCCGTCCCTGCCCCTCTCTGTGTCTCTCTTTCCTCATCTCTTTCCACAACCACCTTCCATGATTAATGAGGGAAGTCATGTGTGGGAAAAGGTAAAATGCTCACACTTGCAGCTCATTCTGATTATTTGCATAGGAAGGAAGCCAGGGCCAGGCCTGTCAGAACCTGGGGTCTGTCCCTCTGCCCTGTATACCCCAGATCCCCACAGACCCCAAGATTTCCTGTCATTCCATCTGTCTGACCCTTTCCCCCTGACTGATGTCCCTCCTTTGTTTCCAGGGCTTGGATGGAGCAAAGGGAGAGAAGGGCGAGTCAGGGGAAAAAGGTCCCAGCGGCCTGCCTGTGAGTATCGTGGACTTTGTATGTCTTTAGAAGTGCTAAGTCCTGTAACTGTCATACCTCTTAACCCATTCCTTTTTCATTCAGGGGCCTGCTGGCCCACTGGGCCTTATTGGGCTGCCAGGAACCAAAGGAGAGAAGGTAACCACCTTCCCTTAATGCCTCCCCAACTATGGCTGTACATCTGTGGGGCCACTCAGCCCTGAGGCTCAACCCCTGCACTTCATTGGTCCTGGCACCAGAGTTCAGGCTTATGGACAACTCACAGGGCTGAACTTTCTAGTAGCTATGCTCCCAGCACCCCGTCACAGCCCCCTCACATCTCCTTTTTCTCTCCTCAGGGCAGACCTGGGGAGCCAGGACTAGATGTAAGTATCTCACCATTCACTGTGATCAGGTCCTTCCTGTGTGTAGCTTCTGCCCCCATGCTGAATGTACAGTAACCTGATCTGGTTGTCTTGGGTGTGACCCCCTTCCCCAGGGCTAGGACTACATCTGCCTGATTCCCCCTACATCCCCAGTGCCAAATCCAATGCACAGCCCAGAGTTGGTGCTTTATGGGTGGGTGGATGGATGGGTGGGTGGGTGGATGTGTGGATGGATGGATGGATGGATGGATGGATGGATGGATGGATGGATGGTGGATGGATGGATGGATGGATGATGAGTGGATGGGTGATGGATTGATGGATGGATGGTTAGATGGATGGATGGATAATGGATGGCTGATTGATAGATGGATGGATGCATGCATGCATGGATGATGGGTGATGGATGGATGAATGATAGATGAATAGATGATGGATGGATAATATATTGGAGCAGGGAGGTGGGAAGAACAGTGAGGAGCCTGTTGCAATATCCTGGTGAGAGACGATGAGGCTGTGGGAAGGAGATGAAGGGAAGTATTAGCCCAGTACTGATTGGATCAGGTGTCTGTTGCTTGCAAGAGACAGAAAACAATTTAAACTGGTTTAAACTGACTCATAACTGAAAACTCCAGAGGTACAAGCCCATGGATCCAGGTGTGTAAACACAACCCAGCCTCTGACCCTCTCTTGCGTCTGATTCCTCTGTGTGGGCATCAGTCCCAGTTCCACATGGTGATAAGATGGAGTCAACAGCCCCAGACCTGCATCTTCCTGGCCCCAAATCTGGAGATGGACTATTTGCCTCAGTCTCTACTCTTTTAGAAAATATTCTCACCAACCCTCATTGGTCCCAGTTGGGTCAGTGCTGAAGTATCACTTGGTCATAGGAATTCAGTGCCCGATTGGCCAGGCCTGATCACATGCTCCATCCTGGAGCAGGGGTGGAGTCAGTGAATTGTGAGAAGCGAGGGGGGATCCCCAGGAAAGCCAGGTAGCTATTCCAAGGGAAATGGTGACCAGATACAGGGCTACAGGGCCTCTGATGTCCGTCCTAGACTTTAAGGAGAAAATGTCACCTTGAAGAGTAACTATAGACAAGGAAGAAGAAGAACCCTAACCTGAGTTTCTGACTGGGAGGGCCATGTTCCATCGACGAGAAGGGTTGGGAGAAGACAACATCTGGACTCAGGGACGTAGTTGGGGCGGAGCTAGACTCCATGCCACCAGCAACATGGCCACAGCTGTCTTCTGGGAGACCTGGAGCTCAGAGTGTCATCTCAAGGCCACACCTACCTGTTCTACCTGGCAAACCCCTAGTGCCCACTTCACCAGGCCCAGCTAAAATGGGGAGTTTGCTCAGAAGCCCTTCCTGACCTCACAGCTGGACAGAACAGCCCCTTTCCTTGGAAACCCTTGTCATCCGGTTCACTCCTCTGTCACAGCGTTGATCATCCTCTGCACCCCATTGCCCGCCATGTTAGACTGTGCGGGAAGTGTCACATTTGTACCTACGGAGTTTTAATTTATGGAGGTGACTCAGTGATGCCACAGAGAGGCCAATGCCATTGAAAGATTTTATTACTTACATTTCCCGAGAGAAGGGCATGCCAGGCCATGCAGGACCACGTGGGGAAGCACTGGGTTTGGCCCAGAGGCGGAAAGGAGCAGAGAAAGCCTAGGCCAGAGCTTTCATAGGGGTTTCCATGGGAACAGCAAGGCAGAGCAGGGGAAACAGTTTAGGACAGGCCAGTCTGAGTAATTCCAGCAGGCTTCAGCTATAGGGGTGCTCTCTAGATGCCTGCTGCCTGGCCCTTGGACGATTCCGGCAGAGGAAATATAGTTCTGATATGTGAGAGATAAAGCAGGTGGCATCTGAAAGGCATGCTCCCAGCCTGGCCCTCAGCCATCTCTAGGAACTGGCTAGTCTTGGGAGGGACAGCCTCTCCCCAGCCAGCAAGATTTTTTTAGACGTCAAAACATCAGAAGATACAGAAAATAAACAACATAATAAATACAAGAGGGAACACATCTGTTTCTCTGTCCCTAGCATCCTGCCCACAGCCCAGTTCCTAGTGGATGTTTAGAGATGTTGGTTGGATAAAGGGGTGGATGGATGTACAAGAGTTTGAGCCAAGGGCAGAAAACAGAGGGCATTATTTCTTGATTTCCCAAAGACGGTAACATAAACTTCCATGGGTTTCCTAGGTCTCTGTCCCCAGCCCAGCATGGGCCAGTGCCAGCTGCATCTGTCTGTGACATGAGGGAAGATCCCTTGCCAGTGGTTCTGCCTGAGGGCTTCCACCCACAGACTCTGACAGTGTCCAGAATGCATGCTTTTCCCTAACTCAGCCTTGGACCCAGCACATGTGTCACCTAGGAGTTGGGGCCAGCTTGGACCACAACTATGGAGGGAAGGGGCAGAGATAACAGGAGCAAACTTCAAACCTCATTTTCAGTTTAGCCTTTAATCTTTTTGACAGGGTTTCCCTGGACCCCGAGGAGAGAAAGGCGACCGGAGTGAGCGTGGAGAGAAGGTGGGGCAGGCAGAGAGAACGTGTGGGCAGCTGGAGAGGACATGGGACAGGGGGAAAGACAGAGGGAGGCAAGTGAAGAGAAGGAGGGAAGGGGCAGAAAGGACATGGGAGAAAGGAACAGGCAGAGAGATACGGGGTGGGCAGGAGGATACTGGGATGGGAGTAGCACGGCAGGGTGGCTGCCAACCCCAGGCACATCTCAGAGGTGCTGGAGGCATCCTGGGCATGGCAGACATGGCCATACCCCTATCTCCCTTCTTGTGTAGGGGGAACGAGGCATCCCTGGCCGAAAAGGAGTGAAGGGCCAGAAGGGCGAGCCGGGACCGCCAGGCCTGGACCAGCCATGTCCTGTGGTGAGTGTCAGAGCAGGAGCCCCAACCCAGGTCTTTGTCACCTCCTGACAGTGTCTTCCCTGTCCTCAGAGCTCACATGCAAGTCCCAGAGGCCGAGCTGGCCCTGCCCTGGGGTGCCTACCCTGCCAGTGCTACCATTGCTGTCACTCCCATCATGGACAGTCCTCTTGCTCTGGTCCTGACCCCTCAATGGGCGCAGCTTGGGGGATCTGCCCCATCTATACAGAGGGAAGACTGACCAGGGCAGTCTGTGTGTTGGGATCACTACCCCGTCTTTACTCAGCTTCCTTGGCCATACAGGAGGATGGGACCGTCCTGCCCTCTCTGGCTGTCTGTCCCGGAGGAGGCTTTTTCTGGTCTGGGTGGCCCCACGCTGTCCCCTGATTTCTCCTTCAGACCCACCCTTCCCTGATCCCTATGGTCTTCTCCTTTCCTGCTCTGTCACCACAGCCCCTATGGCCCACCCGACCCAGTGCCTGAAATAACCAAAATTCAGTTCCCTTTTTCTAGAAGGCAGGGGAGGTTACATGTCAAACTCTTCCAGTGGAGCTCAGAAAAGACAAGGAAACAAAACAGCTGAGTTTCCATACTAAATGTGACCAGATACTCATACCTGGCCACCCTTGCCAGGAACATGGGGACAGGGATCTCCAGCCATGTGTGTGACCGCCTTCCAAAGAAGGATCAGGGCTAGGGACCCCCAGAAGACTCGAGCGAGTCACTCAGCCCTCTGTTCCTCTCTCGTCATCCGTACAACGGAGGTGCTGACCCCAACTCCAGATGGTTTAGAGGAGGCAATGAGGAAAAGACATAAGGAGCTGAGCAGTGAGCACATGCAAAAAGTGCATGCCAGGGACAGCAAGGGACAGGGTGGCCCTGTAGATCCAGCCCCTGGGCCAAGACTTCCCTCTAAGTCATGAAGGCTTTGTCTTTGAAACAGGAAAATCCTAAATGCGGAGGCAAGCGAGGGGCGCCAGGCTGGAGGGGCCTGGCGAGGGGCCACGGCCCCTGCCCTGTGGTAGGCGGTCTGGCCTGCTGTGTGCTGTGCTGTGCTGTCCTCTGCCCGCCCTTCCCACTCCTGCCTGCCTCCTCCCCAGCGCCCCTGGGGCCCCAGCCTGTGCCCCCCACTGGATGCACGGCCTTGTCCGGGGGTGCTCCTACAGGTCTGCGGCCCATGCGGAGGGCCTTGCAACAGAGTGAAATGTTTTTGCCCCAGGGTCCCCCAGGGACTCTGGGCTGGGGGAGTCAGCCTTTGTCCCTCTCCAGTCCCCAACCCTCCAGGCCACCTGAGGAAAGCTCCCCCTCCTTGTGTCTGACTGCTCAGCAGGCATGGCTGATGCTCCCAGATAACCACCCTCCCCTCCAGTTCCACCCTGCCAGCCTCTGCCTGCCTATCTGCTTCTCAGATCCAGAGGCAGGGACCAGGCAGGGCCTCAGGGGGATCCCACTTCCTAAATTGTCCATACACTCTTCTCCAATTCTTGAAAGTTCTCAGACCCCCAGGGTGAGGGTCCAGAGCCACCAGGCAGGAAGCCATGCAGCCCAGAACCGGGCCGGGCCTTCCTCCTAACCAGCAGGTGTCCAGCATAAGCCCGATACTCCAGTGTCCTCCTGGTTCTGCCCACTGCACAGGTGTCCCAACAAAGCCCCACGGGGGTGCACTCAGCACGAGTGCAGTGAGGAATAGCAATGTCCGGTGGCATGTCTGGTGACCCATGTCCAGCTGCCTGGGTGGACAGGGCAGGCATTCGGGTCCTGCTTCCATGGGGTCCAGCAGCCTCAATGGTAGCTCCCTGGGCACCTCCCTACACCCTGGGTAGGAATGTGCAGGGCAGGAATGTACAGTGGGGGGGGAGGGGTAGAGAGTTGCCTAGCCCCCACCTGTCACTGAAAGCTTCTTCTCTTCCAGGGCCCCGATGGGCTGCCCGTGCCTGGCTGCTGGCATAAGGTACCTTGTAGGGAAGTATCCAGGACAGGCGGGGAGGAATTGGGGGACAAGAAGGATCCTGGGGGCTGGGTGTCTGCAGTTCCCCACAGTAACCGAATAGCCAGGCTTCCCTGTAACAACCTGAGTTTTGACTCTCCTGTAATGTGGCCTAAGGCTTAGGTCCATGGTCCTGGGTGATTGTGTGGGCCCACCCTGTTGGTTGCACCAACAGGGCTCACTTAGCACCTGGCCTAGCCAATGCAAAGCCATCAGGGCCCCCTGGGACTTTTCCAACCCCAACCCCCTGAGACGGGGTGGAGCCAGGATCCTAGGACTAGAGGAGGGGGTGTACCTGTTCCTGAGGAAATATGGAAATGCGAAAGATGGGGAGGGGAGCCCCAGGGGCCTCTCAGCCCCTCCTCACCTTCAGTCTTTCCCGCCTTTTCCAGTGACCCCAGTGCCAGCTCACAACCTGTACAGATCGTTGAGGACATTTTTAATTTTTGTAAAAACAAAACAGTAATATATTGATCTTTCTTCACGGGATACACTGCTTGTGGCCTTTTAACCCTTGAGTGTGTGTCCAGCCCAGCCCCAGAATGATGAGCATATGAAGCTGGCAGGAGCATGGACAGGCGGGTCAGGGAGTTGTGTACCTGAGGGGCACCCACAGGACTTGGTTCTCACGGGAAGGAGACACAGGTGAAAGTACCTGCCCCAGGTGAGGCTGCCAAGATGCTGAGTTGGGCCTTCAGCCACCTGATTAGCTGAGAGACTCTGGCTGCCCAGCTGCCCTACAAGAACCTGCCCCCTGCAGATCCAGAGCCCACAGCGCCCACCCAAGTCTTGGATGGCCACTGCAGCTGCTCCTGACCTCTCCAGCCTCTGGACTCAGCCAAAGCCAGCTGCCCACTCTCTCTGGCTCTCCTGGACCCTGGGTTTGCCAGGGCAGGAGAAGACTCCCACCCAGGCCTTGCATCTAGGCACTGAGGGCTGTGGAAAGCACCCTGAGCAGGTCTAGCTCTCACCAAGTTCATTAGGCCTCAGGAAGCCGGCCTGTATGAGAACACACGTCCTCTGGCCAGGAGCAGAGGCCAAGCACTGTGATCGCCACCACATGGACCCAGCTGCAGGGAACTCTGTGGTCCCCGAGAGTGGAGGATGGCAGGGCCCAGGCTGCAGTGGCTGCTGCTTTCTGTCCAGCTCAACACCACCCGGAGCAGGGATGTGACGGGACTTTGCCAGCCTGAGGAGACAGGCTTCCAGCTCAGAGTTTGGGTCACCCTGGCCCCAAGTCTCCCACCCAGGAGAACTCTGGTCAGCTTGCCAAAAGTGGTCCTCCACGTGAACTGTGCAGATAAGAGAACCTCGGGGCTGGTTCCCAGCTGGCCCCAGCAGGGGTCCTGCAACCTGGGCATCGGCGCTGTGCGTCTGGAGAGGCTTCCCCACCTCTGACAAGGGTCCCCAGCCACCAGCTCTGGCCCAGCTACGTGCCTCCCCTCTCTGTGTAGATGGATATCACTGTGTGGAATAAACCACCCATTTGTGTCTGGGTGTGCCTGTCCTTGCAGACTGCCCCTGGGGCACCTCCGGGTGAGGTTTCAGCCTGGCCATTGCAAAGTGGGGAGGGATGGGGGACTCTCCCTAGGTCAGAGCCACCCCAGAAACCAGAAGAAGTAGTTCAGGGTCAGGGCAAAGATAGGATTTGGAGTTAGGAAGACACAGTCTCAAGGCCTAGCCCTGCCACGTACCAGCTGAGCCCTCTGACCAGTCACACAGAGGATCCCCTGTGAGCTCCTCTGATCCAGTGACCAGTGACTGCTTGCTGCACAGCAAATCATCCCAAAACTTGTTGCCTTAAAACAACGATCCTTTATATATCTGTCTTACAGTTCTGGGGTTAATGGGCTCAGCTGGGTGGTTGTCACTCAAGCTGTCCCACATCTGGTGTTGATGCTGGCTATCAGCTGGGAAGTCAGATGGCCAGAACACCTACCTGGGCCTCTCCAAATGCTCTGGGCTCCTCACAGCATGGCTGCTGGATTCCAAGGGTCAATGTCCCACGTAGACCAGTAGCAGCTGTGTCACTTTTTATGGCCAAGTCTCAAAAGTCATATGGTGTCACTTCCTGCCACAATCAGCAGTTGACCCCCAATTCAAGGGACAAGTATTAACATAGTATTTTAAAGAGAAAATGTAGGGTAGTAGATCTTATTGCAGCCATCTTAGAAAATTCAACCTGCCACCTCATCTGTAGAAAGGGACAGGGATGCTTACAGTCCAACTGGTTAGTGAGGACCAACTGCGTGGAATACGAGAACCCAGCACAGGTCAGGCACCTGGCAGCTCCCATGATTCTGAGATCTCTCTCCCACCTCCCCACTCCAACACCAAGCAAGGGCCACAGTCTTGCAACGCGTGTCTGCATTGCTCATCCCAGCTGGTCCTTATGACAATCCTGAGAGAGTGACCCAGCAAATATGCCCGTTTCACAGGTGACCAAACCAAACACATCCAGGGTGGTGTAGACAAGAAGGGGCCTGCAGTGATGGCGTCCCAGGCCTTCTCCCTCCAAGGAATGAGGCGTAAGGAGGGCCACAGTTTGTGTAGTCCCCGAGACCCCACTGTGGCCTTCTCGCTAAGCAGAGGAGCCCCAGCCACACCCTGGCTAAGGGAAGAGGAATGTGTTGAGTCCTCACCTCTGTCTCCCTAAGTTGCTGGCGATAAGTGGCTGGCCCACTGCTCTGCGTCATCAGGGAAGCCAGTAGTATGAAAATAAAGACAGAAACACAGTGGCGCTGTGATGACTGACAGAGATCGCTGGCTGTCCACGTGCCCTTTGGCGTCCCAGCATAACCTCACAGAGCTACTGCACTCCACAGTTTGTAGTTCGCTCCTCCCTCCATCCAGGTACCTCAGGGTTCCCCCCACAAGACTTGTGAAGGAGGGGACTTATGTGGTTGGTGTCATTATTTCCATTTTTCATATGGGGAAACTGAGGCTCGGAGGGAGTAGTCATCTGCCAAAGGATGTACAACTAGGGTGTCTTTCTGAAGTTGCTTGGTAGCGCAGTCTGCTAGGCATGATCGACGGGCAGATCTTTGTGTGTGTTGAAGCCACATGTTCCCCCTTCCCCAGATATGGGGGGGTCCCTTTCCTGCTCCTTTGGGGAAGACAAGGCCATTCATGACTCACTGCTGCCCCCTTCTGGCCTCACAGTGTATCTTCAGGCCTGCAAACTTCAACAGCAAACTTCATATTTTAGAGCCTGCGGATTGCTACTAGAGCTTGGAGCCGGGCAAGACACTACAGGAGAGTTGAATGACTTGCTCAAGGTCCCAGCTGAGGCCTGGGCGAGTGCCCTACCTCACAGCTGAGTCTCAAGGACTGAGGGTTTCACATTTCCCTGCCAAGAAGGGCAGTTCTGCCTCAAACTACTCCCCTCCAAAAGAAAGGAAAGCACATTTATTGAGCCCCACTAAATAAATGTGTGCCAGGCAACTAAACTAATCTCAAGAATTCCTACCGCCTCTTGCAGATGAATCTAAGGCCTGAAGGATGGGCTGACCCTGGACTCCCTGCTCCTGATCCCTAGGCTATGACACGGGATGCTTTGGCTTGTGGCAAGGACTGGGGGACACTCCTGGCATTCAGTGAGCAGGGCCAGGGATATCAAACATCTGAAATGCATAGGCAGTCTGCCATTCATCTCACTAAGAATGCCAGTGCGGCCCGAATTGAGATACACCATGCCCTGGGTTCAAATCCTGGCTCCGCCACTTCCTCCATTCCCGGCCTTCTTGGCCTCCAGTGGCACTTCCAAGGCCAGGTATGAGATCAGGGACAGAAGAGTGCTTAGCTTGGGACCAGATACAGGAAGGACTAGGCTTTTCGAAGCAGGAAGGAGAGGCTTCCTGGTGTTATCCTGCCCTGTAGTAGATACTCTTGACCCAGGAAGTGGCCCATTTGGAGGCCTGTCCTGTCCTCTAATTGTATTGTCTCCTGACCCTGGACATCCTGGGAGTGAGTGGAATGTGTGCTGGGCCCTGAGGCTGGAAAAGTCCTGAGCCAACCTGACTTCTCTGAGCTGCCCTGGGCCACAAGACAGGCTTGTGTTTGGGCTCAAGCCAGGGCCAAAGATGGGCCCCAAAGCATTGCTTGTGGCATCTACTACTTTTCTGAGGGTCCAGCCCTCTTCCCCGCATGTGGCAGGAATTTTTGGTTAATTTGGGAGGAATCTTTTTTCAAGAATCATACATAAGGTTCAATTCAGCTTTACAATTAAAAGTAAGAAACTCCATTCAGTTTGGGAAGATGAAAAAGTTCTGGAGGTGGATGGTGGTGATAGTTGCACAACGAGGGGAATGTACCGCATGCCACTGACCTATACACTTAGAAACGGTTAAAATGGTCAATTTTGTTATGTATATGTTATCACCAATAAAAAAGGAAAAAGAAACTCCAAGTGCTCTTTAATAAATGTGTTAAGCATTTTATAGTTTTATGAGGGAAGACATGAAGAAACCAGCAATAAGGGAGCAAAGCAAAGGGCTGTAACCCCAGACCTTGTCCTAGGGTTCAAGACAGAAAGCCCCAGGAAGGCCATGTCTTCTGTTATCCCAGCTTCCCAGCCCCTTGGGGGCATTTTCCTCTCACCCTGGGCTAGGAGTCAAGCCGACCTGAGCTGGAGTCCAGCCTGTGCTGCACACTTGTTCCGTCTGAGAGCAAAGCCCTTTCCAGCTCTGGGCCTCGATTTCCTGGCCATAGACTTAGTACAAGGCTCAGGAGGCCTCCCAACTCTCCTCCCACCTAAACACTTTATGGCTCTTAGCGTCGATAACAGCTCACGTTCACCCTGCCTGGAGTCCCGGTGAACACTCACGGCGGGTCCCAGTTTATGCACCGGGAAGGCGACTCAGAGACTGAGCCCGGGATAGGCCTGCCGGAGCTAGAGCATTACTCAAGTACGGGAGCCGCGGCGGGCTCACCCGTGGACCCTTCCGCGGAGGGAATCCGGTGAGGAGCCTATCAGGTTCGTTCGCCCAAAGAATTTACTGACAAGCGCGCCCCCCTCGTGGTGGGGGCGGGGCCGCGGCGGGGCGGGGCCGCGGCGGGGCGGGGCCGCGGCGGGGCGGGGCCGCGGCGGGGCGGGGCCGCGGCGGGGCGGGGCCGCGGCGGGGCGGGGCCGCGGCGGGGCGGGGCCGCGGCGGGGCGGGGCCGCGGCGGGGCGGGGCCGCGGCGGGGCGGGGCCGCGGCGGGGCGGGGCCGCGGCGGGGCGGGGCCGCGGCGAGGCGGGGCCGCGGCGCCTCTCGCGCAGGTCCGCGGACAGCCGCCAGACGTCATGGCTGCGGATCAGCGCGGGAAGACCGCGACGCTGGCTGGGAGGCAGCGGCTGCTCAGGTACCGAGACGGCAGCGCGGGCGGCGCGCACGCACGACGCACGCACGTCGGGCGCAGAGCCCGCCGACCACAGCGCCGCCTGGCCTCTCCAGGCCCTAGCTTTCTTGGTCTCTCAGGCTCGTCCTTTCGCAGCCCTTTCGGGCGGCCGCTTTCCCCACTGCGTCCTCTCCGGCGGTCCCCTCGGCCCGGCCTGAGGCTCAGGAGGCGAGCCCACCCGCAGCCGCTGCCGGGTTTTCGGCAGCGTTTGCTCCCGGAGAAGGCCTTTGCCTGGCATCTGGGAGAACCGCGCCCAGGGGCAGCCCGCCCCAGGACCTGGATCCGACCTGAGAGTGACCCAGGGAGGACTGAAGTTCAGACGGAGGGTGGAGGTGGGGAGTTGTTTCACAAGCAGCCTTAAAGAACGTCTGACCTAGACTTGTGCGAGGGTCTCTTGGTGGGACATGGGGCGTGAGGCCGCCTTGGGGTTGGCAGCTAGCAAGGTAGCAGGGTCACTTGGCTAGTAAGAATCATTGAGGGCCGCCCGCCAGCCACCTAATGTGGTGTCCTCCTTTACACCATCCAAGCAAAGAAACACTGCTGTAGAGAGCCCCCCTGGGTCTGGGGCGGCCACCTTTTCCCGGGATTCAAGGGACTGATGTGGGCACATGCGGAAATGAATGAAGCCACGTAGCATTCAAATGACTTAATTATTAGCAACCGGTTATCCGCTCCTTTTCCTCCTTTCCAGTCAGTCACCTATGGAGTGGGGGAATTGGAGGCAGGGAAGCAAAATGGTGCCCTTCAAGCTTTTGTCCTTTCCAGAAACTAGAAGGGGTGGGGGAGGCCTGTGACGGGTGGACTTCTCCCTTCAGGTCTTCAGACATGGCTATCCACTCCTTGCTTCTCCCCACAGCTCATCCTGCAGACTCTTTTTTCCTGAGGATCCTATTAAGATTGTCCGAGGCCGAGGGCAATACATGTATGATGAACAGGGGGCGGAATACATTGACTGCATCAACAATGTGGCGCACGGTCAGTACCCTCCCTCAGGCTGGCAGGGCAGGAGAGCAGGGCACGGCTGGGAACTGGGGCCACGGGTGACTGAGAGATGCAGTCTCTGGTGTAGCGATAGAAGTCTCCAAGCAGGAGCTGTGCTAAACCCGGCAGGAATCAGAGCCAGGTCCCGGGATCGAGTTCCACTCTGATGGCGACCTCAGAGAGCAGTTGTCGGCCCAGCTATGACCAGCAACGCAGCAGGGCAAGGCTTCAGCCCCAGTGACCATCTCATGTCCTGGGCGAGGCAACTGAAGTAGGAATTCAGTTATCCAGATGGAGCTGACAGAGGGGATGGAAAGCGAGTGTGTGACTCAGCAGGACCTTGGAGGCTAATAAAGTAGAGGCTAAAAGCAGGGATTCTACTCCCAGACTGCCTGGATTCCTACCCCTATCCTTTATTTACTAACTTGGTAATCTTGGGCAAGTTACTTAATTCTCTGTGCCTCAGTTTGCTCATCTGCAAAATAAACATATTAACAGGTACCAACCTCAAGGTGTTTTGGAGGATTGAGTAATTTGCTTTGAGTGTGCCTGGCACCAGGTGTGCTCCCAGTACATGTCTGCTGTTAGCATAACCTCTGGCTAACTGGCAGTCATTACCTCCAGCCCCCACTGACTGGTGAGATCAAGCCTGCTGACAGACACCCCACCCCCATCCATACCCCAAAATACCCCCACCAAAGATGGGTTTCTAGATAGGATTTCTGCCAGAGAACTTTTTCTTCTGCCAGAGTCTCAGGTCTTTAGAGGTCTTTCTAGACCTTTCTAGGTCTCCCTTTCCAGAACTGTCATCTCTTCAGACTCCTCTCTTTCCTCTCCACCTCTCCCTTTGGCCGTGTTTACAGATTGGGGCTTGGGGAGGTGTGGTGGGGTTGGCTGAGCAGAGCCAGCTATGTGATGGAGGTGGCCCTCTTCCAGTTGGGCACTGCCACCCTTTAGTGGTCCAAGCAGCACACGAACAGAACCAGGTGCTCAACACCAACAGCCGATACCTGCACGACAACATCGTGGATTACGCGCAGAGGCTGTCTGAGACCCTGCCGGAGAAGCTCTGTGTGTTTTACTTCCTGAATTCTGGGTGAGTGCACTGTAGGCGGCACTGGCAAGAGAGTAAGGTGACAACAAAGGGAGATGCTCACGTGTGCGTAGTGTGGTGTAGCCAACTGAGTGTGGACTGGAGGAGAGGTAGCCCTTGCTGCACCGGTGCCTGGACTCCCCAGCCGTAGGCCCTGGTGCTTACTCTGTCGGACCCAGTGTCCTGGTCTCTTAGTAAGGGATGCCATTACCTCCCTACCGGGGTGCTTGTTGGGGTTTAGCGAGGTGATGTGTTCCTTTATTACTGCCTTAGGAATGCACAGGCACAGTGTGGGGGCTACAGCCAAAATCCCTTTCTATGGCTTGCTCAGTACAGAACAGAAACATCAAGTGATTCTTCAAAGAAACAGTTACAAAGAAGGGTCATTGGTGGAAAAGTACAGGGTATAATGAGTCATAGAAGCAGTGGAGGGACCTGGCCTGCTCTGAGATGGTCAGGGAAGGCTTCCCTGAAGAAGTGATATTAGCCTAAGAGCTGACTAGGAGATAAGTAGACAGGAGGAAGGAAAGGTGCCGCCCACTGTGTGGTAAGTGTTCTTGTCAAGGTTGGTCACCACACAGCACAGCCTGTGCAAAGGCCCTGCAGCAGGAAGGGTCATGGTACCCCGGCACACCTGAGGAACTAAAAGGCGGCCAGTGATGGAGGGGAGAGGGTGTGAACGAACACTGGGGAGCGAAGCAGAGCCCATCATCTAGGGCCTTATCAGCCAAGTGCAGAATCTGTTTGTATCCTAAGAACATTGGGAAGCCATCAGAAGGGTGTAATCAGGTAAGTGATGTCATCAGGGCTAGAGGAGAGCAAGAATGGACACCATTAAGCACCATTTCAGTGGCCAGGAGACAGGTGGTAGCAGCTCACACTAGGAGTGGCAGTGGAGAAAGAAATGGCAGGTAATGGTGTGCACAGAACCAGTCCTGCTTCCTAGAAGAGAACATTCCAACAAATCGTAGGTCATGGCATTTAGATTATCATAACTATTATTTCCATTATCATTGCCATTTATGTAGTACAGTCATCAGTCCCTGCAATAACTTATAGAAAGTGGAAGTTACATGTTCATTTTATAGATAAGGAAACAGCAGTTCAAAAAGAGGAAATAGCTTGCCCAGGGTCATCCACGTACGTTTCAGTTGCCCAGGGTCATCCACAACTGAAACCTCTCTGGGCAGAGAAGGGAGTTGGGTCCAGGAGTGGGGAGCCTCCTTGCAGTGGAGGAAGGGACATTACTTCACCAGATTTACTCTGCAGAGTCCAGTAACTTCCATGTTGCCAAATCCAGTGGTCTCTCTGCTGCCTTTGTCTTACTCTGTCTCAGAGGTTTTCACAGAGTTTCCACTCTTCTGGAAGTGCTCTGGTCTTGCTTCCAGGATACTGTACACCCCTGGTTTTCTACCAGCTTCTCCTCCTCTGTCTGCTTTGCCAATTCCTCCTCTATTCTTTGGAGCTGGTCCTCTCTGAGCCCTCTCCTCTTTTCATTATCTCATTTGTTCCCCTGGTGTTACATATGCACGTGCTGGTGACACCCAAAATGTGTCTCAAGCCCAGATGCTTCCCATGTGTTCCAGCCTCATGGTTCTAACTGCCCGCTGGACTTCTTGAACATATCCAACTTTACGTGTTCAAAAGGCAGTCAAGAGCTGATTGTCCTCTGCCAACACCTGGTGTGGGACCATGGCCCTGGCTCTCCTTCACATCCCCAGGCACCTGCCCCAGACTGTTCCAGGAGGTCATCCCCACCTTGTCTCGCCTTGTAACTGGCAGCACCATCTGCATCTCTGCTCAAAGCAGAAACCCTCCACCCAGTCCTGCATCAGGCCCGCCTCACCTGTCTCCAGCCACCAGGGCCGCCACCACCTCTTACCTGCCTATCTTCCTTCTTCGTCCCCTCATGTCCACTTTAATTCCCTTCTACTCTATTAGACACACACAGCCAGAGACTTCCTTCTCAAATGGAGGCCGAGTCATGTCTTTTCTCTGATTAAAACTCCTCAGCTTTGCATGGCACTGAGACGAAACTCCTGGCTCCTTCCAAGGGCCTGTGAACATGGCCATGCGTGTGTCCCTACTTCCTCTCCCACACTGCCACTGGCCTCCCTTGGCCTCTCTCGGTTCCTGAGCACACCAAGCTCTTTTCCTTCACAGGGCCTTTGCATGTGCTGCTTGCTGTGCCCGGAAACTTCGCCCTGAGGACTCAGTGCATGTGTTGCCTCCTCAAAGTGTCCTTCGCTGACCCCGTCTGACCTGCCATAACAAAATAGCACAGACTGGGAGGCTTAAACAACAGACATTGATTTTTCCACAGTTCTGGAGGCCAGATCTAAGATCAAGGTGTCAGCAGGATTGGCTTCTTTGAGGTCTCTCTCCTTGGTGTACAGAAGGCTACCTTCTTGCTCTCTTCATATGGTCTTTCCTCTGTGCACATAAGCCCCTGGTATCTCTGTGTTCAGATTTTCCCTTCTTATAAGTTCATCACTCAGGTTACAAGAGGGCCTATCCTGACATTCTCGTGTTAACTAATTACCTCTTTAAAGGCTCTATCTCCAAATACATCACATTCTGAGGTACTGGGGGTTAGAGCTTCAACATATGAATTTTGCAGGACACAATTCAGCCCACAGGACCCCTTATCTACAGTAGGACTCCATCTGGTTCTCTTGGGGCACTTATCAAAATGATCATTGTGGGTTTTTTTTGGCTTTCATGGTACATAGTAGAATATAAGCTCCAGGAAGTTCTGTTGTACCTTCTATTTTTGCCCCCAGCTCCTGGTACATAGAAGGCATTTGATAAATTTTTACCAAATGACTAACAAACAGTGTCCTGAATCTTCATGGCTGCTCGCAGGGCTCCGCCTTCCCTTGGATTTCTCTGTAGAGAGCAGGTCTCCAGGAGGAAAAGCCCTTGGACAGCTGTCTGAGCGGTGCCTCCCTTTTCTATTGTAGGTCAGAAGCCAATGACCTAGCCCTGAGGCTGGCCCGCCAGTACACAGGACACTGGGATGTGGTGGTCTTAGACCAGTAAGTGCTCTTCCCAGAAGCCTGGGCCCACCGCTCACCGAGGATCAGCGAGGCTCTGTCTTTCGGTCCCTTGGGCTGGAGGGATGAGGGGCCATGGATACAGACACCCCCACACACACCAGGGGCTCTTTCCTCAGGTCTCTTCTGGGAGGGCAGCTTCTGGGGAGCAGAAAAAGCTTTGTGAGGGGGTGAGCATGGGTCCCACATTTGCGGTATTAAAACTGTTCCGACAGCAGCTCCCATGTATTGAGTATCTGCTGTACAAGGCGCAGGCCCAGGGTTAGAGCCTGAGCACATTTTAGATTCATTACAACACTGAGGAGAAGCCCCCCACTTTACAGAGCCCAATTAGCCACCATTACATAGCCAGTAAGCAGCCTTGTAGGAAGTGTTGCTGAGTCCACGGCCTGTGCTCGGTCCCAGCCGGAGGACCCCGGGGGCTGTATCAGAAAGCGTGGTCTTCCCTGTGTGTCTCCTGAGGTGGGTAGACAGTTGTCAAGGCCAGGCCAGGCACACGTGCCACCTGAGCCTGAGCCCACCCTCCCTTTTCCTCCGCAGTGCTTATCATGGTCACTTGAGCTCCCTGATTGACATCAGCCCCTACAAGTTCCGGGACCTGGATGGCCAGAAGGAATGGGTCCATGTGGTATGCACAGCCCACGGGGACCCCAGGTCGGTGCCCACTCCCAGCCTGGATGACACAGCGCTGTCATTCCACACACACAGGCACCGCTCCCAGACACCTACCGTGGCCCCTACCGGGAGGACCACCCCAATCCAGCTGAGGCGTATGCCAGCGAGGTGAAAAGCGTGCTCAGCCGCGCACAGGAGCAGGGCAGGAAGGTAACCACATCCGCACGGGTCCAGTCCAGCAAACAGTAACGTCACTTCCTCTGTCGCCAGCCCGTGCTAGACACTGGGAACGCTAAGAGACTCAGAACCTGGCAATCTGGTGGGGGGAGCGGGTATGTGCTCAGCAGAGTTTAGGTAGAGATGTGTCCTGGGAGTTACAGGAGACCCAGGGCCCAGGCTGGACTGGTGTGGCTGTGGGGAAGGGTCCTTGGAGGAGGCGCTGCCTGATTTTAGTAACATAATGTGAGTAGGACTTAGCCACTCAAGTGAGGTGTGGAGCAGAAGAAGAAAGGCATCCTGAACAGAGGGGCAGCCTGCGTGGACGTGAGGAACTGCGTGAGTGTGGGGCCGGGCTGAGCAGGCAGGAATGAGCCTGCAGAGGCAGGCGGGCCATGTGCCAGAGGCCCACAGGTGCCGTGCTGAGGGCCTGGAGGCCGTGCCCACCTTTGAAGGGTTGTAAGAGGGAGCGTAATAAGACCAGGGCTGCACTTGAAAGGGGCCAGCCTGAGGGCAAGTGAGCACTGGGAGCCCCCATCCAGGCCAGTGTAGCGGATGGAGAGCAGGGCAGTGGCAGGATAGGCGTGTCATACCCCAGAAGAACAGCGGCTCTCTGGCAGGCCTCACTGAAGGAGTGACAGCCGAACACAGGATATATGGTGAAGGCAGGCAGGCTACGAGGCCAGATCCGGGAAGCCTGGCCTATGCATTTGAGTGCTCTGCACCCACTTATTTAAAGCCAGAAAAGAGATTGCTCTGGTGGCAGCAGAGGTGGGGGACCGGTTTTCCACCCCATTGGCTTTTCCCTCATCCCGGCAGCCTGTGAAGCAGCTCCAAGAGAAAGCACAGTTTGGAAATCATTGCTGTAAACAAAAGGGGTCATGGAAGGGTTTTAAATAAGAGCCACAAGCTCAGTGTCTGGATTGAGGCATCACTCTGGTGACCAGGGAGGGTGCACTGGAAGAGGCATCCAGTTCAAAGGCACCACAGGAGGCCAAGGCAGAAATGGGCAGATCTGCTGGGAGCTGGGAATATGCAGGCGGGTGGGAAGGAGTGGCTGCAAAGGTGGGACACGGGAGTCAGGCTGTGCTGATGGATGGATGGGCTGGGTCAGGGATGGCAGTCAGCACCTGGGGGCAGTGAAGGAATGGGGTTACGGCGAGAAAGTGGATTTCATCTGCAGCATGCTGAGTCCAGGGGTCTGGAGGCAGCCAGGTCGTAAGAGTTGCTTTGAGGCCTGAGAGAAAACAGTCACAGCCCCTCAGAGGTGATGTGGAGCCCGAGTGGGAGATGCAGCGATGACGGTAACTCATCCTGCTTAGAGCCAACATTAGCAGGACTCTTAGCTGCTGCTCAGCACTACCACGGCCGTGTACCTGACATCCTGTCTCATCCACAGATTGCTGCGTTCTTCGCTGAGTCTCTGCCCAGTGTGGGAGGGCAGGTCATCCCCCCTGCTGGCTACTTCCCGAAAGTGGCAGAGTGAGTAGGTGGGTCGGGCTGCCCCAGGGAGACCGAGCTGTAATAGGGTTTCCCAACCTTTGTTCCAAATTCCAACTTCAGCCTTGCCTGTTTGCCAGATTTTTCAAAGCCCCTGAAGAAATAGTGGCCCCTAGAAGGCCAGCCATTTGCCGAAGGCCCCCGCCTTTCTGTTGGCAGAGCCCAGGATTCAGAGTCCCAAGACCAAGACCTGCCAGCTCCTGCTCTGATCCCTCTCACCACCGCCTCCCCTCCCGTCAGCAGTTTGTCCTCTGCTACAGGCACATCCGCAAGGCCGGAGGGGTCTTTGTTGCAGACGAGATTCAAGTGGGCTTTGGCCGAGTAGGCAAGCACTTCTGGGCCTTCCAGCTGCAAGGGAAAGACTTTGTCCCCGACATTGTCACCATGGGCAAGTCCATTGGCAATGGCCACCCTGTAGCCTGCGTGGCCACTACCCAAGCTGTAGCGAGGGCATTTGAAGCCACCGGCGTCGAGTACTTCAACACGGTGAGTGAAGGTGTGGGGTCCAGGAAGCACCGTGGGTTCCTCAGACAGCCCGCTTATCCTTAATGAGCAAAGGCACCAGCCTGGCACTGTGCCACCAAAGACAAGATGCCGTCAGGGCGTTACACTGGGTCAGAAGGGGGAAAAAACACAAAACCTTTAAAACTTAGCATGAATCCAAAAGCTGTCACAGGAGAGCATGCTCGTAAAATATATAGCAAGAGTATAGGAGGCCGTCTTGCCCTTCCAGCAGAAGCTGCTTCCTGTGTGCAAGGCCCTGTGCTAAGAGCAGATTAAGGCGCATGAGGAGCTGTCGCTGATGCATGGTCTAAGATTAGAGTTCACACTGGAGGAGGGCGGGACCCCTGACCTTGGGCTGCAGGGTCAAGAGCTTTCCCTAAGTGAAGTGGGTCCTTGGGTTGCAGGAGAAGCGTGTTTGATGGCACTAAGAGTACAGCTGTGTGGTGGGCGAGGGGACATGGTCACCAGGGGCCTCATCGTAAAGCGCCGAGGAGGCTGTACTGATCCTGAGGCCAGTGAGGAGCCATGGGAAGGTTTAATCGGGGAGAGACGGGATCTGGAATACACTTTAGAAGGACCTCTGGCAGTCAGTGTGGAGAAAGGGCTGGAGTAGGCAACTGGTCCAGGCCAGAGAGGAGGAGGCCCACACTGGGCACAGGGCAGAACTGGGAGGGCCAGAGTTGGGGGGGGGGGAGCAGGGGGGAAGAACTCACTTTGACTTCCCCCCAAAAGTCGGTGGGAATTGGGGCCTGAAACATGTCAAGCTTTGGCAAGATGGTTGGGATTTGGCAGAGAAGGTCGTTAAGGGCGAGGGCTGGGGCTCTCCGCAAACTGTCACTCTGCCCAGGTGAGCCTCTGTCCTAGACAAGTTCACCGTTGGGGGCAGACGGGCTCATAGACCCCTGCTCACAGTGGCACAGGGAAGGGTTTCATGGAAATAGGGTGTTGACATGGCCCGCCATGCACAAGGGATGTGGGTGGGAGGGCAGAGGGGTGCGGGGGGAGCAGGGGAGGCTCTGTGCGGGTGTGGGGGGGTGAGGAGGAAGGAGTATGTTGTGTTGGGGGAAAAACCACCCAAAGGGGCAGGAACCTGGTTGCGTCTCTTTGTCTTACTTGAAGTGCACATAGATTATGCCATCCCTGGTTCATGAAAGACTCGTCATCTGGGCCTGCATAGCCTTTTTTTTTTACTTTTATTATTTAAGTAATTTTAAGTATTATTTAAGTATTATTTAAGTGTTTTTCCAGGACCCATCTGCTCCAAGTCAAGTAGTTGTTTCAATCTAGTTGTGGAGGGCGCCGCTCACAGTGGCCCATGTGGGGATCGAACTGTAAACCTTGTTGTTAAGAGCACTGCGCTCTAATCAGCTGAGCTAACTGGCCACCCCCAGAGCCCCCTTTTAATCAGTTACTTTCATTAATGATCCAAGCATCTAAGAAGCCATCGTCCCAAATAAAAGTTAGGACCTTGACAGTAACCTGCATCTATCCATATGGTTGTTCCCAGTCCTTGCCTCCCCCCGGCCCAAGGAGCCATCACTCTGAATCCCATGTTCATTAGTTATTCTAGCTGTTTTTGAACATTTTAAGAAGTGTGTCATGCTATATGTAGTCTTTGGGAATTTGTTTTGTCCTCCTAGCATTGTATCACTAAGAGTCACCACATTGCTTGTCCCTGAAGTTCATTTTGACTGCTGTATGATACCCCGTTGTGTAAACATACCACTGTTTATTTGTCCGTTCCTGTTGATGTGCTTTGCAGTTGTTCCATGGTTTTTGCCATTATGGACAGTGCTGCTATGAACCATTTTTATAAGTCCCTGTTGTACATGTGCAAGAATTTTTCTTAGGAATACACCTAAGAGTGGAATTTCTGGGGCTTTGTTCACCTCCATTTTAAGAGACAATAACATCTGTTTTCCAAAGTAGGTCACAGTTAACACCCACCAACAGGTATAAGAGATTCTGTAGGTCTCCGTCTTCTTCAACACCATTTAACCAAATGGGGGGTAAATTGGAATAGTCTTGATATGCCATTCCTGATTTCAAGTTATGTGAAGCATCTCTATATGTTTATTGGCCGTGTGTTTCGTCTTCTGTGAAATGCCTGTTTTTCCTTTTGCCCATTTTTTTTTTATTGTTACCAGTGCTTTTCTTATTTATTTGTGGGAGTTTTGTGTGTCTATGTGTACATGTATGTGTGTGTATATGTGCATTTGTGTATGTATGTATATATGTATATACACAGACACAGACACAGGCACATATAGGTAAGACTTTAGTTATATGGGATTCTCGAAGCTTTATATTTCTTGGGTTAGTTCTGGTGAGTTATATTTTCCTAGGACTGTTTCTTTCATCTGAGTGTTCAACATTGTTGATCTATGGTTATTATTAATACTTTCTTAATATATTTTTAATCTTTATCATTATGTTCCCTTTTCATTTACAATATTGTTTCTTTGAATCCTCTCTTTTGTTTGCTTTCATTGGGGTTCTGTTCTTTTCTAATTTCTTAAGATGGATACTTAACTGTTTTCTCTATTAATATAAATATTTCAGCCTATAACTTTCCCTCAAAGTACAACTTTTACTTTGTAGCCCACAAATTTTAATACATATGATTCCATTATTGCAGAAATTCTCAAAAATGTGATCTAGATCCTGAGGAGATACACACACACACACACACACACACACACACACACACACCCCAACCACAAGTTCTTTATCCATTTCATCCATCAATGGACACTTACATTGCTTCCATATCTTGGCTATTATAAATAATGCTGCAGTGAACATGGTTTGCTGATACCCCTTTGAGATAGTGTTCTTATGTCCTTCATATAAATACCCAGAAGTGGGATTGCTGGGCCATGTGATAATTCCATTTTTAGTTTTCTGAGGAACCTCCATACTGTTTTCCATAGTGGCTGCACCAATTTATATTCCCACCCACAAGTCATAGGTGTTCCCTTTTCTCCACATCCTCGCCAATACTTGTTATTTCTTGTCTTTTGGTAATAGCCATTCTAACAGTTGTGAGGTGGTATCTCATTATGGTTTTGACTTGGATTTCTCAGATGATTAGTGATGTTGAGCCATCCTAGTGGGTGTGAAATGGATCTCATTGTGATTTGTATTTCCCTGATGTTGAGTATCTTTCCATGTGCTTATTGACCATATATATATATATATAGATATATAGATATAGATACATCTATATCTATATATCTATATATCTATATATCTATATATCTATATCTATTTTCATTCTTTGGAAAAGGTCCACTCATATCCTTTACCCATTTTTTAATTGGGTTACTTGTCTTTTTCTGTTGAGTTATTAGAGTTTTTTATATGTCCTAGATACTTGATCCTTATCAGACATAATTTGTAAATATGTTCTCCCATACCTGAGTTGTCTTTTCACTTTCTTGGTAGTGTCCTTTGAAGCACAAAGCTTTTAATTTTGATTAAGCCAATTTATTTTCTCTTTGGTTGCTTGTGCTCTGAAGTCATATGTAACAAACCGTGTCTAATCAAAGGTCATAAAGATTTACACCTGTTTTCTTCTAAGAGTTTTATAGTTTTAGCTCTTACATTTAGGTCTTTGATCCATTTTGAGCTAATATTTTGCATGTGGCATAAGCTAGGGGGTAACTTGACTTGCATGTAGATATCCAGTTGTCCCAACACCATTTGCTGAAAAGACTATTCTTATCCCACCAAATGATCTTGGCACCCTTGTCAAGAATCAATTTACCATAAACGTGTGGGTTGTATGGGTTTATTTCTGGACTCTCACTTCTACTCCTTTGAGCTGTATAGCTGTCCTTCTGACCGTTGCATACAGTCTAGACTTTGTAGTATGTTTTGAAATCAGGGAATGTGAGTCTTGCAATCTTTGTTCTTCTTTTTGAACATTGTTTTGGCTATTCTGAGTCCCTTGCATTTAAATTTTCAGAATCAACTTATCAATTTTTACAAAAGGCAGGTTGGATTTTAATAGGGACTGCCTTGAATCTGTAGATCAATTTGGTAAGTTTTAACAATATTGTCTTCTAATCCATGAATATGGCTGTTCGTTTATGTAGGCCTTTTATTTATTTCAATGATATTTTATAATTTTCATTATAAGTCATGAGCTACTTTTGTTGTTTATTCCTATTATTTTTTATGCTTTTATAAATGGGATTTTATTAATTTCATTTTCAGATTCTTCATTGCCAGTGTATAGAAATACAATTGATTTTTGGATATTGGTTTCGTATTGTTCAACCTAACCTTGCTGAATGCATTTATTAACTCTGTTTTTTTATACATGCTTTAGAATTTTCTATGTATAAAATCATATCATCTACGAATAGAGATAGTTTACTTTTTCCTTTCCATTCTGAATGACTTTTATTTCTTTTTCTTGTCTAATTGCCCTAGAACTTCCAGGATAGCGTTGACTAGAAGTGGCAAGAGTGGACATCTTGTCATGTTCCTAATCTTAGGGAAAAACATTCAGTCTTTCACCATTGAGTATATTGTTTGTCAGTTTTTCATAGATGCCTTCTGTCAGGTTGAAGACATATTTTAGTTTTCCAGTGTTCTTTTTGTTATTTACGTCTAGTTTCATTCCACTGTGGTGAGAAAAGATACTTTGATTTTAAGCTTTTTAATATATTGACACTTGTTTTATGGCCTAATGTAAGGTCTGTCCTGGAGAATGTTCTAGGTTCACTTGAGGAAAGTGTTTATTCTGGTGGGATTTTTTTGTTGTTTTGGTTTTGGTTTTTTGGGGGGCCGGGGGAGGGGGCGGTTGGAGTGGAGTGTTTTGTATATGTTAGGTCTAGTTGATTTATAGTGTTGTTCAAGTTTTCTTTGTCCTTGTTAATCTTCTAATTGTTTTATTGAAAAATGAGATTGAACTCTCCAGCTATTATTGAATTGTGTATTTATCCTTTCTATTCCATCAGTTTTTGCTTTATGTATTTTGGGACTCTGTTGTTAAATGTATGTGTTTGTAATGGTTATATCCTTTTGACGGATTGATTCTTTTATCATTATAAAGTGTTTATGTTGCTAGTAACAATTTTAATCTTCAGGTCTTTTATGTCTGTTATTAGTGCAGCCACTCCAGCTCTCTTGATTACTGTTTGCATGGTATATCTTCTCCACCCTTTTGCTTTCAACCTACTTCTGTCTTTACCAGTGCTCTTTATTTCTTCATGTGGATTCGTTATTGTCTGATATCTTTTCATTTCAGCCTAAAGAAATACCATTATTATTTCTTGTAAAGTAGATCTGCTAGTGACATTTTTTTGTTGTTCTTTTTTTTTTTAAGTCTGGAATTATCTTAGTTTCTCCTTCATTTTTGAAGGATATTTATACTTTATATAAAATTCTTGATTGACAGTCTTTTTCTTTCATCACTTTGAATATGTCATCCCACTGCCTTCTGGCTTTATGGTTGCTGATGAGGAATCAGCCGTTATTCTTGTCAAGAATTTCTTCTATGTGATAAGTCACTTCTCTCTTGCTGATTTCATTAGTCTCTCTGCCTTTTTTTTTTTATTGAGATGTAATTGACATAAAACATTACATTAGGGCCGGCCTGGTGGCTCAGGTGGTTGGAGCACTGTGCTCCTAACACTGAGGTTGCTGGTTCGATTCCCACATGGGCCAGTGAGCTGCGCCCTCTACAGCTAAGATTGTGAACAACAGCTCTTCCTGGATCTGGGCTGCTGTGGGCTGCTGTGTGCTGCCATGAGCGGCCAGTGGCCAGTGTGTGTGGCCAGCAGCCAGCAAGAGCCATGAGCTGCTGTGAGCGGCCAACTGAGGACTGGCAACTGACTGCCTCAGCCAGGGGAGCGCAAGGCTCATAATACCAGCATGGGCCAGGGAGCTGTGCTCTACACAACTAGACTGAGAAACAACAGCTTAAACTGGAGTGGGGGGGAGGCAGAAAAAGGAGGGGAAAAACATTACATTAGTTTCTGGTGTACAACATAACGATATAATATTTATATACACAGTTGACCCTTGAACAATGCAGCTTTGAACTGTGCAGATGTGTGGATTGTGTAAGTGGCCGACTTAAGTTATACACAGATTTTCAACTGTGTGGGTGGTTGGCGCCTCTAACCCCCACGTTGTTCAAGGGTCAAATGTATTGTGAAATGATCACCACAGTAAGTCTAGTTAACATCCATCACCACAGTTACGGTTTTTTTCCTTATGTTAAGAACTTTTAAGATCTACTCTCTTAGCAATTTTAAAAGACACAGTACAGTCTTTTTAACTATAGTCACCATGCTGTACATTACAACCCCATGACATTTATTTTATAGCTGGTAGACTGAAAAGCGGTGCTGTAATAGATCATAAATTCCTAACTGGATAGGTCATGGTGGGTAGTCCCACCCCAGGCCTATAACTTCTTTAGTGAAAGGTTTTTAAGTCAGCCCTGTCCATTGTTTTTGTGCATCTAGGTTAACACACCTTTGGAATGCCAGAAGTAATACCCAGGACTATTTCAAAGCTTTTGTTCATTTTTCTATTGTCCCTCTGGGGTGATTTTGGGGAAAAGACCTACCTATTGTGCTAGTTGAGCATCTTGGCCAGGTCATGATTCTAAACAAAGAACACTCCACCTTTTAAGGAATTCATGGTTAATAATATTATACAGTAAGTAGCCTCAATGCATCCTCTGTGTCCATTCCACATATAATTTGTTTTGGACATATCAAAAAGCTGCCTCACAGCAGAATCACCTAGGAAGCTTTTTATAATCTCAAGTATGGTCAGATTTTCACTGGTCTATAGGGTACCATTATATACCCTTTAGAATGACTACAATTAAAAAGACTGACAATTCCAAATGTTTTTGAGGATGTGAAGCTACTAGAATTTCATAGACTAATGGTGAGACTGTCATGGTACCATCACTTTGGAAAACAGTTTCACAGCTTTTTATAAAGTTAAATATACACGGGGGCAGCCGGTTAGCTCACTTGATTAGAGCGCGGTGCTCTTAACAAGGTTGCCGGTTCGATCCCCACATGGGTCACTGTGAGCTGCGCCCTCCACAACTAGATTGAAACAACTACTTGACTTGGAGCAGATGGGTCCTGGAAAAACACACTTAAAATAAATAAAAGTTAAAAAAAAAAGTTAAATATACATTTGTCATACAATACAGCAGTTCCACTCCTAGGTATTTTACGCAAGAGAAATGAGAACACATGTTTACAAAAAGACTTGCTATAAATGTTAATAATAGTTTTATTCTTAATAGCCAAAAATCAAAATAACCCAAGGGTTCATCAACGGGAGATTGGATAAACAAATTGGTATGTCCATACAATGGAATACTATACAGCAATAAAATGAACAAAACTACTGATACACACAATATGGATAAATTTCAAATACATGTTGAGCAGAAGCAGCCAGGCACAAAAGGGTACATATTCTGCGATTCCATTCATATGACATTCTGAAAAAGGCAAAACTCTACTGACAGAAAGCAGGTCAGTGGTTACCTGGAGCAGTGGTGGAGGACGGCACAAGGAACTTTGGGAAGTGATGGAAATGTTTTGTGTCTTCGTTGTGGTAGAGGTTCTACAGTTTATCTATTTGTCAAATCACATAGAACTAGAGTCATGCCCCGTATAATGACATTTTAGGCAAGACCACATTGTCGATGTGAGAACATCCAAACCTGTAGAGAATTTTTATAAAAATTTATCTGAGCCAGACAAAGGATACACCTGGAAACAAGATCTCAACAGACTAAGAATAATGCTCCCAAGAATCGCAGTTTGTAGCTTCTTTTATGCGTTTGGAATTAAGGAAGATTACAAGAAGGTGGGAGAAAGCAAGGTGGAGATTGGATTATAGGATAGTTAACAAGATTATGTACTTTCTTGAGGGTGGCAAGGCTTATTTTAAAGGTGTGTCTACCTAGATGCACAGAAACAAGGGACAGGGCTTGCTAAAGACAAAGATAAGCCTTTCACTAAAGAAGTTATAGGCCTGGGGTGGGACTACCCACTATGACCCGCCCAGTTAGGAATCTATGATCAATCACCCTGTGAGGTTACCTTCCAAACATACACCCTTTTTCATCCACAGCAAATAGATAGTGGTCCCATGAGATTATAATGGAGCTGAAAAATTCCTATTACCTGATGATGTCATAGCAGTTATAATGAGTGTATTACATAAACACCATTAAATTACAATTGCCTACCGTGTTTAGTACAGTAACATGCTGTACAGCTTTGTAGCCTAGAGCTATAGGGGAGCAGAGTTTGTCCCCCAAAATATGTTCCTTTGCCATAAGGATTATTTTAGGCTGGTTAATTTTAAGAAACAGCAAATTTGGGAGAAGCTCTGAAAACCAAGTAGAAGTTACCCTTTGCAAGAGTTATTTACATTTGGGAAATGTCCGTTTGTAAAGGAAGAGAGGGATGACCTCATCTCTAGAAACTCCTATCAATGCAGAAGGCAATAACTTAAATCTGCACAACCTTACCCTGGTTTGTTGTACTTTTCCTGGTCACCTCCATAACGGCCCCACCCCAACACCTTCTTTTGTCTTCAGCTGAAGATGGTATTTAAGGTGTGGCCTTCAGCCATTTCCAGGAGTTACTGTTTTCCTGGGTCTGTCCCATGTATACAGGGGGTAGACATGTTATTAAACTTGTTTTTTTTCCTATTAACCTGTCTTTTACTACAGGGATGCCTCAGCCAGGAACACAAAAGGGTAGCGGGAAAATGATTTTTCCTCCCCTACAGAGCAATAGGCTATTCCACACAGCCTAGGTGTGTGGTAGGCCGTGTCATCTCAGTGTAAGTGCACTCTGCGATGTTCCCACAAGGAAATCGCCTAACAAAGCATTTGTCAGAAAGTATCCGTTAAGTGGTATATGACTGTATACACTTTAAACGTGCAGTTTTGTGTGTGTTTTTTTTTATATAAACTATACTTCAATAAAGTATTTTGTCAAAGATCTAGTTTAAGGGAAAAGATGGTCTGCAGGAGAAACGCTTACTCCCGGCTCTCTGCGACACTGGTCCCCATTCGGACACCCGCAGGCAGGGTCAGGTGGAGGAAGTGAGGCTAAGCCCTCACAATGCCTGATGGGAACAGCCAGTGCCAGGTTATAACCAGACAAGCCAGGTTTGTTTTAAGTCAGAAATACGTATTTTTGTGCGGTCGTATTTTAAAACATTCTCACCTAATTCAAAACTTTTAATAATGCCACACATTCACTCAGGCCGCATGTGACTCACAGGCAGCCAGCTGTGGTCTGCGCCCTAAAGTCTGCCCTGGGCTCAGCCAGCAGAGCCTGAGTTCAAACTAAAGTGGTGAAAGAGTAGTTTATTAGAAGAAAAGTACACGCCAAAGAAATAGAAGTGGACCCAAGCAGCAGAGAATGGCTCAAGGGCCCCAAGTGGCATTATTAGGAGAAAAGTACACTCCAACGGGTTTGGAGCAGGCCCCTGAGCAAAAGCAAGGCTCAAGAGACTCAAAGGGCTCGGACTGACGAGGACTTGGAGTTTTTATCCTTTTTTCTCTAGAATGGGCTGTTCCTTTCCAGGTGTGGGACCACTTGATTGACACCTGTGATTGACAAGAGGCATCTTTTTAGACTGTGCATGTTTCTTCCCAGAATTCAGTCTGTTATAATGATATTAATGAACTTCTGGGCATATGTATATTATAATAATGGTATAATGAGGCCCAGGTGAAATGAAGGTTGTGGCCTTTACTGCACAGGTGTGAGTGGCCAATTTAATCTAATTGGGTATTTTGTACCCATTTGTCCTCATAGGGGTAGAAACTACAATAAAAAGGGGAAGTTTGGGGCTGACAGGGGAGGTCTTTTGGGCGGTTGCATTGTGGGTAATGCAGGAATGCAGAGACCCGATGCCTATCTCTGACTGCCTGCCTTGTTTTCCCCTTGAGAGACGTGACCCCATAACATTTCTATGGGAGGTTGAGGGACAGGAGGTCTTTTTTTCTGTGTCTGCTTCCTGCTGGACAGGTGTGTAGAGCTGTCCCTACCTATTGGGGGATTCATGGCACTCTCGCCCTATCTAATCTCAGATGAGAGGAAGGGGTCTCGAGATCCTCCTGGAAGACCACATTGGCTTCTTTGGTTGCGACTGGCAATCTTGCTGGGGTATCCTCTGTATCCCCAAGGCCCCTACATGAGGCAAAATAGATTTTAATTAATAAATCCATTAGCTCTACAGAGCCTGTGGCCATTCAACCGGTCATTCAGGTGGTGTCAATTGTCCAGGAGTTAGGCCCGGAATGGGTAGGAGAGAACATTAAGCTTCAATGATTACAATCAACAAGTATGAATCACAAGTTTTAGGGTAATTATCTAAAGCAGGGGTAGGAGCTAAAAACCTGGGGGAAAGAAAACTTGAGATGGAAACTTAAAATTTCTATAGTAAAGAAAACTTAGTTTTTTAGTGGGAGGGGCTACTCGTTGGCCCATATCACAGCCACACAGAGTGGCTTTTCCTGGGTGTGGCTCCGGCGTGTTGCTCATGACCCTCCTTGACAGAGGTGATGGGAACTAGGCCGGTGCTGTGGGTCTGGGTCTGCCCACGAGACAGGAGCCTAATGCCTGTCAGCAAAAAAACAAACAAAAAAAATCTCTGGGAACGTACAGTTGTAGGGACGGAGTCCCAGAGAGCAGTTTCCAGGTTCTCAACCTCACATGGAAAGGGGCTGGCTCAGTTATTAGATGGCTATCACCTGTAACCTGTTAGCCGTTAGCCACTGATATAACTGCCATGGCTACACTAGCAAGCCTGGATTGCGGCTAGCAGTGCGGTTAGCAAGAGGATCGTGGAGGGCGGATCTTGTTGATCCTACTTCCTGTCTTGCCTGGCCGCCAGCAAGACTGGGGTGCAGGAAGACCTCTCGCTGGGGTACTGGCAGATGTTTGCTTTTGTGTCTCAACCAGCCGTCATCAAGAATATAGTGGTATGTATCCCCTATCTATGGCTCCGTTGTTTTTCCTTTTGGGCCTCACCATATCCTGCGTTCTTGTGCGGGGAGCAGGAGCTGAGACCCTGAATTACAACAGTACACTCTTTCCTCTGGTTCTCTATCTTCTTGGGGCCCCTCCTGCACCCCTGGGGGTACCTGACCTGGGCTAGTCACATTAGCACCTGGAAAGGTGGGACAGCCCATAGGACTCAGGAGAACCCCATTTACTGCCCTGTGCTCTTATCACTGCCCTGGGGATGTGGGGGGCAGTTCTGGGGCACGGCACGCTCTGCTGAGTGTCTGACATGCTCTCTGTCCCCTGGCTCAGTTTGGGGGCAGCCCCGTGTCCTGCGCTGTGGGGCTGGCCGTCCTGGATGTCTTGGAAAAGGAGCAGCTGCAGGCTCACGCCGCCCAAGTGGGCAGCTTCCTGATGGAGCTCCTCAGGCAGCAGAAAGCCAAACATCCCATCATCGGGGACGTCAGGTGAGGCTCAGGACAGCAGGCACTGCCCACTAACCAAGCACCTGCCGGGGAACTGGCTTTGTTCCTTCTTTCACCTCCTAACCACCTGGGATGGTGGGAGTTGTACTTTCCACAGGGGAAGAACTGAAGGGCGATGGCACTTCTAGAGAGGGAAAACCAGGGTCAAATCCCTCTGACCCCCAACCTGTCCTCTGCACCTCCCATCAGTTACCTTCTGGGACTGTTTCACCCCTTCTGAGGGTTCCTGTGGCTCTCAGCGGCAGAGGTACAAGCCCTGGTGGACTTTTTGCTGGGGCTTGGCTGAGGCCCAGGCAGAGAACGAAGGCAAGGCCTTTGGTGCCTCAGTCCTGGCCGCCTGAGATGTCACCTTCTGCTCCAGGGGTGTCGGGCTCTTCATTGGTGTGGATCTGATCAAGGATGAGGCCACCAGGACGCCAGCCACCGAAGAGGCTGACTACTTGGTGTCCAGGTACTTTTTCTTGAAAAAAGTTGCCGTTGCTGTCTAGGCCCTGATGGGCCCTCTTCCTCTCCTTTCATCCACCATGTTTGCGGGCACTCTGGGCCCACAGAGGGTTCACTGAAGGAGGTATGTGGGCCTCTGAGGGGGAAGGGCGGCTAATCCTTGCATCCCCTTGACTGAGGTCCATCGAGAAAGCACCAGACAGCAAAAATTTCAGATGGGCGTGGGCTATTCCCAGCCCAAGTGAGAAAACCGGGGGCTCTCAGACCCCAGCTGTCCAAGGGAAGCAGCTTCTCCAACGCCACATCAGGACTGTGGCAGACCCAGATTCTGCACTCCCAGAGCAGCCGGGTTCAGGGGATGGACAGGACTCCTGCTCATCTGGGTGGGGTGCGTTTGGATGGAGCAGCATCTCAGGACAAGCCCCAGGCACAGCCCTGGTTCACATATTCTTTCACTCAAATCGAAGCAGGACCTGTTACTCCCTTTTATCCCCGTCTCTCACTCCTGGCCCCTCCCCCCACAGAGAAACCCTTCTAGTGTTAGACGTGTCCTTATTCAAATTGTGAAACATGCATCCGTGTTTAGAATTCACATAAACAGTATGTATTGATGTAAAAATCTTTTCCTCCATGAGGTTTTTTTCAGACTGACCCCTCCCTAAGTGACCGTCCAGTCCCTGCCTTCTCTTTGCTGGTCGGGCACATCTGCCAGCTCACCTCCCCACCCACAGGGAGTGTCCGAACTCAGGAATCCAGCACTGTTGGTGGGAAGGAGGCGGCGGCAGGTGTTTCACGTGCAGTCACCCACTAGGAGGTAGCAGAGCTGGATTTGAAACCCAGACCGTTCTCTCTAGTACGGCCAGTCAATGCCAGGAAGAGCAGGATGGGAGACTGAGGGACACCCTGGCTCCTGACAAGACTTAAAAGTAACAAAAAAGGAATAAAAAAGAATGGGAGTGGGGGTCAGTGTCAGTACAGTCATGTCAGACTCCTCTCAGTGACCAAAATACCTTCCGAGGTTAAAACTTTATGTGGAATAGAAATTCTTAGGTACCAATGATAATGTTAAGGAGGTCAAGTCATCTTCCTAAAAAGAACTGGGAATTCAAACGAACAGTCCTGTCTGGGATTGCAAGGTTACCTACCTGTATGCAGGAAGTTACTGAAGCTAGATAACGGGGTCATGGGTTTCATACTTCTCTGTAACGTTGGATATTTCCCATGCATACGAAAAGTAAACCATATACATCGCACAGTACAGAAAAGGGAAAACACAGGGACTACTATTGCTGTTTCCATTGGAGCCCTGTGGCTAGTCTGGGCGTGGCTGAGACGGCTCCAGGGATGAGTGAAGCGAGGCCCCTGCTCAGGTCTAGGTGCAGGGCAGACAGGGGCCACTGATGCTGGGTCACGAAGGATGGACAGGAGCTTGGCAGGGGGTAGCCAGTGCCAAGTCCTAGTGTGAACCGGCCTGTGAGGGCTCCAGGGGCAGTGTAGCTAGAGCGCTGGCCCTGAGGCCAAGGCCAGGCTGAGGACAGCCTTGCAGGGCCCTCAGCAGGGAGGCAGCAGGGCCTGCTGTGTCCTGTCCTACAGGCTGAAGGAGAACTACATTTTGCTGAGCACTGATGGTCCTGGAAGGAACGTCCTGAAACTTAAGCCACCGATGTGCTTCAGCTTGGACAACGCACAACACGTGGTGGCAAAGCTGGACACCATCCTGACAGGTGAGCTGGAAGCCACAGGGGCAGCTGACCAAGACTCTAGAACCCAACCTGGAGCAAGGAGCTGAAGTGGAGAAGCATCCTAGTGGCCCATGCCTCCCCCATTCCTGCCCGTGCCTCGGTAGGTGGCAGCTGAGCCAAGTATCCTGCCTGGGCAGCACCAGTGTTCTGAGCCCAACTATCAGAACGACTGCACTGTGAAATGTAGACAGCAGCTTTGTACTTGACTTGAGGCTAGGGTCACCAACAGCTGCTGAGTGGCTGAGTTCAAATTTACATCCAGGTCTTACTGAACGCAAAATGAAATTCCACTCCACGATGCCAGTCAGCTGGGAATAGCAAGGTCATCCCCGGGCCTCCCCTAAGTCCACTACAAGGAAACCTGTAATTCCCAAATTGGACATCTGTGCACTGAGGCTGTGCTGCATGTGCAGAGCTCAGGACGGACCCAAAATAGGTCGAGTCCTAAGTCCTGTCTCCAGGTAGAGATCAGAGCAGCCCGTCCGTCCCACACGTCTGGGCTCCTTCACAGCTGCCCCCAGGGCTCTGGACGGGCAGGCCTACTGGGCAGGACTGCTAAGGGGTGGGGCTGTGTAGACTGGCTTAGGTTTCCTCCAGAGGGGCCTCCAGTAGAGCCAGGAAGTCTTGGGAAACCTGAGTTGACTGTCCTTGGGGAAAATTGTTGCTGACCCTGTGGCTGCTGGTGGCCCACACACGAGGAAAGGATGAGACATGGGCCTAATCTCCAAACTGCCACCCAAAAAAGTTTAGACACTGAGGGATCTTTAGCAGTTATTAACCAGTGCGGATGTCTCTGGGGTCTTTTGCAGACATGGAAGAAAAGGTGAGAAGCTGTGAAACACTGAGGCCCCCGGCAGTGGCAGCCCTGCTCAATCTCGTCCTTCCCCAGGTAAGTGACCACAACTGGGTCCCCTATCAGCAGTGGCTGTCACTCAACTAACCAAACTTTTTTTGGTACTTTGTTCCAAGTGATGCCCCCTCCCCACAGGTTAGTTCCAACACTGGGAGGTCCTGGCTATCTTGGGCTTTCTCCACTAGCCCGTGCCCATAAATCTCCAAAGTACTTAGCATTTGGTAGCTGTGGCAAGAGAACAGGAGCAGCCATTTCCTCGGCAGCCGACCCCTTCTAGGGGTGAGGGAAACCAGAAACTCCCTTCACCAGGCTTCGTCCACCCAGAGCCCCACAGCCTGCTGCTGCTCTTGCCGCCAGGCTTGAGGTGCTCCAATCCAGCAGCCAATAGGGCTGCCCAAGTGGGCTGTTATATGCCAACCAGAAGGGCGTACCCTTGTGCGCCTCGTCGGCAGGTTCTGTCCTGTTTAAAAGACAGAATGCCACTGGCAAAGACAGATGTTCCAAGATGCCCCCGAATTGCTACCCTGGGGGCAGCAGCCCTGCTGCGCCATCTTCGTCCCCATGAACAGCTGCCTTAGATCTGAGCCATGTCCTTCTCTTAGAGGCTCAAGGCCTGTGAAGCGCTGAGTCATTAGAGGAAACTAGGCAACACAGAGCACGTGCGGCTCTGCCTGACAGGGCTGCTAGCAGGTCATGGAGGATGCTGGAGCTCAGAAAGCCCCAGAACACAGGCCGTACCCCCCTTCAGTGTACCCCACTCACCCAGGCTTGGGGGTTTTTACATTTTTATTTCAAAAGCTTGGATAGCTTCAATATCCAGGTCGTGGCAAAATCAGGACACGTGTAAAATACCTTACAATACATTAGATTCCCAAAAGGTACCAAAAAGTACAGTAAAATTAACACTTCCATTACAGGAAATGTATGACACAAATAATATAAAATTAAAAGGTGAAAAAGGTGACACTGGTTTTCTAAGATAGACCTCTTTACAACCAGGGTCCACAAGTCCAGGCTGCAGGGCGGCAGTGGGAAGCAGACCCTCCCACCTGTTTCAGGGTGACCATAAAATCAGACCACAATGCCGCTCTGGCCTGAGACTCCACACGCTGCCTAAAACAACTAGAGCTCTGGAAATATTAAACAGGAGAGTTGATTTCCAGGGGGGAAATTTTAAATAAGATGCACATGGGACAGGCCATAGAAAGGATGCCAAGTTAAATTTGGTACATAATTGTTTGTGTTCACTCGTATCCAAACAAAGCGTGTGCGGTTGGTCAGGCACTCCTGCCGAAGCCTCAGTAGGGCTTGTAGTTATTCTGATGGCCACCACGTCGCTGGCTCTTCCCATAATTCGTACTCCCCTGACCTAGGGACAAGAACAACAATGATAGCAGCTAAACTTACTGAGCACTTACTTACCCCTGTGCCAGGCGCTTACATCCTCACAGCCAACGCCCCTGGGGCAAGGCCACAAAGCCCGGCTGCTCCGACTCCAAAGCCCCTGCACTCACTCACTGTCTGTCCTGCCTCCCAGCTGGGTGAGTGGACGGGGCCTCCCTCTCCTACTTACTGTAGTCGTAGCCGGGGCCGTAGCCGTAATAGCCATAGGGCGAGTAGTCGTAGCCGCCATAGCCGGGCCCGTAGCCCTGCTGGTAGCCGTAGCCCTGGTTCCAGTAGCTGCCGTAGCCCTGATTCCAACTCTGACTCTGACCTGTGGGGGGAGCAGGGCACAGGGGCCCAGGGACCATTTAGCACACGCAGGAGCTAGGATGGAGAAAATCCTGCCCTTTGGGTGGTGGGGTTACTATGGCAACTCTAGAGATAGAAGCCAAGGGACTGCTGTCCGGGACACAGGGCCCTGGGCCCGCACCTGAGAGCCAAGCTGCAGAGCTGAAGGCCAGGACAGAGCGGTACTCTAACTTCATTCAGGGCCAACGAGGCAGGAATTCACTCACTCTAATCACCCCCCACCTTCCCTGGCAGCTTGGCCTTAAAAAGGATGAAGTTCAGGCTTTGGAGTCAGAGGGGCCTGGGATGGAAGGAGGTAAAGCGCCTGGCACAGCCCTGCCCTACCTTCTGCCCGCCCACCCATGGGTGGACCAGGAGTCAGGACAGCCAGAGCCCAGCGGGCCCCCTCAGAGTGCAATGCAGGTGTCCCGGGGCCCCAGGCCACATACGAAACATGGGAGGGCTCTTCCACTCCAAGCGGCAGCAGCAGCAACACAGCCTGGACCCAGGAGAGCCATTCCTGGTCCTGCCCACCCTGCCACACCAGAGGCTAGAGCAAGCCCCGACAGGCCTGGAAGCTCCATGCAGACAGGGAAGCCAGCCCCTCTTTACCCAGCTCCACTCACCTCCACTTCCACCGCCACCACCGCTGCCTCGGTTCCCTCGGTTCCGGTTCCCGCGGCCCCCAGAGCCATACTGCTGCTGCTGATAGACCTCTTTGGGCTGGGCCACCTTGATTTCACACTGAAAACCAAGAGGACAGGGGGTCAGGCCACCGGAACAAGTTCTGGGCAGCGACTGTACACAAAGATCTTCACTGACAAACACTCAGATGGCCAATCTGGTCCATTATCCAAAACAAAATACGCTGCGGTGGGAAAGCACACTGTGCTAGCAGCTCTCCGAACAGTGGCTAAAACTAGACAGACCAAGATTCCCACCAGGGCCTTTTTGGCTCACACCTTTCCCCAGAACATCTACTGGGGATGATGGATGCAGCCCTGGAGCAGCTCCATGTCTCACAATTGGGAGGAGAGGGACAGAGCTGGGCCAATGCCAGCAACACACGCCAGGTGTCAGGTTCAGTGCCACCTTGGGCCTGCTGGGCAAGGGGGTTAGAGAAGGCTTCCTGGATGAGGGGCCTTAGAGAATGAGACTTTCTGATTTTATTTCCTTTTTTACAGAAATGAAACATCCCACTCAAATGAGTAGTGGTGACCCTGACTTCCAACTTACAGAGGAAGAAAGCCTGAGGCCATACTGCACTCCCTCCCCCAACCATTGGTCTGTTGTTGGGACCACTCAGGACCCAGAGTCAATTTCCTCTTTCCTCAAAAACCTGCCCACTGTGGGCGGGGTCAGGCTCAGGGACCGCCCAGTGCTCCTGCTTAAATAAATTAGAAGTGTTATTTTTCAAAGAAAGTACCCTGATACATAATTCACAATTAAGACCAATAAACATTTACATAAGGTATCCCCACACAAGCATGATCCTATAAAAAACTGGCAAATGACCCCCACCAAGTGATGCAATCTGAGGTTTCTACCCTACTGAATTAATGCTGGGTACAACTACACACACTATTTCAAGACCCACTACCAACAGTTTCACTAGTGCTGCCCTATGGGCTCTTCCTGCACACTTCCCACTAAGACACATGGAGAAGAAAGAAGACCTCTGTCACTGTTCACTAGGCTAACAACTATCAGGTGATGTCTTACTCAACTGCCCCTAGGAGCCAATCTCATTTTACACAAAATGGCAGGTCCCAATCCATCAAATCTTTCCAAATTCCCAGCCAGGATATCGAGGTTTCCAGGAGCCCCACCTTATCTGGCTGCCACTCCTGCTCAGACAGCCTGCCACACCCTGACACAGTAAGCTACACCCTGAACTCCCAACGGCCACCAGAATACTTGAAGCATGAACTACCCTGCTCCTGACCAGAGTTCGAGGGAGTTAACAGTTGCACTTCTCACTGCACACAGAACTCTGCTCCTTTGAAGGCAAAATGCCCTGGATGAGAGCTGGCCAGGACGCTGGGGGCTCTTTGGGAAGGATCTTGCTGGGGTGGGCTTGCCTAAACCAGTGTCCTAAGGGGATGGAGGTGAATAAAGATTTGGTTGTGGCAGGAACAAGATAGAAAAACTGCAGCAGTGTCCATAGCAGGAAAGACGTCATCACCAAGGGAAGAAATCAGTACGTGGCAGAAGTTCTAGAACCTTCTCAAAACTGTGGGCCTTGTATCTTACATAACTTAGACTAGATCCAGAACACCTTGATCTCTAGCTTAAAATCAGGAATCAAAGGGACTACTCAGCATGCTTGGTCTATCCCAGAGAAGCCACTGTCCTCTCCTGCTTCCCACACATCTTGTATTTATTGCCAGTCCTGCCAACCTAGGAGCTCCCTGAAGGACAGGACCATCTGCCCCAATCAGGGCAGCAGATGCTGCAGGAAAACAAAAGTCCCACTACCCAGGAGAGCTCTAGAAAGTAGCCCAACCCCTAAGCCACACCTGCAAGGGTCAGCCCTCCAGCGACCAGAGGCCAGACACACACAGCTGGAGACACCTTACCTTACTTCCACTGATGGTGTGGAATTTTTTCTCTAGAACCTTCTTTACAGGATCCTCTTCTTTAAAAGTGATGAAAACAAAGCCTCGCCTTTTGTTTGACTTTGGATCCATTGGAAGCTCAATGGCCTCAATCTGTAAACATAGGCAAAGCTCAGGACCAGTAACCCTCAGGGCCCATAGAGAACTGACAGGAGAAAAATCGCATGAAGGCAGAGCAAAAAAGCTTGCTGAGGAGGGCTCCAGCCAAGGCTGCCAAGGACCAGAAAGGACACCTCAGGGCAGCTGGCAGGTCACTCCTGAGGCCACACACTCACCTCCCCAAACTCGCCAAAGTACTCTCTGATCTTCTCCTCAGTGGCTTCAGGATTCAGACCCCCCACAAAAATTTTCTTTACCGGGTCCTTCTTCATGGCCATGGCCTTTTTGGGGTCAATGACACGGCCATCCAGCCTGTGCTCCTTCTGGTCTAGGACCTATTCCAACAGAAGGAAGTTGGGTTCTAACTCAGCAGTATGACACTAGACAAGGCCCTTTTCTTTGAAATATAAAACTCCAACCCAAGTACACAAAAACATTTCATCCCCCCTCAAACTCTACCCCAACCTGATTTCCCAATCCAATGTCCTGCAAACTTCAAGTACAGTGGGTTTACCTATAAATCACCCACCACCACACCCCAGACTCTGCCCATGCTGTACTGCACGCCCCCTTCCTGCCCAGGCTGTCCCAGTTTATGGTCTATCTCCAGAAGTAAAGCAGCAGACTGGAGCTGGGCTGCTAGGGTTGGAATCTTCACTCCACCCCTTAAGTAGCTGTGTGATAGCATCTACTTAAACTATTCTGATCCTCGGTTTGTTTTCTGAAAAATGGGCCTAAATTAAGACTTATCTCATAGCAACCTTGAATTCTTTCTTGTCTAACCCTCCTAAGTGCAGTGTCCATAATAGACTGAAGAATATAAGCGTCCACTACCATCTTCCTGGACCACTACAGTCCATACTCGCTCCCCCACTTAATCTGTACTTGTAAATCCCTTCAAAAACAGCAACAAAGTTCTTAAGCTCTCTGCTTGTCCCAAAGCACTCAATCACCTGCAAAATCATACTCTAAGAATGGTGTCCTCTTAGAATACACTGGTGATATAAAAAAAAAAAACCACAGCTTACCTTCTCCACACTGGCTGCATCTTTGAAGAGGATAAACCCAAACCCTCTTGACCGGCCAGTGTTGGGATCCATTTTTATTGTACAGTCAACAACCTCTCCAAATTTGGTAAAATAATCCTTTAGGTCCTTTTTGCTGGTATCCCAGCTCAGGCCACCAACAAACATTTTTCTGAAATGGAAGGATGAGATACATGCCAACAAGTTCTTACAAGAAAGCTGTGATTTTAGAGACCAGCGCTAGCAAAGCTTTCATAAAGATTATAAATAAAGCCACCATTGGGAACAAAAGACTACCCCTTGAGCACGAGAGCTCTACCTTTGGAAGACGTTAACCAATCTCCACTACCCTCCCAACCTCAACCTTGACCTTAACAAATCTTCAGGAGATTGCAGCCCTTAAGATTTGCATCCCAGACTGGGAGAGGGAACGGAAGGACATCCTGGCCAGGGGTACAGGCTCTGAGCACTCACAACTGGAAATAATTTGCCTAATAACCACATATCCAAAGGCTATCGTCCCTGCCAGACGTCACCACCTCCGAGAACTCGCCCTCAAGGAACCCGAGGCTTCCGGGAGCCGAAACCGCGTTCAGACCGTGACTCCGCCCACAGCAGCAGGAGGAGGAAGGGGAAGCGGCGGCCCCAGGCGCGCGCCAACTCCGCCCACGCAGCCCCGAGCGGCCGAAACCTGGTCGGCCCCGGGTCCCAGCGCACTCCCCTTCCGGGCGCCAGGCCTGTCCCCGGCCCCGCGCGAGCGGCCCCGGGGCGGCGCCAAAGTCGACCCAACAAACTCCTGCAAACTCGAGCGCAATGGGCTGCACGGCGGGCGACTGGCGGGCTTGTCCGCGGGCCCCAGCAGGCCCAGGCCGGCGGTCCGCCCCTCCCCCCGCCGCGTGGCGCCAACAATAGGCAGCCCCGAACAAAGGCGGCGCCCCATCGGCCCGCGGCCGCACCTACCCCGCGTCCTCCTCGTTCTTGCTGGCGTTTATCTGGTCACCCTCGGCGCCGTTCTGGTTGCCGGCCGGGGGCGCCGAGCTCCCGCCTCCAGTGCCCGGCGCGGCCCCGGTGCCGGCCCCGGCCGGCGACTCGCCTTCGGGGGCGGCCTCGTGCCCGTTCTCGGTGGCACCGGTCGTTTCCATGAGCTGCTCCTCACCCGCTTCCGACATGCTAGGCCAGGGCGCGGCGGCTCCTGCAAGGAGCGGCCACAGCGAGTCAGGCACGAGCGGCTCCCGCCCGCCACCCGCCGTCCCGCGGACCCGACCCCTCACCTCGCCGCCGGTGACGCCGCGAGGCCCGCTCGTCCCCACCCGCCGGGAAGGCGCCGCGGGCTCGACCGCGTTCAAGCTCGCGCTGCTGGGCCGCCCCTCCGTCCACCGACGAAGCCGCAGCGACCTCGCGTGCTCCTCTTCGGCCGCCGCAGCACGGAACCCACCAACTAACAGTATGGCTCGGGCCCGCGCGGTGCCGCCGCCTGACAATGCCGACTCGTGGCGCTCTTTATAATGCCGGAGCCGGGGACCACCTCGCAATAAGACGCATGTTCATTGGCTACGCCCGCCCGTCACTCAACCCTGCATAGGCGTGCCATTGGCCACGTCGGCGCACGCACGCTAGATCCGGGCGGGCTTTGTCCTCATTTTAGAACCCGCGCGAGCCTGGGCCCTGCGGAGGGTCGCGGGGACAGATGGAACGATGGTCCTATCCCAGCTGCTGGCGGCCCGAGCGCTACGTAGAAGGAGAGAGCCAAAACGGACCCTCCGCCCTGTGAGGCCGCAGTCTCTCGCCCCGCGCGCCCCATCCCAGCACTGACAGCCTCGGCCACCCATTTCCCAAAAGAGTAAAATGGGCTTGAGGAAGTCTTGCAAACCAAGGTCGCTGGGCTGGAAGTGGCAGAACCGGGGCTGCCGATTGGCGCGTAGAGTGCCCCTAGGCCCTCGACACAGTTCGGAGGGATTGCGATGCAGCCCGCCCTCCCTTGACTTTGGTGCCTTCAAAGCCCCGCGCTCCTTCTCTTTCTGCCGCCTCCCCCAGTAGCCTCCCCTAGTAGCGAGAAGCGGGCGGGGGCGGAATCCTCCAGGGATCTGGTGCCAACTGTCTTGGCCAGGATGTGACAGGAGAAACGGTGCGACCATGGTGCTCCTCAGTCTTAGGTCGCCTGACATCACTTTAACGATTAGCAGCGCATGTATACTTTTGATTACTTAAAAATTTTTCATTTGATTCGCTTATTTTTACTGAAATTTACTTTTTAAGGAAAATATACCACTAATGTGAAATCGTGAGGTTTGGGGAGGAAAGGTGAACAGTTATTTTTCTAATATACAAAACCCCTTAATATTATCTCCTTGACCGCCAAACTTGAAAGGCCTGCATAATCTCATGATTCCTTTTAATCAGATGGGTGATGGGCCCCAAATGGCCCAGGAGCACAACCTCTGAAGCTCGGGGGTTACCAGCAGCCACGGAATACACGTAGCTGACGTCTCCTGCAGGATTCCTGCAGCCAGGCCCAGTGTGGCAGGCAGGTGTTCTATTTTCTCATCTGGTCTAACAGGCCTATGAAAGGCGGTCCCATCACCAATTTATGAATGAGAACACTGAAGCCCAGAGCCTTGCCCCAAGGCTTACTCCCTCAGCCAGCCAGTCAGTGGAGTTGCCATAAGAATAAAACAAGTGACAATTTTACATGTGGAAAAAATAACTTCAGAAAATCTGACAATTTGGCCACACAACACTGCATTCCCCCCAAGCTATCGACTGGAGCTGGGGCACCCACACCCAGATGAGCAAATGCCCTCTGGTTCACCCCAAGGTCCACCTGACTGCTTGACTTTCAGGCCTGGTTCCATAACGGAATTCACGTAGATCCGTAAAACCTTGGTAACGTACCAGTCTGGTGGCAAGGCTCACAGCAAAGTACAGAGCAAACTCCCCACCCCATCTCCACCTCAGCCTTCACCCACCCACAGAAATCAGGGCCAGGATGTGGCTCACAAGAGATGATGGGTGCAGCTGCCCAAGCAATGAGGATAATTCAGACAATTAAGTTCAAAGTCAAACAGTCTAAGTGCAGCCACAAGGACATAACTAGTGGGGGCTCAAATCCACTTATTCTCCTGACCTTGTCCACATGGACTCCTTTAGCACAACTTGGGAAACGCTTTCAATGACACATCGAGTCCAAGTCTGACAACATTTGGACCATGCTTCAGTTTGCAAAATGCTTTCACCAACATTGCTTTATTGGAGCAACGTTTTTGTGTGGTTATCCATAATTTATACAGGAAAATGCTGAAATCACACATCTAAAACGGGGACCACAAAGCCAGCACTCCCAACTGTACATTGTTTCCAGGGCTCCTGGCTATTGTTGGCTGAAGGATCTCTGAGCTCCTGAGTTCCTTGGTCTAAATTAGATTTTTTTTGTTTTTTTAAGATTTTATTGGGGAAGGGGACCAGGACTTTATTGGGGAACAGTGTGTACTTCCAGGACTTTTTCCAAGTCAACCTGTTGTCCTTTCAATCTTAGTTGTGGAGGGTGCAGCTCAACTCCAGGTCCAGTTGCCGTTGCTAGTTGCAGGGGGCACAGCCCACCATCCGTTGCTGGAGTCGACACTGGCAACCTTGTGGTTGAGAGGACGTGCTCCAACCAACTGAGCCATCCTGGAGCTCAGCCGCAGCTCAGCTCAAGGTGCCATGTTCAATTTTAGTTGCAGGGGGCGCTGCCCACCATCCCTTGTGGGAGTCGAGGAATCGAACTGGCAACCTTGTGGTTGAGAGCCCACTGGCCCATGTGGGAATCAAACCAGCAGCCTTCGGAGTTAGGAGCATGGAGCTCTAACCGCCTGAGCCACCGGGCTGGCCCCTAAATTAGATTTTGTATCAAATTAAATTATTCTGAGGCTCAAATGAAGCAATGGCTTAGAAAATACTTTACAAACTATAAAGAACTGCAGACCAGTGGGGGTCAGTCTCAGCCCAGAATGCTTTTATATTGCATCCAGAGCCAGGTACTGGTACGTTGGAAACAGCAGGAAGTCCCTTTGACCCAAGGATCCCCACTCTTGGTATTGGGTCCCAGTAACAGACCCTAAGTAGAAAGCATCTTCCACAATAAGGTTCTCAAATCAGCAAAGAGCCCAGTTACCCCTGAAAGTCCCTTAAGAGGCCCACAGAGTATAGAGTATAGTCCCCTCACTTTGGGGATTCAGGCTGCCAGATAATATGTGTGTAAAATATGTACAATCACCAGTGTAGAACAAAGAGAATGGACACAAAATGTGTTTTCAAAGATTTTTAGATTACATACATTAATTTTTCTCACATTCTTTGGGGGGTGTGGGCTGAGCCCGCAAGGTGGCAGTTGCAGGCGTTAACTACAAATATGCTGTGACTGCGATGGCTGACTCCCACCCAGGCCACTTCCCACTTCACAGCTCCACAGGCTCCAGCTCCCTGCTTCAGGGCTGACTCTGGCTCTAGCCGGAAGAAACTTTCAAAAACACAAGTTGGAGCCAAAGCAATCTTAAGGAAAAAGAACAATAATGGAGGTATCACACTTCCTGACTTTGGCTTGTACTACAGGGCTACAATAATCAAAACAGCATGGTATTGGCAGAAAAACAGACACATAGACCAATGGAATAGAATTGAGAACCCAGAAATAAAACCACATAAATATGGACAGATAATTTTTGACAAAGAAGCTAAAAACATACAATGGAGCAAAGACAGCCTCTTCAATAAATGGTGCTGGGAGAATTGGATAGCCACGTGCAAAAGAATGAAACTGGACTGCTATTTGTCACCATGTACCAAAGTTAATTCAAAATGGATCAAAGACTTAAGCATAAGACCTGACACAATAAACTGCATAGAAGAAAACATAGGTACTAAACTTATGGATCTTGGGTTCAAAGAGCATTTTATGAACTTGACTCCAAAGGCAATGGAAGTAAAAGCTAAAATAAACAAATGGGACTATATGAAACTTAAAAGCTTCTGCACAGCAAAAGAAACCATTGACAAAATAAAGAGGCCACCAACTGAATGGGAGAAGATTTTTGCAAACAGTGCCTCCGATAAGGGGCTAGTATCCAGAATATACAAGGAACTCATGCAACTCAACAACAAAAAAACAAACAACCCAATTGAAAAATGGGCAGAGGACTTGAAGAGACATTTCTCCAAAGAGGACATACAAATGGCAAATAGACATATGAAAAAATGCTCAACATCACTAATCATCAGAGAAATGCAAATCAAAACCACAATGAGATATCACCTCACCCCAGTCAGAATGGCTAGCATCAACAAGACAAATAATAACAAATGTTGGAGAGGCTGTGGAGAAAAAGGAACCCTCATACACTGTTGGTGGGAATGCAGACTGGTGCAGCCGTTATGGAAGGCAGTGTGGAGGTTCCTCAAAAAATTACGAATAGAATTGCCATATGACCCAGCAATCCCTCTCCTGGGTATCTACCCAAAAAATCTGAAAACATTTAGAGATAAAGACACGTGTGCTCCAATGTTCATTGCAGCTTTGTTTACGGTGGCCAAGACATGGAAACAACCAAAATGTCCTTCGATAGATGAATGGATAAAGAAGTTGTGGTATATATACACAATGGAATACTATTCGGCAGTAAGAAAAGATGATATAGGAACATTTGTGACAACATGGATGGATCTTGAGAGAGTAATGCTGAGCGAAACAAGTCAGACAGAAAAAGCAGAGAACCATGTGATTTCACTGATAGGTGGTATATAAACCAAAAACAACAAAAGAACAAGACAAACAAATGAGAAACAGAAACTCATAGACACAGACAATAGTTTAGTGGTTGCCAGAGGGTAAGGGGGGTGGGGGGTGGGGGGTGGGAGATGAGGGTAAGGGGGATCGAATATATGGTGATGGAAGGAGAACTGACTCTGGGTGATGAACACACAATGGGATTTATAGATGATGTAATACAGAATTGTACACCTGAAATCTATGTAATTTTACTAACAATTGTCACCTCAATAAATTTAATTAAAAAAAAAAAAAAAAAAAACACAAGTTGGATCTTGTCACACTGCATGAAAACACTGGCTGGCTTCCCGGTGCTCTGAGAATTAAATCTGAACCCTGAATTCGGGTAAAAGAGATAGTTGGGATCACAGAAATCCATAGCCCCCTCCCTACCAGCCTCCCTTGCTGTGTGGTCTGTGAGTGAAAGGGTCACTTCCAGGCCTGAGCAGCAAAGGCTGGGGCCTCCCCCAGACCTCTCTTCCCTTGGAGACCATGTGATCTGATGGTATAGCTACATTATGAGGAAGAGCTGTTCAGCCCACATCAGACTTGACATGAGCGAGAAATGAACCTGCACTGTGTCAAGCTGCTAAGCTGGGGGTTTATCTCTGCAGCCTAGCCACACCTGACCATTCCACATGACTTGTGAGGCCCGGCATTTGCCACTTCAGCCGCATCTCATGACCACTTTCCACTCTAGCTGTGCTTAATTTCTTTTACTTCCTAGAACTCCCCTGCACCCCCTCTGCCTCTGGAGGTGCCTTTGCACCTGATGGTCCCTCTACCTGCAATACTCTTCCCCAAGTTCCACCTGCCTACTCTACATATCTGTTGTGAGTTGAACTATGTCCCCCCAAAATATATGTTCGAGTCTTGACCCCTGGTACCTGTGCATATTTTCTTATTTGGAAATAGGGTCTTTGCAGATGTAATCAAGTTAAGAAGAGGTCAAACTGGAGAAGGGGAGGCCCTAAGACTGGTGTCTTGCAAGAAGAGAAGACACACAGAGACAGACACAAGGAAAACGCCATGTGATGACAGGCAGAGATTAGAGTGATGTAGCCACAAGCCAAGTGTCCTAGGGAATTCGGGCTGCTATAACAGAACACCACAGATTGGGGGCTTAAACAAGACTTATTTATTTATTTATCCCTTCTTCCACCTCCTGCCACCCACTCCGGTTAAAGCCTGTTGTTTCTCAGTCTAGTTGTGTAGGACACAGCTCCCTGGCCCATGCTGGTGTTATGAGCCTTGCGCTCCCGGGGCTGAGGCAGTCGGTCGCCAGTGGTCGGTTGGAGGCTCACAGCAGCTCACCGCAGGTCTCGCAGGCTACCGGCCACTCACCCAGCCCAGCTATAGGGAGAGCTGTTGTTCACAGTCTAAGCTGTAGAGGGCGCAGCGCTCTGGCCCATGTGGGACTCGAACCAGTGGCCTCAGCGTTCGGAGCACGGCATTCCAACCACCTGAGCCACGGGGCCCACCAACACACATTTATTTCTCACAGTTCTGGAGGCTGACAAGTCCAAGATCAAGTGGTGGCAGATCTGGTGTCTGGTAAGAACCTGCTTCTTAGTTTACACATGATAGAGGCAGAGAAAGAAGAAAGAAGCACGCTCTCTCTGGTCTCATCTTAAAAACTCACTAATCATAAGGGTGGGGTCATGAGGCACCACCCCCATGACCGCATATAAACCTAATTGCCTTCCAAAGGCCCCACTTCCAAATACCATCACCTTGGGGATTAAGGTTTCAACATTTGAATTTGAGGGGACACACACATTCAGTCCATAGCACCAAGGAACACCAAGGATTGCCAGCCATACCAGAAGCCAGGAGACAGGCATGGAACAGATTCTCCCCTAGAGCCTTGCCAACACCTTGATTTTGGACTTTTGGCCTCCAGAACTGTGAGACAAAAAATTTCTGTTGCTGTACACCACTGTGGTGTACATTAGCTGTGGTGCTTTGTTACAGCAGCCCTAGCTGACTAATACACCATCCATCAGACTTCCACTTCCTCCAGGAAGTGCTCTGTAATGCCCCCCAAAGAAGGGGCCCTCTCAGAGCACAGAGCACACAATATTGACACTGACCATGAGCTCAATGAGCCCCAGCACCAGGTCTGTCCCCTTCACTCTGACACCTCTAGTAGGCACCCCAATACCTGCAGAATGAATAAAAGATGTCTTCACTAGGGTTACAAACGGGTTCCTTGCAGGCTGGATCTGACTCACATGTGCTTGCTTGCCCAGCAGTGTTTTGAACATCTTAACAAATTATTTGCCAACATTTACGCAGTATATTTCTACAAACTGTTCTATTTCCAGTTACTTTTGGAAAATTGTTAGATAAAGTCACAGTGGGCCACAGTTCCACGTGTCCATAGGAGCTGAGACCCACTGCCCCCCAGCAGGTGGGGCAGGTGCTGTCCAGCTCACACCAGCCCCCACCAGGTCCTGTCATCTTACTCCTGGGTCCCTACACTCACTGTCATTGATGGAAAGTATCTGAGATGTCAATCCTTAGCCAGGCCTCCAAGAAGCATGGTTTCTTCATCTTTCAAACAGGATGACAATACTGGCCTGTCAGCACTGCTGCAGGAATCAGAGAATGTGTTTAGCATGGTGCCTGGCGGGTAGCAGGGGGAATGAGAGCTGTTAGAACTACTGGCAGTGAGAAGAGAAGAATCTAAGGGAAGACTCCTCCCCCTGCTGAGCTCCCCTACTATGTCTCAAATCCAATCACCCAAACAGACGTGGAAGGTCTAGAGAAGCTCTACCAGCTGGTGATCCCCGCAAGGTCACATTCTTGCAACAGCCACCCATGCCCAGCTTGAGTCTTAGAGGTAGCCTTTGCCCACCAGAGGCCAATCAGAGACACCTGGGACACTTAAATGGAATTAAACCTCAATGTACAGACCTCATCCTCCCGGTCTCCTCAGGAGCCCGCAAGGCTGCATATAGGGGACACAGCACACAGAGGGGCCCAGCCTGGCTTCATGTCACAATCCTTCATAGCTTTTAAAACTTCACATTCCCAGGCCCCTCTCACTTTTATAAAGCGTTCCAAGCACTGGGCATTGGGATAGGGACAGATTTCGGACCCACTGCTGCAGACCAGGTGCAGGGAAAACCTATAAAACAGCAACGCTCGGCTCCCCCTGAGAGGCAGCAGTGCCTCTTCAAAAGATGGGCCCTGGAGTCTCTTTGTTTTTGGTTTAGCATCTGTTTCTGATTCCCGAACAATTTATCTGTTCACTCATTTATTCAGACCTCGGCTTCAGTTGCCATCAACATGCCCATGCCCATTTCCTGAACTCTAATGCATAAGTATCTCTACTGAACTGTCACCTAAGGACCTCAACCTCAGCATGTCCCAAACTGAGCACATGACATTCCCCTGAGCCGAGACGCTCTGCGGTGTTCTTGGCCATAGAGAATGCCCATACCATCTAGCCACCAGTGCAGGCTAGGAACGTGGCTAGGTCAGCCTGGACACCCCTCTCTCCCTCACATCCCCCTATCCGATCCACCATCTAGGCCTGAATGTACCTTCATTACCTTGTCACCTGCTCTCAGGTTTGGACAACAGGAATATCTGTCAGGGTGGGCTATCCTGTGGTAACAAACAGACCTAAACACCATACAAGATTGTTTCTTACAGATTAACAGTCCTGGGTGGGCATTCAGGCCAGAGGAGCAACTCTCCTCCACGTGGTCATTTAAGGACCCAGGCCCCTTCCATCTTGTGGCTCGGCCATGCCCTCAGGCCTTTTCATCTGCACTCAGCTGTCAGAGGGAACAGGCAGGGAGGAACTAGTGTGGGAGTTTTCATGGTCCAGGCCTGGAGCGGCACACTCCACTTCTACTCACATTCCACTGGCTGGAACTCTGTCATGTAGCCTCACCTTGCTGCAAGGCACTCCGAGAAATGGGCTCAGTTGCTTATATAAATTAGGCAAGGATAGACTGCGTGCCCAGTCTTCATCACAATAGGCTTTCAACCAACTGCATGCTAATGACAATGAAGGGAGACACTGAAAGCTTTCCTTCAGTCAGCCAGCCTTTCAGAGAATGTCACCTGAGCACCCATCTGGGTAACCTGCTGGCCTCCATTATCAGAAGCCACCTCTGCCCCAGGAGCTGAGCCTACTTGCCAGGTGGAGAGATGAATGCTGTATTGGGGAAGCACAGGAGGACAGGGACTTGTGGAAGGCACTAAACCAAGCTGGGGAGATGGGTGGGAAGGACAAGACTTCCCCCAGGAACACACACCTGGGGAAGCACCAACAAGACTGAAGGGGGGTTCTCCAGGCAGAGATGGGGGAGAAGCAGGTAAGGGCAGAGGACATCAAGACTTGAAAAAGCCCCGGCTGCTTGAGGAACTGCAAGTAGCCCCATAGGACAGAGAGAAGTTGAGACCGTGCAGTTGGGCAGGGGCTTTACATGCCATGACAAAGGGTTCCTTTTATCCCCAGGAAACAGGAAGTCATTGAGTACTGGGCCAGCAATAGTCCAGGGGATGGGTGGAAAGGAGGGTACATGAGAGATATTAAGGAGGGGGAGTGGGCAGAACTTTGTGTCCATGTGTGGCTTTGATCCTGACTCCATGCATAGGGCAGGATGGGCACTAAGGCTGGAAATTTGGAGCAGAACCACCCAGTGGAGGGCCTTGAAAGCTGGGCCTGGCAAGGAAGGCAGCGGGTAAACAATGTCTGCCTCTCTCAAGGAGAAAACCACACCATAGGTGACAGCCCCCTTGCTTCCTGGTTACACCTGCCTCTAGCAGCATGGACTGTTTGTCCATTTCTTCTAATACATTAGTCCTTAATGGACAGAAAGTGATCGACAGATGATCCCTTTCAAAGATCAAGTCCAAACCCCTTATTGACAGAGATGGAAACCAAAGGTCAGAGAAGGGGAGTGTTTTAGTCTGTTCAAGCTGCTGTAACAAAATACTATAAAGACTGGGTAGCTTATAAACATTTATTTCTCACAGTTCTGGAGCCTGGGAACTCCAAGATCAAGGTATTGGCGGCCTTGGTGTCTAGTGAGAGCCTGCTTCATAGACAGCTGTCCTCTCACTGTGTCCCCACAGAAGGGGTGAGAGAGCCCTCTGGAGTCCCTTTTATAAGAGCCCTAACCCTATTCATGGGAGCTCCCAAAGGCTCCATCTCCTAATACCATCACATTGGGGGTTAGGATTTCAACATACAAATTTGGGGGGGACACAAACATTCAGTCTACAGCAGGGAGTAACACGTCCAGCAGCACCAGGCCTGGAAGCCAGGCCTCCCCGTTTAGTGTCCTACCAGCCCCTCCAGCCACAGCACCTGGAGATGGGAGACAAGAGGCATGTGAGGTTTTCATCCTCTCACCTCAAGTGCTGAGGACGAAGCACAAATTAGGACACAGAAACCCACCTTTGTCCTACACCGAGAAACAGGAAGCCACATGCTCCTGGGCATGAACAGCAAGGGAGCCAAAGCTCCAAAAGCCACGTCTGTTCCCAGCACAAGGTGGGAACAGGCAGGACTCCCCATGCTGGGCTGAGGAGGAAATAGCCATGAGCCTTCTCCTGCTGTGAAAAGGAAGGATCCTTGGGGTGAGAGTTATGTCTGCATTCCGTCTGTGAACTGGCCCAATCACTTCTCCAAGTCCGGGGCCCGGTCTAGTCTCAGAATGGAAGACAAGACCCTACTGTCTCCTGATCCAGGAAGGTCAAGAGATAGAAGCTCCTCATGCGGGGTCCTCATCCCACACTCCCTCACCTGGCCGATTGCTCAACAACCTCTTGCTTCTTGCCACCTACCTTGCCCCACAGCGTCTCAGAAGTGCCCCCCAAATAACTAAATCCCACTACTCCCTGAAGCCCTACCACCATCTCGAACTGCATACCTCCTGCCCAACCACTTCTCCTTAAATGCACTGTCCCCATATGGCCCCACACTCCACTCCTGAATGCCAGGCCACACCTCCTCCCACGTCCCTCAACACAAATGGAGAGGTCCTTCACCCCGTGTCCCCCAACCTCACTCCCCAAGCAGAGCTTTCTTTACATGATGCAAATACATGTCTAATTTAACATTTTCTAATAGCTACATTAAAAGACTATTAGACAATTAGTAAAAAGGCAAAAAACAGGTAAAATTAATTTTAATAAACTACTTTATTTAGTCCAATCTATCCAAAACATTATAATTTCAACATGTAATCAATATAGAAAATTATTTTACTGTTTTCTTTGGGGGGGGGGCTCTTTGAAATGCAGCATGGATTTTACACTTACAGTACATCTCAATTCGGACTAGATACTTTTCAAGTGCTCGGCAGCCACGTGTGGCCAACGGCCACTGTACTGGCCAGCACAGATCTAGACCAGGGGTTGGCAGACTATGGCCAATGGCCTAAATCTGACCTGTTGCCTGATTCGGTATGACCCTTGAACAAAGAATGGTTTTCACATTTTTAAGTGGTTAAAAAAAATCAAAAGAATAGCATTTCCTGACACATAAGTTTTATGAAATTTAAATTTGGTGTCCATAAAGTTTTTGTCAATAAAAATGTATAGAAATATGCTTTATTTCTTCGTAGATTATGTACTTACCTACGTAATATCCTGGATTTTGCCTCTTGGCTCACACAGCGGAAAATACTAATATCTGATCCTGTGCAGGAAAGTTGCCCCTAAACTCTAATACAGAAGCTCCAGATCTGGCTTTGGAATCAGGAGACCCAGCTCTAATCCCGGCTGCGTCCCAACTCTGGGATTTAGAACAAGTCATTTCCACTTTTTGAGCCTCAATTTTCTTCATTTGAAAATCGGGCCAGCACTAAAATGGGTGTAGAGAGTGAAAAACCAGCACAGGCCACGAACTGGTCACTCATTCACTCGTTACCAGTGTCCTGCGCTTCACACTTCCGGTTGCATCACTGGCCACCGACCCCCTCACCTGAGCCAGGGCGCCTGTCTCCTCCGGGGGCGCCTCCACCAGTCGCCTTTTCCCAGCATCCTCAGCAATCTCCGCCTCCACTGGCCGGAGCCCCACATCGGTGGCATCTGGATGACTCTGGCAGCGCAAACCTCCATCTGCCTGGAATAGCCTCCCCTCTTCCTCACCAAATCCTGTTTCCTGCAAGATGACACCCCCGCCACCCCAGTAGCGCCCTCCAGCTCACAGCCCTGTCTAACCTCAGCACTTCCGGCACGCCCACTGGGCCATCTGCGCGTGTGCACGGTTCGGCGCGCACCCCCACCCCCCCGCGTACAGACTAATTGCCCGGCACGGCCTGCCTGGGCCGGCCCTTTACACACGCGGTGGTCCCAACAAATACTTCCGACTGCCCCAGTTGTGGGGGGAGGGCAGATTTGCAGAACCATTCCTTCCTTACCCCTTGACCCCCATGACATGAACCTCATTCATCAATTCCGATATCCCGTATCTAAATCCTGCATGCTGATTTATGAGTATGTTGGACTAGTCTAGGCTCTAGTGCCTGGCCCACCCCTTTTCCTTTTCACCTCCTGCCAGTAAATCTTTTCCTCCCGGAGAGGTGTTCCTCCTAACATTGACCCTTTTTTCTGGCTGCCAGGTCAGTACTTCCAGCAATGAAGAATGATGTACAAGAATTGAACTTGTTGCCAGCAAGTACTCTTGTCCCCAATTAATGTTCCTCCACTTTGCCAAAAAGGTGAGAACTGGCCTCCCACGGGGTAGGGAGGGACTGCTTTGACCCCTGACCCAGGGTGGACCAGCTTCATCGTGCCAGTCACCAGAGTTTCTTTCTACATTCTGGCCACTTCTTCTGGTTTCCCCCCTCCCCCCCCCCCACATTTCTATTGAGATATAATTGACATACCATAAAATCCACCCACTTAAAGTGTACATTTCAATGGTTTTAGCATATTCACAGAGTTGTCACCACAATCTAAGTTTAGAACATGTGCGTCACCTAAAAAGAAACCCTTAGATGCCTGACTACTGCGCTGTACACCTAAAGCTGAAGCTGAATAATATTGAATGTCAACTATAATTAAATATATATAGTCACTGGATGTGGAGTACAGTATAGGGAATAGAGTCAATGGAACTGTAACAGCTATATACGCTGTCAGAGGGGTAGTAAATTTGGGGAGAGGGGCTATCACTTTGTGAGGGGTGTAAATGTCTATTACATTGTTTTGTACATCTGAAACTAATTTTTAAAAAAAGAAAAGAAACCCTTACCCATTAGCGTCATTCCCATCCTCACCCTCCCTCCAGCCCCTGCAACCACTAATCTACTTTCCATCTGTATAGATTTGCCTATTCTGGGCATGTCATATAAATGGAATCATACTATATGTTGCCTTTTGTATCCAACATAATGTTTTCAAGGTTCATCCATATTATAGTTGGGATCGGTACCTCTTTCCTCTTTACTGCCAAATAATTTTCCACTTCTTTTGCTGGTTCCTCCTCAGAGGCTGACTGGAACATGTGGAAGACCCCCAGGACTTAGTCCTCCTCTTCTCTCCATTCAGTCCCTGCTGATCTCATCCAGTCTCCTGGTATGAAATACCACCTCTATGCAAACAGCTCACGGAACTCTCTCCCTAGTCTGGCCCTTTCCCCTGAGCAGCAGATGCACAGGTCCCACGACCTCCTGCACACCTCTGCTTGGAGGTCATCTCAGGCGTCCGGCTTAACACACCCAGTACAGAAAGTTACAGACTGAGTTCAGTTGTGAATATTAATGCAAGAATGCTATAAAATATAAGCAAACACCATCCAACCACACATTAATAATCATTTTAAATCATAACCAAGCAATGATTATTCTAGAAAAGCAAGGATGGTTTAATATCAGGAACTCTTAACATAACGCACCATATTAATAGATAAAATGAGAAAAAAAGTCTTATCAATATATACTAATAGGACATTTGATAAATCTCAACATATATTTTTAGTAAATATTCTTGACAAAACAGAATAAGATGAATGTTTATAAAAACAACCGAAAGGTCATCTTCCAGAAGCACTTTCATTAAAGTAAGAAACAATACAAAGTCGTCTTCCATTTATTATTTCACTTTTTCTGGAGGACCACCAATCCAATTGGACAAGAGAAAGAAATAAGACGTATAAAAACAGGAAAGTAGTAGGTGAAATAATTATTTGCAGATAATATGATTATATACATGGAAACCCCAAAGAAAATTAATCAAAACACTATTCTAAACTGTAAGAGAATTCAGTAAGATGGCTTTTGTATATGTCAACAATAATCAGAAGATATAAAAGAAGATCTAAAACACCTAGGAAGACATTCAACAAGAAATATTCAAGATAAAGAGAAATAAAATATGAAATACTTGAGCACACAAAATATCTGAGCAAATGGAAAGGCCTGTTGCATTCCTGACTAGAAAGATTCAACATCATGAAAATGTCAAACCTCCCTAGACATTTGAGAAATTAATTTGTTAATGCTGAGTAAAACTACCAAAATTGTATATGAACAATCTTTTATTGAGAACAGCAAGATGCAGAATGCTGTTCATAGTATAAAGGGGGGGGCGATAGCATTTGTGTAATTATGGATAGATTATCGACTACCTATGGGAGGCAGTGCAGGAAATGGGTTTCTTTGGTTGCTGTTGGTTACAAAAATGGGTAACTAAAACGGATGGGAGGGACACTTTTCTCTGTAACTTTTTGGTGTAATTTTGAACCATATCAATAAGTATATTACTTATTGAAATTTTTAGAAAACTGAAAACAATCATATTACTATTTTTTTGAATCTCTTAAGGGCTCTGTGTTACCAGCAAGTGCTCTAGGCATCCAAGACCTTCCACAATTAGGCTCCAAATAATGGTATTGATGACAATACAGGAAGCCACCACCACCATCCAAATCAACCAACTACCATGAACTTTGGCCCATGGGCCAAACCCAGCCTCCTGCCTGTTTTTATAAATACATTTTTATTGAAACACAGCCATGTCCACTTGTTTATACATTGTCCACAGCGGCTTTTGAGTTACATGGCAGAGTTGAAGAGTTGCAACAGAGATTATACAGCACGCAAGCCTAGAATATTTACTACCTGGCCATTAACAGAAAATATTTGCCAATCCCTGATCTAAATCAAATTGTAACAGAGTGAAATGTTCGGCCTCTGTGACTCCATCTTGTTTAAGCCTGTGTTGTTCCCATGGCCTTCAGGCTAATAGTTTCTCCTTAGTCTTGCACATCCTTAGATGTGCTAATCATTAGAGGAATTATGATTGGGGCTTGAGGAGGTAAGGGAAGTATGTATTGTTTATCAAAAATTTGCAGGAACTTGTGTCCCAACTCACATCAACTAGCACAGCCTTCCTTGGAAACCTGCTGGCACCCAGGTGTCTGTGGTGGTCAGTCACCTCTGGCCCCCTCCTAGTTCCCCTTCCCCTCACATAAAAAGCCCGAACTTTTTTAAGATGGATTTGAGAAACCACTAGGACTCCCATTTGGTTGGTGTCTTCTCGATCAATAAAGTGTTGTTGTTTTTTAAACATTTTATTGGGGAAGGGGAACAGGACTTTATTGGGGAACAGTGTGTACTTCCTGGACTTTTTCCAAGTGATGTTGTTGTCCTTTCAATCTTAGTTGAGGAGGGCGCAGCTCAGCTCCAGATCCAGTTGCTGTGGGTAGTTACAGGGGGGTCAGCCCACCACCATCCCTTGCGGGAGTTGAACCGGCAACCTTGTAGTAAAGAACCCACTGGCCCATGTGGGAATCGAACCGGCAGCCTTCGGCGTGAGGAGCATGGAGCTCCAACCGCCTGAGCCACCGGGCCAGCCCAATAAAGTTTTTCTTACTCCAAACTCTGACATTTTGAATTTTGGCCCTTCAAAGTGCTAGGCACACAGACTTTGGACTGGTAGCAAAATGGACGCTAACACCCATGGTCTCCCAATGAAGCCCAAATTCTCTCAACTCAGTTTCCCGTCCACTCGGCTTTACACCGCCTGGCTGGTCTCTGCTCTGTCCATCATGGACAAAGAGAAAAACAGATTCCTCTTTCTCATGTGTAGTAAAGGAGGCACAGACAGAAGCTGAGCAACGTTAGGTCCCTGTCCCTCCCTGAGAATTGGGGTCTGGGAGGAACACAAGACTAGGAAGGGAATGACCCGTTGCTCCCAGAATCCTGCCTCTCTCCACCTCCAGCTGGTTTGCTCTGTGGTCGGGGCAAGTCCCTGCCTCTCCAAGCCTCATCATTTCCCTCTGTTACAGGGGGAATAGATGGGTCCTAAATATACTTCCAGTTCTCACCTTCTAGGAGTAGGACCACGACCTTCCTGCTCTCTCCAAAGGCAAAGCAAAACACCAGCTGTCAACAGCATAGTCATAAAAAGTTCACAAGCCAGAGCCAGCCACAGTTGACTTCTGCTCATGCCTCACTGCTCCATAGGGTGGGTATACATGTGAGGGAGAGCAGGACCGAGCTCCTGGCCTGAGGAGACCAGCCTGCTTGACAGACCCCAGCCCCAGGGCTGTGGCGGGGCTTGGGCAGTGATGATGTCACCTCTTTATCCCATCATACTTCATGGAAATCAGTGACTCTGGAACACGCTCAGTGTCAGGAGGCAAAAGCCCTCTGCAGGTCTCCACTGCTTCTGGGCTCCAGGTCTCCCTGCAGTTCCAGCCGTGACCACAGTGGCCAACATTTATCCAGCACCTACTTTCTGTGCATTTGGTCCTCGCATACTCCAAGTCCCCCTGGGGCTCTTTTCTCTGCCAGCCTGTCCTGACCTTCCATCCACCTTTGTTTTCAATTCAATGAGTGCATCCAGAAATTGGCATGTTTGTTTTCTACTGCTGTTATAACATACGACCACTCAGTGCCTTAGAACAATATCTGTTTATCTTCTCACAGGTCTGCATGTCGGAAGTCCAGAGTGGCGTGGCCGGGTTCTCCGCTCAGCGCTTTCCAAGGCTGTAATCAAAGTTTCAACCCGCTGTGATCTCATCTGGTGCTTTGGGTCCTCTTCCAAGCTCATTCCTGTGGTTGGCAGGATTCAGTTCCTTATGGTTTTAGGACTGGGTCCCTGTTATCTGTCAGCCAGGGGTCCTTCTCAGCTCCTTGCTGCTACTCTTTGGTCTTTGTATGTGGTCTCCTCCATCTTCAGGCACCAGGTTCAAATCTCTGACTCCCCTTCAGCCAGCAGCCAGAGGACGCTCCCAAGTATGTTGTCCATGTCTCTGTTTCCCCACAGTAGCCTGCATAATCTTCCAAAAGCACAGAGCTACCCAGGTTAGCCCCACTTAAACTCCTGCAGTGCTCCCCACCTGGTAGCCTCGAGAGCTAAACAAAACTCCATTAAGTTCATTCGTTCAAATGTTTTCTGAGCACTGACTCCCTGCCAGGTACTGAGATACACAGACAGTTTCTACCCTCCTGGATATCTCTGTGTTGTGGGACAGAGGGACCCCAACAATGAATACGGCTGCGATAAGCACTGAGGGTGGCCATCCGAGTGGACCCTGCCACTTGGCCCCTCCTGCCCTGGCTCCCTCCTCACCTCCAGGAATTTCCAGCACCACCACCCCGAACCCCACCCAGCCAGTCTCAGTAGGAGGCAGGTTTTCGCAGATCCCTTCCTAGGTTCCAGTTCTATATTCTTAGAGCTCCCAGTACTTCCCCAACATGGAAAGCAGCACCAGAGTTCATATGGAGCCTCTGGGGAGGCCAGGCCTTTCTCTAGTTCACCACTGCTCCCTCCAATGCCTAGCACAGTGTTTGACACATTCCAGATGCTCAGTCCATTTTTGGAATGAATGGCATGTCCAATAGATGACAGTGGAGACCCAAACCTCCTCAGCATTCTCTCTACTGACAGTTTACCTACTCCACAGACACTGCTGGCAGAAAAACTCTGGCCACCCAGAGTTCGAGCCCATGAGCGCCATGCTGGCAGCCTCTGCCCTGGCCTTAGCTGTAAATTGTGGCTGGCACCCCAGGATGTTGCTGCCTGGGGACCAGCTATGTAAGGAATGGAGCTAGCTCTATGGCATGAAGTCTGGTAGGCCCAGCACTGTCGATTCCAGGAGGCCTAGGAACAAGGAAGAGATTTTCTGGGCACAGGAACAGAAAATGTGCCCATCAAGCACTTACTCAAGGATCCATTAAACAGTGGGAGGCAGCATGGTGCCCTAGAGAGAGGGCAGGTTTTGCGAACACACACGCACACACACACACACACACACACACGTACACACACACACGTACACACACACACACACACACACACACTCACACACCCGCACAGCTCACCAACCTTTACCAAACCTTAAGAAAACAGGAGAGAGTCTTCAACAGTGGAGAAACTTCCTGAGTTTTGAGAGCATGCAAAGCCAGTGACAGAGGGTAACAGATGAAGCGGGTGGCAAGTGCAGCAGCCCAGGAGGGCTGCGGGGGGCTGCAGAGGAGAGCAGGCCCCCACAGGCCCCAGGACCATGGGCGCAGGAGTCTGAACTGAAACAGCAATGGCACAGGCACCCACCGCCCCCTCCTTCAGGCAGCCCCAGACAAAACACCCATCTGGGAAAACTATTTTCGGGAGGAGTTGGTGGCCTGAAGGAGAGTCTGCCCTAGGCTTTCATTGGGGATCGGGGCTGATGACAGACTCAGTGGCCATTGCCTCCCCCCAGCAACTGGAGCCACAGCCCACGGCCCACGGCCCACAGCTTCCACACAAAGTACCCAACCAGAACACAAAGCACCTCATGGCACTGCCTCAGCCTCCCATCTGTTAAGTGTCTGGGTTAGGCAGTCCCTGGGGTCCATTGGACTTCTAAAAGTCCAGTCCTCCCTTCTAATTTTATCTCCACCAGAAATCGGAGCCATACGCAGCTGCCCACTCCAAGTCCCTGGCTGGGCAAGGGGAAGGGAGAGTCAGCACTGATGCCCAACATTAAAAACTGCTCAGTGGCAGGACACAAGCCCCTCCAGGCCCAACCCTCTGACCTATCACTACCCACACCTGTCCAGATGGCCCACAGGACTGGCTCAGTGTCACCTGATCCCATAGCCACACAGGGAGTTCCAGCTCATGCCCTCAGAGTTCCCAGGGTTATGGATCCCCTAAGAAGATCTGTTCATGTCCTGACTCCTGGCACCTGTGATGTGACCATATTTGGAAATAGGGTCCTTACAGATGTATCAAGTTAAGATGAGGTCATTAGGGTGGGTCCTAATCCAACATGACTGGTGTCCTTATAAGAAGAGGAAAGAACGTCATGTGAAGACAGAAAGAAAGTCATATGACAATGGAGGCATGGATTGATGTGTCTACAAGCCAAGGAGCACAAGAGATTGCTGGCCACACCAGAAGTCAAGAGAAAGGCATGGACCAGATTCGCTCCTGGCACCTGCAGGGGAAGCACAGCCCTGCTGACACCTTCATTTTAGACTTCTAGCCTCCAGAATTGGAGACAATAAATTTGTGTTGTTTTAAGCCACCTAACTTATGGGACTTTATTAGGACAGCCCTAGGAAACTACTACCACCAGTCGGTCCCTAATATCTGATTGTTGAACAATTGAATACACCTGCCCACTCTCATGAATCTATCGTCATGAGAGAAAGGAGAAGGGAAGCAGGCCCGCCCCTCACATTGGAGGGGTTCAGGGCAAGAGCACAGATGGAGCCCCAGACCTCCCCCTTCTATTTCTACCTGCCCCATTCTGTTCTGTACAGTGAGGGACCCACATGCACATGTGTGGATGCCCCAAGCCAAATGTCCATGCTCTGTCCACAACCTACCCACCCACACCTTGGCCTCCCTTCAGACCTCCAGGGACAGCTCTCCCTCTGAAGAGCAGATGGGAGACAGGGCTGGCCAGACCCTGGTAATGGCCTCAGTGCTGACTGGGCAGGGAATTCCTGCACCTAGAGCACTGGGGAGGACAGGGACATGTCCTCTTGGTCTTGCAGATTCCTCACCCTGACCCTCTAACGCCCAGGGTGATGCCCTGTGTCTCAACAAGGAACCTCCACAACCAGCGCATGCCCGCCAACAGCGGGGCCTTTCCTGGCAGCAGCATCTCATTCAATTGTCATCACATTTTGAAGGTGAAAAAAACAGAAGCACAGTAAAACCAAAGCACCGATAAAGTGGAACAATGTATCCAAGGCAGTAAAGCGAACAAACTGAGTATCTGAGATCAAATCCTGGTCTATTTGACTCCCTTCCTCTGTCCACACAGCATGCTTTCCCTAGACTTGGTTTAAATTGGTAAACTGCCAAAGCCCTATTAGATATTAAAAAGTAAAAAAACAAAAAAAAAAAAAACAAGTTTGACAAACCAAGCACTACATCCATCAAAGCAATTTAGTACTAAAGAAAGAATAGAGAGGCTGGAAATGGACCCAAACACATATTAGAATCTAGTACACACAGAGGTATTTTAAATGAATGGATAAAAAGAGAAAGAAGTCAATAAATGGCAGCAGGACAATGGCTAGCCATCTGTATTCGAGCTCATGGTTTTGAGCCCTGGAGACCTGCCTTTCTCCTAACACTCACATTAAACCTGATAGATCAAAAATGTTTTATATAAACAGTGAAACCACACAAGCACTACAAAAATTTCCTTCAAATACAAAAAGCTTTTCTAAAGCGGTAAGAGACACCCTATAGAAATACTATACAAGAATAAAACAGGGAGTTAACAGAAAAAAGAAACACAAATGACCTGTAAAAATACGAAATACCCAGATTCCCTCCAAACTAAAGAATGTAAATTAAAACAAGACATCATTTCTCCCTATTGGATCATCACCACTCCTCCTCACCCTAAAAAGAAAGGGTTGCTAAAACCCAGTCTTGGCAGGCCATGGAGAGACATTATTAGGGTAACTGTAAGTCGTACCTTTTTAGAGGACAATTGGACAACACTGCATATATCAAAATTATAAGGTTAGGAATTTACCCCTGGATATACTCACAAAAGTAACAAAGATACTGCATAATATTCATTGCAAACTTATCCAAAATAGTAAAAACATACTAATGTCCATCAGTTGGGCGGCTAAATAAATTACAGAAATCCACACGATGCGATACGATGGAGGCATTGAAAGATTTATCTCTATAGTGGAAACAAAATTTTTCCAAAATATATTAAGTGGACATAAATTGCCAGAACAATATGTTATACTATTTAATTTATGTAAACAAATAAATATATATATACTTGCACATGTACACAAAAAACCTAATAGTGAATACCTCTGGAGAGCTTAAATAGAGGCAATAGAGCTTAAGGAGGATGTTTAACTTTTTGCTTTATATTGTTATATACTATCTGAAATTTTTTTAACATAAACATTGTCACTTTTTATATAATACATTTTAAGATCCAAAGCCAAAACACTGACCCTAAAGAAGTCCATTTTTCTGAAGTGCCACCCTGACTATTCTAAGCTCTCAGCTTTACGCAGTAAGGTGTGTCCCAAGCAGCTGTGGTTGAGGAAGGTTCCATCTTCCAGAATCCCACTTGATGGTCCCTCTCGCCTTAGAATCTGGCCCAAAACTCAGGTCTAATTTCTGGGAAGACGCCAATTGCCACTAAGGAAACCAGGGGGGCATGTAGGTTTCCATCCATCACCTTGACTAATACTGACATAACTGGCCTACAAAAGAGTTAAAATAGATTTCCAATAAATTGCATAAACTATATATAATTTTATTTTTTCTTCTACTTACTTGAACTTCAGCTCCTAGGGTAAGCATCTATTAATAGCTTGTTGATAAGTAAAAAGTCAGAATTCTCGTCCTCAACTAAAAAACGGGCAAAGGATTTGAATAGGTATTTTTCCAGTACCATGCAAACATCCAGTAAGCACATGAAAAGTTGTTCAGCATCATTAGCTATCAGGGAAATGCAAATCAAAACCACAACGACATACTACTTTGCACCCACTAGGATTGCTATACAGTAATGAAAAAGTCAGATTGCAGCAAGTGTGAGTGAGAATGTGGAGAACTGGAACCCTTGTACACTGCTGGTGGAAGTGTAAAATGGTGCAGCCACACTTTGGAAAAACAACTTGGCAGGTCCCCAAAAAGTTAAACATGGAGTTACCATTTGCCAAAGCAATTCTTCTAGGTATGTATCGAAAACATGCCCACACAAAAAGGTGTACATGAATGTTCATAGCAGCACTGTTTACAACAGACAAGAGGTGCAAACAACCCAAGTGACCATCAGCAAATGAGTGGATAAAACGGGGTTATGGAATGTTATGTAATAATGAAGCACTGACTCAGGCTACGACACATATGAACCTCCAAAACATTATGCTGAGTGAGAGAAGCCAGACAGAAAAGGCCACATAGTGTGTGATTGCATTTCTATGACGTGTCCAGAACAGGGATATCTACAGAGACAGAAAGTAGATTAGTGGTTTCTTAGGCCTAGGGAGGATGAGGGGGTCAGAGGGTGATAACCAAAGGGTGTAGGGGTTCTTTTTGATATGATAAAAATGTCCTAAAATTGATTGTGGTGACGGTTAATACCCTGAAACCACTGAATTGTACACTTTAAGTGGGTGAATTGTATGGTATGTGAATTATAGCTCAATTTTTAAAAAATCGTCCTCCTAAATTTTTTAAAAGATGAGCCCTTAGTCCATCTAGGTCTAACTTTCTTACTTTATAGACTAGGCACTGAAGCCCACTGAGTTAAATGACTTTCCCAAAGCCTTTTGTCATTTAGATCCCTGATCTACTGCCCATTGGTCATTGTGTTCTCAACCATTCTACAATGTTTCAAGTGAGCTCCAGTGGCCATGTGAACACAATCAGTAAAGTCACATAATTCACCATGAATCTGACACACATCTCTATGAGACTGGTGTTAGGAATAGATGGTGTAGTTTACTGAGGACATTTTTGTTCTTGGCACTTCATTGTCTTATCGCTCAAAAAGCTGACACTTGTGACCTAGCCAGGCCAAGGTTCCCACACTTTCACTATCCAGACATGTTTCATGACCTTTGAGCTAATATCGAATGTCAAGTCACAGGGCCTGAGCAAAGCGCAGGCTTGGAGACAAGCAGACCTGGGTTCAAATCCAGCTTTGTGTGAGCCAGACAGAGCTATTCACCTTTATAAGCCTCAGGAAATAAATAAGGTATTCCTTGTGGGCACTTGTGGGCACTAGGTGAGATAGTATTACATATGATATGCTTGGCACATAAATGTTATTCCTTCCTCCTTCCATATAAGAAATAAGTGGCCTTTATAACCAAGGCCTTGGTGAGGTCAGTCAAGCACATTGCTTGAGTTGGGTTTTCTGGGGAAGAAATTCTCTTCTGGACAGAGTTCATTGTGCCCATGAACACATTTAGCAACACTTCTCCCCTCAGTGACCCTGGCACCTGTCATCTGTCCCACAGTGCTGAAAATGTTCACAGGAATACCACACAGAGAGAGGAACGGAAAAGCACCCTGAGGTAGAATCTTGCCAGCTGTGTGCTCAGAGGCACTTGGCTTCCCAGGGATGGCCAGGACTGCCACTGCAGGACCCAGGAGCAGGGACAAGTCAGGGAGGGCTTGGGGTAGGCAGTCAGACAAAGCGGACAACAACCACCAGTCCTAACGCTGGTCCTAAAGCGTAGGAAGAGCTATCTTTTCTCAAGAAGTTCCAAAGTGAAAACATGTAAAAGATCAATTTTTGGTTACATTGTGCATACAAACTTTACTTTCAAATTATTTTTTATTGTTCATATACCATATTTTCATTGTTCAATTGATATGTTTTTATATTTGTGAAATTAGTTGGGGTCTAAAGTTAGGATGAATCGCATCCTGATTTTTCTTATTAAAAATACCAAATTTAAAAACCTATTCGTAGTTTATTTAATGACTGCTTGCAGGGTTAAAAGGTAAAATTTTAAGTTGGCTTAACTGACCTGTGATCCCACCGCCACCTTGCAGACTTCTGAAGTTCCACTTCTTGGCTTGTTCCACCATCACAGAAATGGCAGGTCTTCCACTGAATAATCAAAGGCAATTAATCTGTAGCAATTATCTAATTAATATCCAGCCAGTGTTCCTAGACACAGTGGAAGAAATAAGTTGGAGATATCAAGAGCCACCCCAGTCTAGGCCTACTTTCCTCCCCAGCGTCACTGTCCACTAATCTTCTACAATAACTGCAAAATGGGGGCCTACTCAGAGCTGTCCCCACGCCACTCCGGAGTGCGGTTCCCAGTGTCCACGCAGTTTTCCTCCTCACCCCGCTAGCTGTCACCACTATGCCCTCCGTGTATGAGGCCAGGCAGCGGTGGGAACCACGAGGAAAAAGGTTAGGGGATGGGGGAGGGAAGTCGGCGGGGACTGCAATTTTAGATAAGGTGGTCATCAGGGATCCCCTCCCATGAGTAACATTTGAGCAGTTCCCTGCGGGAAGAGGGAGAGACCTTTGGGCTCCCTGGGGAAAAGCGGCCAAGACCAAGGCGCTCCCTGAGTGTGGCCATCCATCCCTCGGCAGGAACGTGAAAGCAGAGTGTGAGAAATGGTGCAAGAAAGCAGGAAACGATTAGCAGTGTCAGGCTTTACCTGAACCTTGGCACCTGGGGCACACCACCCAGGACCAGCTCAGGTTGCGCACTGCCCATCTAAGGGGGCAGATTCTACCGCGGTTTGGAATCGCACTAGGCGGACATCGCCTTCTCCCACCTAGCTCGCAGACACAGCGATTTGTCCCTTTAGACGTGGTCACGCCCCACTGGTACCGCCGCCTCCTCCCGCTCCCAGAGCGTACAGGTGACGCCAAACTCCGACTAGCCCCAGCTGGTGCCCGGGTCCCTCCCCTGCATCCCGCCTCCCTCCAGGCCCCGCCTCCCTCCAGGCCCCGCCCCCGCCTCAGGTTCCCTCCCGGCCAGCGGATGACAGCCCGAGCCCCGCCCCTAATCCGCCCCTCCCTGCTCCTGGTTAAGGAGCTGAGCATGAACGATTGGTCTGAGTCCGAGCCCTCACTTCCTAATTGGTTGTGCTGTTTGACACGCCTCCCCAGAGCTGGTGACCGGGAAGTGATTTCTAAGACTCGGGCCTCGTGCATCGCTTACTGGGAAGTCGGTAGCCGCGACCGCTGCGATGACCAAAATAAAGCGAGATCCAGATGAGCAGGAGGCTCAGCCGGAGGCGTCCTCGGGGGAGCGTACTTACCACGAGCTGCTGGTGAATCTGAACCCCATAGCGCAGCCCCTGGCTTCTCGCCGCCTCACGCGGAAGCTCTACAAATGCATCAAGAAAGGTACGGCGGGCGGCGCGGTGGCGCGTGGGGGCGCGGGTGGCGGGCCGAGGCCCACGGACTGACTCTTCTGTCATTGCAGCCGTCAAGCAGAAGCAGATTCGGCGCGGGGTGAAGGAGGTTCAGAAATTTGTCAACAAAGGCGAGAAAGGGTAAGAACCCCCTCCCGCTGGATTTTGCATTTCCAAACGGTAATGAAGGTATCCTTACTATTTAGTAGGTGCTCGGTGAAAATCGGGGAAAGTGCTCTGACTCTTAGAAGATAATCAAGCAGTCAGTAAATTCTCTTCAACACAGCTAACCTATACATCACCTAACTTACCCAGCCCAAAGGGCCACCGCGGGGAAAGTGAATTCCAGGGAAGCGAATAGGATAAGCTAACTCTTCAGGTAGACCCGGCTTCATTCATTCAGCAACTGTTTATTGAGTTTCTACTCTTTCAGACACTATGACTTTAATCAAACAAAGTAAAAAGTTGTAATAGGTTAACTATGAAGAAAAAGTACAGGGTGCTTTTGTGAGAATGACTTCATTACCCTACATCTTTTCTGGCATTTATCAGAATCTGAAACTCATTTGTATTCTTATTCCATCTCCCAGTCAGGCCAGACAATAGGCTCTTTGAGAGAATAGGATAAAGCCTCTCCCTGCTGTATCCCAGAAGTGTCTGGTACCTTGTAGGTGCTCAGTAAATAAATATTGTTGGGGGGACTTGATGCTCAATGGAGTCTGACATAGGTGGGCGTAGCTGAGATCTGAATATATGGGATTAGTTCGGGGGGAAGGTTCTGCCAGAATAGGTCCCAGGGCAGGAAAGGGTAGGGGTGGACAGAGTGCCACCTTTTCATAGAGCTTTGTAAGCCATAAGTTTTTGTACTCAGAACTTCGGGGCAACAATGAGGGTTAAAGCCAGGGAGTGACATAATTATGTTTATACCTTAAGATTTTTCTGGCAACTTTGGAGAGAATCAAAGATGCAAGCGTATATAGGTAAATTGAGATAGGAGGCTACTGTAGTCTAGAGGAGGTGAAGGATGCTTTTGATTAGGTTGGGTATGGTGAAGATGGAGAGAACTAAAGTGGATGGATCTGAGAGGATTTTCAGACATGGAGTGAGGAGGATTCTAGCTGAACAGACAGAGGGCCCCCTCACTGAAACAGTGAACAGTGGAGGGGACGGGGTTTGTGTAGGAAGATCACAAGTTTGGTTTTAGGCAAGTTTTCAAGGTCCCTCTTAGACTTGTGACCCCTCTCCCCAGCAGAACTGTCAAATAGTCAGGTGGTTATATGGGCTGCAAGCTTAGAAGAGGGCCAGGATGAGAGAATAGATTTGGGTGTTGTCAGTACATAGATGGCACTTGATACCACAGCCACAGATGAGATCAGGAGAAGGTCCTGAGAGGGCAGCCAAGGACCAGGTGTGAGGAGCACCATGCTACTCAAAGAAGAGGAGCCTGCAGAGGAGGAGAGCCCACAAGGCAAAAGGCAAACTAGGAGAGTGTAGACCCAGTAGTTTGAACCAAGAGCTCTTTCCTGGTGTTTGTGGTGCTTGCATCTCACCCCTGGAGAACAGACTCTGCCTTCTGTCTTCAGGGCTCTGGAGGCCCTTGCCCCAGAGCCCTGACACCTTGCCAGCTAGAGCTGTAGCTGAGGAATCTGGCAAGCCCTGTCAATTTGGGGACTGAGTGCATGCTTCTTAGCCTGGCACTCAAGGCCTTTGTGTGTGGTCCCTGCCAATCTCTCTAGCCTCGTCCGCCCGTCTCCATCCTGGATTCCAGAGCCATCCCAGGCTGCCATCAGTCAGCCTCTGTGTATCTTGGTGCCATTCTGATTCTCTTTAAATGCTTTCTCTGCCCCCTGCACCCCCATCCCCACCCACAGGGCCGCCTGGCAGACACTCATCATCATTCAGCTTTCGGTTCAAGCGTGGCCTCCTGACTCCTTTCTTTTAGCACTTTCACAGGTCCTCTCCCAGGCAGTGGGGCCAGGATTTGGTAGCTGATGCTGAAAGAAAACCCTTGATTGCATACTTGCCCTGGGGCTGTGCCAGTGGCAGCTTTCACTTAATGGGACAGAGACTGTTCTGTGACATCTTATTCAACATTGTGCCTTTCTCTCTGTGGCTCTAACCTTAGGTCTTCTCCCTTTTCATCCTTTGCTATACAATAACAAAATAAAAAGAAAATAGAGATCATCTCTCCAGAGGAATGCAGTCACCAAATACAAATTTGCACGCACTTTCAGAGGTTGGGTGACCCACATTAATAACTGGGCTCCTTGAGGGCAGGGGCCATCTTACCCATGTCTGTACCCCCCCAAGGCCCAGTCCAGAGGTGGTACTTTCGACTGAAGAGGGAATGAGCAAGCTAGAAATGACAGTGTTTCTCCCGTTTCAGGATCATGGTTTTGGCAGGAGACACGTTGCCCGTTGAGGTATACTGCCATCTCCCAGTTATGTGTGAGGACCGGAATTTGCCCTACATCTATATCCCTTCAAAGACGGTAAGGAGCCCATGAGCCTGAACTTAATCACCACTGGAGGGGGCTGGGATAGGAGTTGCGGCAGCAGGCCACAGTGGGAAAGAGTAGAGGCTCTGGAGCTAAGACAGGCCTGGGCAGCTTCTTGGCTCTGCTGCTTCCTAGCTGGGGGACTGCAGTAAGTAACCTCTTTGCACTTACGTTTCTTTCTTGTAAAATGGGAATCCCCACTTCTGTGGCCTGGGAAAATGAAGCAAGGACATGCTTTGTCAGCTAAGATGCTGTGGCCATGCTAGTCCTGTTAGGTGGGTGCAGTGCTCAGAGGGGGTGTTCTGGGAACCTTACACATCAGGAGCCAGGTCTAGGGCACAGGGACTGGGGGATGGCAGGAACCTGGAGAGCACAAGCCTTGCCGAAGGGGACAGCCCCTGCTGGGCTACAGCCTTTCACAGCTGCCACGTGGGAATGTAAGCCCAGTGTTGCTGAACCACTTGAAAGTTTGCTGAGTTTAATTGATGGCAACCAATTTGAAATGTTTTTCAATACAATGATGAACAAATAGCACACATCTGTGAGCCAGATTAGACTGGTGGCTCATGCGTTTGTGACTTCCTGGCAAAGAGCCCTTCTCTGTCCTTTGCAGGACCTGGGTGCAGCCGCAGGCTCCAAGCGCCCCACCTGCGTGATAATGGTCAAGCCGCACGAGGAGTACCAGGAGGCCTATGAGGAGTGCCTGCAGGAGGTACATGCCCTGCCCCAACCGATGTGAAGGACTTGAGCGGCACCCTGGGCACCTGCTCCGGAAGCTGCTGCTCTGGCGGCGAGCCGGCTGGCTACCCTCCTGCTGCCCACTCAGCATCTCCCCAGTCCCCTGAGCACATGTGTTTTCCCAGGAAGCTCCAACAGTCATTTTGTGAAGGCAAAGCCATCATCTTCTCCAGAGTGCTGTTTCCTGATGAGTGTCCTGGCATTCATTTCCAGGGACGAGGTGTGGGGGAAGTAAATGCTCACACGAAAATGTGATGAGTCTGTGGGTGTTCTTTCAAGCAGCAGCTGCTGGTGGAGCCAAGGAGTTGGTGGGCAGGAAAGAGTGAAGCAGCCTTTCTCACAGAGTATTCAGTGCCAGTGCCCAGCCACCAGGCTGGTGTTAGACTCAAGCTGAGAACGGACTATTTGCTGCCCACCCTGAGCTTTTACCTCCCACTTCCAGAGTAGGTGGGAGCTGCAGGATAAGGCAGCTGAGCCCAGACCCCACTGAGCAGAAGCCTGCAGCCCCTATGACACCCCAATTCCTCTTCTTCCCCCATGAGCCTTAAGTGCCACTGAGAAGCTTATAGGAGCAATGTACCCACCCACACAGGGCATTTTAAATAGGAATATGAAGCTACATTCAAAACCCCAGGCCGTCTCTTCTGCGTGGCATGATGGCCCTGACAACCAGACCCTCCACACATTTTAGACTGAAGGTACCCTCCTGCTCTCAAAGGCCCAGCATAGGACTCAGTACACACGGCAACCAGCCTTTAAGCACCCTGGAATAAACTGGAAAAAGCTTGGGCCTGAGGGTCAGATCTGCTTTAAACCCCAATCTCTCTCCTTTATAAGCTGTGAGCCCTGTTGGGCAAGTCATTTCATCTTCCCAACTGCCCTGCAATGATTTCTAATACGCAGGAAATGATATTTTATGTATGTATATATAAAAGCACCCTGCCCAGAGACTGACATCTCCCAGCTTTTTCGCCCAATCAGAGATGTAGGTTGGGTTCTTCCTGACTGGGTACTGGCTGCCATGTTCCCCCAACAGCAGCCGCCAAGCCATTACCTGTGTGCAGTGGACAGGTAGTAATTCTTTGTCAGTGAAGCTAAAGGCAGGCAAGGAAGAAGGCCTGTGAATGTACTTGCTCAAAGTTCTAAAACAATAGCATTCAGTTCTAACCCAGACTATTTACAGTGGGCGATGGATACATACAGTTGTGAGGCTGTACAGTGGGAGGAGTGGGCATGGCATTGCGTGGCAGTAGGAACTGGCTAAGGGAAGATGTCTGCTGCTGCCACCAAGTCCTCTGATCCTCCGTTGGCTGCTGCCAAGTCAGTGACAAATATAAATAGAGACAGCAGGAGTGCAGAGGCCAGCGTCTCACCCTCACAGCCAAGGAGCTGGCTGCCCGGTACAGGTTGGTTCATCAACCTCCTTGGCCCCTGCCCATGGTGGCACACAGCCAATGCTCTGCAAAGAACCACAATCCACTAAGGACAACCACCTCTGTGAGACAGCAAGGCTCATGGGTGAAAACCCCTGGAAAACAAAGTTCCTTCCAGGCTGGAGTCAGAATATGATGCGTTTCCCATCTGCTGGGTTCTGCTCCATGGGACAGTAGGGACACTTCAGCCTGCAAAGGGACAAGAAACAAGTACGTCTCAGGCACTGGCCAGCAGGAGAGCTAAGCCAAGCAGTAGCAGAGCACGGGGAACTTACTTTCCTCCATTAATGAGCTTGTTGAGTGCATCTCGGGAGATAACGTGGCCACAGATGAGCTTGATGGGAGGGTTGGAATCAGAGGTCTGCTGGCGGAGGATGGGGCAGGCGAACACCGAATGGTACCAGCACTTCATGCCTAGTTCGATCTCAATCTGGGGAGGGCAGCCGAGGGGTGAGTCCCACTTCCTGCTGTGGCTGTGCTCCTCTGCGCCTTCTGCCCACACCTCCCCCGCCAGGGCTCACCGGTAACTCGTCCTTATGACTCCAGACCCCTGTGCACTGTCTCTGCTCAATCACAGCTTTGATGTTCATCAGCACAGGCAGCGCCACACAACCGGAGGCAAAACTACAACAAAGAGCAGGGGCTGGAGTGTCCAGACCGTGAGCCCAGTAGACAGACAAAGGACCAGACACTGTCACGGGCACGGGACTCGGGATGAGGTTCCAAAGTGGCATATGGTCAAATGGGTCCTAGAAAATCTCTCATAAAGGTGGCTCATAAAGTGCCACATAGGTGGTTATGTGTGTCCAACTCTCATGCAGCCCAAAACGTGAGGACCTTGGGAAAGACAAAAGGAAGATCCGGGGCAGGTACTGCTCATCCGAACCATGGAAAAGGTCCTGGTGTGACGGGGGCAGTGATCAGTTGGAAAGGGCCCAGCCTGCCTGCCGACCCCACTCTGTTGTCATAATGCACCTCTATAACTGGTTATCAACTGGGCACTTAGAAATGGGGGGCAGGTTCAGATCTCAGCCAAGCAGGAGCAGAGCTACTTGGGGGGTAGGGAGCTGACTGGCTGGAGCCTTGTGCTAAATATCTACAATGCAAAGGGTGGCTGTCTCGGAGCAGACGGCGGTCCTGCTGGGAAATACTGTCCTGTAACGAGTCCACCACACTGGGTGGAGCATGACACTCACAACCAGCCTGAGTAAAATGCACCGGGACACGACCCACTATTGCGCAGCGTGTGGCCCTGGGATCATGTCCACATGCCCTTTGTTCCTGAGGCCCTAAGCAAGTGCATCACGCCTGGAGCCTCTGTTTCCTCATCTGTGAAGTAAGGATAATAGTACCTCTAACTCCTGGGTTGCTGGAGTCATGAGAAGGGTCTCACTGTGCAGGAGCCTCTGAGTGAAAGCTCGCGCGTGATACGTGTAACTCAGTCACTCAGGTCTCCCGGAGGGCAAGTACTGTTTAAGAGATGAGGCTGAGAAAAGGCTGGCTGTGGAGGGTCTGGTGAGAGCCCGGCGGTGAAGTACAGGTAAGACGGGACCTCATTCAGGAGACCTCACAGAATAGGAATCTTGCCCCTGCCACTAACCTCGTGGTGACCTCGGACCACACCTTTCCTTAATGTCAGTTTGTACAACTGTGGAAACAGGTCATTCCTATTTTGGAGAATGACTGAGCCAACTTAGGCCCGTGAAGGCTCTGAGCACCGTGCCTGGCACATGGCAGGGCCTCGGCAAACTGGATCCCTTGAAACCGTCCCCTTCATGCCGTCCCACAGGGCTGGCTGTACCTGATGCTGAGGGGCGACTCCACAGAAAGCCCCAGCAGGGAACAAGCATCGCGGGTAAAGGTGTCCTGGATCTCGGCCCAGTGGCTGCTGTCCAGGAGGTGGCAGTAGGGCGACTTCTCCAAGCCCAGGCGCAGGTACACCAGACTGCCCATCATCACCTGAATCTCTACAAGGCAACCAGGCACAGCTCAGGGGCGCAGGGGCCCAGGGGCCAGTTACTCCCTGGAGCTAGGGGTCCAGCCCTGGTGGCAAGATGGGGAGCAGGCTGAGCCCCGAGGCTCCCAGGCGCCTAACCTGGCCAAGCAGGGCCTTAAATACTTTTAGGCAAATTGTTTTTCCCTAAAATCCAGTGGGGCTGTGTATGGGGGATGAGGACGGGCACCGCCATGTGCGTTGCACAGGCGGGTCCCAGTTGTCTTCCCAGCCTTCCAACTGCATCAAGGAACGAGTCGTAGGTTGGCATTCACGGCCATTCTCCAACACTAGCTAATCTCCCTTTTTAAAAAGGTTTCAGGAGGCATCTAACTAAAATGTAATAACACTGCTTGGTTTTCATATTTATTTATCAATAAACTGAAATAATAAATATGAGAGAAGCTAAAGAAAAAAGTTATTAGCAGTAGGGTGGCTAGTAATGGAGAGATTGAGATTCGGAAATCCGGGTGTGAGGGCTCGGGAAGGAAGATGCAGAGGGTGCTGCGTGAGTCTGAAGGGGATGAGGGGGGTTCTGGCGAGGGGGCCAGTGCCAAGGTACAGCAGCGGTGTCGGGGATCTGGGGTGGTCTGAGATAAAACTAGCAGGGTGTGGCAGAGGCAGAGAAGGAAGCACCTTCAGTCTGGCATTCACCTTGGAGACAAGGAGGGAATGATCAGAGGTCTCGGCGGGGGGCAGCACCCCAGGAGCATGCTGATACTGCCAGCGCCCAGCAGCGCCCACCCTAGCACCCTGGCCACTTACCCCGCTGGTGCAGCCGTGCATAGGGCTGGAAGTGCCGAGCGTAGCTGAGGGCCTCCAGCTGCCTCTTGGGGCCGCCGGCCAGGAGGTGGATGAAGTGCAGTCGGTGCAGCTTAAACTCCAGGGAGCTGTTGAGCTCGAGCAGGCGCTGCCTGTGGGAGACAGCCCACCTGGGAAGAAAGGGGCCAGTGAGTCCAGAGCTGGTGGGGCAAGAGAAGGGGCCCGGTGGAGCCGGGACTGAGAGGTGGGCTGCAGGGGCCTATGTGAGGCCACAAGACAGGTTGGAGGCACATCAGGCTTGCTGCATGAGAGGAAGACCACAGACAAGCCCTGTCCCCTGCTGGCCCACCCCAGGGCCACTTACTCCAACGCCGGCCCCAGGTCTTGTTCGTGCAGAGCTTCCAAGATTCGATTCAACTCCAGGAAAGGCTGTTTGAAATCCCAGTCCACATTCAGCGTTGATTCCTGTGGGCAGAGCATGACCCCACGACTGAAGGACAGTGTTTCCAAAACTGTCTATTCTAATGTAGTAAAACCTCACCTGCCAGATAGGCTGGAGAGAGCCAGGGTCTGCGTGCGGTGCTGTGGTCTGCTGCCAGCCAGCCGCCTGGCCCCTCATGCCCATTTCCATTCGGGGAGGCTGACTACCACATGCTGGCCTTCCACAGGGCCGACCACAACCTCACCCAGGTCCTAGACAGTCCTTAGGGTCTGCGTTGAGCAACACAGGGAGAATTTATTTTTCTTCCATCCTCTTTATTCCTTTAAGATAAAGGATCCTTTACCTTTACTGCCAGTGTGTCTTTAACTCCTCACAGTGCTACTCTGTCATTTTCCTAATCTCCTTTTAAGAAACAGATATCAGGTTTCGACTCAGAACCCTGGCTGATAACCACCCCTCGCTAGAAATTAATGACTTCACTTGTCACAGTGCACAAGGTGAGACAATTAAGTTCGCGAACTCATCCTAGAAAAAGTGCTACATACCTCACTGCTGAATATCACTACGATCACCTTCGAAGTACTTCACTTGGGAAGCTATGCACCGACGCCAGCGCCTAGTCCATCCTTCAAAGTAATTTTGGAACTCTTTCTGGAATGGCCATCAGAGTTGTCTTCATGTTACCCTTGATGTCCTGAATGTCATCAAAATGTCTTCCTTCAATATTTCCTTTATTTTCAGGTAAAGAAAGAAGTCATTGGGGGCCAGATCAGGTGAGTAGGGAGGTTATTTGTTTACTGGCTAAAAGCTCCCTCACAGACAGTGCTGTGTGAGCTGGTGCATTGTCATGATGCAAGAGCCAGGAATTATTGGCGAAAAGATCAGGTCGTCTTAACTTTTTCACACAGCCTTTTCAGCACTTCCAAATAGTAAACTTGGTTAACTATCTATCCAGTTGGTACAAATTCATAATGAATAATCTCTCTGATATCAAAAAAGATTGTAAACTTGGTTAACTATCTATCCAGTTGGTACAAATTCATAATGAATAATCTCTCTGATATCAAAAAAGATTGCAACAAGTTCGCGAACTTAATTGTCAGACCTTGTATATTTGTAGAGCCACCTTCTACTTATGGCGGGGGGCTGGTTTCCTTTCTAAAATAAATTCAGTTCAAGAACAACAGGACTCTAACATAAGAAAAATTAATAAGCAGAAAGCAGAGCAGGTGGGTCCCAGCAGCGCCCCGCCGGGGCCGTTACCTGGCACAGCTCCTCGGCCACGCCAAGCATGCCGCGCTGGTACAGGTGCTCCACGATGGCCATCTGCAGGGTCTGCTGCTGCTTCTCCCGCGAGTCCCACACCGCGTTGGAGACTACACCACAAATCTCAGAATCAAAGTTCTGATAAAGACGAGAGACAGGGCCCTGTGACTCAGTACGCTCACTCCCCACGCCTGCTTTCCTGATGAGCCACGGTCCACACCAGCTCCAGGCAGCCCCGCCCCCAGTCCGGGCAGCCACATGCTCACCCTGTCAATGGCTTTGCCCACTCGGGAGACACTGCTGTGAATGTCCTTGTGGTCGGAAGCCAGTTTCTGCACGGTGTCTTTGATCTTCCAGCAGCACTGGGACATCACCAGGGAGAGGGTGGCTGAGAGAGGGGTCCCCTGGAGGGCTGCAGAGAAATACTGGCAGTGAGCCAGAACCCGGAAGCAGATGTTGTGGCCCTGGGCTCTGGGCTCTGGAGTGAACAGAAGCCCTGGAAGAAAGATACATTCTGCCACATTGTTAAACAAAGCCTGGACCGGAGCTGTGGGAACAGGAACACATGACCACCTACCACCTCCAGGCAGTGTTCTGAGAATGAAAGCAGTGTAGACACAGGGATCACCTGGGCACCTGGATACAGCTAGACCTAAACATTTCAGTTACCTGAGTCCAGAAATCCAGCCCCCCTCCTTTGTTTGTTTAAGCTGGTCTGAGCTGGGTTTCTGTCACTTGTAAGTGAAGGAGTCCTGACAAATACAAACAGGAGTTGGTGGGTGGGCCCCCCACCTACCCTAGGGAGACGGGGCAGAACTGCGCTCCACTCCTGGCATTAGCACTGCCCTCCCGAACCCCAGCTCGCCACTCATTTCTCACATTCTGCTGTCCCACCTCCATTACAGAGGGCCACACTGCACATTCCCTGGCCACATCCCCTTTTAGGACAAAGCAACACTCGGGAAACCAAAGCCTTTAACCTGGAATCCCCCAATCTCCACTGCCCAGGGACCCCACTGACAGCGTTAGCCCCGTCCGAGGAGACACAATCTCCCTGTAAACACACTGCAGCCATAACCGCCTGTTAACCAGGAGCACAGCCCGTGTGAAATAAGGTTCACGAAGACCAGCAAGAGAAAACTGTTTCTTCCACACAGTTAACGGATGTCACCAAAAGCAAGGAACCCCGGGTTTGTATTACAGCATGGCACAATCATATAACGGTACAAGAATGAGGCAGAATTTCCAACCCACCCACCCGCCCCCGGTTCAAGTCATTGTTCTCAGTCTAGTTGTGTTGCATGCAGCTCCCTGGCCCATGTTGGTATTGAGCCTTGCACTCCACCTGGCCACAGTCAATCACTGGCTCTCCCGACCACTGCTCATGGCACCCACTGCTCATGGCACCCACTGCTCATGGCATGGCAGCCCACCTCCAGGTCAAGCCATTGTTCACAATCTTAGCTGTAGAGGGCGCAGTTCACTGGTCTATGTGGGAATGGAACCAGCAACCTGAGGGTTTGGAGCAGTGCTCCAACCACCTGAGCCACCGGGCTGCTGGGCCACCCCAGAATTCTAGGTACTAACACAGAAGACTCTCCATGATAGACTGTGTAGGGAAAATGCAAGGTGCAGGAAAGTATGTGCTCCCCTGTATGTGATAAAAAGGAGGAGGAATAGACACTTATATAGACACTCATTTATATGACACCTACGTGTGAACACAGATGCTGCCCAGAAGGGCACCTGAGAAACCAGGGACAGGGGTGACTTTTGGGGAGAGGCCCATAGGAACTAGGAATCAGGAGGAAAGGGAGCCTTACTTTTCACTGTAAGCCTTTTTGACCTTGAAGTCTTTTCCATGTCCATGCATTCTTAAAAAAAATAAAAATAAAAAGGAAACAAACTCTACTTTGTAGATTTGTTTTTCTCAGGAGTACTAGGTGTAGCAATTCTGAAAATACTTTCTACGTATTGTAGAAATTACGCAGATGAGAAATGTACGGATGATGTTGGCAGTCAGGCTCCTCACTGCTGGAGAAGAGAGATACAACTATGGATGGGGGAAGGCTAGGAAGAACCCGGTGATACTGGATTGGAATTGGACGTATCAGTGTAAATGCATGGTCTGTGATATATAGAGAAGGAAGGAAGGAAGGAAGGAAGGGAGGGAGGGAGGGAGGGAGGGAGGGAGGGAGGGAGGGAGGGAGGGAAGGAGAGAGGGAGAGAGAGAAAGAAAGCGAGCCTAAAAACAACAACACTCCATTAACAACCAGATGATGGTTTCCAAATACCATTCCCCACCATGACTACCTGCAGAAATTACTGATTCCAGTGAATATCTTATTGTGCCAGAAAATAAGGAAGTGCTTTAAAATAATAATAATAATAAAAAGATAGGCTACATCAAAAGGACACAGGCAAGAGAAAGAATGGTGCTGAGACAACTGAATGTCCACATGCAAAAGAATGATGTTGAACTTCATACCATATACAAAAATTAACTCAAAATGGATCAAAGACCAAGTATAAGAGCCCAAACTACAAAACTCTTAGACAAAACAGGTGTAAATCTTCATGGCCATGGATTAGGCAATGGTCTCTTAGACATGACAACAAAAGCATAAGAAACCAAAGAAAAATAAATAGGACTTTGTCAATATTAACAACTTTTGTGCTTCAGAGGACACTACCAAGAAAGTGAAAAGAATATACCAACAAATCTTTATCTAGTAAGGATCTAGTATCCAGAATGTACAAAGAATTCTTACAACTCAACAATATAAAAAATGGGTAAAAGACTTAAATAGACATTTCGCCAACAAAGTTATATAAATGGCCTACAAGCACAGGCAAAGATGCTCAATGTCATTGGTCATTGGAAAAACACAAAGCGAAACCCCAATAAGCTATCACCTCATACCATTAGGATGGCTAGAACCAAACAGGCAAGTGAGGATGTGGAAACTGGAACCCTCCTCCTACATTGCTGGTGGGCATGTGAAATGTTGCAGCTGCTTTTGCAAAATAGTTTGCCAGTTCCTCAAAAAGTTAAAGAGAGAGCTATCACGTGACCCAGCACAGAGACAAGAACAAAATACTGATTCAGGCTATGATGAGGATGACCCCTGAAAACATCGTGTTAAGTAAAAGAATTCAAACACCACATATTGTACGATTCCGTTTATATGAAGTGTCCAGAGGAGGTAAATCCACAGAGAGAAAGTAGAGTAGTGGTTGCCAGGGGCTGGAGGGGAGGGAGGAATGGAATGACCATTTCTTTTTGGAGTGATAAAAATGTTCTGAAATTAAAACTGTGTAAATACACTCAGAACCACTGAAATGTACACTTTAAGAGAGTGTTTTTAATGTGAATCATAGCTCAATTTAAAAAAAAATGAGAAACTATGTATGAAATTCTTACAAACTTTCTCATGGAAAAAAAAAAGACGTAAGAATCAGGGGTTATATCTCTGGTCAAATCTTAGACAATTTGAGCACCGAAATACGTAACAGTAATGGATTACAACCCACTGAATAAAATAAGAATCTATGAGTGTGACTTGATAACAAACACATAAGGAGAGCTTCTTCCTTATAGCTGAATGCTACGTAATAAATGCATAAGGAATAATAGAGATGCCACCAAGTAGCCTCAGGGTTTCCTAGGCCCACAGCGAGGCAGGAGTGGGGCTCTTGTGGGGGGACACCCACCTGCACTGGCCAGCTCGGCCCGCAATTGGCCCACGTGGTGCAGCAGCTCCTCCAGGCTCTGCTCGCAGTGCTGCCCGTAGGTCAGGAACTTCTGTAAGACCTTGTCCACCTCTCTCTCCACGCTCGCACACGGCTCCATGGTGGCCTCTGTCTGGGGGCAGGAGGAGGGTCCACTGCATCAGGCCCCAGCTGGGCCAGGAAACAAGGTGGAGAGAGCTCCTGGACCCCCTGACCACACCCATACCATCAGTGCTCAGAAATTCCCAGCTTCACATATCTGTCCGCAGCTCCATTACCACAGCCGGGGTGCCCGGTGGAGGGGTAAGCAGGCGGGAGGACAGGGATTTTGAATCATGGTGAGAAAATTACTCGGTTTTCAACTTTTTTCCTTCTATAATACTCGTTCACCTCCTTTTAGTCAGAAGAGAGGGCAGGCCTCACAGAGCCCTCAGCATGAAACATTAACTAGAAATCCATACATACACTGCCTATTTTCATATTTCATGTATTTTCATATATTCAGCGTAGCCACCTTTTCAGTTAGTGGATTTGGTTTTCCATGTACTCTAGTGATAGAAGCCATGAAGGCAGTCCTTGAGAGGCTGCTATTTGCAAACAGCCTAAGGACAACTGCCAACCGCATTGTCCCAATGGGCCTTGCCCACTATCTCAGCTTCAATCTCCCCTGCTGCTCGCCTACGGACAGGTAGCTGTGTCTAGGCAGCTGGAACCCTTCCTTCCTCAAAGCTCTGGGCCCTGGTTCATCCTCTCCCCAGGATGTCCTCCATTACCCCTCACCTCCAGACCACTTGAGAAGCTGGCTCATCCTTCCCAAGGCAGCTCAGAGGTCACCTCCTCCAGCAGCTAGCTGTCTCTCTCCTGCCCCCACCTGGCTCCCTCCATCTCACACGGCCCCTCCTATTTCAGTTTTTTTTTTTGTATGGTTTTTTAACTGTGGTAAAATATACATACAATTTACTGTCTTCACCATTTTCAAGTGTCACTGAGTACACTCACAATGTTGTGTGACCGTCACCACCACCCATCTCAGAACTTGGTCATCTCCCCAAAAAAGCTGTGTCCCATCAAACACATCGTATTGGATGAAACAAAACTGTCGCTTCATGTCTACACTGTCATCAGGCAGGTTTGGGAGGTCAGCTTTGTACCTGCCTGGTGTCTGGTGTGACCCAAATAGCCCATGATGTTTTTCTATTCAACCCGTACCAGGAAAGCTATGTGGCTCTCACTTGATGCGGACCTCATTCAGCTGTCCTATTTCAGTTTCATCATCTGTTTGAGGGCTGCCTCCCCACAGGCTAGAGCATCTCTTCTAATACAACCTTCCCTCCTCATCATACCACTGAAAGAAAGCTGACTTTTCTCACCCCACCTTTCCTACCACTGAGGCCCCCTTCTTACATCCCTCCCCTCTGAGCCACTGCTCCCCTCCGTTTCAGAGCAGCCTTTGACACTGAACACACGGAATATCCTCAAATGGTTGGTAACAGAGTTCCCTCCCTATCCTCCCAACCGTCGGACTAGAAATGAAACGGCTCTGAAACGTTCAAACCTGGCAAGTTGTCCATTCTCTCAAACAAGGTCCAGCAACATGACAAGGAGGACCCAAGGTGACCATTAGGATTCTCCAGTTTCACCAGACTCAGCCCACTTCCACCAGCCCCGTCAGTTGTGGCCTCATCATCTCAGCCCAGCAAGGGGACAAGTGACAGGAAAATGGCAGCCAGAGCCTTGTGATGTATTTATGCCATCTCTCCTTACGGCTGATGCTATCACACTAGTTTGTAATCATGGTGTCTGGAAAACGTGCCCCCTCGGCAGGCAAGACCTCAGAGATATTGCATGTTCATTCCAGACCACCACAGTGAAGTGAGTATCGCAACAAAGCGAGTCACATGGACTTTCTGGTTTCCCAGTGCATATAAGTTATGTTCACACTATACCATAGTCTGTTCAGTGTGCAATAGTATTATGTATGTTTAAAAAACAATGTACACACCTTAATTTAAAAAAATACTTTATTGCTAAAAAAAAGCTAACCGTCATCTGAGCCTTCAGGGCGTTGTAATCTTTTTGCTGGTGGAAGGTTTTGCCTCAATGTTGATGAAAACGCAATATCTGGAAATGCAATAAAGTGAAGCGCAATAAACGAGGTGTGCCTGTACCCTGTTACTGGGTATGAGTCATGATGAGCAATCCTAAAGGGACTCCTAGTGCCTGAAATAATATTAAAATAATAATTATTATTGCTATTAATAGTTAACATCTCGTAGAGGCTTATTATGTGCCAGACACTGTTCTAACGACTTTGCATGTATTAACTAATTAATTCTTACAAAAACACTATGAGGTAGGTACAATTATTAGACTCACTTTACAGATGAGAAAATGAGACACACAGAGATTAAATAAGTTACCCAAGGTCACGCAGCTGGGAAGTGGAGGACCTGGGAACTGAAGCCGGGCAGTCTGGTTCCAGAGCCTTCTCTGAAGCATGATGCATCACTGCACTCTGGACCAGCTTACCAGGCCACCATCTCACCAGGAAAAGGAAGCAGCCAGTATGAGTGGTTGGAATGAGCACACAGCAACGATGATGACAGGAAGCAGGAAAATTAACCGCAGAGCCTATGAGATGAGCAAAACGATGGCAACACAAAAGACTGTTTGCCAAGAGTGTCTGGGAGCCAGAATCACAATTCACCAAAAATAAATACAGCTCAAGAAAGGTCAGGACCTCACCAAGGTCAGTCTGGTCCTGTCAGACACCAACTGATACGAGGATTACCAAAGGGAAGCCCAAGTCAGCATCTTGAAATTGTATCAAAAAGCTGAGGAAGGAGATGGGTATAAAGATTTTCATCCCAGCGCTGTGTGTTGTGACAGGGAGTGGGAGACTGTGTAGGGGCCTCATCACCAAGGGAACTGATAAGCCAAGGAAGTGAAATGTGGGGGACGCATCTAGAAACCGCATTCCAGATATACCCACAGCAACACTAATAAGATCCCAAATCGTGGTACTGAAGGATAAAAAAAGAAACGGAATTAACTCTAGGCAGAATATATTTATGTAAATTAAAAATATATGCATACAAACCAAGGAAACGTGCAAATAAAAGGACATACACCAAACACATCAGAGTGGTGATAACACATAGGGGGAAAAGGGAGGAATGGGGATAAAAGGGAATACGTAAATAAATACAAAGGAGAAAAAGGTCCTGCATAGACCAATTAAATAAATATACAATGAACTGAGAAAACTCAAGAATAACTTAAAAATAAAATAAATGAGGTGGGAAAACAGAACTGCTTGCAGGTATCCCATCCAAAAAGCCCAGGAGGCTAATCCAGCCTGTCCAGGGTGAGCCACTCCACCTGAATCACAGTCGGTAATCTTCACCAGACACAAGGATGGATGAGTTTGTGTTTGTCTTTGACAAATTAATCCAATGGAATTTCATGTCCATTGTCCCCAGCCCTCCTCCGCAGGGTCTCACACGTACTAGGGTGCTCCCTCCAAAGGAACACATCAGATCCTGTCACCCCTTTACTCAATACTTCCATGGCGTGACATTCAAGCCCTGTCATTATACATTCACTTCCTTTGTACAAGCTGATCCTGTGTCCAGAGTACCCTCCACACTTGTCTTCCCAGGAACACATGATCAGCTCCCCACAAAGCCCTGTGAAATCTCCCTGCCCCCCTCTCTGTGGAGGACGCCCATACAGCAACACTGTGGCACAGTAACTGTCTGTTCACACGTCTGTATCCCCCTTTAGACTGTGAGCTAGCAGCTCAGGTCTGGAGTCCATCTCTCTCGTCCTCTCTCTCCCCTCAGTGCCCAGCCCAGGGCTTGGTATACAGTGGGTGCTCAGGGAGCATTTGTTGATTAAACGGTGCATCCACCTCCTAACCTTTGGGCTAGGGAGACTGAGCTCAAACCTGCAGTGGTGGGCAGGAAGAGACATAAGTAAAAATACCCCCCCAAGGGGAGTTTTGTCTCCCGTCTTCCTCATCCTCAAATAGGAGAACCCCTTCTGGAGCAATGGGGGGAAAGGGAAGTTTGTGCAAATCTCAGAAAGGTCCCCTGACAAAGGCCTGACACCGAATTGGACAGCTTCCATTGACTCAACTCATACTTTTGTACCCCCCCCCACCTCTATCTATTCTCTGCCTACAAACCACTCCTCTGATTAAAACCGGATAAATTCCCAGTGTAATAAGATCCATCCTCCTTTTTATGGCCTTTAACATTCTATATGAGTCGACCCCGGACCTCATCTCATACCACTCTCTCTCTCACTCACCATACTCCACCCACACTAACTAGCCTGTCTGTTCCTTGACTTCATCCACTTTATTTCTGCCTCAGGGCCTTTGCACTGGCTGTTCCCTCTTCCTGGAACACTCTTCCCCCAATCTTCCTATGGTTGGCTCCTTATTAGGGTCTCAATGCAAACTTCATCTTTTCAGAGAAGCTCTCCTAGACCACCATATCTCATGCTGACCCCTGTGGCCCACCCCCACACCAGTTACTCTATTGTAACTGTTGTCCATTTTCTTCACTGTACATCCCTATTTGAAGTTTCAATCTTCCTTTTGTCATTAACCAAAACTGGAGAGAAGAAGCAGCCACCATTTTCCCTGGACTGCAGCCCCTACTGTGAGTTTTACCTACATTAACGCAATGACCGTTAAAACCCCTACTCGTCCTTCAAAAGACCCTGCTCGAATGCCCTGCCTGGCCCCCTCTCGTCTGCACCGGGTTACCTCCGACCCGGCCAAGTCACACTATGATGGGACGTCTGAGTTCCGGCGACCCCCAGGCACAGTCGGCTCCTCGAAGGTCCTACGAATCTGTGGGATTCCAGCTCCCGGCCCGGGGCAGACGACTGCGGAGAAAACCAGTCCAAGGGCAGACTGGTGCGGAGGCTTAGTCGGGAGACTTCGGGAATGGCCCGAGGCCTGGCAGCCGGGCGGAGCTGCAGCCCACTGCCCTAATAGCCGCCCCGGCGCTTCCGCACCTCCTGGCCCGGAAGCCCAGGGTTCTCACCTGGGCCGCAGCTCCAGCCCTGGCTTCCGGCGCAGCTGTCCTAGGAACCGGAAGCCGCCGGTGTTGCTCCGCGAATTCGGACTCGCCCACTCGAGGTTTCGCGGAGGGGTGGCTGTCCCTCGAGCCCGCGACTTTCCGCCTGGCCGCCCGAGCCTCCCTCCCTCTCCCGCGCGCCCAGAGTGGAGTCGCCCGCAGAAGCGGCGCTTGCCGCATTCGGGGTGCACGCCCGGGGCCTCGGCTCGCGCTGCGATTCTCCCCGTCTGCGGGAAAGAATCGGACTGACCCGCAGACGGTGCCGGTGCGTGGGGCGGGCGGGCCAGAGACCTCTACCCGCCCCGCACGTCTCTGTTCTAGCGCGTGGCTCCGGGCTCAGAAGCCCTAAACCAGAAATAACTCTCCCAACCCTGTTCCCCGCACTCTGCCCTTATTCAAAGTAAAGACTACCAAGCGGCACAACGCATGTCAAGGTCCGACAGTTAGGCTCTCCCGCGATGGCTTCTTGATGCTCTTTTTGAAACATCAAATGATGTTTAAAAGCTGTTGTTTTTTGCCCCTGCCCCTAAACCGGTACTTAATATACCTAGAGGGCATTCAACCGGAGGATTAAACTACGGGGGGCGGGGACCAGCCCCTTGCCGTCCTCCATTAGTCGCCCTCCTTGGAGGGTGTAGGGCAGTTGCACAACTGCCCTAAAGAGGAAGAGTGAGGGTTAGGAAGCAGAGGCGGTGACCCCAAACCTAGGCCAGGACTGAATTCACGCTCCTCCCAGGTCCGCTTGCTCCGGAGGGGAGGGGCAGAGAAGCCCCGCACCCCTCCACAGGCTTAAGGAATTGAACTGGAAACAGCCCAAGAGAAAAAGTTCGGCCTCCGTTTCCCTGACTTCCTCTTCCCTTTCTTGGCCAGTCTCATTCCCGGGCACCCTCCCCTTCAACCCTCCACCTCTGCCCCACCCCCCAAACACCCTTGCACAGTCATGTTTTGTTTTCTGTATAGCACTTGCACAACCCAGTTGTTGGGTGTTTTTTTTAAATAGCATTTGGTTTGAAATTACCTTGTGTGTTTATTTGTTTATTTTATCCTCTGATCTCTGACCACGACCCCTCAAGGATAAAAGCACCATTGGGGCCAGGACTCTGTACTCAGCACTGCCGTATCCCCAACACCGCATGCTTGGAACACCTTACCAGATGCTCAGAAATACTCTGTGGTACCCACGTGACTCCAAAACCTTATGCAACACGCAGGAAGTGGGGCAGTCCTGTGCATCGGGAGCATCTGGAGAGGCCTGTCTGTGCACCTCCAGGAGCCTGGGTGGTCCTGGCCCACGCACAGCGGCGTGGGTGGAGAGTTGAGTGAGCCTTGCCTGGGGCCCCCGGCCTAGCTGGGGCCTCCAAGCCAACAGGACTTCACAGGCCTTGCGAACGCCCCAGGCTTCCCCACTTCCTCTGAGGGAGCCCTGACCTGTCGTCCAGATACGCTTGGTGTGAGCAAAGCTGGTCTTCTGCAAGAACTTTGAATTCCCGGCTGACTCCTTTGTCGGGCACTTTCACCTTTGTCATTGTTCTCCCCGGCATGTGGCTCTCCTTGCAGTTGTGTCATTTTTCATTGTGCACAAAGCTTTAACATAGTTGATTTTGTCAACCGCATTGTGTGTGTTTTTCTTTCTGTTTTTGTTGGGGGGAGGGGCTGTTTCAGGGCAGAAAAACGTAGCTGTTCTCCACTAACTCAAATGATAGTCTGTTTAACCTTTTGCTAGTTCCCTAGGATTTGATTTTTAAAATTTAACTCCTCAGCAGTGTCTATTTTGCAGAGGGTGATGCAATGTATGACTTATTTTTCCCCACGTTTGTCCACGTATGGAGGCACCTCTCATTAAGCAGCCCTTCCATACCCTCTCGTTTTGAAGCCCTTCATAATCATATTAGAATTTTCTACAGAATCTATTTCTGGCTCTTCATTCTTTCCATTGAAGTGTAGTTTTGTTAATATTAGGTTGGTACAAAAGTAATTATGGTTTAAAAGGTTAAAAATAATTGCAAAAACCCCAATTACCTTTGCACCAACCTAATACATCAATGTCATTGCTTTACTTGCTACTTTGTAATATGTCCTAATATGTGTTGCAGTTTTAAACAAGGCTCACAGAAGGGGGGGGGGAATAAAAAAAACAAGGTAATTGAGAAAGCGGATCACTGGTTGCCTTGGGGTGGAGGAGAGCTGATTATAGAGGGGCGCCAGGGAATTTGGGGTGATGATGGAACTGTATCTTGATTGTAGGATTGGTTATACAACTGTGCATTTGTCAGAGCTCTAAAAACTGAACCCTAAAAAGGGTGAATTTTCCTGCACATAAATTATACCTTAAAATGGGGGGAGGGGAATGGATCCACAAAGAACACACTAGATAAAGCTAAAAAAAAAAAAAAGTTTCTTGACAGAGATGACAAACCCTGGAGTACTGAAAATACTCCTAGGCTACTGAAAATACAGCTTCTCTTCCTTCAGAGTGAGTCCTGGAAGGCCAGGCTAGGAAAAGATGGACCCTCCCCTGAGGGCTGGTGGGTGGGGGCAGCGGCAGGTGATGCAGCCACCCCTGCCCTCTGAGAAACCTGGGAGCGTCAGGGCTCAGCCCATGGAGCTCAAGTCACCTGCTCAGGCCTTGTCTCTTCTACCCTCCAGGTGTCTGCTGTTTCCTTCTCCCTGTTCCTGTCCTTCCTTGCAAGGCTTTGGTTAGGCCAGGAGCATCTCCATCATTTGCAGGTCCCGGAGCAAAATGAAAATTCGAGGCCCTTTGTTCAAACATCACATGGTGACATCAGAGCATTCCAAGTGTCGGACCCTGTGTAACTGCATAGGCCGCACACACATAAAGCTAGTCCTGGTTCTGGCTCTTTCCCTGCACCGTCTGAGGGACCCACCCACAGACACAGGATGTGAAGTCCTCTTGTGTCAGTGAACCATGTTTTTGGGGATCCCTCTTGCCTCCTCTCACCTGTTTCCAGACAGGACCCTCCCCCAGAACTCCCCCACACTTCCTTGTATCCAAGTCCAGGCCCATCGTGGATGCCCTCATTCCATGCTGCTCCTGAGGAAATCCCCCCAACTAGCCCTCCTCAGAGCTTACCCTCGTTAAAGAAAAAAATTACTCATGACACTTGTTAAAGAATGGTAAGGAAGACTTTATTCGGGAGGGGGAGGCTCCTGCAATGGGGTTTTATAGTAGGGTACAGAGAGTGGGCTCAACTCCAAATACTACAAGGAAAAGTCGAATTTATAGCCAAGAGGCAGAGTGGCGGGTAGTGGATGGAAAATCACTAAGAGAAAACTTCAGGGGCCGGCCCGGTGGCTCAGGTGTTTGGAGCGCTGTGCTCCTAACACTGACCGTTGCTGGTTCGATTCCCACATGGGCCAGTGAGCTGCGCCCTCTACAGCTAAGATTGTGAACAACAGCTCTCCCGGGAGCTGGGCTGCAATGAGCAGCCAGAGGTTGGCAGGAGCTGCCCTGGATTGCTGAGTGCTGCTGCGGTCTACTGTGTGCCACCATGAGCAGCCGGTGGCCAGCGTGAGTGGCCGACAGCCAGTGTGAGTGGCTGGCAACCATAGTGAGCTCCTGCGGGCTGCTGTGTGCTGCTGTGGGCTACCATGTGCTGCCATGAGCGGCTGGTGGCCAGTGTGAGAGGCGAGCAGCTGGTGAGAGCTGCCGTGAGCGGCCCACTGACTGCTTCAGCCGGCGGGAGTACAAGGCTCATAACACCAGCATGGGCCAGGGAGCTGTGTCCTACGCAACTAGACTGAGAAACAACGGCTTGAACTGGAGGGGGGTGGGAGGGGAGGCGGAAGAAGGGGGGGAAAGGAAGAAAACTTCAGGGGAGAGGGAAGTCTTAGCTAAATAGTCCTCACAGGATTCTCACTGTGGGAGGCCAGTGATTTGACATCACCTGGGGGATGCTGGAGGGTGAGGAACCAGATTAAATATGGAAGGTGACCCAATATGAAGGATGGGGGGGTTCTGGTTTAACTAACTTAGAATTCTTGCTAGAACTGGACTGTACAAGAAAGGAGACCTTCCAAGGTCGGGCCTAGTCTAACGAGAGCTCAGAAGAGCCACCAAAGTTTAGTCAAACTTTGTCATCCCCACCCCATGACCTGGAGTGATAAGTGATCCAGCTCTCCTCTGAACTTCCACGGCACTCACACCTCACAGCACGTGACATATTTCACTTGCACATTCTTTTTCTTTTCTGAATCCAATAGAGGGCTAAGTCCCCACCCATTAGGGTGGGAGGTTATGCAATCTGCATTGTCACTGTGGGGCCTGCACTCGTTTTGGAGAAAGGCCCACTAATACCTACAGCCCCAGCCCCCCAGTCTCAGAAAAAGTTACTCTCACGCACCAACAGGCTCCCTCTGCCTTCTCCATGCTCCGCTGATTCGATCACCATGTTTGCACTCTCTAGATTCTTCTGTTCTCTTTCTCCTGCCTGGCCCGGTGACTACACGGACATGTGTGTGTTGTCCTTCCCTCACGCACAGAAAATGGCCAAGAGGGCGGAGGCCATGGCCACCTCAGCTTCCTCAGCTGGGAACCAGACCAGGTCCTGAGGGAGGCAGCAACACGTCACTGTGCAGTGAACAGTGGGTACCTGGCTCAGGAAGCCTGGTGCTTGACAGACCTGGTTCCCACCAGGTACTCGTGGGTGAATGAACATTCAGAATAGGAGTCCTCCCCACCTACCTCACCCAACCCCCAGCTCAAACCCATGCCAGTCAGGGGAGGGTTCTGGTCCCTCTTGACTCTAAAGCCCCTCCCCCCAGTGCCTTCTGGGCTGGAGCCAGAGTGGCTCTGGGGATGAAAACAAGACATAGCTCTCCCAGGCAAGGCCCACAACCCAGTGGAGAGAGGCGAAAGGGTGGTTCCAGCAACACGAGGAGAGCTGGCAGAGAGGCATACGGGGCTGTGGGCACAGGGAGGAGGATTACCATCCATGAGTTCGGATAAGGCTTCTGTGAGAGCCCTGCTGAGGTCAGAAGGAGCACCACTGTCCATGACTCAGAGGCCTCAAGTGATAGACTGAGGGGCCCAGGGAGCAGCTGAAAGGCATGACATTATCTGACCTAAGAACAGGAGGGACCGGGGGCAGGGGGCCCAGTGTGGGGGGTTACCACCGTTCTGGAATGAACTGGCTGCCTGGGCCTAGTCTGCTGGGGATGGGGCCTGCCAGGGGTGGGATGGAGGGGCTTCCCTAAAGCAGGAGCCACTACAGTGACACCTGTAATCTGCTGGCCCCAGAGCCACCAAGCCGGCTTGGGGACCAGGAACTGGTTTGCCTGGCAGGAACAAGCTAACAAGGATCCGGTTCCCTGAGACGCCCAGCTTGGCCCTCCAGAGTCGTGTCCACCCCCCCACACACACACATCTGGGCAGGGCCTTGGTTTCTGGCAGAGCTGCCAAGTTTTGGTACCGCCCACCCACACCCCGCTGGCTGTACTGGCCGGCCCAGCTCTCTTAATTGCTGGGTGAGGAGCCGTTCTGCAGAGCTGGTACACATAAAAGTAGACCCCAGCCACTGCGGGGTATGTGGGCACCCAGCCTGACCAGCTCCAGGACTTGGGGAGGGAGTGGTCCTGGCTTCAGGCCAACACCCAGCTGTGGGGGCCCCTCTGGAGGGCCACTGGCCCAGAGAACTTGGTTTGAAGGGGTCTGTGAAATGGATACTAAGGCCTTTGGGAACAGACCTGCCTAACACAGGAGTTCCTCCTTTCCCTCCCCAGGCAGAGGGGTGGGCCTAGAAGGATCTCAGCAAAGCCCAGGGATCTGACTAGTCCAGATCCACCCAAGCATGGCCAAAGCGAAAAGGGCTGGAGCAGGGGGGGAGAAATGGGGCAGAGGGAGCGGCGGAAAGCAGCCCTGCTGGCCTCCAACCCAGGAGCCCCAAACACACCCCCTTGGACACACCTACCACCCACAGCACAACTCTACACATACCTGCCACTCATAGGGCCATAAACACACCTACCCTTGGCAGTCAACTCACACATCGCTCTCCACCCTGAAAAGGCAGGGCACACCGGCTCACACTCCACAGTTCCATCCACACCCCTGCACAGGACCCACCTGCTGGGGCCTAAGGGGCTGCCAGGCATGGCCACAGGGAGCACACTGGGAATCTGCTGAGAGCTCCTCTGAGGTTGTACCTGCCCCACCAGGGCAGGAACCAGGAGGGAAGAGGTCTGTGTGCTATCTCCCCTGGGGCAGGAAGCATATCCAATTCAACCCTGAGCCCCCATGCTCTGATGGCCTAATAGTGCCTGGCAGAAGGGAAGCGCTCAGTGCACGGCAACGTCACAGGGATTCATGCGTAAGAACGCCGAGCTTCACCACAAGGAGTGGGGAGACGCCACCTGCACAGCCAGATTGGGTCAGTGCTCCAGGCCACCCACCCAGGAGGGAGCAAAGGTCCAAAGGGGAAGCCAGATGTCTGAGAGGCAGGGATGGGAGTAAGGGGCTGCTTCCCAGGACAATTTTCCAGAATACAAATCAGTTCAACTCTTATCCCTGCTTCAAAATACCCCATGGCAGGGCGGCCGGTAAGCTCAGCTGATTAGAGCGCGGTGCTCTTAACAACAAGGTTGCCAGTTCGATCCCCACATGGGCCACTGTGAGCTGCACTCTCCACAACTAGATTAAAACAACTACTTGACTTGGAGCTGATGGGTCCTGGAAAAACACAAATAAATAAAAGTTAAAAAATAAAAATAAAAATACCCCATGGCCTTCCATGCCTATGGGGAAATGTACACATTCCGTACTGTGGCAAAGGCCCTTTATCCAGTGACCCACGAGCTTTCTCTGCCTGTCTCCTGCACCTTTCCAGGGACCCCACCCCTAAAGGTAGGAGTGCACCAGCACCAGACAGGAAGATGGGTGGTGGGTTCTGGGAGGGCAGGGCCGGACCAGAGCCGTTGGGGGCTCCAGCGGAAGCTGTCCTAGGACAGCCCTAAACCTAGCAGGGCCCTGGGAACTGGGGCTCGGACTTTGCACCGAGAGAATGTTTCATGTTCTAGTAATGCCTTGGGTGACTTGCCCTTTTGTTTTTCTGGGTTCCCTGACATTGTTCCTTCTGAAAAATCCCACTGGTGCTGAAGAAAGGAATTTCAGCCCACACGGCAGCTAAGGAACCATGTGGTGCTGGGGCAGGAAGATTCCTCCACTCACCAACACACGTACCCAGCAGCTGTGCACAAGGCACAGGGCACATCCTCCCACTGACCATGACCTTGGGAGGAGCTGCAGCCCAGGTCCACAGCCCAACCCCGACCATCCTCAACCCTGCCCTCTAGACTCAGGCCAGGGATGGACCCAATGTTATCACCCAGGGCCTCCTCATAGAAAATGTGGTTTTATTCTGGGGGAGGCCAATGTTCCCGTCCCGGCCTCCCTCCCTCATGCCCATCTGCTTCTTGGGCTCCTCACCCCCCAGCTTCCTCTCCTGGGCCAAACCTACTCCAGGAGCAGAGCTGGGCCCCACCGGGGTGCCCCTCAGCCAGGAGGGCTTGGTGTTGACACCTGCTGCAGGCCTTCTGTGCAGCCCACAGCACCACTAGATCCCTCCTCTCGGCGGGCCACCCCATCCCTGGCTGGCCTCAGCAGATTCTGCCCCAGACCAATGTCAGGAAGGAGCCAGCATCTCAGGGCGGGCTTGCCCAAGCCATCTTCTGACAGTGCTGCTGCTGCTGTCAGCTCGCTCCACTGGCCTCAGATCTTGGAGGACTCAAGCCGAGGACTCCAGGGCGTTGGGGACTCCCGCAGTGCCTGCAGCTCCTGTTCCAGCGCCTGGTTGCGGCGGTACATATCCATGTAGCCTCCCTGGATCTCCCGCTGGTAGCGCAGCACACGCTCTTTCTCCTCCTGCCACGTCCGCCGCTCCTGCTCAAAGCGCAGCGCCTGCTCCTGGCCCCGGAGCCGCTCCTGCAGCAGCTCAGCCCGCAGCTGCTGGGCGCCATCTCCGGCCTCACCGCCCCCTGCCTCCCCCAGCAGCCCCCTGCTCTTGCAGTCATCAGTCTCACAAATGCCCGGGGCTTCCTCCCGCGGGGCCTGCTCCTGCAGGCTCCGCACAGCCTCGCGTAGCCGGGCCAGCTCTGCATCCTGGGCCTGGGCATGTGCCCGGCTGCCCCGAAGCTGTGTCTTCAGGTTGAAGATCTCAGCCAGCTTCTGAGCCAGCTCGGCCTGGGCCTCCCGCAGCTGCTGCTTCAGGAGGCTAATCTCTGCTGTCTTCTGGCATACCTGTAGCAGGGCACAGGATGAGCAAGAGCCAAGCAAGGCCGGGTAAGGCGGGGGGCGAACAGAGGATGGGACTACAGCAATGGGAATGGGAGAGCGCCTGACGGCCTGGCCTCTCACCTCCCAACGGGCTTCCTCTTCTGGCCGCGTGGTGGGCTCGGTCTCTGGGTGCCGAGGCTCAGGGGCCAGGCCCTGCTGTGCCCGCAGCTCCTTGCGCAGGCGCCGCTGCTCCTGCTGAGCCATGAACAGCTGTAGCTGGAGGGTGCGCTCGCTGCGTTCAGCCTTCTGGGCCACCTCGTGTAGCCGCTCTACGTACAGGCGCTTCAGCTCAGACAGCCACAGCCGCTGGCGCTCCTCCAGCACCTGCTGAGGGAAAGAGGTGCCTGATAGGGCCGGTGCACCCATAGATGGCCCACTGTTCTGATACTCCAGCTGCAGCCAATATCCTGTGCCTGAGCATCACAGGGCCCACGGCCCAACCCCTTGGCCACACAGGTACCCTACCTTGGGATGCCCTCCGGAGGTGAAGTGTCCCCAACAGATGGCCCTCCCAGGAAGTCTCTCCCCCCCCTCTTACACAACTCTAGCAAGGACCATGAGTGACCTGATAGTCCACATGGGGTGGGGAGAGAAGCAGAGTCATCTCCTTCTTTCTTACTCTCTTGTGCCCAGAGCCATGTGGGTAAGCTGGCGAGGGACCCTCTGTCTGCCTGGTACTCCAATGCCAAGGGACAGCACGGACCCCAGGGCAGAGGCTGCCCTCACCTGTGTGAAGGGGTTGGTGCCATCCTCGTCACTGAGGCCTCTCTTGAGATCCTCACAGGTGTCAGGCAGCATGGCCACCACCTCCTCGGCGGTAGGGCAGGAGAATTCATAGGGGGGTGGCGGCTCAGGCAGGCAGCTCAGCATGGCCAGTGGCCCAGCCTCCTTGGGGCTCCGCGAGGTCCGGTCCAGGGAGCCCCCAAGGTGATTAATGTGGCCCAAGGAGGAGCTGAAGGCACCAGGGCCGGTGCCAGGACTGCGGCCAAAGCTGCCCCCGCTAGAGGAGTCAGACAGGCTAGGCTCGGGCTCGGGGCTGGCCTCATCCAGGCTGAGGGCATGCAGTAGCTGGGCGCGGGCCTGTGCCTGGCTGGCCCGGGGCCCTGGGCTCAAGGGCGGGTGGCAGGCCAGCGTGTGCAGGCTGCCGTTGCTGCGCCATAACTTCTGGCCCTTGTGAGCCGCCAGGCTCTGCATGGAGAGGAAGCCTTTCCCGGTGCCTGCCACGGGCTTGAACACCGATGGGCGAATGCGGCACTGCCAGGAAGAAAGGGCGGGTGTGAGGCTCCGGGTTGACTGTGTTGCCCTCTGATGCTCCCGCAGCCCAAGGATCTTGTTTCAGACACGGGCACATGCCACGGAGAGGCAGTGACCAAGCCTCAGGCTCGCCCAAAGCAGAACTTTCACCTCCCCGCCCTGTCCCAGCATCAGGGTCTCTAAGGAGGCCCCAAGCTCCCCATCCCCACCCTCCCACACTAGGGAGGAGTGTGGGCAGAGGCGCACCTTGTCGAAACGACCCCGCTCGGGCAGCGAAGTCTTGCTGAAGTCACCGGCCCGAGGGTGTTCCTGGTAGTATAGGGTGGCATAGTCGGCAGCCTCGTTCCGAGCAGCCCGCTTGGTGGTCTTGCCATCCTTCTTGGGGAGGTGCAGGTAGCTGAGGAGCTCACGCTGGCCCAAGCCCTTCCGGAGGAGCCCATCAGGCTGGCGGGAGCCCCGGGACCCCGTGAGTGCTGCACGTAGCTCTTCAGGGGAGAAGTCCTGCCGTTCTAATAGGCTGCCCACGCTGCCCATGGCAATGCCAGCAAGGCCTGGGGCTGTGGCCATGAAGTTTCAACAGGGCACAGGCAGCTGCTTCTGGAGATTGGGAGACTCCATCAGGGGAAGATGGGTGTTTGTGGCCCACCTTGCCACTGATCCCCTAAAACCAGATGCTTGTTCTGTATCAGCTCCACACCCAGCCCAGGCCCAGGAAAGGCAGATGTGGGTCTGGAGAGACTCTAGGACAGGATTCCTAGGCTGGCAAGATAAAAGGGTACAGGCCCCAAAGCCACCTTCCCAGTGCTCAAGCTCTAGCTAGGGGCCAATGTGTAACGGGTGGGGAGGGGGTGAATGGGGGGAGTTCCTGAGGCAGCAAGATAGGGTCCCTCCCAGGACTGGACCAGCTGAAGACTCAGGCTATCTGACTCTGACTTTGCTCACTCTCCTGCTAGGCTTCCCACCCAACCTGGGAGGTGGACAGAGGACACAGGGAACCAGGGCCAATGACCTCAGACTCTCCATTCCTCCTTCTTCCCATGGGACAGGAACCCAGTTCAGCCCTCCTCCTGCAGTCAGTTCCCCAAGGGAAGCACCTGGCATGGGTGGAGTAACGGGAGGGATACAAACAGGAAGGGCCCAAGGGGAGGAAGGATGGCAGGAACAATGGCCATAGTTTCCGGAACAGGTGTTCAGCTCAAGCCGGGTAGGAGGCAGAGGGAAGAGGCAGCCAGAGCCCCTACCAGCTGCCACTCTAGAACCCACCATCAGGCAGGGAGTATCCCAAATCCTGACCTGGTGTTTAGCTAGTCAATGTGTGGGGTCTGGCTTCCTCATCCAGACAATGGCCATGAAAACTCTTATTAGGGATGCCTGGAGAATGGGCTGAAATAACAGGACGAAGCACACAGTATAGGGCCCAGCCAGCAGCCAGGGTCCAGGCAGGCTGGCCCAAGCTGAGCTTATGTGGTCAGACACATGAACAATGCTGGCGGGTAGCTCAGAGAGAAGGCTATGGACTGTCTCCCACCTGTGCTGGGACCACATGGTGGAGGGCAGGGCTTGTCCCTGGTGCCTTGGTGGATTCCCAGTGCTAAGCTTGGTGCTCAGAAAGGACCTGCTGAATGAACCAATGCCATCATCTCTGCGTCCTACCCAGCTGTTCCCATTCCTGGGTAGACGCCCAGCAGGCACGTTCTATGTCCCCCACCACCCACCCAATATGCTTCCAGGGCACCCACTCCCGCCCCAAACAATGGTCGTTAGGAGGTTCCATCTTCCTCAACCATTTCCAGGTTTTGTGATTGTGGAAGACAAAGTTCTCCAGGAATGAAAGGGAGGGAGGGTGCAGCCCTGCCCCCACACCCTGTGGCCCTCAACCTCACTCTGAGCAAAAGTAACCTTCTCAAGCCTTTCCTCTCAGCCTCCAGCTGGCTCAACCCCTCTGGGGTGTCACAGGCTACACAGGGTTAGGGGGACTCATCCAGGTAAGGAATCACAGCGACACAGCCCTGCATAGGGGTCTCATTGAGTCTGTGACATACTGTCCAGTTTTGTGGGTAAGGGCACTGGGGCTCTGCAAAGTGACATGGTTTGCTCAAGGTCACAGAGCTGGTCAGAGTGAAGTTGAAGTTGCCTGTGATGCCAGCACCATAGCTGCCAAATGACGAGTGGGAACCCAATATACCACCCACAGCCCAAATAGTTGGAATTGAAGCATCTGCCTCCCAGTCTGCCACCCCCTAGCCATGACCAGCCCACCCGGCAGACACCACTGTGTCCGAGAATGCACTGAACTCCTGTCATTCCTGTCGGGGACATGGACAGCAGAGAACATGGTCTCCTGCCGTGCCTCACACTATCTCTCTGTGGGCACCTCCCTTCACCATGCCGCGGTTTGCCCATCTCTGAAGTGGGAAAGACTCTGCCTGCCCACCTTCCTTATAGGGTTGCTGTGACAGTCACAGAGACAATAGAGGAAAAAGATCTTGTGAACTATAAGCCCAGTGTGAGCACGGGACAGGGATGGTGACAGTGGTGTCAAATTTCCCACTTCATCCCAAACACAAGTCTCACCTTCCCCTGGGCAGATCCTCACTTTCTTTCTCAGGGAGCAATAATCGACAACCCCCCGCCCCCCTTGTGACCTACAAAGGGTCTCAGGTCCAGGAGAGAGGTAGCCATGGGCCATAACAGCATGTACACCGCACACATACTGCAGTCTAGTCAGTGCCACCAGCAGCAGAGGCTCCTTCATTAGAGGACACAGCACGGACAGTCATATCCAACAGCAGTCAGGCTCAAGGTCATCCACATAGCCCTGAGTACCCTCATGGATACATATACATAACAGGAATACTCAAGCAGGAGAAAAATCCAGGGTCTTCCCCAGCCCTGAGGCTAGATGCAGGATGTGTGTGTGTGTGTGTGTGTGTGTGTGTGTGTATAAGAGAGACAGACAGACAGACAGACAAAGTGGTAAGGAGGGCAAGGGACCAGCTTCTCTCCACAAGTGACTAGAGCCATTAGAAATAGCTGTGGAGCTGGAGGAAGGGGCGTAGACAGCCCCTTCCCTTTGTCTGTCGATAGGCCCTCACCCCCACCCCTGCTAGGTAACTTCTCTGGCTGTATTATCAGCTTTCAGGAGGTTCCACCCAGGTCTCAGTCTAGGGACAGTCCCTTTTCCTAGAGGGGTCCATCCACCTCCCCTGCCTCCCCCCAACACACATTCCTTCTTGTTGCTTGGAAGCCCAGGGACTGGCCTGGTCAGGCCAGGACAGCTGTGCAGGCTGAGCTGGAGAGGATTTGGTGGGGGAGGGGGAAGGGAGAGCAAGTGCCTGCAGCCCCACTGGACCGGCAGAGCAAAACGTCCACTGCCTGCAAGTGCCCGGGCTTCCCTGACCAGAGCTGAACCCCCCCACTCCCCCCACAGGCTAGGTTTGGGCTGGGCCTTCTGCACAGGCCCCTGCTGGCCCAACAGAGCCCTTTTACTCCTGCTCCCATACCCCAGACCCAAGATTAGGCAGCAGACTGAAAGCCCTGGACACAGACTGTCATCTCTTTTGGACCACTCTTGGTATAGACAGGAGAACAGGGTTGGGGTACCACCTGGCCATGGAGCAGAGAAAGACATCAGGGAGGCATCCAGTGCCCATTAGTGGGTGCCTTGTTGTGTCAGCCTGATGCTGAGCCTAAAACAGCCTCAAAACACTCACAGGAAGAATAGTGTCACCCCCACTTCAGAAGCGGAAACCAAGGCCCAGGAGGTGAAAACGTGCCTAAGGTCAGATTCAGCTGCACAACAGAAAGAGCACCGGTTCCCCAGGTGCAGAAGGCTGCCCGGACCCGAGTGCACCTCCTCTGCGGTGGGACATCCCAGAGCCCATGGACAAGAAGCTCCCACTCCTGCCTCATCCGCAGGCAGAGTCCAGGCCCCAGGGGAGAGTCCCAGCACCTGCTGAGGGATCAGCTTTGCTGAGGGGTGTGTCTGCAGCTGCCCCTGAGGAATGACACTGGAATGTCCCAGCTCCAAAAGAGGAGGCAGTGGATGAGGGGTCCTAGGAAGGGGACTGGAGAAGCTGGCATACCTTACTTAACCCAGCTGCCACACTTGAAGGGGCAGAGCCCAGTGTCTAAACCCTGCAAGAGTCATGCTTCGTCTCACTACATAGTCACAGTTGCACAGCATTCTACAGTTTTCCTCAGCCCTTTCATTTCATAATCTCATCTCCACAACAGCCTGGTGGGGACAGGTAGGATAGCAGCTACCTCACTCCATTTTACAGACAGGGAAACTGAGGGCCAGAAGGGGGAAGCAAGTGACCCAAGATCCCACAGTGACGAGCAATCCCAACTCCCTGGGCAAGATCCTCTCTACTGAACACGGCTATCCCACCCAGGGGTCACCCCATAGGCACACACTCCTGTCTATGTATGTCTGCCCAGCCCCCACACCTGCCTCTCCCAAGGGCACGTGGAACCAGGCTGGTTTGGATTCCAGTTCCCTCAGCGGAATCCCTTCTGTCTGTCCCTGGGTCAGGAAGAAATCGTGGAAGCACTGCTGCACAGGGATTCTGAGCCCTGGAAGCTGCTAACTCTAGAGGCGGTAGTGAAAGCAGGCTGGCCGCGTTCATTCACAGTCTGGCACATACACACCCACACATAGCCAGCCGGCAGAAGAGCCCTGCCCAGGAGGGCTCTGGGAGGAGGCTGATCACCGGGCCCAGGAGGATGGCCTCTTGCCTCTGCTTCCTCCCCGGGCTGGGAAGGGAGAAAGCACGGTGGCCAAGGCCAAGTGACGGCCAGGCTGAGCCCCAGGTGAAAACGAGGAGAGCCCCAATCTGTTCTTAGGAGAAGGGGGATGCCCGGTGGGAGACGACGGATCCTAGTTCTCTTTCTGGACACAGCTAGAGCCCTGATTTCGGCCTGGCCCCAGGCCAGCCCTTACTCTGGTCAAAACTTGTCGCCAAACAGGGACCGTACTCTGGCCGCCAAGACCTGGGAGCATCCCTTATCCGCAGGTCGGGGCGCCTGGCAGCAGGGAGGCAGTTGCCGTCAGGGCAGGACAGAGGGTTGGAGGAGAAAAGGGGTAACCCGGAGGGGGCTGGGAGAGGGGTCTCATGGCGGAGGAGGAGAGGCAAACGAAGTAGGCATCCTCACAGAATTTCCCCCAGGAAGGCTGTGGCAGAGGCTAGACTCTCCAGAACTGCGGGAGGTCCTCGAGCTACCTGGGGGACGGGAGGGGATGTTCCTTCCTGTCACCTCCCAGGGGTCTGCACCAGCGATCGGGCTGGGGGGAGAAGGCCGAGGTCAGGCTCCCGCGCCAAGGGCGTCTGCCCCACCCCAGCCGCGGCGCAGGGGTCCGGGACGCTGCTCTATGGAAAGCACGTTTGCAGCCGGTTGCAGAGAGCAGCAGAACCTGCCGCCAGCCCCTCCAGAGGAAAGTCTGGGTAGGTTCCTGATCCAGCGCCTCGGTGCCCGGAGCAGGGGACACCTGGGCGCACACCGCACCCTGGCACCCCCGCCCACTTCTCAGACAGGAACCTCGCCGGGAGAGGGGCTGCGGCTTGGCCAAGGTCGCAGGGAAAGCGAGACCTTGCCGCCAACCCCAATCCCTGAGTCCAGCCCCGGCCCCTGGCGCGCCCCTCTTACCATGTTGGAGCTGCTCCGCACCCCTCGCGCGCTGCAGTTCCTTCGCACGGATTTGAACCCTCCCTCCACGGCACCCGTCCAGCCGAGACTGCAAGCCGGGACGGCCGGGCGACAGACGCCAGGAAAACGCGGGCGGGCGGCCGCCAGAGCCGGATTGGCGAGGGAGGGACGCGCTCGGTAGCGCTCGCTCGCCTGCCCCAGAGGCGGAGGAAAAACCCGGCCTGACTCACCCACTCGTCGCCAGCCCAAAGCCTGGCCAGGGCCCCCGGATGTGGGGGGCGGGGACGGGGGGCAATGCCCGCCCACCGCCAGACAACCTGAGCCCCGCCCGGGCTCGCGGCTGCAACCCCGCCCGGCCCTACGAGCCCCCTACCGGCTACGACCTGCGCGGCGCCGCCCGGGGCGCGCCGGCTCGGACCCCGACTGGTCTGCAGCCCCCAACGCGGCGGACGCCCCCAGAGCGCACCCTCTCCGCCCCTCTCTTCCTCCTCCTCCTCCTGCTGCTGCTGCTGGCCTCGCCCGCCCCTCTCCGTTTCCAGAACTCGACAGCTTCGGAAGGGGCGCGTTCGGTCCGTCACCTCCATGATCCTCGCCGCCTCCTCTTAGGTAAGTATTATTATCCCTTTAGAGGCTGAGGAAAATAGTACTTTTGAAAGATGGAGAGATTTACCCAAGGTCTCCGGCTCCTTGGCGACTGAATTGGACGCTAAGGTTTTTTGTTTGTTTGTTTTTGTTTTTTACACCAAAGCCTTCTAGGGTCAGCAAATTTAGATGCCTTCAGGTGCCAGACAAATAATGAGTCAAACAGCTGGGTGAAAGGCAATAGAAGAGATGGAGACAGAGACAGAGATAGACACCTAAAGGCATTCAAATTCAAAAAATTAAAACACCTGTGTCTTCCTTGAAAAGTTAAACGTAGAGTTACCGTCTCACCCAGCAATTCCACTCCCAAGTATATACCCAAAAGAAATGAAAACAGGGATTAAAACAAGTACACCAGTGTTCGTAGCAAGACTATTCACCATAGCCAAAAGGTGGACATAGCCCAACTTGTCCATCACCTGATGAATGGATAAACACATGGTGGTGTATCCATACAATGGAATATTATTCAGCCATTAAAAATGAAGTGCTGGGTGGCTGGATGGCTCAGTTGGTTAGAGCGCAAGTTCTGAACAAGGGCGGGGGGGGGGGGGGGGGGGGGGGTTGCTGTTTCAATTCCCACATGGGCCAGTGAGCTGCGCCCTCCACAGCTAGATTGAAGGACAATGACTTGGAGCTGCTGGGCCCTGAAAAAACACAGTTCCCCAATAAAAATAAAATTAAAAAAATAATAAAGTGCTGATAAATGCTACAAATAGATGAACCTCCAAAACATTATGCCAAATGAAAGAAACCAGACACAAAAGGCCAAATATGTGATTCCACTTATGTGACGTAAGTAAATCATACAGACAGAAAGCAGGTTAGTGCCAGAGACCATGGTGGGGGAGAAATGAGGGGTGACTGCTTAAAAGGTATGGAGTTTGCTTTTGGGATGAGGGAAATGTTTTGGAACCAGGGAGAGGTGGTGGTTGCACAGTATTGTAAAAGCCATAGCATTGTACACTTTAAAATGGTTAATTTTATGTTATGTGAATGTTATCATTTAAAAAATAAAAACATCATGTCACACGTGGATTAAATTCGAGCGATGGTCACCAGTTTTAACCCTTTGTTTCCTACGCCATCCTTACCTGTCGACATGAGAAACATCTAAACCTGTAGAAAATTCTTATGAGTTTATTTGAGCCAAAGTGACAACGTATTGCAGGGAGCAAGATTCCCGAGAATAAGTTTTGCAGTTTCTTTTAAGCATTTGAAATTAAGGAGCGAACATAAGGAAAAATTACATGGAGGTGGGGAAAGCAAGGTGGACTACAGCTTGTCTTAAAAGGTGGAGTCTGCAAGGGGGTATTTCAAAGGTGTGTTAACCTACATGCACAGAAACAATGGGCAGGGCTGCTTAAGGCAAAGATAAGCCTTTTACTAAAGAAGTCATAGGCCTGGGGTGTGACTACCCACCATGACCCGCCCAGTTAGGAATTTATGATCAGATCACCCTGAGAGCTTAGTTTCCGTAGAACCCCTTTTTTGTCCACATTCCTAATAATGGAAGTGCTGGACTTCAGAGGACTTGTCTATTTAAGAAAACTCAGTAACTACGTTGGGTGTCAGCCCTTGAGGAGTCCCCAGTATGGTAGGGTTACAGATTATTCTTTTTTAATTGAATCGAGTAAATTTCAAGATCTGATTGGCTTTATTAAGCGATTCATGAATTGGGCAGCATCCCATTTAGCAACTAGAAGGGCCCTCTGAGGTGTTGTACAATATGGAAGGATTTTATAGGAAGAAGGGTGGGGCAGGGGAACTCTTAGTAAAAGAAATGAAGGGAGTCTTTTTGAGCCTGGACATCATTACTTTGGGGGAAGAAAAAGGGGAGGGTTTTTATTATGGAGATTGCTTCTTCTTTCTTTGGGGGTGGAGGGAACCTAGTTTGTGACAGGTTACTGTTGCTTGACCAGAATATTCCAAACTGGTTGATTAAGATTATGTTTCTGGGAGAGGTTGTGTGGACAAAAAAGGAGTTCTAACCTCACAGGGTGATTGATCATAAATTCCTAACTGGGCGGGTCTTGGTGGGCAGTCCCGCCCCAGGCCTGTAACTTCTTTAGTACAAGACCTATCTTTGCCTTAAGCATCCCTGCCCGTTGTTTCTGTGCATCCAGGTTAACACACCTTTGAAATGCTTCCTTTCAGACTTCTAATTCATGACCACCCTCAAGAAAATACATAATTTTAACTACCCTGTAATCCAAACCCCACCTTGCCTTTTCCCACCTTCCCTTAATTTTTCCCTTAAGTTCCTTTCTTAATATCAAATGCATAAAAGAAACTGCAAAACTTATTCTCGGGAGCATTTGAGATCTTGCTCCCCAGCATATGTCAGTCAGTTTTTGGCTCAGATAAACTCTTATAAAAATTCTCTATAGGTTTGGACATTTCTGCCAACAGTTGAAACAGCAGTTCGATCAGGTATTAAATGTAGGTTTGGTATCATGGGCTTTTAGCACTAATGATGCCATTTGGGGCTTGTTTTTTGTTTTTTTTGTTTTCTTTAACAAGATAAAGTTTCACAGCAAGGATATTTAACCTTTTGGGGGACCTAAGGAAAGGCCCCTTTGGAGGAAGTGGCTTTCGTTGACATAAGAACATCCAAACCTGTAGAGAATTTTTTAAAGAATTATTTGATCCAAAACTGATAACATATGCCGGGGAGCAAGATCTCGGATGCTCCCAAGAATAACAATTTTGCAGCTTCTTTTATACATTTGGAACTAAGGAGGGGAAGTAAGGAAGATTACATGGAGGTGAGAGAAAGTATGGTAGGGGTTGGATTACAAGATAGTTAACGAGATTATGTGTTTTCTTGAGGGTGGTTACCTTGAAAAAGAGATTTTTCAAAGGTTTGTTAACATAGATGGACAGAAACCATGGGCAGGGCTTGCTTAAGACAAACACAAACCTTTTACTAAAGAAATTATAGGCCTGGGGTGTGACTACCCATCATGATCTGCCCAGTTAGGAATTTACTATCAGATCACCTGTGGGGTTACTTTCAGTCACTGGACATGTCATATTTATTATAGAACCCCTTTTTCCTCCACAGTTTTGAGATGGTACTTGAAGAATGGAAAGCATTTCCATGAAGAAGAGTATCGTGGAGCAAGCGCCTATGGCTGGAGAAGGCAGGGCACATCCTGGCTGGCGAAGTCAGGCTAATTGGTGAGCCTGGGGCCCTGGGGGTGGAGGTCAGTGGGAGAGGTAGGGCACAGGCGGCACATTGGAGCAGCCGCAGAAAGGCCTCTTGAAATAGGAGCCTCAGAGGTGTTGAGAGAGGGAAGTGTGAGGCGGCATGTACACAGACCCTGTGAGGAGGTCCAGGCAAGGATGTGGCTTACAGGAGTCTCAGGGAACATAAACCAGCCACAGAGGGCAGGGGCACTGGGGAGAGGAAGAAATGGGGGGCGTTCCTGAGATGGTTTGAAAGAATTGACTTGTCTTGGCGAGAAATTATATGAGGAGAGGGAGGGGGTCAAAGATAAGTTCTGTGAAATCTCGGGTTCAGCTCCTGCCCTTTCTGTTGTTATAAACCCGGTGACTGGTCCAAGGTCATCGGACCCTCGGCCAGTGTGCTCTCCCTGACCCAGGCTGCCAGAGGGACCTGGGAGTAGAAGGCTGTTCAAAGTCTTGGAACTTCCCAGCAGGAGGGAAATAAATCAGCAGACACCCTGGAGCCCAGAAATGTCAAAGACAGAAGAGGGAAGGAGCAGGAGGGTCCTGGCTGGATGGAATACCTAGAAAGTGACCGCACACCAGAGAAGGGCAGGGGGTTGAGGTAGACAGAAGCCTGGTTCCATCCCTCTAGCTGAGCTGTCATTCAAAGAAAGCTCAGTCCCCAGCGCTCTCCAGCCTGGACCAGGCTACCTGTCCCCCACCTCCTGCACAGGCTCCAGACTTCAGGATGCTAAGAGCACCCCCTCCTCCCCTCCCTAGAACTTAGAGAGCCGCCTGGCAGCTGCTCCCTCCAGCCTGGTTTCTCCAAGCCCTTTGAGGTTGTCCTGGTCACTTGGATAGGGAGTGCAAAGCTGAGGGGACCTGCTGCCCCAGGGGACGGGCAGTTTCTGTCCCGATCCTCCCCCTCGATGCACACTGCACCGTCATGCACTCCTATGCACATTCACAGGCAGAAACCATAGTGTTACAGTGAACCCTTGGGTGTCCCCAGCGATCTTCCTCTGATGGGAAAACTGAGGTCCAGACAGGGGGCATGATCTGCTCCCCCAAAACACATCTCAGCTAGTTCCTGACAAGGCTAGGCCTGAAAGCTGGTCCCTTGTTGCCTTGACCGGTATTTGCTCTGTTCAACTGCACTCCTCTCTACGCAGGCTGCCTCTTGTTCTCACACGTGTCTCCCTGGCCCTTAGTCTCCCATCTGCCTTTCTCAGGCCTTTGTGAGAAGAAGGTGGGCTGGGCAGACTTGGGCAGTCAGAAGCCAGCAGAAGCCAGGCCTCTGTCTCCCTCCGCACATGTCTTGGACAGCATGGGAGAGGCCAGACTCCAAGGCAGGGCAGGGGTCTTTTATGCGGTGAACTTTGCTCACCTTCCCAGGCTCACAGAGCAGACACCCCTGCATGGCTGTCTCCAGACTTGGCATTTTTGTGGAATGGGCTCAGGAGCCACACTGCCCAGAGGCCTGGTGGCCTGGCACTTAGGGCACCAGGCCAGGGGAAGGAAACCAAGGTCCCTGCATGCATTCACTTCCTGAATTGGGTGACCTTGGACAATTTAATTTCTCTCCCTACACCTCAGTTTCCTCATCTCAAAAAGGGGATCATAATTTGGCTGGGAGGAGGCAGTGAAGTAACGTCTGTAAAATGCCCAGCACAGTTCCTGGCCTCTATAAATGGCATCTATACATGTTAGTTTGTCCTTCTCCCTTCTCCCTGTGGGGAAAGCTCATCAGAAAGGCACCTGTCTCCAAGTGGCTGGGAAGGCTGTGTGCTGCCCCCACCCAGCACACACTGCCGTGTCTGGGGTCTGTCTGCTGGGCTGGCTAGTATGGCAGCGTGCTGCCTGTGAGTGGCCAGGACTATAAAACTGGAGCCTCCCGAGGAGACTAGCTTCGCTACCTCTGACCTCATCACCTTTCTCCTTGACTATTGCAGCAGCCTGCCTGGGCTCCCTGCCGCCCAGCGCCCACTCTGCCCCGTTGCCCTGGAGGGCGCTTTCCAGCCCACGCATTCTGTCCCCACTGGCCTGTGCTTGAGAGATGCGGTCTCAGCCTCAGGACTGGTCCTGCGGCTCCTTCAGGCCCCGCCCCTGCTTCATGTAGGGGACTGCCCCACTGTCCTCATCTGTAAGTGCTGGTTGTTGAGAGAACCCAAAATTACTGCCTGCATCCTGTGTTGCTTCAGCAGCACTTGGCACAGGTCATCAGCATTTGTGGGTCACCTGTCTGTTACCCCTAGGAAACAGCAAGTTCTGAGCCCACAGCATTGGCCCCCAGTCCACGTTCACACCTGCTCCCCACCCCAGGCCTCCTCCATGACCAGACAGTTCACCATGCTCAGCTCCAACCCACCATCTGCAAAAAGCCACTTTCTGGCTGCTTTCTAACCAGGAGGAGGAGACTGAGGAAAGGCGTCCCTGGCTCTAGTCCCCGGCCTGTAACTTCCTGGCAACTTCCTGATGACGTCTCTGAGCGTCTTCATTTGTAAACTGGCAAAATCCAGAATCGCTTTGAGCATGAAATGCCATAACCCCAGTGAAGGAAGGACGTGACAGCTGTGTGTCCCCCACCCACCCTTCACTACTTACCCTCCCTTGTCCTCTCCTGTGCCCCGGAACTGGAGCCAGAGCCAGGCCCCAGCCAAGGGAAGAGGGAGGAGAGCTGGGCGTCTCTGGAGAGGCAGTGTCTAAGGCTTTCAGACCTTGCAAAGCGCAGGCTAACAGGTAACTCCCGGTGGCCACTGTAGCACTGCCAGCAGCTCCAAGATTGTTCTAAACCCGAAAGCTGTGCCACAGTGGGGCATTGTGGCTACAGGGGTCAAGGAAGTAGGACCATTGTCCACTCGGAGGTGTGCCCCACACCCTGGGGTGAAAGTGGCCTCCTGGGACCTGGACTGCCCTCCCTGAGTCACCTGTGCTGGGGAGGGGCCTGTGTTCACCCCTGCTCCGCTCCCTCCCCTGCCCGCCTTCCCAGGTGACCAGGGCAGCCCCAGGCCGCACGTGGGGGTAGAAGCTGAGAGCTGCCTGGACTTGATCAAGTGCCTGCCCTGGGGCAGAGAGCTCAGACCTGCAGGAGCCAGCTGGGACTAGGGTGTGAAAACTGCCCAGCATGCTCACTGGCTGGCCTGGCCCAGCCCGCAGCTAAGCCCAGGACCAGCTGCCACCCTGGGTGGTAAGGGAACTTGCTCTGGGACTTAGGGCACCTGGACTCCAATCCCTGGGTGCAGTGATGGGTGGGGTGTGGGGGGTTGGGGTGGGGAAGTCAATGGCAAGAGAGCAGAGTTGAGCAGATTGCTTGCACAGCTGCGAGAATGTTCCTGACACTGAACTACACACTTCAAAATGGTTATGATGCTAAGTTGTATATTATATGTTTTGCCACAATTAAAAAATTTTTAAAAGAAAGAAAAAAAACATACACTAAAATGATCTTGGATTTACATTCCACTGTTAACTGAAAGGTGCTGAAAGTGGGCCTTTTTTTCTTTTTCTTTTTTTAACAAGGACTTTACCTAGATTACTTTTAAAGCTTAATTCCGGACATTTCCAAATATGCACAAAGGTAGAGAGAAGACAATAAAAAACCTCCAATGTGTCCATCACCCAACTTTATGATTTTATTCATCTCTATGTACCCCTAGCTCCTTCCCCACTCGCAGATTATTTTAAACCAAATTCTAGGTATTATGACATTTCATCTATCAATATTCAGTGTAGGCAAACATTTTAAATTGTAATATGCATTTATTTTAGGGTGGGTGATTTCACAGGTACAATTGCCTAAAACAAGGCTGAAAGGTTCAGATGTACAGGGTCTGCTGAGTAAGGCCTCTGGCAGGTGGGCAGGTGGGTGGTCTCTGCTTTGCCCTCCACCAGTGCCAAGGCTACCTGATACTCCTTTCCTGAGAGAGAATGAGGACGCCCACCCCATTTTCTTCCCCTCGAGGGAAGGTCAGGAGAAGTGATCCTCGGGGTCCCCTGTGGGACTCCTGCCTGTGTGGAAAGATGGCCAGGATGCTCAAGTCTCCTGTTTCAATGCCAAAAGAGGGATGCTTCCCACAGAGCACGGGAGCCACAGGCGCGATCTTGGAGGGTCCCAGCCACCTGACCACCCATGCACCCCCTCACTTATGTGTCCACCCAGCGGGCCCCTCATCCGCCCTTCCATCTGTCCATCCCTGGCATAGCTCTCCCTGCCCTGGGCCCTGGCACATAAAAGACCACAGGCCTGGGAAATCGCCTATCTGTCCCCTGTATCTTCTGCGGATGCAGAGGTTTTCCTGGGCCCCTGCTCTGTACTGTGTAGATGTGCCGACCCAGCCCGCCAACCTGGCTTCCCTCCCCAGCCCGTAGCAGGCCCGAGTCACAGAGCCATGTGACTGCTACTGCTGTACCCAAACACTCATTCGGCCCCACCCAGGAGAGCCAGACAGGCTCATACACACCCTCCCCGCCTGGCACTGCCACACCCCCACCTCACCCTTCATCCAAACCTACCAGGGCAGCAGCTCCCTCCCACTTGCTCCACCTCCTCCACTATCCAAGATCCGGGCTGCACACAGGCCCTCATGGTCCTCTAAGCACACATCTGTCAGGCCCTTGGCAGGTCCGAAGGCAGGATGGGCACAGGACTGTGCAGTATGGACACCGGGGTTTCAGGCCCTGGACCAGCCTCTTCCCCTGCACACATCCCCCCAGGGGCTTACCAGGCTGAGGAGATAAAGGGCACCAGAGGGGGCAAAGGCCACCCATGGTCCCTGGGTTAGTTTACCCACATGAGCCCGTGGGAAGGTCACACAAGCCTATGGAGCAGCTTTAGCAGGTCCATTCTCTGGGAAGCAGAGGCTGAGAGGGAGTTAGGAAAGCAAGGATTTACTGAGGGGAACATCTATGAAAGAAGGGGAGGGGGCAGGATTGGGCAGAGGGTGCTACCAGGGTATGTAGACCCCAATGCTTCTGCCCAGCGTGGAGCTCCAGATCTGACTGCTTATTCGAGAACCCCCCTTGGGGAGAAACCCCATCTTGCTCAATCTGGCCTCCAAAGAAGAGCTGAGCTCCATCTGAAAGCTGAAGTGGACCCGGAAGGTGCTAACAGCTGGGTGCTCTCAGCCAGACACACTGTGCAGCTGGGCAGTGAGTCCTTTCTTGCAGGGACACGTCACCTTGTTCCACCCAGGCCAGACTGTGCCCTGGGCTGCAAGCGTAAAACCTTTAGAATGGAAGTGGGTCCTAGACTGTCCCCCCAGGAGGTTCTCGTGGTTGAATGAATGCATGTGTGAACAAGCATATGAACTCACTCTTCAAGAATTGGGTTTTAGTGTGATTCTGGAATGTGGCTTCAGGGACCTGCACTCATGTTGAGTCCTGGCCTTTTTTAGCTGTGTGACCTTTAGCCTGCTCTAGACCTTCATTTCCTTATCTGTGAAATGAGGGTGATGGTGCCTGCTGTGAGATCTAAATGTGGTGGCTTCCCCAGAAGCCTGGTGTAGAGTAAAATCATGCATCTACATGATCTTCCTTATGTGGAGCATAAAACGTCTCCCCGTGCAAGAAAAGGGGCCCGCAGAAAGTACGCCAGAAATGTTAACAGTCAACGTCTCTGGGTGTTTTGTTTTTAAGTTTTATTTTGAAATAGTTTTAGTCTTAGAGAAAATTTACAAAAATAGTAGAGTTCACTTATCCCCTGGACCCAGCCTCCCAGAGTTAACGTCATACAGAACGTAGTACAGTGATGGCAACTGAGACATTGAGAGCAATATTATAAATTGTAGACTTCATTTGGACTCAACCAGTTTGTCCTCTAACGCCCCCTTTCTGGTTCAGAATCCAGGCCAGCATCGGGGAAAAGATCCATGGCAAAATCATGTGATGGTTTGTAAAGCTTTTGCTGAGAAGTGGCAGTCGTCGCTCATCCTCACATGTCACCACCCTCACATGTCATCGGCCAAAGCCTGATGTTAACAGGGTAGGAAAATACTGGCCTCCCACAGAAATTGGTGGTGAATAATTGGGAACAGTAATGCCATCCACCACGCTGTGGCTCCTTTGAAGAGTTCTGCATCACTTAGGGTCCACTCAGGAAAATATAAGCCATGCTACTTTTTTCAAACAAAGGAGATATAATACATAAGGTGGGTTGTATATGCAAATTTTGGAAGGCTGAAAGAGCAAAAGAGGGTGCTGCCTAGTAATTATAGGGAGCAGCTGCTACTCCTAAGCCTGGCAGGATAAAAGGGAAGAGATAGGGTTCACAGGACCTAGGGGCTTGGAGGAAGACACCCACTGGAGCTCTGTTGTAAGAGGGACCCTGCTGGCCTTGGCTATTACCTGTGGGGGTTCAGTGTGGCTGGTGCTGGGCGTGTTGAAAGAAACTGGAAGTTCCTGAAGTGAAGCCAACAGGAAGTACAGACAGGAACGGCTAATCTCCCTTTAGTGCTTCCCATTGGCAGAACCAAACAGGAAGTCAGTTGGCAAGGGGGCCTGGGAAATGTGGTTTGCAGCCCTTAGTCCCAGTGTGACAGACCATATTATGAAGAGTGGGTTTAGACCTGATAGACAAGAGGTAAATAATTGGCACTGTTACCTGTTGTTTCCCTCTGGATGCTTTCACCATTTTTCTCTTTGATTTTCTAGTTTCACTGTGATGGATTAGGGTGTGCATGGCTTTTTATTTATTCTGCTTGGGATTCACTTGGGTTCTCAAATCTATAGATTGATATCTTCCATCCATTCTGGAAAGTTCTCAACGATCATCTTTTCAGATTTTGCCTCTGTTCCAGTTTCTCTTCTCTTCTTTGGGGACTGCAATTAAATATATGTAAGATCTTCTCATTGTAACTTCCATATCTGTAACCTCTTCTCTGTATTTCCCATCCTTTTCTCTCTCCATACTTCTTTCTGGATTGCTTCTTCTAACCAGCCTTCCAGTTCTCTAATTCATTCTTTAGCCATGTCAAATCTGCTGTTAAGCCCATCCATTGAGTTCTACATTTTAGCTTATTTTATTTTATTTTATTTTTTTGCATATGCTATGTAATTTTATAGTTTCCAGTTCCCTGCTGAACTTTTCAATTTTGGTATTTAATTTCTTGAACATAGTAAGTGTAATTTGTTTTAGAGCCTGGAGTTCCTCCAGCTCTATTTCTGTTGAGTATTATTTCTGATGGTTTTAATTAGAGGAATTTTGCTTCTTCATGTGTCTGGTTATTTTTGTATGGTGAATATTGTGTGTATGAAATTATGTGTAGAGATAATTTGAAATGGGGTGATTTTGTCATTCACCAAAAAGAATTTTCTATTGCTTTTGCCAGGTGCCTGGAGGGATTAGCAAGCTGAGGTCATGTTAGTTCATACTTAGGGCATGATGTTTTCTGGAGCGCCTGGGTGACTCAGAGCTGGACTGCCATTTGGGGAAAGGCTGGTTTGCTTTCAGTTCACCGTTACTTATGCGATGCAATCCTTTGGGGGCTAAGCCCAATGTGAGGGGTGGTTTTTCAGTCCCCCAGCCTTGGCAGACCCCTGACTCTGATTTTTGTCTTCACCCATGCAGGGCCACTAGAAGTGAGTTTGGCCTTTCAGCAGCCTCACGTTTCAGGCTCATCTCTTTGGAACCTTGTTCTCTCCTGGACCTTGGCACAGCAATTCCTCACAATCTTGTTAGCTCCTTAACGCTTTAAAAAAATGTGTGTGTGTATGTGTGTGTGTGTGTGAATTTTATAAACATTTAACTAACTCTCGCAACTGTCTTTAGCAGGAGGTTTTATCAAAGATATCTAGCCTTTTACTGGAAAAGAGGTCCTGATTTGCTTTGCTACGAGTGTGGAGGATGGTTCAGAGGGTGCAAGAGTGGTTTCAGGGACACCGATCAGGTTAACCCATGTGGAAGATATTGTGTGCCTGGATGAGTGCATTGGAGGTAGAGCTGGAGAGAGGACAGATTTGAGAGATACTCTGGATGTTGAGTTGATGGACTTGGTTTTAGATTTTGTTTGGGTGATGAGGGAGGTAAGGGGGAGGATGCCTCAGGGTTTTGGCATGAGTGACTGAATGGGTGACAGTCCAGGTGTCTGAGAGGAAGACCAATTTGGTGGGAGAAGATCAGCAGTTTGGTTTTGAGAATATGTATTTGATGAGGCTTTAGGATGTCCATGTGAGAAGGTCCCATGGGCAGTTGCTGATTTGAATCTGGACTTCAGGCAGGGATATATAAAATTGAGAGTCTTCAACATGTAGGAAGCATTTAAATTAGAATTCCTGCCAACACTGATGATATTTTTCATTGGGTCAATAAGGTATTTGGGGAACAAACTACATTAAAGCAAATTAATTTCTTCATAAAAAAATTAAACCCAGGGCTGGCCCGGTGGCTCAGGCAGTTGGAGCTCCGTGCTCCTAACTCCAAAGGCTGCCAGTTCGGTTCCCACATGGGCCAGTGGGCTCTCAACCACAAGGTTGCCAGTTCAATTCCTCGACTCCCACAAGGGATGGTGGGCTGCGCCCCCTGCAACTAGCAACAGCAACTGGACCTGGAGCTGAGCTGTCCCCCAAGGACAACTTGACTTGGGGGGAAAAAAAAAATTAAACCGAGCACAGTCAAACAATTTATTTTTTCCATTTAAATGTTATTATGTCAAAATTATTTTCATGGGTAGCACTGCTTTTCAGTTCAGTTTTATTCGCTCTAACTTTTAAACAAAATCGATTTCTTCATCAACCAGTTTGCATTTCCTTTTCTGCAACTATTGTTTCTACCAAGTCCAATCTCCTGGACCAGGTTTTGCAGATCTCAGTTATGTCAAGAAGATTTGATTTTTCTGACATTTTGAAATCAGTCATAAATTTTACTGTGTTCAGGTTCAGTTGTTGTCAGTTTTATTTTGTGTCGTTGTGTGGAAGAGTGATACTTTGTCTACGTTTCTTAGGGAATCCAGGAGAAATTTTTGAACAGTTTTTGTGAACAAGACAAATGGAGAGCGAGAGAAAAGAATAGTCGAGGAATACAGGAAATGGAGAGAGAGGGAAGGAAGATGTGAGAAAAGGAAGGACAGAGGTAGAGAGAAAGAGAAAGAGGGAGGGAGGGAGAGATGGAGGATTAGAGGGGGGTGGGCGGAGAAGATGCATTGTACACTAGGTCAAAATGCCCTTGTCGTTTACACAGACAAAGTGAAAAATTGCCCTCAGTATATAGATGGTCACTGAAGCCTAGGAGGAGAGTGATGATCATCCAGAGAGAGAGAGCAGGGCTCAAGGTCAAGGCTGGAAAGACTGCGGGATGTGAAAGGCAGGTCAGCACTAGGAGGAGCCGGCAAGACCGCAGAGGGAGGAGGAAACCTGGCGCGGATCCCCGCCCTCTGGATCCGGCGGAGAGCAGGTCCAGCGTGTCCCTCTGGGCGCCGTGCGCGCCACGTGCTGAGCGCGGTTCAGGAGATGGACGGAGAGGCGGTGGTCGCCGGCAGGGGGTAGAGGACCCGGACGACGTGCGCCAGAGAGTGCTTGGCTGTGCTGAGGTGAGAGGATCAGTCCGCCGTCCCTCCTCATCTCTAAGGGCACCAGGGCTCCTCATTGTTCCCGAGCATAGCCTGAGGGTCACCCTGCAGGAGTAGCCTGGGGCAAAGGGACAGCGGTGCTGGCGCCTCCCGAAGTCAACCCGCTCTCTCATCCAGGATGGCGGCGCCGGTCCGAGTTTATGGCTCCGATCTGCCCTCGCCAAGTACCCCAGCGAGGCGCTGCTGCCCTGCCTCTGTCCCACCCTTGCGCAGGTACCGCCTCCACTTCCCACGTGTTCAGTTCTTTGTCAAGTGCTCTGAGTTCCACTGCCAGAGGATCCCTCTCTAGGGTGGCCAGATTTAACGAATAAAAATACAGAACACCCAGGTACATTGGAACTTCAGATAAATGAGTTATTTTTAATACCATTTGTAATAGTTAAAAAGAAAGAAACCTGTTTATCTGAAATTCAAGTTTAACTGGGGCTTTCTCTATTTTGTCTGACAACCTTCCCCCCTCACCCCCCCAGCTCTCCCCTGTCCATCCCATTACTGACTCAGGTCCACCGAACAAGAGAAGCCCTCTGTTACTGGTCTGGCTGCTCACGCGAGCCCTCCCTCTGCCGTTTCCACACCAGCCACCAGCTGATCCTGCCACCTAAAACCAGGAGGCTGCAAACTGAGGACCTGTAAACATGTTTTGTTTGGTGGTGGTAGTGTTTTCAATCAGGAAATTTCACTAGAAAGACTGGATGTCTGGCTTCTGTTTTTTAAAATGTGAAGCTGTGGCGGCCTTGAGCCCAGTTATCCACCTTGGCTCCACGACCCGGAGCTAAGAGTGCCTCTCCTTTGTAGAAAGACCCTATCCTCCACTTCTCCTGTGTCACCTGGGCCTCGATCATTCTCATAACCTTTCCTTGTCTTGTCTGAGCTTTTGATCCCTAACCTGCTGAAGTCAGATTCCCCAGTTTGACAGTCAAGGCCTTTCCCACTCAGGTGATAGCTTCTGTTTCCCACCTTCTGTCTCTATTCTGTTCCTTTCCCTGCCTCCCTCTCCTGGCCAATGGAATGTTGGATGGCTCTTTAGCATGTACCAGGCTTCTGGCCACCTTGTCCCTGTACCCACTGGCCCCTTTGCATAGCACTTTCTGTGGGCACATCTTGCTCATTTATCCTGGTTGGGGCCAAATGGACTCCTCCATGAGACTCTCTGTAATCTTCACATTGGAAGGTCCTCTCTGCTCTTCTCTGGCCATCCACAAAGACATCATTGTATCTGGTACCACTGCTTCTGCAGGGTGCCTGAGCCAACACACGCTGGGGAGACAACCAGGAAAAAGACTTTGGGCAGCCCCAGGTGAGTCTGGCAGAGCCCATGGGGTGCAGAGGCCCCTGAGCCAGGCTGCCAGCAGGGCTGCGGGCGGGCAGGGCTGAGAACAGGCTTCCTACAGAGAAAATAATTCGGCTGCCTCTAATTTGGAAGAGGCGTTTCCCAGACTGCAAAAATAACCAGAGCAAAGACACAACGTCTGAGGGGGCGTGGCCCACCTGAAGCCGGGAAGCCTTTCTTCCTGGGAGAGTAGGGAGGGGCTGAAAGGGAGTGGAGCAGGATCACTAACTGTCCCGAAGATCAAGCTCAAGACTTGACCCTGGCGTAAGTGATTGGAATCCAGTAGAGTTTTTAAGGCAAAGAAGTTACATAATGAGTTACTAGAATGTAACACCCATGAGGGGCAGGGATTCCCGTCATCTGTTTGGTTTTCAGAATTTCTGGTAACTACTGAATACATAATTGTGTAATGCAGGAATGAGTGAATGAATGAATGTGTTGCAGGAAGGTCATCAGGGCAACAGTGACAGGACTGACTGTAACCGGCAGAATCTGAGAAGGGAAATCAGGAGCTGGGACTACCAGATCCCAGCTGAGGGTCTGTGGAGAGGGGAGGCCGACGGGAGGTTTAGAGGTGGCTTTATCACCTTTACTTTGAGGGGTGGGCCTTCATCTTTGCAATAACTGCACAGCGTCTGGCCCAGAGTAGCTGCTAAAAAACTATTTGTTGGAACATTCAACAAAAGAACATTCCAGGTCTGCTCTAAGACATAGCCGCCTGTCATTGACTCCAGCAGTACGTGGCTGGTTGGGAATTCCCTCATCTGGAAGCTTGTTCTTACAGCATTTATTTCCAGTTTTCTTTTGAAGACGTTGCTTTATTTCATCCTTATCAGAATCCTGAGTAGTGGGAGCCATTAGCTCCATTTTACAGACAGAGAGGTTATGTGACTTCACCAGGGTAAAATGGGACAGATGGAATTCCGACCCAGGTCTGCCAGTCTCCATGCTCAGGAGTCTTTCATCATTTAGCTGGAAAGATGTGAGTAGTAAATGTGAAAGAGCAGCAGACGCCACGTGGATTCACTGCTAAGCTGGGTATTCATAGTAAGAGCTCACGTTCACAGACCGCTTCCTTTATGCCTATTATTCTCTAAGCACTCGACACGAGTCACCTCATTTATTCCTCAAACACTCTTTGAGGTCATTCTGTCTTCTCTCCATATTACAGATGTGGTATTGGCGAAGTATAAGAGGAAGAAACCACCGAGGGCTGATGATGCCAGGCAAGGCCCTGGAGGAAGGAAGCCGAGCCAGGGTTAGGTGTGAGTAGGGAGGAGGAAGGCATTCTTAGAGAGAGGCCTGGCTTGAGCAAAGGTATGGAGGAATGGGCAGAAAGGAGGGTTCCCAGTTCTATCAGAAAAGGGGGAGAGCCCAGGGGGCAGGTTCTCCAGGAGGAACCAGACCTGGCTGATTGAGGTCTGGCCGCCCTTGGTCCTAGGGGAGGGGCATGGGTGACAGACATGCACTGGGCAGTGGTGAGGAGGCGGGCTGGAGACACAGAGATGGCTGGCCGGTCAGGGCACTGTGGGCCCGGGTCTGGTGAGAAATGATGGAGACCTGACATAGTGGGCATCATCAGGGAAGGAAAAGGTTTTCCCAAGGAGGGATGGATGGGACAGGTCAGCCACCATCTCTGAGTGTCACGTCCAATTTTAGGTGGCATATTTTCAGAGGCCTGTAGACTAGAGTTTGCATACTTGTGCCCATTGGTTTTTGTTTGCCTGTACAGTGTAGACTCATATAATGTGTTGTTATTGTTGTTTTACATTAATTACTAACAAAAAATCAGGGCATTTCAAATACAAATCCAAATTTCCTGTTCCTCCTGGAAAATGAGGGATCTGGCAGTGCTGGGGCCTCACTTCTTCGTTGCAACAATTGGCTGAAACTAAAATGGCTGTTTCCAGTAGATGGGCACATACTCTCTTTGCAGCAGTCCCCGCCATTCCCTATTGTGTTCCACCCATCTCCTCAGTGATGTCACTTGCTTGGCCCCCATCGGTACTGAGTTTGCAACACCTGATCTTGATCAAGTGGAGAATGTTAGGGGGAGAGGGCAGACTGATTAGTGACTTGAAATTGTCCTGGGAAGACCAGCTGGAGCGAGGCTCTGGGGCACGATCACAGCCTTCCTGGTTAAAGAGCTAAGACGGTCGGGACAGGCAGGTCTGTTCTGTGTGGGGGAAGCACAGGGAGGCTGACTTCAGCTCGACCTAAGGCCAACTTTGGAACATCATAACTGTTTCAACATGCAACAGGTAATATCAGGAAGTGGTGAGCCCCTGGCATGGAGATGAGGGCCGTGTTTAGGCGGAGCCTGGGCAATGGCTTCACCACGACCATTTAGAGGAAATCCAAGCATTGCGTGGGCAACTGAACCACACGCCCTTTGTGGTTTCTTCCAGCCCTCCAGGGCCGGATTGTATGCCCACAGACTGGATGCCAGGGTAAAGGACAAGGTAGAGCTAAAAATGACGCCTGCACTGCTGGCCTGAAAGCCTGGAAGACTGCTAGAAGCTGGAACTTTGCAAGGAAACTGAGTGGCCGGAGGGGTTTGGTCAGTAGAAGCAGCGGGGTAAGGGTGAGTGCTCCTGTCCCACACTCCAGCCTGAGACGCTCACCAGGCCTGAATGGAGCGGACACAAAGCCAGGATTCTGGTCCTGCCCAAATGGCCAGAAGTCTGACATGGCGGTTTCTGTCTGTAAGAGAGAGAGGCATGTTGGATGACCTCTTGGGGCCCTGTGGCTTCAGGCCACCTGATGCCTGACTGAAGTCTGGATGGCTGAGCTCTCTGTCCAAGAGGGACCAGTGGAGGCCAGAGCAGTAAGTGTGTGGTCTCCTGGAGGTGGCTGCTGTGAATGTAATTCCTAGATGGGAAAGGGAGCTGTGATGCTGTGACTTATAATAAGAAACATGTATTTGGTCTCCCTCCTTGTTCCTGGCACAGAGCTCCAAAAACCCTTGGAATTTCCAAAGTGAAAGATATCTTTTGTTATGTCAATGAGATGACTTTTGAACCCCAGGTAAGGTAGGGGCTGGCTGCCAGGAGAACCAACCTTGTGATTAGAGGGTTCCAACTTTCAGTCTCACCCACTGACCTCTCTGGAGGAGAGGGGCTGGAGGTTGAACCAATCATCAATGATCAATGATTTCATCAATCATGCCTGTGCAATGAAGCCTCCATAGACACCCAAAAGGATGGGGTTCTGAGAGCTTCTGGGTTGGTGGACATGTGGAGATTCTGGAAGAGTGGTGCGCTCAGAGAGAGCATGGAAGCTGCAGGCCCTTTCCCCATACCTGGCCCTGTGTGTCTCTTCCACCGGCTGTTCCTGAGTCATATCCTTTATAATAAACTGGTGATTTGGTAAGTAATATGTTTCTCTGAGTTCTGTGAGTCACTCTAGCAAATTAACCAAACCCAAGAAAGGGGTCATTGGAACCTCCTGTTGGTCAGAAGCACAGGTGACAGCTGGATTTGGAGAATTGCTTGGTGGGGAAAACCCACACGTGGGAATTGGGACAAAGAATCAGAGAAGCAGGCTTTTCTGAGTTCACCTTTTTATATAGTTTTAACCTCTAGCTCATGAAAATGTTCTACATATTCAAAAAGTAAACTTAAACTGGAAAAGAGAAAAATGCAATGTGAATAGAAAAAATGCACCTCGTTATATATCTGATTAATACCATGCACACTTTAACTTTGAGTCTAGTATCCATTAACGGAACGTTTTCTAAGTCTGGAAAGAACTGCCCAGAAATCGTGACCTTTGCTAAGGCTTGTGGAAGAAATGGTTTGGTGGTATATTTCTGACAGGATTGTGAGTGTGTGTGTGTGTGTTTCAGGATACATGTATTTTCTTGTAATTTTAAATTAGTGTTATTTGCTTGAGCTTTCTGGGACTGCTAATAGCAAAGCAAACATTTTAATAAATAGAAACGAGGCAAATAACCCCACAGCAGTTGGGACTTGGGTGGTACAAACAGCCCCCAACCAGGCGTTTGTGGGTCACTGAGTGAATAGCGCCCCCTGCAGGGCAGTATTTGCTAAGCACCTGCCCCTCAAACAGCTCTTGTTATGTTTATTACAAATGACAATTTTTCTAACATCAAAACTTGAGCCCTCCTCCTTCCAGGTTTTATGGGCATTCATAGAGTCTGTGTTTTCCCCATGATTTGGTTATTGTCCAGTGGAAAGGACAGTTCCCAAAGTCGGACAGAATGGGTTTGAGTCCTGGTTTTGCCTGTTAATATTTCACAGACAGATGTTTTAACCAGGGAGAGTCCCACTCGTCCTGTGGAGATAATGAAAAGGTAGACGGTGGTGAAGATGAAATCAGAGATGGGGAGAGGCTGTCCCGACATGAGTTGGATTATAAAACCAAAGGAGGAGTGCTTGTGGGGGGCACAAATCCGGACCAGAGAGGCCCACTCTCCAGGGACTTCATTTGGGTTAGGCAAATGGAGGGCTCCTCCTGCTCTGAAACTTTCCCTGCCTTTCTTCCCCAGATCTCACCTTCCTACCTGGGAAAGCGGACCAGCCCACACGCCATGGACTCGCGCCTCCCTCCCACCCTGCCTGACACCTACAACGATGTCTGTGAGTGCGGATGTTACCGAACAGAAAGAGTTCATCCAACAGCGCTAGCAGAGCCAAGCACTAAACACCGAGAATTGCAGTGGAAAATATTGGATATTTCCTCTGTCTGGTCTCAGGGGAAAGTAGTCAGGGGTCGTTCCACCTTAGGGCTCAGAAGCTGGAAACATAACTTAGGGCAAGATGTTACCTTTAACCTGCCAGAGGTCTCCCTATGTGATCATTAGTCAGATCCTGGTTACTGTCTTCTGCTGCTTCCAGAGTTGCTGATTATCCCGGGGAAAGGCTGGTTCTGTGAGGGGATGGGGGAGGGGGAGAGATGATTTCTAGAGCTAAGATTTAAAGATACATTTAATCAAAGTCATAAGGACCCTCGATTTCATGACAGAATGGGCCCGGGGCTGGCATGAGGTGTGTATACAATTCACCCTTCAGCCCGAAGGCTCTGGTTCAGAGCCTTATTTTATTAGCTCAGCCTCAACTCTGCTTCAAGTCCCTAAATGCCAGTGGTGTTTTAGCCTCAGAGCTGGGCCTGGCTGCTGTTATTCACTACTCACCACTTTCCCAGTCACTGCACTAAGCACTTTGCAGGTGTAATGGGGATAAGAGTTTTGAATTGTGTCATTGTGGTTTCTTTTCTCTTGCATTCCCTTGGATGGATGTGAACTCCTGCCAAAGGCATTTTTGTCTTGGTCCTGCTGTTGGAATGCAAAACGTTTTGCTGTAGCCCCTGGGTTGAGAGGGAAAAGGATTTTGTAAATTTCTTGAGTTCTCAGACCTGGTCCACAAGCTCAGAAGTCTTTAAACTGAAGGTACACAAACTTCAGGGGTGCACAAAATCTTTCCAGAGGAGGGAGGGGTAGGGAAGCCAGAAAACGGGTTTTACTACTTTATTGACTAATATGTGGAATCTGAAAAAAATCTTATAAAAGATTTGCTAAGGTATCTTGAAATTTTGGTAAGTGCCAGAAAATATTCTAATTACACTGGATTTTATGTAACTGGATTTATCTCAGTTCATGGACCATTTTAAGGAAGTCAATTTCCAGAATCTCAGCTTCCATATGTCTTCTTTCCTAAAGTGGATCTTCCTGTAACAGTATCTGAGGTGACATCGCCCCAGATCTCCCTATGTGGGGTTGTTCTTCCTTTGATGATTATTCAGGGGTTTTGCAGGGTTTCCTCTCTTACCCACACTTCTCTTAAAGATACAGTAAGGAATTTTGGCCGTCTGGGAAGTTCTAGGCAGCATGAGGTTCAGGGACTCATGGAGCTTTTTAGTAAGCTGCTTTGCCTTTTCCACCTCTCCTTTTTTTTTTAACCGAAATGTAATTGCCATGTAACATTACATTAGTTTCAGGTGTACAACATAATGATTCTATACTTGTACATATTTCAAAATGATCATCGCAATAAGTCTAGTTAACACCCATCACCATAATAATTAGTTCTTTTTCTTTCTTTCTTTCTCTTTTAGATTTTATTGGGGAAGGGGAACAGGACTTTATTGGGGAACAGTGTGTATTTCCAGGCCTTTTTTTTTTTCCAAGTCAAGTTGTTGTCCTTTCAGTCTTAGTTGTGGAGGGCACAGCTCAGCTCCAGGTCCAGTTGCCGTTGCTAGTTGCAGGGGGCACAGCCCACCATTCCTTGAGGGAGTCGAACGAGCAACCTTGTGGTTGAGAGGACGCGCTCCAACCAACTGAGCCATCCGGGAGCTCAGTGGCAGCTCAGCTCAAGGTGCCGTGTTCAATCTTAGTTGCAGGGGGCGCTGCCCACCATCCCTTGTTGGACTTGAGGAATTGAACTGGCAACCTTGTGGTTGAGAGCCCACTGGCCCATGTGGGAATCGAACTGGCAGCCTTCGGAGTTAGGAGCATGGAGCTCTAACCACCTGAGCCACCGGGCCAGCCCCTACAGTTATTTTTCTTGTGATAGGAACTTTTAAGATCTACTCTCTTACCCATCTCTCCTTTTGTCTAGAAATGCTTTGCTTTTGGACTCTCCCGGGAGCAAAGCAAAGAGCACACAGGTAGGAAATAGGCATCCCTGGGGAGCAGCTCCTGTGTTCTCAGTGCTCATCCAGGATGTATCCTTAGCCAGGGACACACCTCTGGACAAGGGGCACAGCGGAGATTGGGGACGCTGAGCCATGCGCACGTTCTCTGGGAGCACCAACATTGTCACGACACAGTGGCTGAGACTCACAGATAATAGTTCTGTGACATTTCTTTCAGATTCTTTATGCTATTCCAGAATGAAGTCAAACCTGTTTTATCAAATCATATAATTTATTTATTCTAATTGCAGTCTCCATCTTATAAAATGTTTAGTATTTTCTGGGCCGGCCCGGTGGCTCAGGCGGTTGGAGCTCCCTGCTCCTAACTCCGTAGGCTGCCAGTTTGCTTCCCACATGGGCCAGTGGGCTCTCAACCACAAGGTTACTGGTTCAACTCCTCGACTCCCGCAAGGGATGGTGGGCTCCGCCCCCTGCAACTAAGATTGAACACGGCACCTTGAGCTGAGCTGCCACTGAGCTCCCGGATGGCTCAGTTGGTTGGAATGCGTCCTCTCAACCACAAGGTTGCCGGTTTCGACTCGCGCAAGGGATGGTGGGCTGTGACCCCTGCTACTAGCAACGACAACTGGAACTGGAGCTAAGCTGTGCCCTCCACAACTAAGATTGAAAGGACAACAACTTGACTTGGAAAAAAGTCCTGGAAGTACACACTGTTCCCCAATAAAGTCCTGTTCCCCTTCCCCAATAAAATCTTTAAAAAAAATGTTTAGTATTTTCTACTTCTGCTATTAAAAAGAATTGCTAGCACCAGTTCAATCAGTTTTTAGCAGTATATGCGTATATCTCAATAACAGATGCTTTCTATGTTTAAGAATTACTCATAAAAACATACTGCTTTGGTCAGTTGTGTACTAATTCTATTTGTATTAATTCAATTCAGAAGAAATGTTCAATACTTAGAATTTACGGATGACAGGATAAAGTAAACTTCAGACTTTAAATTTATCTACTTTTTTGTTATAACTAAATATGATAAGGTTGTCAATAAAAGACTTTAAAGCCTAAAACTGTGTTGCCTTATGGTGAAGGTAAATGGAAGATGTGGAATGGAAACATGAATTCAAGAAGAAAAAAGAAAAAAAGTGAAATTTCCAAATGTTGAAGAAGAGCTTGTTCATGGATTTAAAAAACTGTTGATAGTGGATAAGAAAGTGTTTCAACATTTAGATTCCTTTGGATACATTTAGAAGACTGATGTAAACATTTTTATTTTAAATATTAGTATTTACAACAGGTGGGAAATTGTATCCCTTGCAACAATTTAAATGTTTAGTGAAAATTTTAGACATCATCTTAAAAATGTGCAAGAGGGTATACATGGTTTTTAAAAACTTTGTTTATGGGCTATATGTGTGTAACTGTCAGCATGGACTAGGCTATACTGCAGTACCAAGCATTCCCAAAGACTTAGAGTGGCTCATAACAGGTTTCTCACTCACACTTCACACCCATTGTGAGTTGGCAGGAGGTTGTGAGAGGAAGTAACTTGTGTTTTGCTCTTGTTCCTGTCAGTACAGTCACATGGCCCACTCAACCACAGGGGGCAGGAAGTATCATCCTACTATGTGCTGGGAGGCAAAGGGCTGGAAACACTTGGTGAACAGCCCCAGATTGGAGACCAATGGGCCAGATCATAAAGTTTCTTCCATGGTGCAGAGAGATCCACTAAGGTTCCTGTTCAGAAGGGACTATAGTAGGGAAACAGTATCCTCTTGCCCCCACAGAATAAGGGAAGGAGAAGAGAGGCAGAGAGAGGGCAGGGAGGTCAGAGGCACCTGTTCTGTTTCTTCATTTTCCATGTAAAACCATGATGGGGGAGGCCAGATAGATACATCCAGAGAGATTCAGGAGAGCAGTAGCAGGTATCTTAGTTCATTTGGGCTGCTGTGAGAGAATGCCACAGACTGGGTGGCTTGTAAACAACAGAAATTTATTTCTCACAGTTCTGGAGGCTGCAAGTCCAAGATCAGGGTGCCAGCAGGGTCAGGTTCTGGTGAGGGCCCTCTTCCAGGCTGCTGATGGCTGGCCTTCCTGCTGTGCACTCACAGGCAGAGGGGGCAAGAGAGCTCTCTGAGGCCCCTTTTATAAGGACACTAATCCCATCCATGGGGCATCCATCATCATCACCGAATTACTTTCAAAGACCCCACCTCCTAACACCATCACTATGGGGGATTAGGATTTCAACATCTAAATTGGGGAGGGGGACCGCATTAACATTCAATCCGTAACTCAAGGGCAGAGGAAAGCAGCTGAGACAGGAGCCTGAAGCAGGGTTCCTGGCTGCCCATGGCCTGGGGGAGGCATGAAGGGATGCAGAAGTTCCCACATGCCTCACAGAGAGAACATGGAGAGGCTGCGGGGGCCAGTGGGCCAGCGGAGGTCTGGGGATGGGGACAGATGACTGCAAGATGCAGTCTTTATGGTCATAGGCAAATGGCTAGACCCAGACACTTCAGTAGAGGCCCAAAGGTCAGATAGCGGTCACTTGTCCACAGCCAGACCAAACCAGATTGACCTTTCACTGAAGGGGCCAGCACGGACCTGGGGACCTCCAGTGGATCCCTGGCCTTTCACCCCACACCCCTACATACACTCAGGGGCTGTTTTGGAGAGGCACACAGGATAGGACATAGTATCATTTCCATCCGAATGATAGAAAATTCATTGGAGAGAGACTGTTCAAAAGGGTGTTAAACCACCCCTGACTCAAAGTTGCACTTGGAAAAGAACTCAGAAGACACGGTTTGGACCAGAGGAGATTGAGATGCTCAGCTAAAGGCTTGGCACCCGCACCCCACCCCTGTGACTTATGAGGAAGATGCACTTGAACACACATTTCTTTGTACATCTAAGCAGTGGTGTGAGCAAATCTCATCTGTCCTTTATGCATATCACCCCAAGACTGGTGTTCTCCCTCTTTCTGAAAAGAAAAAATAGGCTTTGGGGGAAAGTCATTTTCATGAGGACACGTGGTTATTGACGCAGGGACCGTCCGGCTGCCTGGCCTGAGCGTCCTCACTGCACTGGCCTCCCTCCCGAGGCACCAGTCTCTCCAGGTCTCTCATAGATTGATTGCCTGCAGCATGAGCCAGAAAGGCAAGCTTTCCTCTAGGTCGTGGGAAGACCCTGCTTGCAGATACACTGCAGATTGTGACTGTGGGGAATTAGAGAAATCACCTTTGGGCAAAGCTATTGTCCTGTGCTGGCTGTGGCCTATTGATACCAACTTGTGGCTGGATGGCCCTCAACGGTCTTAGAGGACTGCGAGATGCCCTGCGCAATAACCATCAGGAAACTTTGAGAAAAGAAAACAAGGTTTGGTACTTATAGGTCCTGGAGGGTATGCAGCATGCTGGGGCCACACAACGAGGGGGGTGGGGGAGAGAGTGAGAGAGAGAGGCTGGGGTTCTGCTTTTATTGGGGTTGAGGGTGGCGGCCTAGGGTTTCTTGAGGTCACTCTTCATTGGCGAATGTAAAATGTGAGGGAAATTTAGAGCGGAAGAGAAAACCAAGCGGCCAAACCAAAGATCTCTAATACAAAGGACCTTCAGGGTGGGGGCAGCCTGGCTCTTTATCTAGTTGTATGGCTGGCAGTTTGTTTATTCTAGATAGCAGTCTTTGAAGTGGATGCCTGGGCAATCAAAAGCTTAAATCAGGCACTGCATTACAAAATACGAAAAAGGGGCACTTCCACTACAGTGCTGGAAAGGAGAACTGCTATCTAGTCGAGGGCCTGGGAGTAGGTTGGAGCAGGTCACAGTGGCCTAGTGCTATCTGCCCAGGTATAAGACGTCTGGAACCGCTGGGACAGACCTGCTCCTTGGTGTTCTGAGAACCAGGCCATGCAGGATAGAAACCAGCAGGCCACAAACTGGTTTCAGCAAATCGTTTGCGTGTTTCCTCCCCGTCCTGGGCTCTAAAACCTCACCCTCAGAACCTCTGGATGCAATGGTCACGGTCACTCCACAGAGGAGCAGGTAGGTCAAGTGGCTTGCCCAAGATTGGGATGAGACTTTCGCCTCCAGTCCACGCAGTCTATGCTTCCAAATGCCATTCTGCTGTCACCAGGGGCTAAGTCACTGAGAGTGACCAGGGCTCCAAAGAAGACGCTTGTGGGTTAGATCCAGCGTAACCGCCCACCAGGAACCAGCACAGTGTCTGCAGGGGCATTGTGGGTTTTTTTGTTTGTTTGTTTTTAATAGGACTTAGAGCTTCCTTCATCCATAGAGAGCAGGGGACATTTTTCCTGATCCCTTTTCCTATGGCCACTTTGGAAGGTTTCTTTCTCCCCAACTTTTTATTTTGAAAAATTTCAACCGGTAAAATTATTAAAAAGCAAACAAATTGTCTGGAAGATACTCATGTACTAACGTGCTTTGAGAGGAAGTTTTCTCACCAAACTTCTGGCCCAGTGCAAGGTTTGGAGGGGACCCACTTGGTCACCTATGGCACGGCAGGGTAGGTGGGAACTCGACTGCAGGGACCACTATGGGAAGCAAGTGACCACAAGGGGTCAGTATAAGCTGGTGGATGATCGAGGAATTCTCGATGGCGGGAGTGGGAAGGGGCGCCTCCCATATAGCACCCCGGGTCTCCCAGGTTCCCCTTGTAGCATGGGGACCCAGAGCACTTAATTTTTATCACGGCACTTCTATAGCAAGAAGTCTCCTGGTCTGTATTGGTTGGGAGAGGTAGAATGGGGGAAAACAGGAATTACCAGGAAGGATTAGCCCACCCAGCCCAACCCGTCTCTTTCCGTCCCAGGAGGCGGGAGAGGCCTAGGTGGGGGTGGGGTGGGTGCGCAGGTTCTTTTGTTCTCAGATCTGAGCTCCTTCTCAAGGGCTGCCAGGCGTTGCCAGAATGAAAACGTTTGGTGTATTTCAAGAGGAACTGCTGTGGTCCTACCCGGAGGTTGAAAAAGGAAAGTGGCTCCACCCTTTATGCCTGGTTTCCTGGGACTGAGAAGTATAAGGGTATGAAACCCACGAGGGACAGATGTCCGAGCCTGCTCAGACCCTGCACTCGTCGTGATACTGCGGTCCTTTGGGTGGGTTTGGCCCCCAAAGGACTGGTGAAACGGCATAGTGTGTGGAACCACCGTTTTCTGAAGTTTACGCAGGCTAGTGACATCTGCAGAAGGGCGGCCGCAACCACCTGCGGGGGTGGGGGGCGGTAAGCGGTGGGGGGGGGCGGTGGGGGGGGCGCTGTGCTCTGAGAGCTGGTGCTCCTTCCTGCGTGGGAGCACGGAAGGAGGATCTTCCTGCCTCCTGGCTTCCCTCCCTCCCTCCTCCCTGGAAAATTTCACACACGTAAAAATGGAAGAAGACAATGAACCCCTTGTACCTACCAGCCAGCTACAGTGAGCATCTCCTGACCAGTCTTACTTCATCTATATCCACCCCCACCTCCCTCCACTCCCACCACTGGATAACTTTAAAGCAAATCCTAGTCATTATAATAATTTATCTATAAATATTTTAGGCTGTATCAAAGTGAGAGGCAGCATGCCTTTATTTGAGATTAGAGAACAGCTGTTCGGCAAGGAGAAGAACTTTTTAAAGCCCAAATGCAGCATCATTATAACACCTTGGCATCTTCTAATACCCAATTCTTAATCACATTTTCCTAATTCTCAGGAATATGTTCTTCTAGTTGATTGGTTTGAATCAGGACCGACCAAAAGTCCACACTGCATTTCGTGGACGTGTCTCTTAGGTGTCTCTTTATCTACAGGGACCTACTTGGGTCTGTGTAAGCCTGGGAGAGTCTTAGATGATGCAGAAAGGGGGTAGGACTCCCCATCCCTAGGGTAATGTTAGAGTCCCACCAGGGACTGTTCTAATGGAATTTGAAAAAGAAGGGAGATTTCCATTCCTTTCATCCTGAGCATAGATAATTTCATTGAATTCTCACAACAACCCCATACAGTAGCAATTATGCCCATTTTACTACTGAAGAAACGAAGTCTGAGAGAGGCTTTCCAACTAAGTAGAAACGATTATTTAATCGGAAAGTTTCACCTACCTGCTTCCGCAGACCACTCCGTTTCTACTCAGCATTTCTGTTTGCTCTGGGACAAGCAACAGCACAGGTCCCTCTTGCTAGTAAGTCCCATCTGGAGAACTTCTGAAAGTGAAAAGGGGGCTACTTATGAAGATGCTGAGAGGACAGCCATCAACTGCATGTGTGCTCACCTGAGCTTGCAAGAAGGATGGACAAAAAGCGTTTTCATTGTTCACAAGTGCCACAGAAATCAATAGTCTTTTCATTTACATTAAATTTTTTATCATGAGATTTTTATATTGCATAAATATGACACATCTATGTATAAATGTGTATATGTAAGGTATGAAAAATAATAGAATGAGCAGCCCTTACGTGTCCAACATCAGCTTAGAAAATAGAACACTAAGAAAATCTTTGAAGCTCCCTGTCAGCCTTTCCCCAATGCATCCTCTCCCTCCTCATCCCCATGGCAACCCTGTCTTGAATTTTTACTTTTCATTGCCTCGCTTTCCTTTGTATTTTACCACATATATGTGTATGTATGTTGTCAATTAACATATTGTTTAGTTTTGCTCATTTTTGCACTTTATAGAAAGGTATTACATTTTTGTATTCTGTCTTTTGTATTTGTCTTTTTTCTCTCAACATTATTATTATTTTTTTAATTTATTTTTTAAATTTATTGGGGTGACAATTGTTAGTAAAATTACATAGATTTCAGGTGTACAATTCTGTATTACATCATCTATAAATCCCATTGTGTGTTCACCACCCAGAGTCAGTTCTCCTTCCATCACCATATATTTGATCCTCTCAACATTATTTGAAGGATTTGTTTATGTTCATGCATGTAGTACATTTACACGGCATGTGGCATTTCATTGTATATCACAATTATCCCCTTGGACATTTGGCTGGTTTCCAGGTTTTTTCCCCTCATTATTACAAGCAAGGTCACCTTGCATCTTCTAATCCCCATCCCCTGGAGCACATGTATAAGGGTTTCTTAGGAGTGGGACTGCTGACATTGAAGGGAATAAACTTGGCTAACTGGTGCCAAAAGTGTTGACAAATTGACACTCCTACAGGCAATGCATGAGATTTCCAGTTGCTCCACATCCTTACCTACACAGCACGTTGTTGGCTTTTAATTTTTTCAAATCTGATGGGGGATAAACTAGTATCTAATTATGCTTTTGTTAACCTGAAAAAAAAAAGGCTTTTCAAAGTGAGGAGCAACAGAATTTATTTGAGATCAAAGAATAGCTATTCAGGAAGTGTTGATTCAGGCAGAAGCCCAAATAGTGTTCCTATTAGGAGACAAAGACAAGGGGTATTTATGAGAAGGGAAAAGGGAACAATTACGTCAAAGAAGGAAGGCATTTCTATTGGTACAGAAAAGCTAACACAGTGATGTTAATTCTAAACCATGTGTTTAATTTTCAGTCCAGTAGTCATCAGTTTAGTAGTCATAATAACTGCTTTCTTGTTATCTTTGCAAACAGTTCTTTGGGGCACAATATTGCTTTAGGCTCAGTCCAAAGGTTACTTTGCCCTCTTTTAATATTCCAAGATTTGAGGCATAAGACGTGTGCAAAGCGGTTCCTGTGGGATGGCAGCTCTGACTCCATTTTAAAGTGGCTCCATTTATTATTTTTTGACACATTTGATGTGCGTTTTTCTGATTACTATGAAATTGAGAACGTTTTTCAGATTTATTGGCTTTTATATTTCCTCCTCCAGAAAGCACATAATTTATCTATTTCTTATGGACAGGTAGGGTTTTAGACTTTTTTTAGATTATGGATTCTAACTCTGCATCAGTTATATGTGCAGCACAATTTTTTTCCTGCTTTATAGCCTGTCCTTTCACTTTCATTTTGGGGGTGCGTGTGTGTTTACACTGAAATTTTTTATTATGGAGAATTTTGAACATATAAAAAGGTAGACAAATGTAGTAAACCCCAGTGTACCCATCATCCAGACTCACCAACCTTCAACCCGTGGCTGATCCTGTCTCTTCCACCCTCATCTGTTTCCTTTACCTCCTGGGTTATTTTGAAACAAATCACAGACATGATATATTTTCATGTATAAATATTTCAGTATGTATACTTAAAGGGACCTGTCCCCTGTCTGGATGTCCTCTTCACTTCCCTTGGGCTCTAACCCCCACTTATGGGTCTGTTTCTGGGCTTTCTCTTTAGTTCCATTGGTCTGTTTGTCTACCCCTGTGCCAATACTACATTGTCTTAATTACCATGGCTTTATACTAAGTCTTTAAAAATTGGCTTTTCTTGCTTATTTTTTTATCTTAACTAGGTCAATTTATCCAGCACCAGAAAAAACAACAACACCTGTTAGTATTTTTCAATTGAGATAATTTACATTTATAAATTAACTTAGAGTTGTTATCTTTATAATATTAAGTAGTCCTACCCAAGAACATGATTTTCCATTTGTTCAATTCTACTTTTATGTTCTCTTAAACCTGTTTTAATTGTGAAATATGACACACTGAAAAGTGAATGAAACAAAAATGTAAATCAAATGCTCATATAACCACCACTCTGGGAAAGAATATCGTCAGCAGCTTGAAGCCCGCCTCAGACTTCCTCCCAATCACTGTGCAGCCTTCACAGTAATGGTTTTACCATCCAAGAATGTATCCCCAAACACTGCTCTCTGGGTTGGTCATCTCTGAACTTGCTATAAATAGAATAAGTAGAATAATAAAGTACTTTTAAAAATCTGGCTTATTTCATTAACCACGGCTGTGTGCTTCATCGTCAATGCATAAAACTATAATTGATTCATTTTCATTGCTCTATGCTCGTCCGTTATGTGAATACCCCACAATGTATTTCTCTTTCCTATTGTTGATGAACATCTGGAGTGTCTTCAATTTCGTACTATTACATAGGATGCTATATATATTCTTACATATATTTCTTATATATATATTCTTATATATTTCTTGCTATCCATGTGCACATATTTGTGAGAGTGAACTAGGAGTGGAACCACTCAGTCATATCTTCAATCTTAGAAGATAATGCCAAGCAGTATTCTAAGTGTTTGAACCAATTTACTATCAGTGTATGAGTCTAATGTTTTACATTCTCACCAACACTCAGTATTGTCATCTTTCTAATTTTGACTTTTTTTTTTGTTAGGTGTTAAGTGATTTCTTAATATAGTCTTAATTTGCATTTCCCTGATTACTAATCAGGTTTAGCAAAAACTTACTATGTTGGCCATTTTAATACCCTCCTAAACAAATTTCTTGCCTGTTTTTCTATTAGTTGTCTGTCTTATTGATTTACAGGGTGCCTTCAGATAATATTTACTGTCACTCCATGGTTTGTCTTTTCACTATCAATGGTGTCCCAGGATTACGTTTTTAAAATAGTCTGCTTTGTTAATTTTTTTTTTCTTATTTTCTCATGTGGTTTTTGTTTGTTTGTTTGTTTTTTTAATTGGGGAAGGGGAACAGGACTTTATTGGTGTGTACTTCCAGGACTTTTTTCCAAGTCAAGTTGTTGGCCTTTCAGTCTTAGTTGTGGAGGGCGCAGCTTAGCTCCAGGTCCAGTTGCCCTTGCTAGTTGCAGGGGGCACAGCCCACCATCCCTTGTGGGAGTTGAATCGGCAACCTTGTGGTTGAGAGGATGTGCTCCAACCAACTGAGCTATCCGGGAGCTCAGAGGCAGCTCAGCTCAAGGTGCTGTGTTCAATCTTAGTTGCAGGGGGCGCTGCCCACCATCCCTTGCGGGAGTCGAGGAGTTGAACCAGTAACCTTGTGGTTGAGAGCCCACTGGCCCATGTGGGAAGCGAACTGGCAGCCTACGGAGTTAGGAGCAGGGAGCTCCAACCGCCTGAGCCACCGGGCCGGCCCCCAGAAACTATGATCTTTTAAATCTCGGCTTTCCATGGCCTTCTCTTTTTCCCCCCTTTGATGAGTCTTGCCAAAAAATGTGTCCATTTTATTAGTCTTTACAAAGAACTAACTTTTGGCTCTTTTGATCCTCTGCAGCTTCTTCTCTCATTTTCTTGCTCTTCTCTTTATTTTTCCTTCCTTCTACTTGTGTGCTTTCTTTCCAATCTCTTAAGATGGATGTTTAGCTTATTAGTTTTCAGATCTCAGTATTTTCTAGTACTTTCCTCAGTGTTGTTTTAACTGTGTCCACATATTTTGACATTTAGCATTTTCATTGTAATTCAGTTTTTAATTATTTCTAATTTCCATTATTATGTTTTTACTCAGCACATGACTTATTCAGAAGCATTTTTAAAATTCCAAGTTTATGGGGTTTAGAAAAATCTTTTGTTCATTTTCAAAACTTTATCTGAGAAAACTATAGAGAAACCCCAAGCCAACACTTACCGGTGAATCTGTTAGATCCAACACACCTCCGTCCAATTAAACAGACAAAACTGCTTCATGACAAGGATTTTATTCAATTTATGACATGTTATTACCAATCTTACTATAAACTGTGTCATTCTCATTTATATTATAAAAGCCATTTATATATATATAAAGGCCATGAGGAATGTGTCAAAAAAAAAAAAAAAGGGGGAAGCAGATCAAGCCCTGTATTTAAAACAGACTTGCTCTTCCAAAGGCCTTTTTAAATCAATGGCAAAACCTACTTTTTAGACCAACACACAGATTACTCGGGTGGTAGAAAAAAGTGAATTACATAAAAGAATTTTAGATTTTTAAAACTTAAATTTAGAGTCCCAAAGTGTTTTCCAAGCTTGGGTAAAAATGGTTAAAAAAAAAATTTCTCCTATCTTATTTTGTGGATTTAAACTTTCAGACCTTTCAGACATTTGATCAAAGGGAGATACCATACCATTTAAAAGCTATAATTGTTAAGAAAGATAATAAAGGTACAGTCAGGAACAGAGTAGACCCTTGTTAAGACTTCTGGATGGGAAGGGAATGGCAATGGGACAGATCAGTATTTCACCTTGAGGCTTTCGAGGAAAGATCTCAAGGCACAAGTGTGTTTTTCTTTCCACTGGCCTTATCTGCTATCACTTAACCATACAGGTTAAACACAGATGGACCTTTTTGACAGCTACCGTATATACTACAAGATGTGGACCCAGGTTCTCAGGAGCAGTACCTATCAGTTCTAACAACTGATGGCAACGTCACATAAATTAGGGAGGAAACCAGTTTTAAGTACTGCAAAGGGAATTCATGCAAGTGTTGTAAATAGATATTTAAGTTTTAAAAAGGGTGTTCTGATCACCACTTCAATCAGTGGGAACATTCACAGAATAGCCTGAGACTTGAACCACACACTGCCCACCTCCCCACTTTTTCCAGGCATTCCAGGCCACCATCACAGTCTCTATCAGTTCCAGTACACTGCTTCTTGATGAAGGAAGGAAAGCTGTGTGGCTCTGAGTCCTAGTTCTTGCCACTATGATTAGACTAGCTCTGTAATATGCTAAAGATGAATCACAACTTAGGTATAATAATAACAAGGAGCTGAAGGAGTTGCATCGTGTATAACTTCAAGCAGGGTTAAAAAGAAAATGAAGATAAAGCAACTACGGTACATCATATACCACGGGCTACTTTACTCAGCAATGAAGAGGAACAAACTATGATTCACACAACTACTTGGAGGGATCTCAAGAGAATTACGCTGAGTGAAAAAAGCCATTATCAAAAGGTTACAAACTGTGTGATTCCATCTATATAACATTCTGGAAAAGACAAGCTATAGTGATGGGGACTAGATCAGTGCTTGCAAGGAGGCAGGGATGGGGAGAGGGTGTGACTATGAAGGGGCAGTACAAGGGAGATTTGGGGGTGATAAAACTGTTCTGTGTCCTGTTAATGGTGCTGGTTCCATGAAACTATACATGTGCTAAAACGCACTGAGCTGTACTCTCCCAAAAGTCAGTTTTACTGGGTGATAAGAGAGACAGGGAGAGACTCTGAACCATTTTCCCCAAATCACCAAGAACGTTTTTTTATAACTGTTTATAAGTATGATCAATGAATCCTTTATTTCTTTCTTATTTTTCTTATTTTCGATACTGGCCTTTATCTTTAATTTTCTTTCTTTTTACAAAATTATTAATTTTTTTCAGTTACAGTTGACATTCAATATTATTTTACATTAGTTTCAGGTGTACAGCATAGTGATTAGACATTTCTATAATTTATGCTGTGATCCCCCTGATTAGTCTAGTACTCACCTGGCACTATAATGTCAATTTGGCTCAAATAAAATCTTATAAAAAGTTTCTATAGGTTTAGACATTTCTTACATCAACACTAAAAACCTTTAAATGGTTGAATTGTATGGTTTGTGAATTACATCTCAACAAAGCTATTTTTAGAAATTACAGGAAGCCTGTAGCAGTTCCACGTCTAAATGTGCTCCATCCAGCCAACAGCGTGGAAGATACTCTCCTACAGCAGAAGCATAGCTAGGACTGAAAATCCCCTCAGCTCTGAAGACAAAGAGAAAGGGCAGTTCGCAAACACTCCCGCCTCTTTCCCTCTCATTCAAGAGGCTGAAAGATCCAGACACCTGGTAGAAAAGAAACAAACCGTGACACCCCGGCGCATATAGACTAACTCTGGGAAATTCTTTCCTATTCAGAAGCAGAAGGACCTTATTTTTCCTCCTCACTCAAATAACCAATTCACCTGGCAGGCTGGGGTGGGGCTCTGACTGGCCCCTCGGTGAAGCTGGCGCAGCCAAGCCAGGCCTCCCCTGGGGGGCTGCCCTGCGTGACGCTGCTCTCCGTGGCGCTGCCCGGCTGCCTCCTCGCTTTCGGCGGCCAAACACCATCCGCACTCATCTCAGGAGGAGAGAACCCCGGTCAGACGCTGCCCCAGGCCCCCGACAGGACAGGGAAGGGCCTGCCTGGTCCCCCAACTTCAGGGTCACAGGCACCTGGGCACCAGGTTCCGCCCGACTGTCGGAAAGGCTCTTTATGAGCGTGCGTGATCCCACCCTCAGGCGGGGCGGAGGGAGGGAGAGAGCAAGAGCGACAGAGAAAGGGATGGAGGGAGCGAGCGAAAGCAAGAGCGAGAAGACCACAGTTAAGGGAAGGGGGCGGGGCCTTGGCTAAAGAAGGGCGGGGCCTCGGAGGGGCTCCAGTTTCCAAGAACCCGAAGGAGTGGAGCGGCAGTTCGCACCTGAGGACCGTAGGGTGTGAGGATGATGGGGAGGGAAGCCTCCCGCCCTCACCAGGGACACCCCAGCCCTGTCCCCACCGCCACTGGTCTCCACTTCTTTCTTGAGAATCCGGCGCCCTGCCCCTTGTTCATCGCGCTGTGAGGGGATCCTCCCACCTGTCCACAGGTGGCCACACCTATTTAGTAGCCAGCCCCTTCCTGCAAGAGGTCACCTCCACTCTGCCAGCCCCATGAAAATTCACTACAACTCTGAATTTCTTAAATGAACTCAACCTTCCCAGCCCTACAAGGGAGCTCCCTCCACCCTATGCCAAGCTCTCCTTTCTTGAGGGAGCAGCTTCCCGGAGTCTAGGGACCCCAGGCCACTCTAGCTGGTACTCCCTCTCATATTTGGGCGTTCCACATCTTCCTTCACTGTAGCTCCAAGGGGAACAATGAGTGAGCATGCCCAGTGGAGACAGGGCCCGTTGGGTTTATATTAATTACATTTTCACTGGAATACACTTTATCTCAGTGAGGAGGGAGGAAGGGAAGCCAGTGAATGACCATAGACTTTACCCTATGAATTCAGCAAACATTCATGGAGCTCATGCTTAGTCCCAGCCACTATTTTAGGCACTTAGAATAGAATCATGAACAAAACAAAGTCCTGTTCTCATGCAGCTGACACTATGATGGGAAGGAAGGCAGAGAAAAAAACAAAACACCAAGATATTTTCAGAAAGTTGTAGTTGTTGTGAAGAGAATAAAACGACTTGATGGAGTAAATGGAATGGAGCAATTCTTTAGACAGGATGTTCAGAGAAGGCCTCTGAGGAAGTGATATTTTGAGCTGAAATCAATCAAAAAGAACGGGCCAGGTCATGAAGGACCTGATAGATTTTGTATCTTTTCTTTTTTTAAATGCTAATTTTTTCCCCCCAAGTCAAGTTGTCCTTTCAATCTTAGTTGTGGAGGGCGCAGCTCAGCTCCAGTTGCCATGCTAGTTGCAGGGGCGCTGCCCCCCATCCCTTGGGGGAGTCAGCAACCTTGTGGTTGAGAGCCCATTGGCCCATGTGGGAATCGAACCGGGAGTCTTCGGAGTTAGGAGCATGGAGCTCTAACCGCCTGAGCCACCGGGCCAGCCCCAGATTTCGTATCTTTATAGTTGTTAAAGATCATAGGGATCATTAAGTCTAGTGTTTCCTGTCTCCAATTATCTTTCAAATGGATAAATGATTGTAATTGTCAGTTTGGACCCCAGGCATAAGGCAGAAGGGAAGAGGAACTGAGCCAGAAAAACTACTGTTGCCCCAGAGGAAGAAGCAGCAACAGGAGCAGATAAGACACTACAACATGAATCTAGTTCAACCTCCTCATTTTACAGACAAGGAACGAGAGATCCAGAGAAGTTAAGTAACTGGTCTGAAGTCACACAACTAAGTAGTGGCAGAACCAGGGCGAGAACCCAGGTCTCCTGGCTGCTAGTCCACAATTAGAAGATATTCTGGGGTGGGAAACAGACCCAAAATCTGAGCCCAGAGCCTGGACTTGAATTCTGCCTTCGGTATATCCAAGTCTTGGGTTGAGCTCTTTGGAGGGAATCACTGTGATTGTCTCTGACTTTATTCTCTCCTCTAGTTATGGTCATGGGATTCTGGGAAATAGATCTATCAGTTTACTGTGCAGGACATCTGTTTAGAGCAGATTAACCTTCCAAACAATTAGTCCTCCTTTCCCTTAAATTGTAAATTGCCATTTTAAGTAGAGGTATCTTAAGAGGTTTGCATATTTATAAATATTTATTAAGCATCAACTCTGTGCCAGGCACTGGGGATACAGTGGTGAGCCAATACAGAAGCTCTGTTATCTTGAAGCTTAAAGTCAGGGGCTGGAGATATATAACCACACAAACAGCTGTAAAATTGTAATAGTGACAAGTGTTAGAAAGCAGTTTCTCAGGTACAATTGAGTGGGGTGGGAATTTGATCTGGTTAAGGAGATCTGGATTAACTTCCTTGAGGAAGTGACACTTGAAGTGGCATCTGAAGAGGAGTTGTGTAGGGAAAGGGGTGGGGGTGGGTTTCAGTCTGAGGCAATGGCATGTGCAGCCTCCCTGCGGCAGGAGGGAGCATGGCAAGTACAAACAGGTCACTGTGGCTGGAGCACAGAGAGCAAGGGGAACTGTCAGTTTTCAGGAAAGGCAAACTAGCTATTCAGATAAGCACATCAGTTGATAAACATTTAGATAAACACTTTAGTTGCTAGTAAGCATTTTAGTTGAAAACAACTAAAAGTGCTAGTTATGTCCTCTTGAAAACTGTAAGGAGTAGCCACTATGGGAGGCAGTGTGGAGGTTCCTCAAAAAATTAAAAATAGGGGTAAGTGGGGTGGGGGGTGAGAGATGAGGGTAAGGGGGATCAAATATATGGTGATGGAAGGAGAACTGACTCTGGGTGATGAACACACAATGGGATTTATAGATGATGTAATACAGAATTGTACACCTGAAATCTATGTAATTTTACTAACAATTGTCACCCCAATACATTTAAAAAATAAATTAAAAAAAAACAAAAACCTAAAAAAAAAAAATTAAAAATAGAATTACCGTAGGACCCAGCAATCCCTCTCTTGGATTGCTGAAAAATCTGAAAACATTTATCCATAAAGATATATGTGCTCCGATGTTCATTGCAGCTTTATTTGTGGTGGCCAAGACATGGAAACAACCAAAGTGTCCTTTGATAGATGATTGGATAAAGAAGTTGTGGTACATATACACAATGGAATACTATTCTGCTATAAGAAAAGATGAAACAGTGCCATTTGCGACAACATGGATGGATCTTGAAATTATAATGCTAAGCGAAATAAGTCAGACAGAAAAAGGCGAGAACCCTATGATTTCACTGATATGTGGTATATAAAACTGAAAACAACAAAGGAACAAGACAAACAAATGAAGAAACAAAAACTCATAGACACAGACAATAGTTTAGTTGTTACCAAAGGGGAAAGGGGGTGTTAGATGACGGTAAAAGAGGTTAAACATATGGTGATGGAAGGAGAACTGACTCTGGGTGGTGACCACACAATGTGATATGTGGAAGATATGTTACAGAATTGTACACCTTGAAACCAATGTAACTTTACTAACAGTTGTCATCCCAATAAACTTTAATTAAAAAACAAAAAACTGTAAGGAGCTGACTAGATAGAATCAGATTAAAATGGAAGGACAATGGAAACAGAGTTAATCCAGCACCAAAGCCACCTGTACCCTAAGGTATTGACTAAGTCTCTCAAAGTTTGACTTCAGTTTTGATGACCTTGAAGGGCCAAAGGGGAGAGACATGAAATCCCAGAAAACACTCTCCAAGTGGGGAGTGTAATAGAAGACCCTCCCCATAAAAACTGGGACTCCAGACGGCTAACTGGTTCAGGGTAGAAGTAAACCAGAAGTGAGTCTTCCTGAAATTACTACCTGGCTCACATTCCCTGGGTGGGATGGGAATCTTCCAGCCTTGTGCTTGAACTAGGTGGTCCTGCATTAGTGCCCACCATGTGTCCTCAGGTGCCCACCATGAGCAAAGAAAAATCTTTACCACACCCGAGGCTTCAAATTATTTCTACAAGTGATTTTTAAGAGTAACCTCCACTAGCCAAAAATAATTAGACACACAAAAAAATCAAAGCCATGCGTGAGAAGAGTAATAACAGACTCCCCCCCAAAAGCAAACCAACAAAGAGTTTAGAATTGGGTTTACTAGAAACAAACTGTAAAGCAAATATGTCTAAAAGAACAAAAGACAAGCTTGACAATATCTGTAGGGAACAAAATAAGGTATTCCAATTTCCTGTGAACCTCGTAACAATTCTGTCAGATGCATATTAGCCCAGTTTTTGATAGGAGAAACTCGGGCTCAGAGGGGTTCAGTAACTTGCCCAAGGTCACACACTAGTCAGTGGGTGAGGCAGATTGAAACCCAGGTCTTTCTGACTTCAAACCCTATTCTCTTTCCAGTGTACCACAGGTAAATAGTTATCTGACAGAAAACACAGCAGGAAGGTTTTCATCTTCCTCACTGTTTTTAACCAAGCTGAAGCTTGTGGTAATCATAAAGTTTATAAAAAACGTTCCTTGAATCAAGGTCAAAGTGAATAGGCTATAGATTATGGGAGGGTCTGGCCTTTATGCACATGAGGTCGCCATCTTAGAGACTTCAAAAGCACCCCAACATAAAATATCTAATTATATAGATTCACCCACGGTTGTTGACTATTGAACAGGGGGCCCCCCAGTGTGTCAGAGGCTTTCTTAAATACACTCTCCCATTTAACCTCAAAGCAACACTGCCAGGTACATGCTATTAGCCTCAATTCACAGATGAGAAAACAGGCTCAGAGATCCAAAGTAACCTGCCTGTCCAGGATTCAGACACAGGCCACCGTACTTCCTTTCTACTATACCACAGCATCGCCTTTCTAATAATGTCTCATAGCAGTGGAGACATAATGGCTGTGCGCGATGGCAGAGGGGTAGCAGATTGGGGGAGGGGGATTGTCGCTTTGTGAGGTGTATAAATGTCTAACTATTACATTGTTTGGTACACCTGAAACCAATGAATGAATGAATGAATAAATAAATAAATAAATAAATAAATAAATAAATAAATAAATGAAAAAACCAAAAAATGTCTCATAGGACTGAAATTTGAGGGAGACACTTGTTTTATGCCTAGCCACTGCTAGGCACTGAGATTCAGCCCAAGGCTAGTGACTTTGTAACAGGAAGGTTGAGATCAGATGGGAGCTGAATGAAAAAGGAGATCAGATGAAAAAGGACATGCAAACCACCTGTCCAACTGTGGTTTGTGCCCTGTGCTAACCTACACTCAGGTCACTGAATTTGAGAAGTCACAGGTAGGGCTGTTCTGGTGCGTCAGGACACACACTTCCTGGAAGAGGTAAGACCCTTGAGAGAGGGTGGGTCCCCCAAGCAAGGGTACGAGTCAGTGCTGCCAGCATTTACCACTTATCAGGAGCTTACTCCAGGCCCAGCACTGCCTATCTTCCTCACAAGAACCCTGCGGGGCAGCTGCCATTACTGTCCCCATCTCACAGGTGAGGAAATCGAGGCTGCTCGTGCCGGCTTACACAGCCAGCACATAGAACGGCCAGTGCATGAATCCAGTGAGTCTAATTCCAGAGAATTTCATCCTGCACAAAGGACCCTTGCACAATGCCTGGCACTCGCATGCTCGGTAAGCCCTGGTGATGCTGCTGCTGACGATGATACTAAGCCCACGAACAAGACAATGGAGTCCGGGTCTTAGTGTAGACCTGCACTGTCCCATAGGGCAGCCACCACCTGCGGGTGGCCACTGAGCCTTGGAATGTGGCTCGTGGGACTGAAGGACTGACTTTTTTAATTTAAAAACTGAAGCAGTGGAAAATATTTCTTTCTGTTAAGCACGACATTATTGTCTTGGCAGGACTACATTTCACCTTAACATTGCGTCTTGTTACACATTACAGTGTGGTGCATGTGCTGGGCGTGCGTTATTTCTAATATTGCATTAATGAAATGTTTATATTGATTATATATTAAGATGTTATATTTTGGATATATTGGGGTAAGTAAAATATATTATTAAAATGAACTTCAACTGTGCCTGTATATATATATATTGATGTGGCTACTAAATTTTTAAAAGTTACGTAAGTGGCTCATATGATATTTCTATGAGAGCATGCTGGCATAACTGTTAAGAATTTAGTTCAGAACATTTGAGATGTTCTAAGCAATAGAAGCATTTTGTCACTTTTTTTTTAAAGTAAGAATTAGCTTTCAGTAGTAGTGATCATTCTGTCCATAATCATTTCCCCCAGAATGGTTGATAACCTCAATAGAAACTTCCACAGGAAGTAGAAAAGAAATAAAAACTATGATGAAAATTTCTTTCCTCTCTCTCTTTTTTTAATATTACAGTTGAGAGATAAGCCTGGCCACGGGGCCAAAATGTGTTCTCTCTGTTTCTGTGTTTGCCAGCAGTCAGTTGGCCCCTTGCCCACTCGTGCTCAGCACCAGGGAAGCAGTGCCTCTGATAAACCATCGCAGTTGGGAGATTACCAGAGGTCTTTTGGGAAGGCCTTTCTATCTACCTTCTTTGATTTCTGTAAGTGGCAGCTGTTTCCGCCCACTTTTCTTCTTGTCACTATAGAGAAGAGTAACTGAAAGCAAATCAGCCTGTCTCTGTGGTCCCTTTCAACCAAAATCTTTATTTAGCTCCTTGTGCCTTTTACCATATCTGACCATTGATCATTTCCTGAACTTTTGTGAGATCTTTATTCTAGTCCAATCCACTGATTTCTGCCTTGAAATTTTCTTCGTTTCTTTAACCAATCAGCATCATTGGTCATAGTGGATTCTGAAAGAGATACTGGGACACCAGAGAATAAGACTTCCTTGGATTTCCAACTTCACCTCTGCCGAGTGATATTCCAAGGTTTAAACCGACACCCTAATGACCTCTGCCAGACAGCTTGGCTCTCAAAGTCCAACCCAACCTTCCCTCCCTCCCTTGCCCTGCCAACTCCCATGGAACACGCAGACCTAGGGAGGGGAGAAACCCCACCCCCACAAAAGGACCCTAAAGTGTCCAAGGGTGAGGGGAGCCCAGGGCTGGAGCTTTGCTGACATCCAGGGTGGCAGGCAGTCCAGCAGAGCAGGCCGCCCAGCACCCTCCTACCTGTTCCCTTTCTCCCCAAACGCTCTTTCTCCAGGACACCCTCTGGATGGACAGCAGGGCACAAAAGCTATTATGTGATGGCAGGGCCCCCCACAATTGCCACCAGTCTTGCCTTTGCTGTTTAGGTTTTTTACGTGTGAAGTCGTGACGTTCCCAGCTTTAACTGAACTTGGTCACTCACAGGCCTGGGTAAAGACCAGCCCTTACACACTCGACTAACCACATGTCCTCTGAAATGCACTCTGTTTCCATAGAGGAGGAAACTCATCCACCCACCCTCCCACCCCGTCCCAACTACTGCAGTCCTTTGTAAATTGGTTCCTGGGCCAAAGAAACAAGGCCAAGGATATGCTAGAACTGGGGTTCTCAACCGTGGCCGCCCAGTGGACTTCTTGGGAGCTTGTAAATCCCAGGGGCCCAGACATTATTCCGGACCAACTCAGAACCTCTGGAGGGAAAAGCAGGCACAATCAGTTTTAATATTCCATGGGTGATGCTAACGGGTGGCCAGGGTTGAGAACTACTAGCTGGTGAACCCATAAAATCCAGGTCATAACTGAATTTGTTCTCCTCAGACATAGCTCATTTTCTTAATGTATTATTTAATTTAAAATTATATTTTGCTTTCATTCAAAGTTTGTCATCAATTTTCCTTTGCCCGCAGAAAGCAGCTGAAAGAAAGGGACTAAGTAGGAGGAGCCAGATCCTGAAACATCGAAGTGTTGGAACATAGTGCCGTTCTCTGGGGGCCTTCAGGGCCCAGCAAATGTGCATTTCTTTCTCTGTTGTCGTAGGTGGATTGTGTTTGTTGTTTTTTAATCTAGGCCACTAAAAATATTAGAGGGAGCACAATTTAGCTAATAGCAATTAGTTTCATGTCTGTGAACTCAAGGTCTGAGGCCAGTCCCTCATGTGTACTTGTGGAAATGGCCTGCATCTTTCTGGGAGGCCCTCTAAGTCCTCAGCAAGCCCCAGTGCACTTTTAGGTGAGAATGGTTGACATAATGAGGTCATGTGACTCTCTGAAAGAAGGTAAATATGAGCTCATTCATTGAAGACTGGTGGTGGGAATTCAAGCTCCTATTTGGTGGGTATCCGTCATGTCAGATACCATACACTCCCAGATCCGTACATTATCTCATTTATTCTCAGCAGCCACCAAGGTATTAAAATGTCTACTTTAGAGATGTGGAAACAGAAGTGCAGAGAGGTGTAGTGACTTGCCTGAGGTCGTAGTGACTAATGGTGGAGGCAGGATTCGTACCTCATCTGGCTGAGACCAAAGTTCCAGTTCCACTACCCTGGCTGACCCAACCCCGGGATTTCTCTTCTTCCGGATAAGTCTCACTGACACTTTGCTTTCTGCCTTCCCCACTTCCTTCCTTGGCTTCATTCCTATAAAAAGCAAAATGATTTAATGATGTGTTAATGAGTCTTCTGCCACAGCAGGAAGTGAGAGGTGAGTGTGACGCTCTGTTAGGAAGTCTGTGTTTTCCCATCCTGGGCTGGGATTCTAGGCCAGTCCACAGAAAGGGCAGTGCTGGTTGGGCCACACGTCTCCTTACGGCCTGTGTGGCCAGCTGCAAGGGCAAGACGAACACTCCCTGGGGTGAGGACACTGCTCCTGAACCTCCTTCTCGCGTCCATTTCCAGGGAGCAGAACAGATCCACTCCTGGCTTGTGGCCCCAGGACTGTCTGAGGTTGAAAGTCCTTGTGATGAGGACATAGGGGGGGTCTGAGCTCATAACTGTGAGGGAGGAAAAGTCACCTGAGGAGGCAGGTCAGCCCCCAAAGCACTTTGGACTTCCCATCCCTTAGAATTCAGACTTTTCACAGTGTGTGCCACTGACCTCATGTCCACCGAGCCTCTGAGTCTTCCAGCTTCCTCCTGGCCTGGCGAAGGGCTTTCCGGAAATCCCTGACGTTGGGCCTGTGACCTGGGCTGTGCACCAGCGAGTTCCCAAAGGGGAGGGAACTGCAGAGCGCCTTCTCTATGCTGCTCTGTGCTCACTGGGAAAAGGGACAAAGGGCCCACAACATGTGTCGCTCTTCAGGGGGTGCGTTGGTTGTTCTTAAAAAGGAAATTGGTGCAAATGAGCTTAAACGAAGCAGGATTAAGGCTGGCAGACAGGTAAACAAGATGGGAACTGCAAGTGAACAAAGAAGACAGAGTCCAGGTGTGGGGGTGCCGGGTCTTCAGGGCCCAACAGGAATGCGAAACATTAGCCTCAGGGCAGAGGAAGCCGGGGCAACAGTAGCGGTGGTGGCCTGGGAATTTCAGTTCAGTTCCGTTAAAACTGGTGCCTAGGAGGCAGTTGGCACATGCTAGGCGCTGAGGACACAGCAGTGAACACGACACCAGACCCTGAGCTCAGGGCGGGCGGGAGGGTGGGTGATGTTCTAGTGGGGTGGGGCACAAGAGAGAAAATAAGATTTTAGTTAATGGTAACAGCTGTGTGAGCAGTGAAAGGGGGTGTGTGTATGTGTGCACGTGCACGTGTGAGCAGTAAAACAAGGTGATGTATACATGCGTGAGTGAGAACGGGAGGCCTCTATGATGGAGGGGACACTGGGGATGGTCATCAAGGACCAACATCATCTTCCTCCCTTCCTATGGGAAGGAAACACTCAGTGCTGCACTAACAAAACAGTTACCCTTCCCATTAAATAAAACAATCCTTCCTGCTAGTCCAATAGCACAGCCTGGGAGTCCACAACCAAAACATACTTGGGGTGAGGGGCACGGCTCACACAGACGTGGTAGCAGAGGGAATTCTCAACTCTGTCAGCCTGAAGGGGAGGGCAACATTCTATCATTTCCTGAGCAATTGCTATGTTGCTCACATGTATCTTTAAAACAATTACCTTTGGGAATATTGGAGAGCTATAGGAAAACTGTAAAGATATTACAGAAAGTTCCTGTATAGCCTTTGCCCAGCTTCCGCTATAGTTAACATCTTACATAACCATGGTGCATTTGTTAAAACTAAGGAATTGACACTGGTACTAGTAACTAAATGCTATAGACTGAACGTTTGTGTTCACCGCAAATTCGCTGTTGAGACCAAACCCCCTAGGTGATGTATTAGGAGGTGGGGCCTTTGGGAATTGATTAGGTCACGAGGGGGGGGCACTCATGAATGGGATTAGTGCCCTTTCAAAGGGGCTCCAGAAAGCTCCCTTTTGTCATGTGAGGACATAGCCAGAAGAGGCTGTCTATGAATCAGGAAGTGGGCCCTCACCAGACACAGAATCTGCCAGCACCTTGATCTTGAACTTTCCAACCTCCAGAACTGTGAGAAATAAATATTTGTTGGTTAAGCACCTAATTTATGGTGTTTTTGTTATAACAGCTTAAATGGACTAAGACACTAAACTACAGAAATTTAGATTTCATTCTGCTTCTTTTTTCCTACTTACCTTTTAGTGTGTTTTTTTGATTCTCCAACAACTCTGGCCAAAATGAAGGGAGGTTGAGATTTGAGTACGATAGTACAGCAAGTAAGTGCAGCATCAATTTGTCACAATAACCGCTCACGTATTCCTCCCAGCGTGACTGCAGCAGTGTCTGCTCCAGGCCAGCTTATCCTGCTGTGGCCGTGTGTGCCTGGCTCTCCACATTTGGTGGTTTGTGCTGCAACCTCAGTTCTCTGATGGGGCTAAGAAAAGTGGTTGCTTTTCAGTTGGAGATTTTTTTCTTTTAAGGATGGGCATGATGACTTCTAAACCCTTTACATGTTGAAGCTAAAACTGGAAGTTGCTTTTCCTTTGTTTTTGTTTTTTTAAAAAAATGCTCTCAAGGCATGAGGGCTGAGATGGCCAAACGGCTGTGTAGATCCATTTGTCCTTTTGGGAAAGTGTGTAGGGAAGTAGATCCTCTGAGAAGGAAGGCCCAGGGGTGTGCCACTGACCCTGGCTGCTGCACATCCCAGGGGCCCAGCAGACCCTGCCCCTTCCCCGGCCTTCACTGCCTCGTTCTGGCTTCATCTCGTTTGGCCTGGGCTCTCTCCCTTCCCCTGACTCTCCCCCACAGTCCGCCTGGATCCTCCCCTCATGGATCTTTCTGTAACACAGACCTAACTGTATGTCTCTCCCTGCTCGAAAACCCTGCACCCAGAGAATAAAGTCCAGGTCGCTCAGTGTGGCGTTCACAGAGCCTCGTGGTCACTCTAAGCTTCCTTGTGCTGCCCGTCCCCCGCACCCCTGCAGCACGCTGGGGGCCGCAGACGCCCTGAGCATAACGTGCTCTGGTCTCTGTGCCTGCACGTGCTGATTTCTCTGGAACCTTCCCATCCTGATGACAGCAAACTGCCTGCCAGCAAGACCCCACCTCCTCAGGGAAACCCTCCCAAAGCACCTGGTACATTCCTCAGGCAGTGCCATGCTCTTGGTCCCACTGATGCCCCAAGGGACCTCTCCAGCAGCCAAATCCCCATCTTACTCCAGGAAGAGGCATGGGGCAGACATTTGTGTCTCATCGCAAGGTGGGAGAGACCTCAGACCACGTTGGTGGGCCCTCCCCATCGCCAGCTAGGGAGAGGAGGGGAAGGTATGAAGGAACATGTGTGCACAGGCGTGTGATACCGGCCAGGGGTGAAGCACTCTGGCTCTGAAGCTCCCCCGGTATCAGCTCTCTGACCTTGGGCAAGCTCCTTATCTCTGTGCTTCACTGTCTTCAGCTATAAGACAGGTTAAAAAATCGGAGCAGCTCTGAGGTAGACAGGCCTAAGTGAAGAATGCTCAGTAGTGCTGGTTCAGCCGGGTTCCAGTGCATCCATGCCCTGGCCAGCGGGGCAGGGATGTTCCACTCGGATGAGTAGGCAACCAGGGCGCTGAGGGAGCAGCCAAGCCACCTGCTTCTTCCCCTTGCCAACCACGGCCCAGCCCTCTCCCACGCTCCTGCAGTGGCCCAGTGGAGGCCCGGGCTGGGGAGTGAGGGAGGCTGCATCAGGCCCAGCCTGGGGTGCCTACAGGCGCCTCAGTGATGGAGGTGGTGGCAGTGGCCACGGGGGAGTGTGGGGCTTGGGGTTGGAGTTGTGTCCCATCCCAAGCGGAGTCAGCTGATCCTGCTTTTCCTCTGTTGTTCCACTCCCCAGTGCAGGTGGAGAGGAAGCAGCTCCCTATGTTTTTAGGTCTTGCTACGAGACAGGGGAGTACAGAGCTGGTGGCTTCAATGTCCAGTCAGGGTTGTCCAGCAGACTGGCACCCAGAAAGTATGGCATTCCCCTCTCCTGAGCCTCAAGTTGAGAAAGTCCCATCCACCACCCTTGTCTGTTTGCCCCTCACTGTGGTGAGTGAAGCTGAATCACTGGGCAAAATCAATTTAGGATCGCAAGGACCCTCTGTTATACATCCGCACAGTTACATGGAGCCTGAGCCTTCACTTCACTCATCTTTGCTTAAATCTCTTGGCTTATGCTTAGGTTGCGCAGTGCACAACCCCCACACTGCACACAGCAGCCCTGAGAACACCCTCAGAGGAAGAGTCTTTTTGGAGCAGAGCTATTGAATCCACCCTTCTGAACTCCGGGACCTCAATCACTTCCTCCAGCATTTCAGGTGTCCTATTTATTGTTAAACAAACCAGTCTTAACTGGTCCTTAGTCTCCTGACTTCTGCCCCAAATCTTTGGCAGTTGAACGCCTTGAAGAAGTGCTCTACCTTACAGGCCCCTGGCCTCTCACTCTCATTGGCCCTGGGCTTCCCTCCAAGCTCACATCCCAATCCCACAGTCTCCTGGGCTCCCCTCCTTTGCCTCCCCTTGGCATTGGGGGATCACAGGCAACCTCCCCTCAGAGAAGAATCTGCCTACTTCTCATCTTCCTCCCGCCTCGGAAACATGGTCCTCCCTCCTTCCCTTAGGCCAGAACCGAGTCATGGCCGAAGCATCCTGCCTGCCCTAAGTCCAGTCCTGTGGATCTGTGTCTGTCCATCCCAGTGAGGAAGGAGGAAGCCCCTCCCAGAGTCGGAGCCCACCAGAGCCTGGCAGTGGTCAGACTGCCCAGAGGGCCATGAAGGCTGGGCGGCGGCAGGAGGTGCAGGAGCCTGGGCCTTTGGCTGCTCCCCCACCTGAGCTTCCCAGGCCCTTGTCGTCCCCAGCTCTGCCCCAACTCCCTGGCAGCTTATAACTAAGAGCTGCCATCTTGTGCCCCATCCCCTTCCCCTCAGCCACAGGTGGCAGACCGGTGGTCAACATATTTTGTTTGGACTGCCACACTTTTTTAAAGTTTCAATTAGCTGCTATCATTTAATAATTAAGTAATTTCACTTAAGAATCCAGGAGTCTAGTTTCTTTTGAAAAACGAGAAGACCCGGCAACATCAGGCCCACATACGTGCCAGTGACAACCAGCCAGAGCTGCTCAGCTGTTCCCTCGCTGTGGGGCTTGCACTCTGGTTTCTGCAGTGAAAACCTCCCAGTCACCCTGGCATCCAGGTCAGCAGCCTGGCCTCCGAGCTGCATCTCTGCATGAGGCAGTTGGCGGAAGGGATGAAAGCCCGCAGGTCTCGGTACGCAAAGGACGGCAGAGCAGGGCAAACAGGAGGGTGGACAGGCCCAGTCGGGAGCCACATCCCAGCCTTTCTCTGTCACTGTTTATCGCTAGCAGCATCCCAGGTACCCTGTGTCCTGTCCTCACTCAAGCCTGCCTCCGGGGGCCAGGCTGCTACAAACGTGCAGCTTGCCGTCTGCTGCTTCAGGCCACTCCACATCCTATAGGAGCTGGGCGCGGGCCTGAGGCTTTGTCCAGGGCCTGAGTAGGTACAGGCTTCCTTACTGTCCAGCCAACTCAGCCAAATGTGCACCAGGGGGTGGCAGCCTTGTCACAGTCCAACATGATGTTGAGAACAGTGCAGGGGGCCCCTCCCACAGACAGGGCTGTGCGGGAATCCACATGGTACTTCACGGTGCTCAGGCCTCCTTCCCGGTCCACCTTGAATTGTTCCTGGGAAGGAAAGGGGGAGAGAGCATATGCTCAGGGCTTTGTGGGTGCCAGCTGCCCACTGATGCACCATGATCTTGTCATCAGAGTTCCTGTGTGACCCCACTGAAGAGAGGAGGGAAGCTCAGTTTCGTGAAGGTTCTCGTCCATGGCTGCACCCCCCCGTACCCCCCTAAGCAGGAGAGCAGGGATTTTTCAGTTGACTAGTATGGCTCCTAGAGAAGAGGCTGTTTGAGGGATGGGGACTCCTGGGTCTAAGGTCTGTCTAGGATTCTGGCACCTTCAGCTGAGCCCCCCTCACCCAGCCTGCGTGAGGGTCAGCCAACCCAGTGCCCAGGTACCCATGGCAGCCACAAAGCAGGCAGAGTGCCCAAGCAGAATGCCATCAACTGAGCTGGGCCAAGCAGGGGAGGATGGGACCATTTAGACCCAAGAACTTGGAGAAATGCTTGGGCCTATCTGTCCCACATCAGGGGACCAGCCAGTACCTGTTTTTGCGCTGCGATGCGCTTCTGGTCCCTCTTCCGCCAGGCTGGGTCATGCAAGTGGTGAAATGTCTTGTATCCAGTTGTGATTCCTGAGGGGCGGAATAGCTAAGGAGGCCAAAGCAAGTTGGGTCAGGCCACCCCTCCTGGAGTCCTGGCCCTCACTAGTCAGTCCCGCCACAGGCCACAGGCGGCCGCCTACATTCCCATTCTGCAGAAAAGGTCTGCTGGTTGGGGGCAGGGCTAGGATCAGGGTGCCAAGTCCCAGGAACTTCATCTGAGAGCAGAGAAGGGAACCTCGGGGAGGCCCTGATGGTCAAGGAGGTGGGGCGTGGAGGGTTACCTGGAGGCCAGCTCCTCTGATGCGCCGGTAGAACTCATCGTCCTCACGGCCCCAGCCCCAGAAGCGGTTGGACATCCCGTTGCACTAACAGAGACAGGCAGCATCACTTGCCCCATCCTCCCAGGGCGTTCTCTGGCCTCCTGCCACTCGGAGTACCCAGCCCAAGCTGGGCTGGGCCCCCTTTCCTGGCAGCTTGGGACAGACACACCCAGATGCTTACAGTTCCCACAACCTCTGCAGTACTGGGGGGATAGTCAGTGCACCCCCGTCCGTTTGCTTGGTCTTATGGGGCCTTGAACTTGTGTGAGATGATTAGTTTCACAAAAACATCTGATCAGTAGGAAGGGACCTCTCTGGAGAGATGGTGGTGGGCAGAAATGCCAGCTCCTGCTGGATTTCTGCCTTCCTATTTCTCCTGAGGTGGCTCTGCCCTGGTCTCTTCCTCCGTGTGGGAGAGGGACAGTTGGGCTCTACGGCAGACACTGATTTTTGCCATCAGACTCAGGGCTTCATTTACTAAAGCTGCCTTCAGCCGACCAGGTGGAAGCCACTTGGTTCTTGCCACTCTGCCCCCAGCCACAGACAGACTCAGGGATGGGCCCAGGACCAAGTTAGGCCAGTCATGGGCCAGTGTGGTGCAGCCCGGGGACTCCCGCTGGCTGCTGGGGAAGGAGCTCCCCCTTCCACTGGACTTGGGCCTAGACAGATGCAGACTGCAGCCATGGCAACCACCTTTCACCCCGAATGTCTGGAAAGAAATCCAGCCTAGAGAAGGCAGAAATGAGAAACGGAAAGAGAAACGGTGCCTTTCTGACACTGTCCGAGAGGCTGGGCAAGGCACACCGGAAGCCAGACCCTCCTCTCGCCCCACCCAGACATTTCCATTTTGAGACCCACTGTTCCCCACTTTTCTGAAATCAATTGTATCTGAGTTTCTGTTACTATGGCTGAATGCTCCCTAACTGACCTGCTCATTCCCGCTCCTCTCTCCTATCTCTGGATGTTCCTGGGTTCCCCTGCTGGGCCCCAGAACTGCTATGCCTCCTGCCAGTGCCCCCAACCCAGGCGGGCACTCCCTGGCATGGCAGAGCAGGCTGGCTGGGCCTCACCAGCTGGTAGTGCTGCTTGGAAAGCAGCAGGATGCCACCGACGTAGGTCTTGTAGTGGTAGAGCGGGTGGAGCTCGGGCGAGGCCACGTGGAAGGGCCCTGCCTCGGGAAAGCCATAGTCCAGCTCCTCGTTGAGAGGGAGCAGGTCCACGTCGTGCATGGCGATGTAGTCCGTGCTGTTGCCACTCTCCAGGAAGCCCACGTTGATGAGTGCTGCCCGGTTGAACCTGCGAAGGGTGGCCGAAGCTGGGCAGGGGAGGGCAGCGAGCTGGCTCTCCCCCAAACTCTGCATGAGAGCCTGTCCCCCACAGCACCCACCCCAGTGCCCACGCTGCCCTCCAGGCTGACACTAGTCACTATGAAGCTTCCCAGATGCACGTCTGCCCCTCCACTCATTGCACAAATGTTTACTGAGCACCTACTATGTCCCAGAAACTGTTCAGAGCACAGGAGATGCAGCAGTGAGAAACCAAAGCCCTGCCCTCAAGGAGCTGATACTCTAATAAGAGGAGACAAAAATAAACAAATAAGTGAATACGTAACAAGGCAGATAATGCTAAGTGCTGTGGAGAAAAGTAAAGCAGGGTGAGGACCACGCACGCTGGGGCAGAGGCAGCTGTTCTTTTAGACAGGTGGCCAGGGAGGGCCAGAAACGTGAAGGCCTGAGGGAATGAGCCATAGGAAATTGGGAGCGGGGCTCCACGCCTGCCAAGGTCTGAGGCAGGACAGACACCAACGTAGCAAGGCAGAGTGAGAGAGGGGTGTGTAGAGGTGAGGTAAGAAGGTGATGGGCTCATGACAGGCTTGGGCTTTGGCCCTGGATAAGATGGGGAGCCACCAGAGGGCTCAGGGCAGAGGCACAACGTGCTGTGACTTAGGGCGCAAAAGGATCACTCTAGTTGGGGTGAGAAGAGACTGGAAGGCCGAGATGGAAGCAGGAAGATGAAGTAAGAGGCTATTACAATAATTTAGGCAAGGGATGATGGTGATTTAGCTCAGGGAGGTGGCAGTGGAGACGGTGAGAAGTGGGCAGATTCTAGATGGATTCTGCTGATGGACTGGACGTGTTATGTGAGGGAGGAAGAGGAGTGGAGGACGACTCCAAGGTTTTTTGACCTGAGCAACTGGCAGCATGGAATTGCCGTTTCCTGAAATGGGGAAGGCGGCAGGGAAGCAGGTTTGGGGTGGGTGGGAAATCAGGAACTTTGATCATGTTACGCTCGAGATGCCTCTGATACCAGCAAATGGAGGGCTGGCTGCTCCGGCGGCTGGACATGTGGTCTGGGCTGGGAACACAGCCTTGGGAATCACCAGGGTAGAGACAGGGCTTAATGCCCTGGGCCTGGACAAGATCCCCCAGCAAGTGAGTGTAGCCAGCAAGGGGACACCAGCACTGAGCCCCAAGGAGCACCGAGACTGAGCGATCAAGGAGATGAGGCAGAGGCAGAACCCATAGAGGAGGTGAGGAGGGCGACCAGTGAAGGAGGAGGGGACCTAGAGAGTGTCGCCCCAGAAGTCAGATGGAGGTGTGTGAGGAAGGAAAAAGTAATCCACTTGGCAAATGCTGACAAGAGGTCCACAGGATGAAGGCTGGTTAACGAGGTGGGCTCATGGGTGATGTCAGTGAGAGCTGTTTTTGTGGCACAATAAGGGTAAATATCTGAGTGGAAGAGGTTTAAGAGAGCGAGGGGGAGAAGGGGAAGTTTTTCTATAAAGGAGAGCAGAGAAATGAGATGATAGCTGTGGGCAATGTATGATCAAGCCGGGGTCTTTTCCTTTTTAGATGGGAGCTACTTCATTGTGTTGTAAGCTGATGCAAATGCTCCAGGAGGGAAGAAAAAATCCCTCATGCAGGAGAGAAACGGGCCCACAGCTGCAGTGATGTGGGGGGTGGGGGGGGAAGGGATCTGGTGGCCGTGGAAGAGCTGAGACAAGGCATCCAAAGCAGTCCTGCACAGAAGCTGGTACGTGGTCCAGGGGGTGGGGACCTGGGCAAGTTCTCTTCCAATTGGTTCTGTTTTCTCAAATAGGAAGCAAAGTCATCAGCTGGGGGGACGGTGGGGGAGGAGACGGGAACAATAGCAGATGGAGGAATTGGAGGCTTCAGGCAGGGCTGAGGGGCTGCCTGGGCCAAGGCGCATTGTCTCCAGCCACATCCAGCTGCCCAGGAGCAGGGGTGGAGCGAGCAGTCAGGTTTCATCAAGTGGAAGTTGTGCCAAGCAGAAAGGGCAGGGGAGTTGAGGTGTACGCACGGGAGTGATTTTAATGATGGACCATGGAATCCAAGGTAGATCAGGAGGTGAGCATCACAGACGACCGACCAGGCCGGTGGGGTCCAAGAACTGTTGGAGTCTGTCTCCAGCAGGAGTGTGTTGGAGGGAAAGGTGGGGGTGGAGTGTGAGATGCTTCCATGGTGATCGTGGGGGGGGGAGCAGTTTTTGGAAAGGGTAAGGATTTCAGAATAACGCCGGACTGTGAACAACTTTAAAGCCATGGCCTTGCCCCTCCCTTTCCCTGGTCCCCACAGCCAATCCCCCCCGCGAGCCCTGTCTGCGCTGCCTCCATGCCTTCTACCATGCAGGCCAAGCCGCCAGCACCCTGAGCTCTCCCTGCTCCTCCTTGTCATGGGATAAGCTATTCTACATACAGCAGCTACGGGGCTCTTTTTAATATGGAAATCAGATTAGGGCCCTTCCCAGCCCCAAGCTCTTCCCAAAGATGCCTGCCACCACCTACTACCCTCCTGCCACTGCCCCATGTGACCCTTCACAGGCCTGAGGCCCACCAGGCAGTGGACTGCTGCCAGGAAAGGGAGCAGGCCCTGAAAGGCCTGGGCAAGGTGAGGGCCCCGGAGAGGGAGAGCTGGGTCAGGTGGGCCCTACCTGAAATGATCCACCTGGTTGAGCACATAGATGTGGTGCGGGATCTTCTTCCTGCTCAGGAAGCGGTGCATGTGGGGCACAAAGACCAGGAGCTCCTCGAAGCGTTCGCGGAAGGGCACCAGCACCGCCAGGCGGTGGGGGCCCCACGACGGGTCTTCTTCCCAGTGATCAGGAGGTGGCTCTGGGGGGCAGGCCCGGGGTGGGCCTGGGGTCTCCTGCCCTTGCCCCCTAGCTGCCCGGGCCATGTCACCAGAGCAGCTGAGCTGCAGCCAGAGCAGGGAGAGGAAGCCCAGTAAGAGACAGGCAACGAAGAGATGGAAGACGGAGCATTTCCGGCGGAGGCTGCCAGGGAGCAACCTGGACCTGGGACAAGAGCAGGAACGGGTCAGAAGGACGGGCTGAGCCTGAGCCCTTCGGCTTCACCACAACTAGGACACACATGATGGGTCCGCCCCGAGCATCGGCAAGGAGTGCAGAAGCAACTTTAATGGTTTTGCTCATGCTGCTACTGTGCATCAGCGGCCTGCTTGCCGTCCTCGGCCCAGCCCAACCCCCTCGGGAAGCCTCTGCTCACTCCCAGGTCACAGAGCTGCCCCGGCTCCATGATGCTCCCTTATTTTCTACGAGTGAGTCCTGGTCAGACCATGAGGGCAGTGACGAGGCTCCTTGTCTCTTGCACTTACCTTTCCCCAGGACAGTGGCTCCTGTCCTGAGCTGATGGTAGGAGCCCACCTTAGAGATCCCACCCACTGCCTTCCACATCTGCTCCCCTGCAGGTTCACTGCCAACTGAAACGCTGGCTTTGTCCTGCTTCTCACACTAGAAATCTCCCCAAGACCAGGGGCCGGTGCTGGTGTCAGTCCCCAATGTTTACTCTGGGAAGATCAAATCTGTCCCCAAACCAATGCAAGACCCAAACTGACAGTGGCAGGCCACTGAACAAGTCTCAAAGCTTTAGTCCAACAGGCAGCCCATGTGACGAGAGATGAAAGACGGACGAGGGGAAGAAAGATGAGGGCTAGGGCCAACACCCAGGCTCATTTCAGAAACAGGAAGAGAGCTGGATCTCGCAGACCCTGGCATAGTGCTGGGCGAGACTGCCCTGTGGGTTCGAAAGAACAAAGAAACAGGTGGAATTTACCTGATTCCTTTGCCCCTTTCTCTGGAAGTTCCTGAGGATAATGGAGGAGGAACTGAGGAATCCAAAAAAGGGAAGCCCCCCCCACCCCGAATAATCTGCCAAGCAATCTGCTTTATAACCTCTAAGAGTCACCAGTGAGCTCCCAGGCTTATAGATTCTACCTCCTAAGTACCCCTTCACCTTTCCTTACTCATTGTCTCTCTTTTATCTCAGGTCTCATCTGTTCCTTGCCTGGTTCAGACGCCTTTGATCTCATGTATGATCCTCTTCTGTTTATAAGATAACAGCCAAATTCCTTGGCCTGATAGTCAAACCCCTCTGTGACCTGGCCCCATCTCCAGCTGCCCCCTACCACTCATGTGCTTCTTTTTTTTTTTTTTTTTTAGTTGCAGGGGGCGCTGCCCACCATCCCTTGCGGTAGTCAAGGAATTGAACTGGCAGCCTTGTGGTTGAGAGCCCACTGGCCCATGTGGGAATCGAACCGGCAGCCTTCGGAGTTAGGAGCATGGAGCTCTAACCGCCTGAGCCACCGGGCCGGCCCTCATGTGTTTCTCACTCACTATGTTCCTTCCTGCTCCAGCCCCCACACAGCCTGTTGCTTCTGCCTGAAATGCCCTTCCTATTTTATCTGCCTGAAAGCCTTCAGGGCCAAACTCCAATGTCAAGGCAAACATTGTCCCTTTCCCTCAGCTCCAATGTCATGGCCAGCATTGCCCACCCACGTGCACACGCCCCCTTTTGTGTTTCTGTGGCATCTGATACTTCCCTCTTTGGAGCACTCAGAGTGCCTGTGTCCCTGCTTGTCTTCCCCACAGGTAATGAGACTCCCATCTGTGGCCGCACACAAGTCACACAGCAGAGGACGTGCTAAGTGAGTTACAGGAAGGGTTCAAGCAGTCAGGGCATGCTTTAAGTCACACACTAGAGCCACACCAACTCCTGACTCTAGCGGTACAACTGCCAACCTGGAAGCCAGCAGCCCTGAAGCCAGGCCCAAGTCCCACACACAGCAGAGGGGAGGCTGCATAGGTCACCGTCACAGGGAGCTTCTGACTTACCCCCCATTGTCTTGTGGTGGGGGTTTCCGCTGGGGAGGAGCAGAGCCCAATCCTGACAGTGGCCTGGGAAGGCTGGACCCTCTACAGATTCTCCCTCTGGGCTCTTTCTGGGGGCGGGGTGGAGACCGGGGAGATGGACATGGGGAACTATCCCACCTTCGGGGAAGAAGCAGTGACCATTATCCAGGGGTATGGCATGAATTGGACATTCCATGCACTTTCACATGCTGTCCCCTCGGTCTAATTTTCCCTTCCTACCAGGAGCATGTCCCGTGAGCACTCATATCCTGCGCTCTAAGGGCCCAAACGGCTGAGCAACTGAATTTAGAGTTGAGTCCTAATTCCTCAAGACAGTGGCCACTGAGAACAGTTCCTGCTGGTGCCACCTAGTGGCAAACTCCAGGTCTGCAGTCCCAGTTGCTCCCAGGCCCAGGCCACCCAGCTCTGAGGGGCAGACCAGATGAGGTTGTCTCCTTCATCAATCTGTGCCCAATGCTAGGAAAGGGGAGATTCGAACCCAGACAGGCTGGCCCCAGAGCCAGCACTCTTAATTGCTGCATTAGCCTGCATCTGTTGCACTGATCTTTGTACCCCTGTGTCGACAGCAAGAATTGACATCAGCAACTGTTTCTGGGAACACAGTTATGATCCAAAGGTTTATGGAAAGGGACCAGGAAATGGAAATTTTCCTCCATCACTTTTCCTTTCTTTTCTCAATGGCTCTGGTTACAGCACCTCCAAACTGCAAAGCTGACTGGAAGCTACCGCCTCTGTGCCAGGCACAGCATCAAGGGTTGTACGTATATTATCTCCTTTAATCCTCATATGGCCTTGCAGAGTAGTTATGACTCCTGCTTCAGGGATGGAAAAGCTGAAGTCAGAAAGATTAAGTGACCCGTTTCTGGTCACATGGCTATTAAAGAGGATTCTTGCCCAGGGTTGATTCCACAGTTCAGGTTTCCTTTCTATCATGTTCCTTTCTTCTTACTTTAACACCAACTCTGAAAAAAACCCCAAAGGTGAAGAGTTGTGCCCATCATATTCCAGACTGTTTTGGCACCTGGCAAACTTAAGAGGCATAAAGGGAATGAGGTGTGATTCACTGGGTAGAGACCTACTATGTGTTCTAGGTGAGAAGAGTTTTGGGGGCACATCTCAAGACTGAAGTGTCCTCCCAAATGCTGGCAACCAAATAGTTCCCTCACCCCAATTCTACTTTAGTGGGAAGCATCATTAGCTAAGGTCTAGGCCAAGCCCACACCTAACACATGGATCAGGCCCCATTTAAGTACAGCTGCACCGGAAATGAACTAGTGTTATGTGTGAGGAGCGCCTAGTAAGTGCCAGGCAGTGGCCAGCCAGGCAGAGTAGACAGAGCTTCTGTCTGGTGTGTTCTTCTGGGCAGCCAGCAAGGAAGAGCAAGCATGAGGAAGGGAGGGGAGGGTCTGAGGCTACATGGGATGGGGAGGCAGAGACCTGAGAAACGGAATAAAGACCCTTAGAGACCACGGACAGACAGAAAGGGAGATCCACTGAGAGAGGTCACGGAGTCCGAGACCCATACAAAGAGACGCCGGTGGAGAAACACAGAGAGACCCATAATGAGGGACAGCGACTTGCGAAGAGAAGGACAGAAACTCACAAAGGGAAGTCAGAGGAGAAATACAGACCCGCGGGTGACGGAGACCTGCGGACTGACGAAGACTGGTAGAGACAGAGACCCACTGAGAGCGAGATAGACGCCGATATACGGAGAGAGCCAGTGACCCACAGAACCACAGACCCTCAGACCGCAGAGACGGAGACGCGACGACCTCGGGCTCCCAGATTCCGCGGGGCGGCCCGGAAAAAGAGAGGCATCCGGGAGGACCGGGACCGTGCCGGCCGCCGCCGCCGCTCACCTGCCGTCCTCCCAGGGTAGCTGCGACGTTTTCCTCCGGGAGGGGAACATCGTGGGGGGAGGCGGCGGCGCATGGGGCTTGAGCTCCCAGCCGGGCGGGCCCGGCCTCCCCGGCCTACGCGGCGCCTCCGCCTCCCGCTCCGCCCAGGCCCGCCAGCCCCGCCCCTCGGTCCTCCGGGTCCGCTGCTCCGGCCGCGCCATCTTCTCCCCGGAGCTGCGGCATCAAAGGTTCCGCATGCCGAGGAACTCGTGAGCGCCCCTACCGCCTGACTGCCAACTGCCCTGCCCGTTTAACATCCCGAGAAACTGAGACCCTAAAGGGGCTCAAGTCACTGGGCTGGGACTGAACTTACACTCCAGACTTCCAAACCAGCGCCCTGGGATAATTTGTATCTTCCTTCTCTTCTAGAGGGAAGACGGGCAACGTCTGGGATACCCTGTTGTCAACCCAAGTGCATTCTTCCTCTGCAACAAGCTTGGAGGAGGGCAAAGCCAAGCTCAGGGCTCAGTCTTGGGTTCTACCCCAAGGAATAGGTTGGAGTCAGGCACTAAAGATAGACTGCATTCAAAACCTGACTGCCAATTCAGCTGTTTAGGGGCAAGGCACAATCTCTTTTCATGTTCCCTCACCTGAGCGTGTTTCCTGATCTACATGGTTGCTATGAGGACTAAAGGAGAAAATGCACTAGGTACAGCAACAGGCACAATAATCAACGCTACATAAATGATAACTATCATCCAGGAGAAGGGTACTTTGGTGGAGTTGAGGTTAGAACTGAAGGGAATACTGTAAAGAGATTACGTTCCAGTATCTGCCATCTCGGTGGGAACTGAACCCTCACTGGCCAAGTTTCCCACCTGGGAAAAGACAGTGGCAGTTATTAATCTCCTCCGCTCTTCCAGGCAAATTTTAAATTTCCCAGTAAGTAGCTAAGATCTATTGAGTTCTTACTATGTGCAGTCACATGTTCTAAATTCTTTACTATTATCTCATTCAGTCCTTGAGTATTGTGCTTATTATGCCCACTTTAAAGATGAGGGAACTGAGGCACACAGACAATTCGGTATGCAAGACCAGGTAGTTTGGTTGCACAATCGACGGTCTCAACTACTCTCCTTCTAAGAGGACTTCACTGTGGATGTGAAATTAATCATTCCCAGGAGTCCCCTTTCTCCCTTAAACCCAGCAGCATACAATTCACTGGTCCCCTTCCTGCTGAACTCTCCCAGGGCACTGCACCTTTTCCCAGAACCTTGGCAAATCCAGTTTAGGTTTGGCTGATGACAAAGATGAGGCTGAGCCCCTGCAGAGACCAGTCAGGTAAGGCCAATGATGGTGGCAGGGAGGTGGGACTGTGACCCGGAATGTACAAGCCCATCTAAAGGGGACAGCTACCATTCAGTACAGATAATTGTCACATCAGGATGAAGTCCTACTACTGTCAGATCCAATTTATCTCAAGAAATCAGATTTCACATAAAAATCCAAATTTTAAACTGTGACATCCCCAGTCATGTTAAGTACCCTTGAATGATGGGATAAGAAGGGCACTTTACCTCTGTGGTCTTCCTTTCAAAAACCCATAACCCCAGTCCAATCATGAGAAAAACAGCAGACAAATCCCAATTGAGGGGCATTCTACAAAATACGTGACCAGTACTCCTGAAAACTGTCAAGGTCATCAAAAACAAGGAAACTCTGAGAAACTGTCACAGCTAAGAGAGAAGCCCAAGAAGACAACTAAATGTAATGTGTCCTACATGAGATCCTGGACCAGAAAGAAGACATTAGGTAACAACTAAGTATAGACTGCATATAGACTTTAGTTAAAAATAATGTATTGGTATTGATTCATTAATTAACAAATGTACCATATAATGCATGACGTTAATAATAGGGAAAACTATTTTCGTAATTTTTTGGTAATTCCAAAAACATGTTTACTTTTTTCTAAATGTGGTGGTCTAGGTGGTAATATGAGCTCAGAGTACATACTCCCATTAGGTCAAGTGTTCCCAAAATTGTCTCCCCACCCCCTCTCATACACTGCTCTATCACCCTTCCTCCAAGTTATATTCAGGGGATGTTCTACTCAGAACTTTGTTGAACAATGGGTAAAGTCTAAATCTCTTACATGAGGCTCAAGGCTCTTCTATCTCTAACCAACCTTCCTTTCCAGCCTTCTCACAACTCCTCCACCCCAACTCCAGCTGAAACAATGCCCATCCATCTCCAAACCAGCTGTTTGCCTCTGCTTTCCCCAACCACCCCCGTCCTGCCTTTCATCAGAATCTTTCCTTTCCTTCAAGGTCCTTGCTACTTGTTAAATCCATCAGTATCCTCATCCCCACCAGCTCAGGGATTTGTCCTTCCCACACCTGCAGCATTCCTGTTCAATGTACTATTCTAACTAGGCACTTCCTTGCAGTTCTACAGTGTTTCCCCGAAAATAAGACCGGGTCTTATATTAAGTTTTGCTCCAAAAGATACATTAGGGCTTATATTCAGGGAATGTCATCCTGAAGAATCATGCTAGGGCTTATTTTCTGGTTAGGTCTTATTTTTGGGTAAACACAGTACCACAGTTCTGCCCTGGAAAGGTGGGAAGGGTACTTCATGAGGGAGCTGGCGCAGAGAAAAGGCTGTAGATCTGAGCACCAACCCCACAATTTACTTGTTGGATGATCTTGGGCAAAATCACTGACCTCCACTGTAGGGAGATATGGAGAGGACGGAAAGAATGAAGTTCACAGGTGGGTACTCATTGTGGACTGTGAAAAGCTTTGGCCATTGGAAGAACTGACATTTCCTGAAGCACTTCGCAGTGTTATGCCTACTGATAGTAGAGTAACTTTACACTGGACAATAAGTCTATTTTTTTTTCCGTTTAATTGAGAAACCAATGTAACAAACCTAGGCTAACTGAAAATGAAATCAGTAACTAAGACTCTGCAGGCCGCATCCCCAGCCAGCACCAAGACCTCTGCTTATCCTGACCTCAGTACCTCAAGCCTCTAAAGACAACCATGTGAAGAACCCAGGGTCAACCTCAGGGCCACTTTCCCACACTGCAACCCCCGTCCACCCACCCTCAATTGACACCCCCACTCCCCAGATCAGGAGTCTGCATCTAGACCCAAGGAGGGAACAGTGAGGGTCCCAGGATGGCAGGGAATCACAGCTATAGCCCAACCTGCTCAAAATCCCAAGTTAGCAAAGGAAGACAAAAGGAAGACTTGCTTGCCCACCCACTCCCTTCCCCCCAGCTACCCCAGACAACGGCCCCACATCCCTGATCAGTAACACTGTGATTCTGAGGTGCCAGTGGAGCTCCCAGTGGCTTCACCAGCCCCTAGGAGATTACTGCAAAGGGCTCAGAGCCCAGAGGTGAGGGCAGTCATTTGCCCCACCACCTGCTCAGTAACAGCCAGCCGAGTTGCTGCCCTCAGCTTGTGCCTGGGGTGCTTGTGGCCCCTCTCCCCTTCAGAACATCCACGGCTGGGAACCAGTCCTCCTGCCAGAGAGAAATCAGTCCCAGGAGGCCGTTTCTCCCCCAGCCTGGGAAGAAGGATGGCTACACCAGCTTCTTGGCTTCAAAGAAGCTCTTGAGATGCCGCATCTGCCAAACGCCAATGGCTACGAGGATGAGGGTCTGCAGAATGGACCACCACAGCACCCGTTGGTTGGTGCTCTCGCTGGTCTGCCGGAAGCGCTCCTCTCGCCACTGTGGGAAGGGAGAATTGAAGAAGAGTCTGAGATGGCTGGGCCCCACTTGGGGCCCTTAGAACTGCTGGGTTCCCTCCCTGGAAGATGGCCCAGGGCCAATCCGCTTGGCCCAGGTTCTAGTCAAGTGCCTGCAAAGAGCCACCCCATGTGGGGATTACCTTCACCCTCACCAGTCAGATGACCTCAAGTAACCTAAGTCTGTTTGCTCACCTGTCAGGTACAGCCCTCACCTGGTCCTACCCTGGTGCCCGGGGAGAAGTAAAGCAGTTGTGGCATCACCATCAGACAGAACTGTCGTGAAGCACTCTGGAGTGGACTTGTTCTGAGCCCTCTGCCCAGGTCTCCCAAGCTGCTACTTGAAGACTATGGGCACAGGTTGCAAACTGGTGCCCCAGGGATGGGTCTGGTCCATACATGTGTTTGTTTGACTCACACAAGTGTTTTGCCAACATTTAAAACCCAGGAAATTTTCACAAAAAAACCTGGACCTATGGCTCCTCTTAAAACTCAGGGCGGGCTAGCATTTCTACAAGGCTGTTCTCAGCTGACAATAGCAGCTGTTCCTGTTCAGATAGGTCACTGTCCCACCAATCCTTATGGTCATAGATCCATTCATGGTACCTGCCTAACTCCTGGACACAGGTGAGTTTGAAAACCCTGGTCCTGGAAGCACTTAGAGCCCCAGAAATAGCACCCAAGGTGTTGAGATTATTCCCTGCTCTGTTACTTTGTAACTATGTGACATAGGGCAATAAGACCCTCTTAAGAGACTGTCTCCTTAATTACAAAGTAGAGTTAGTAATAGCCATCCCATCTTTTAGACTTGCAAAGTAGCACAAACAGGTATGTCCCTTGGGTTTCCTAATGGATATGACATGCCCCTCCTGGTTGAGCTAGCGGACAGCTTCTGGGAAGAAGCCCGCCGCTCCCGACTGAACCACTCACGCGCTGGTAGTTTTGCTCCTTCTGGATCTGTTCCACCTGCTCCACCAGCTGTCGCACTCGTAACTGCAACTCACTCAACTTGTCTTTGGCAGCAATTTCTGCATAGTCGTTAGCATGTTCACCCACCTGGATGTCCAGATGAACTCTCTGGGGACAGACAAAGAAGAGAATCAGGTAGCCCTGCTGTCTTCCTGCCAGGGACTGACGGCTGGTCCCCCCACCTTCATTTGTTCATTTAGCCAACACTGATGAAGCTTCCCCAGTGTCCAGCCCTATGGGGCTCTAGGCACAAGAATAAGCCTTGGCTGATGTCCTGACCAAGGCATATAAACAGAGCGCAGCAACCATGTGCTGGATGTTCACTGGAAACCCAGTTTTATTAGCAAACACAAAATCCAACATACTCATCTCACACCCACAGTATCGCCAGTCCCCAGTCCTGACCAGGGGCTAGAGGCTAAAAGCTACAAGTCCCACTTGAGTGCACTTACCAGCATGCCTCCAGCAAAAAGGGAGAACTTGGTGGAATTGGAGTGAAGACAGATCTGATGTTCACCAGGGGTATGGGATGTGAAAGTGAATCTGCCTTCAGAGCCATACTGCCTGGCCAGGATGACCTGGAGAGAAGGTGCTTCAGTGAGTGTTACAGTGGGCATAGGCTGGACAGTGCTTAAGGCTCTAAGTGCCTCAAAACTTGACAAACAGAGCCTCAGGTATCCCACAACACTAAAAGGTCCACAGCTGCTCAGCAGCAGTTGGCGAAAGCGTGTCTCAAAACTATTTGGAACAGAAATGAAGAGTCTGACATTAGGTTGACATGTGACCACTCTTGGGAAGGGTTTTCCTTCATTCACAGCTAATGTCCTTTCGACCATTTTGGTGTAGCTCTTTTTGTAAGTGAAAGGTGACAGCTAAAGGGTTTGGGTTTTTTGTTTTAATATCCTTATTTGTCAAAATTTAAAGTTGCTTTCTTTTTGGAAAGTACCCTGCTCTATGAAATTCTAAAGTCTAGATGTCACAGCTTCAGAGCTGACAAAATTCTGTTTTCCAGCACCACAATTAATCTGTCCATCACACCTATATAAGATAGATGAATTTCCATTTCGCAGACCAAGAAAATAGCTCAGGGAAGATAACTGACTTGGCGGACTCCTGCAGCAGTCTGTAAGAAGTTGAGAGGAGCAGCCAGCATTGCAACAGCCTAAATTAGGCCTGGAGTGAAAATCTGGGATCTTCCCACAACACCAACTGTTTTGTTGGGTTTTTTTAAAACCAGTTTTGCGGATGTGGAAACTAGGAGGGGAAATACCAGCGCCTGCTTCGTCTGGCGCTGAAATGCGAAATGGAGGGCTTAGTGGGGCTAAGGGGCAGGCTCACCTTGTCTTCTGGGTCCTTCACCTCCACGAACATGCCAAGCCCCGGGGTGGCCGGCTGGTACTCCTCCCGCTGCTTGTCATACAGCTGTGTCCGGTAGTTTCCTGGAGAGAAGCGAGAGGAGCCCATGTCAGAGGAGCGCGAGTTGGCTCCAGGTCCGCGACCGCGAGCGCACCGCGAGGCCGACTGCTCCGGGCTCTGGAACGCTGCTGCCTCCCTCACCCCATGCCTCAAGACCGCGGTCTTGTTCCCAACTCTCCCCCTCCCCCCGCACCTATAACCATCGTCTCGTCCGGAATCTCCTCAATAAAGCACTTCTTCTCCGTCTCCCCGATGTGGAAGTAGAGCGCGCCTCCGCGAGCCGCAAACCACAGCAGCAGCAGTAGGGTCCGAACCATCCGACCCAGCCCTGCTCCAGGGCAGCGCCCAAAGACCCACAGACTCTGTTCTGCAGCCATCTTGCCCCACCTGCCCGTGTAGCCGCAGCCAGCCGCGCCACGTAGCGCTGCCGCTGCCGCCGCGGGGCCTGCCGGGACAGCGAGTTCCTGGGGTGGGGCGGGGGGGGGGGCGCGGGGAATACAAGTCCCGAGATGCCTCGCGGCAGTGGCGCGGCAGTACCTGATTGGGGCGCGGCTTCTAGACAGAGTTAGGACCCGAAAATTGAAAAATTCTTTCGGTTGATTCTTGTCGTCGCCCGGTGACTGGTGGTGATTGTTGGCATTTTACAGATGATGAAACTAACGCAGTTTGCTTGAGGTCGCGGAGCAAATTATGAACAGAGACAGGATTCTATCCCCGGCATAGCATCTGCCACTCTGGGTTTGCTTCTCTTTTTAAAAATTGAACTTTGAAAAACATGATACAAACAGTGCTCGAATTTATTTTCTTTTTTTATTTATTTGTTTGTTTATTTATTTATTATTATTAAATTTATTGAGGTGACAATTGTTAGTAAAATTACATAGATTTCAGGTGTACAATTCTGTATTACATCATCTATAAATCCCATTGTGTGTTCATCACCCAGAGTCAGTTCTCCTTCCATCACCATATATTCGATCCCCCTTACCCTCATCTCCCACCCCCCACCCCCCTTACCCTCTGGCAACCACCAAACCATTGTCTGTGTCTATGAGTTTCTGTTTCTCATTTGTTTGTCTTGTTCTTTTGTTGTTTTGGTTTATATACCACATATCAGTGAAATCACATGGTTCTCGGCTTTTTCTGTCTGACTTATTTCGCTCAGCATTACACTCTCAAGATCCATCCATGTTGTCACAAATGTTCCTATATCATCTTTTCTTACCGCCGAATAGTATTCCATTGTGTATATATACCACAACTTCTTCATCCATTCATCTATCGAAGGACATTTTGGTTGTTTCCATGTCTTGGCTACCGTAAACAAAGCTGCAATGAACATTGGAGCGCACGTGTCTTTATCTCTAAATGTTTTCAGATTTTTTGGGTAGATACCCAGGAGAGGGATTGCTGGGTCATATGGCAATTCTATTCGTAATTTTTTGAGGAACCTCCACACCGCCTTCCATAACGGCTGCACCAGTCTGCATTCCCACCAACAGTGTATGAGGGTTCCTTTTTCTCCACAGCCTCTCCAACATTTGTTACTATTTATCTTGTTGATGATCGCCATTCTGACGGGGGTGAGGTGATATCTCATTGTGGTTTTTATCTGCATTTCTCTGATGATTAGTGATGTTGAGCATTTTTTCATATGTCTATTTGCCATTTGTATGTCCTCTTTGGAGAAATGTCTCTTCAAGTCCTCTGCCCATTTTTCAATTGGGTTGTTTGTTTTTTTGTTGTTGAGTTGCATGAGTTCCTTGTATATTCTGGATACTAGCCCCTTATCGGAGGCACTGTTTGCAAAAATCTTCTCCCATTCAGTTGGTGGCCTCTTTATTTTGTCAATGGTTTCTTTTGCTGTGCAGAAGCTTTTAAGTTTCATATATTCCCATTCGTTTATTTTAGCTTTTACTTCCATTGCCTTTGGAGTCAAATTCATAAAATGCTCTTTGAACCCAAGATCCATCAGTTTAGTACCTATGTTTTCTTCTATGCAGTTTATTGTGTCAGGTCTTATGCTTAAGTCTTTGATCCATTTTGAATTAACTTTGGTACATGGTGACAAATAGCAGTCCAGTTTCATTCTTTTGCGCGTGGCTATCCAATTCTCCCAGCACCATTTATTGAAGAGGCTGTCTTTGCTCCATTGTATGTTTTTAGCTTCTTTGTCAAAAATTATCTGTCCATATTTATGTGGTTTTATTTCTGGGTTCTCAATTCTATTCCATTGGTCTATGTGTCTGTTTTTCTGCCAATACCATGCTGTTTTGATTATTGTGGCCCTGTAGTACAAGCCAAAGTCAGGAAGTGTGATACCTCCATTATAGTTCTTTTTTCTTAAGATTGCTTTGGCTATTCGGTGTCTTTTGTGGTTCCAAACAAATCTGATGATTTTTTGTTCTATTTCTTTAAAATATGCCATTGGGATTTTGATGGGGATTGCATTGAATCTGTATATTGCTTTGGGTAATATGGCCATTTTAAGTATGTTGATTCTTCCAATCCATGAGCACGGAATGCCTTTCCATTTCTTTGTGTCTTCTTCAATTTCTTTCAAAAAAGTCTTATAGTTTTCAGCATATAGGTCTTTCACATCCTTGGTTAAGTTTATTCCTAGGTATTTTATTCTTTTTGTTGCAATTGCAAAAGGAATTGTTTTTTGTATTTCTTTTTCTGAGATTTCATTGTTGGTATATAGGAAGGCAATGGACTTTTGTGCGTTGATTTTGTAGCCAGCAACTTTACTGTATTCGTTGATTGTTTCTAATAGCTTTTTGGTGGAGTCTTTAGGGTTTTCTATATATAGCATCATGTCATCTGCAAAGAGTGATCATTTAACTTCTTCATTCCCAATTTGGATGCCTTTTATTTCTTTCTCTTGCCTGACTGCTCTGGCAAGGACCTCCAACACGATGTTGAAAAGCAGAGGTGATAGGGGACATCCCTGTCGTGTTCCTGAATGTAGAGCAAAGGGCTTCAGTTTTTCTCCATTAATTATGAGATTAGCAGAGGGCTTGTCATATATGGCCTTTATTATGTTAAGGTATTTTCCTTCTATACCTATTTTATTAAGTGTTTTAATCATAAATGGATGTTGTATCTTGTCAAATGCTTTTTCTGCATCAATTGATATAATCATATGATTTTTGTCCTTTATTTTGTTTATGTGGTGTATCACATTGATGGATTTGCAGATGTTGAACCATCCTTGTGCCCTGGGGGTGAACCCCACTTGGTCGTGATGAATAATCTTTTTAATGCATTGTTGTATTCGATTTGCTAGAATTTTATTTAGGATTTTTGCATCTGTATTCATCAGAGATATTGGTCTGTACTTTTCTTTTTTTGTGCTGTCCTTACCAGGTTTTGGTATCAGGGTAATGTTGGCCTCATAAAATGAGTTAGGGAGTACTGTCTCTTCTTCAATTTTTTGGAAGAGATTGAGCAGGATTGGCATTAGATCCTCTTTGAAGGTTTGGTAGAATTCACTAGTGAAGCCATCTGGTCCCGGACTTTTGCTTTTGGGAAGGTTTTGGATGACTGATTCAATTTCGTTACTGGTGATCGGTCTGTTTAGATTTTCCAGTTCTTCATGGTTCAGCCTTGGAAGGCTATATGTTTCTAAGAACTTATCCATTTCTTCTAGGTTGTTGAATTTGGTGGCATATAGTCCTTCATAGTATTCTTGGATGATCCTTTGTATTTCTGTGGTGTCCGTGATAACTTCCCCTTTTACGTTTCTGATTTTGTTAATCAATGTCTTCTCTCTTTTTATCTTAGTGAGTCTAGCCAAGGGTTTGTCAATTTTGTTAATCTTCTCAAAGAACCAGCTCTTTGTCACATTAATTTTTTCTATTGTCTTTTTGTTATCTATTTCATTTATTTCTGCTCTAATTTTTGTTATTTCCTTTCTTCTGCTGACCTTGGGTTTTACTTGTTCTTCTTTTTCTAGTTCTTTAAGGTGTAACATGAGGTTATTTATTTGGGAGTTTTCTTGTTTCTTGAGATAGGCCTGTAATGAGATAAATTTCCCTCTTAAAACTGCTTTCGCTGCATCCCAAAAATTTTGGTAGGATGTATTTTCATTGTCATTTGTTTCTATGTATCTTTTGATCTCTCCTCTAATTTCTTCTTTGACCCAGTCCTTCTTTAAAAGTATGTTGTTTAGTCTCCATGTATTTGTGTTTTTTCCCCGCTTTCTTTTTACAGTTGATATCCAATTTCAAAGCCTTGTGATCAGAGAATATGCATGGTATGATTTCAATCTTTTTAAATTTGTTGAGACTGATTTTATGTCCCAATATATGGTCTATCCTTGAGAATGTTCCATGTACACTAGAAAAGAATGTATAGTCTGATGTTTTAGGATGAAGTGCTCTATAAATGTCAATTATGTCCATTTCATCTAATGTGTCATTTAGGGCTACTATTTCGTTATTTATTTTCTGTTTGGATGATCTATCCATAGCTTTCAATGATGTATTTAAGTCCCCTAGTATAATTGTGTTTTGGTCAATTTCTCCCTTTAGTTCTGTTAGTAGTTGCTTGGTGTATTTCGGTGCTCCCTGATTGGGGGCATAAATATTGATGACTGTTATGTCTTCTTGTTGTACAGTCCCCTTCACCATTATGAAATGTCCATCTTTGTCTCTTGTTATCTTTTTCACTTTGAAGTCTGTTTCATCTGATATCATTATGGCTACACCTGATTTTCTCTGGGCACCATTTGCTTGGAGTGTCAATTTCCACCCTTTCACTTTGAGTCTATGCTTGTCCTTGTAGCTGAGATGTGTCTCTTGGAGACAGCATATGGTTGGGTTTAGTTTTTTGATCCAATCTGCTACTCTGTGCCTTTTTATTGGTGAGTTCAGTCCATTTACATTTATGGTGATTATTGATATGTGAGGATTTCCTGTCATTCTATCTTTAGTTTTCTGGTAAGGCTGTGTCTCCATTGTTTCTTTGCCTTTTTGTTGTTGTCTATTATTTCTGTGTGGTGGTATTCTATGATGTTTCCCTCTGTTTCTTCTTTTATTTCAGTATATATTTCAGTTATGGATTTTTTTTGAGTGGTTACCCTTAAGTTTATGTAAAAGAAAGTTTGATATTTAGAGTATTCCATTTTCTTCAGCACGCTTACTTTCTCCATTCCCATATTCCGGTTCAGGCCTTTACTCTCCCCCTTTTTGAGTTTTGGTTGCCACAAATTGTCCCTGTTGATGGTGGTCGAATAGCCTCCTTTAGTATTTCTTGTAGTGCAGGTCGTGTATTAGAAAATTCCCTCAGCTTCTGTATGTCTGGAAAGGTCTTTATTCCTCCTTCATATCTAAAGGATATCTTTGCTGGATATATTATTCTTGGCTCATGATTTCTCTCTTTCAATAGTTTGAATATTTGGTTCCACTCCCTCCTGGCTTGTAGAGTTTCTGCTGAAAAATCTGATGATAATCTAATGGGCTTTCCTTTGTAAGTTACCGTCTTCTTTTCCCTGGCTGCCTTGAAGATTCTTTCTTTGTCGTTGATTTTAGACAGCTTCAGTACAATGTGCCTTGGAGAAGGCCTGTTGGGATTGAGGTAACTAGGTGTTCTATTTGCTTCTTGGATTCGAGGGTCCAGTTCTGTCCACAAATTTGGGAAGTTCTCATCGACAATTTGTTTGAATATATTCTCTGTTCCCTTCTCTCTTTCTTCTCCTTCTGGTATGCCATTATTCTTATATTGCTCTTTCTGATGGAGTCAGAAAGTTCTTGTAGAGTTCTTTCATTTCTTTTAAGTCTCAAGTCTCTTTCTTCTTCCGTCTGTGTAATTTCCAGGTTTCTATCTTCGATGTCACTGATTCTTTCCTCCATCTGGTCAACTCTACTACCTAAGCTGGTTATTTCATTCTTAATTTCTTCTATTGAGTTCTTAATCTCCAGAAATTCTATTTGGTTCTTTTTTAAAATTTCAATCTCTTTTGTAAAATGCTCATGCTGTTCTTTAATTGAGTTTCTGAGTTCATTTAACTGCCTATCTGTGTTTTCTTGTATCTCGTTGAGTTTTTTCAGAACTGCAGTCTTGAATTCTCTGTCATTTAAGTCACATATTTCTGTATCTTTAAGTGCCTTTTCTGGAGATTTTTCACTTTCTTTCTGAGCTATCTTGTTGCCTTGGTTATTCATGGCAATTACTGGTTTACTATTTCTCTTCCTAGACATCTACAGGAGTGACTTCTGCAACAAGTTGATAGGAAGAGGTCTTTCTTTTGTTTTCCAGTACTTGTTGGTAGAACGTTTTACTTTTTCTCCTACTGCAGGCTTTTTTTTCCCTCTCTCACAAGGTAGTGCTATGTTTTCTCTGCACTATTCCAGCTTCTCACACACTGAGGGGATTCCCTGGGAGACGGGCTTCTCCTCTGTTAATAGTTCATCTAGGTCACAGGGCACAGTGTCCCGGTGGGTATGCGGAGAGCTTTTGATGTTCCAAAGCTCTTCCAGCTCCTGATTCAGAGCCTGTATGTTTCAGCAGTTCTGTTTACTCCTGCAGGGATCCGCCCAGATAGGTGGGGCCAGGGGCGGGGTGAGCTGTGAGAGGTGGCCCAGAGCAATGGCGACCACCACCACAGCCGGTGCTGCTTCCACAGCTCTCTCCTCTTTGCCGGAACTAGTTGGGCTGTGGATTTGTGTTTGTGGGCCACAGTTCTCAAATATAGCAAATTTTCTGTTGTTTTGATCTGACACTGCTACTGTTTCGCTTCTAGCACCGGGCAGGTGGGGGCGGGGCGAGCTCTGGGAGGGGAGGGAGGGGCAGCTAGTCTTAGTGCCTAAGGCTCCGGTCTCTGCTCAGCAGTGCGGCTTAAACCACCGTTTTCAGCCTTTTTCCCTCAGTCTTTTCTCCGAGGTCTCTGCCGTGAGCGTTGGGTTCAGCCGTGTTATATGCTGCCCCCTCAGCCCTGTGGAGCCCTGGCGGAGCCCTAGCAGTCCGATCTCCCGCAGCTGCGGTAGTTCCGGGAAGCAGCGAGCTCGGCGCACTGAGCGAGGTCTGCGTCCGCGCGGCTCCGGCTCCGCGCACTTCTCCCTTTTCTCCCCCCCCCCCCCTTCACGCGAATCTCCCACCTGTAGGTGATTTCAGTCGGTAGTGGGCCTCTTCGTCTTGCCTGTCTGCTGTGCAGGGAGTCCTTTGTGGTGTTTTTGTTGTTCGATAATTCCAGGGGCGCTTTACAGAGGCTCACCTCACTCCGCCATTTTTCTCGAATTTATTTTCAATTTTTCCCCCAAAACAACAAAAGAGAAGTGTCATAGTCTCTTGTTTATGACTTTTTTGACCCCCCCCCCCAAAGCCCTGTCACTCTTAAATCTGGTCTGTATGGTCCCAGGCATCCCACCGTCACCACCACATACTCCTCCACTCGGGCTTTGCTGCCGATTCCCGGCTGTGATAGTTCGTCGCCGGACCAGGGTTCGGTGCCCCAGTGGCCGGCAGGTTAAGGGTTACTGTGATTCTTGGGGCAGAGCTGCCCCATTTTGGAGAGCTTCGCACTAAGTGTGAGATCAGCAGAGGTCTGGGTCTGCCCTTTGTGTTCTTCCTGAATTTTACCCAAATTTTTTTATATTGAGGTAATTACAGATTCAGATGCAGTTGTAAGAAATAATGCAGAGATTCAATGTCCCCACTACCCAGTTTTCTCCAACGGTAACCTCTTGCCCAAGTATAATACAATATCATAACAAGGATATGGACATTGATACAGTCAAGATACAGAACATCACCACGAGGATCCTTCATATCCTGTTATAGTCACAACACTTCTCTACTCCCTCAGCCCTTCCTTAATCCCAGACAGCTACTAATCTGTGTTTTTCATTTCTATAACTTTGCCATTTCAAGAATGTTTCATAAGGGCTGGCCCGGTGGCTCAGGTGGTTAGAGCTCCGTTCTCCTAACTCCGAAGGCTGCCCTTTGGATTCCCACATGGGCCAGTGGGCTCTCAACCACAAGGTTGCCGGTTCAACTCCTCGAGTCCCGCGAGGGATGGTGGGCTCCGCGCCCTGCAACTAAAATTGAACACGGCACCTTGGGCTGAGCTGCCGCTGAGCTCCCAGATGGCTCAGTTGGTTAGAGTGCGTCCTCTCAACCACGAGGTTGCCCATTGGACTCCTGCAAGGGATGGTGGGCTGCGCCCCCTGCAACTAGCAACGGGCAACTGGACCTGGAGCTGAGCTGCGCCCTCCACAACTAAGACTGAAAGGACAACTTGACTCTTGGAAAGAAGTCCTAGGAGTACACACTGTTCCCCAGTAAAGTCCTGTTCTCCTTCTCCAACAAAATAAAATCTTTTAAAAAAATTATTCATAAATGGAATCATACCGTAGGTAGCCTTTTGAGATTAACTTTTTTTCACTCAGCATAATTCTATTCAGTTTGTTGCATGTATCAATAGTTAGTTTCCTTCACAGTAAAAAATAAACATTACACACAATGTATAAAGATATAGTTTTGTAATATCACAACTGAAAGGGGTGAGAACAGAGCTGTTAAAGGGGGAGAATTTTTTTGTACTTTTTTGGTGTTAAGCTGGTATAAATTCAAATTAGAGTGTTACAACTTTAGGATGTTAAATGTAACTCCCATGGTAACCACAATGAAAATAGCTAAAGAATACACACAGAAGGAAATGAGAAAGGAATTTAAATATTTCACTACAAAAAAGTTAAACACAAAAGAAGATAATAAATGCAGGAAATGTGGGACAAGAAAGCTATAAGGCAAATAGAAAACAAATAGCAAAACGACAGAAGTCTCTCTTTATCAGTAATCACTTTAAATGAAGTGGATCAAACTTTCCAATCAAAAGACAAAGATTGGTAAAATGAATTAAAAAACACACAAAACATGATCCAACTATATGTTGCCTATCAGAGTCTCACTTTAGATCCAAAGACACAAAAATATTTGAAAGTGAAGGAATGGAAAAGGATATTCCATGCACGAGTGGTTATACCAGACAAAGTAGACTTTAAATAAAAAAAAGTTACAAGAGACATAGGACATTATTTTCATAAAAGGCTCAATATAGCAAGAAAATATAACAATTACATACATTTACATACCTAATATCAGACAGACAGACATAAAATACGCAACCTAACAACAACAATACACATTCTTCTCAAGTGTACATGGGACATTTTCCAGGATATATGAAATATTAGGCATTTATTGAGACAAATTAAGTCTCATTAGATTTTAAAAGATAGATGTCATACAAAACATCTTCTCTGACAACAGTGAGATGAAGTTAGAAATCAATAACAAAAGGAAAATGGAAAAATTCACAAATTTGTGGAAATTAAACAATAGGGTTTTTTTGGTGATTAGAGCTTTTCATTTATTTATTTAACCACCATGGCTTGAGCATATATTTTGTGCCGAGTCCTATGCTTGGTGTTAGAAATATGTTGGTGATTCAAAAACAGTCTAGCAAAGGGGACTGCATGATTGTAATTGTATATTTTTCTTCTTTTTAAACAATGGATCAAGAAGAAATTACAAGGGATTTCTAAGAAAATACTTAGTGATGAATGATAATAAAAACACACCGTACCAAAACTTATGGGACACAGAGAAAGCTACGCTAAGTGGTAAATTTATAGCTACATATGCTTATTACATTTACAAACAAGAAAGTTCTCAATCAATAACCTCACTTTACACTTGAAGAACTAGAAAAAAAAGAACAAAATAAAGCCAAAGCTGTTAGACAGAACAAGGGTCTGGACAGTTCTCATGAAATGCTATTCTTGCTAAATGTTAAAATGTGCACAGACTTTTTTTTTTTTTGCTAGATAGGGCTGGTTGGGTCCTGTTACTGCAAAGGTATCATTCCATCTTTTTGATACTTCCATATCTGGAGACCTTCGTTATTTCTTTAAGCTTTTCCACCTAGATACTTAAGCCCGGGCATTTCTTACAACCTAGGTTGTTGGGTTTTTTCTCTTTCCTTCAACTCCGCAACATGAGTGTGGATCTGGCTTGTCCCCAAAGCCCGCCTTGCCCCGAAGCATCCAATTCTAGGGACTCTTCACCAGAGCCTGAGATTTATGGGCCTGAAGAAAATTATGCATCCTTGCAAATGTCATCTGCTGAGACACTCCACACGGAGAATGCAGTCTCTCCTCTTCCTTCCTCCATGGATCTGCTTATTCAGAACAGCCCTGATTCTTCCACCAGTCCCAGCGTAATACTACCCACTTCTGTAGAAAACACAGTGAAGAAGGAAGAGAAGGTCCAGGTCAAGAAACAGAAGATCAGAACCGTGTTCTCACAGACCCAGCTCTGTGTACTCAATGAGAGATTTCAGAGACAGAAATATCTCAGCCTCCAGCAGATGCAAGAACTTTCCAACATTCTGAACCTTAGCTACAAACAGATTAAGACCTGGTTCCAGAACCAGAGAATGAAATGTAAGAGGTGGCAGAAATACAACTGGCCAAAGAACAGCAGCTATATGACTCGGAAGGGCTCAGCAACTGCAGAGTATCCGGGCCTCTCTTCCTGTCACCAGGGATGACTGGTGAACGCTTCTGGAAACTTTTCAATGTGGAGCAACCAGGCCTACAATAACCCAACTTGGAACAACCATTCCTGGAACAGCCAATCTTGGAGCTACCATTCCTGGAACAGTCAGACTTGGTGCCCTCAATCCTGGAATAACCAATCTTGGAACAACCAAGCCTGGAACAATCAGGCCTGGAACAATCAGTTCTACGGTTATGGGGAGGAAGCCCTACCACCACAGATCCAGTTCCAGCAAAATCGACCTGTCAGTGATTTGGAGGCCACCTTGGAAACTGCTGAGGAAAGCTATGATGTGATACAGCAAACCCCTAAGTATTGTGGTACACAGCAAATCATGGATTTATTCCCAAATTACTCCATAATATACAGCCTGACGATGTGTGACGATGAGTATATTATGCAATCAATTTGGGCAGTGCCTGCATCACTTCTAGGATTTTTCTATTATCTCTGCCTTGATATCCTGCTTCTTTCTCATTATGCCTATTGTGTTAATTTGGAGGGGTGGGAGTGTAGGGTATGACTGGAGTCTAATCAAAGAGGTTCCTGTAGCCTTACTGCTATAAACAAAATGATGATAAAAAATGTCTCTGGCTATAGATAACTAGATATAATAATATTTTGGATATCTTTAGGACCTAGAATCTTGTCTCAAGAATAGAAAGTAAAAGTATAAAGATGTGTGATGAAGGATTAGTCACATATTCTGGGGTTGGGAGGCTTGCTTAAAAACCTCAACTCAGGTGAGAGGTTAATGAGCTATAATATGCTTCATTGATTTCCTCTGCCCCTTTTGCTGTTTTACTACAACATTTAATTTGTTAATTAAGTATTTGTAAAAGATGTTTTTGTACTTTGCTGTATCACGATAATAGTACCAGTTTGGCTGGTTGGTTTATAAGTTTAAGTGCAAATAAATACAACGTCTATTTAAAAAAAAAAAATGTGCACAGTATTTTGCAGATGCAGGCGTAACCTGATGAGCTTGACCAGAACCCAACCAGATACATTTGGCTTACTGCAAAGAAGAACTGATAAGCAATGGGTAAACCTCCCTTTGGGGAGACAGAGCTTTGGATGTGAATCCCTGTCTCCTTTACTTGCTGCAAGTAAATACAATTACCTAACGTCTAGTTCTTGAATAGAATACCCCCAGTGGTGAACCCCTTGAGTTCAATAACAAAGCTAACATAAGGAAGGAAATAATAAAGATTAGAGCAAAGGTAAACAAATAGAGAATAGAAAAATTATAAAGAAAATCAATGAAACCAAAAGTTGGTTCTTTGAAAAAAGTCAACAAAATTGACAAACCTTCAGCTAGATGGACTAAGAGAGAGTTTCAAATTATTAAAATCATTACTAACAATGAAAGTGAGGACATTATTACCGATTCTAGAGAAATAAAAAAGATTATAAGAGAGTGCTATGAGCAATTGTATGCCAACAAATTGAATAACCTAGATGAAATGGAAAAATTCTTAAAAACAAAAAACCTACCATGACTAAACCACAAAGAGATAGAAAATCTGAAGGAACATAAAACTAGTAAGGATACCAGTCATAAAATATCTCCCAACAGACAAAAGCCTTGGACTTGATGACTTCAACAGTGAATTCTACCAAACATTTAAAGAACTAACACCAATCCTTCTCAAACTTTTCCAAAAAATTGAAGAGGGAATATTCCCTAATTCATTTCTAATTCATTCATCCATTGTGGGTAATTCAGCATTACACTGATACCAAAGCCAGACAAAAACACTACAAGAGGGGCAGCGGGATGGCTCAGTTGGTTAGAGTGTGAGCTCTGAACAACAGGGTTGCCCAAGGCTTGATTCCCACATGCACCAGTGAGCTGCGCCCTCCACAACTAGATTGAAGACAATGAGCTGCTGCTGAGCTTCCGGAGGGGCAGACTGATGGCTCATTTGGTTAGAGCGCAAGCTCTCAACAACAAGGTTGCCAGTTCGATTCCCACATGGGATGGTAGGCTGCGCACCCTGCAACTAAAGATTGAAAACGGCAACTGGACTTGGAGCTGAGCTGCACCCTCCACAACTAGACTGAAGGACAATAACTTGGAGCGGATGGGCCTGGAGAAACACACTGTTCCTCAATATTCCCCAATGAAAATTTTAAAAAAACAAACACTACAAGAAAAGAAACTACAGACCAACATCCCTTATGAAAAGTGATGCAAATATCCTCAACAAAATACTAGCAAGCCAACTTCAGCAGCAGCATATTAAAAGGATTTTACACCATGACCAAGTGGGATTTATTCCTGGAATGCAAAGATAATTTAACATATAAAAATCTATCAATGTAATACACCACATTAAGAGAATAAAGGAAAAAAAGCCACATGATCACCTTAATTGAAGTTGAGATAGCATTTGACCAAATCCAACACCCTTTTATAATAAAAAATACTCAACAAACTAGGAATAGAAGGAAGCTACCTCAACATAATAAAAGCCACATGTGAAAAATCCACAGTAAACATCATAGTCAATGACCGACTAAAAGCTTTTCCTCTAAGACTAGGAAAAAGAAAAGAATGCCCCCTTTTATCACTTCTATTTAACATAGTACTAGAAGTCTTAGCCAAAACTATTAGGCAAAAAAAAAGAAATAAAAGGCATCCAAATTGGAAAGGAAGAAGTAAAATTATCTGTGTTCACAGATGCTCTTCTATGTAGAAACCCTAAAGATTACACACACACACCAAGAAACAAACAAACAAACAAACAAAAACCCCAAAACTGTTAGAACTAATAAACAAATTCAGCAAAGTAGCAGGATACAAAGTCAAGACAAAAAAAAATCAATTGCATTTCTACACATTAACAATGAACAACCTGAAAAGGAAACAAATTTTAAAATTTTTATTTCAATAGCATCAAAAAATAAAATAAAATACTTAGGAATTAACTAAGGAGGTGAAAGACTTGTACAATGAAAACTACAAAACATTTCTGAAAGAATTTATAGAAGACATAAATAAATGTTCATGGATTGGAAGACTTGATATTGTTAAGGTGTCAATACCATCCAAAGCAAGCTACAGATTTAATGCAATCCCTATCAAAATCCCAATAATGTTTTTTTGCACAAATAGGAAAACCCATTCTAAAATTCATATGGAGCCTCAAAATTCACAGGGGCCCCAAATAGGCAAAATAATCTTGAAAAAGAATAACATGTTGGAGGCCTTACCCTTCTTGATTTCAAAACTTACTACAAAGCCACAGTAATCAAAACAGTGTGGTATTGACACAAAGACATATAGACCAGTGGAACTGAATAGAGAATTCATCCACCTGTCCAACCAGACAAGTCCCTACACCCCAGAGCTCACTGAAATTATTCAAACTAGCCAACCCTAAGCATGAATGCCTTGTCTCACCCATTCCTTCCCATGAAAGCCACAATAGGGCATGTATCCATGCTTTCTCCTTACTCCCTCTGCTTTCTGACCAACCCTGGTGTTTCCTATGTAGCCTTGCATGTCATGGTGTAACTCTCCTCTTGGGAACTGTAACAAACTGTTTTCTTTTTCAGTGCCAATCATCTCCTGATCTGTTGGCCTCACCATACTTAAATAATAAAACCTACATTTTACAAAAGAGAGAGCAGAGAGAGGTAGAAAGTGGTGTGGGTGAAGAGGGGAGGAAAAAGTGGGGAAGAAGTGAGAGAAAGGGGAAGTATAAGATACCCTTGTCACTCTCTGCATTTGTCATCTTCCTGCTCTCTCTTCCCTCCACCTTGGTCTCCCCATCATGTCCCCTTCCCTCCCTTACCCCTGGGTTTTATCTCATAGACAATGAATGATCTTTGAACCTGAAGAAGGAGGCCTCCCACGTGAATGAAAGTTGGAGAGAAAGTCTCCCTTCAGGGGCAGAAGAAGTTGCAGGTTAGAGAACTTGACAGAAAGGGTGGTGATTAAAAGATGTTCTGAGAAATCTGCATCCCATGTCCAGGTTCATCTATACAACCTCAGGCACAAAGGGAGAGGATTTTCCCTTGGAATATTGAACCCAGAGAGGCGTCTTGGTGCCTCGGCCAAGTCTATGCATTTCTTTACCCATCCAGAATAGGTGTTTGGAAAACAGTGGAGACCTTTGTGGAAACTGCAAACATTTACTGTGGGAAAGTGTAATGGCATTTTGGCTCAGGTAGAGCTGAGACTCAGGTGGGTTGGTATGTGGTATTTGGCCATACTGACCCTAGAGGTCCTCTGAGTCCTGGGATCGACGGCTTTCTGACTCAGGGACTGAAGCATAGCTCAGCCATTCCCCTTGATTTGCCCTCCCTATGGGAACCCCCATAGTGCTGGAGGATGGGAAGACCAAGCCTTCAATTAGGGTTCAGTCAAGCACAGACCTGTGGGGCAGACTGCCCAAAGCACTGAGGAGGGGACACAATGGGACCTCTGAGAAAACACCAGGAGTGGAAGGATTCTGTCAGAGGGACCAGTGTGAGCCTAGGGGGTGGTGAAGCAGGTCCAATGGATGATTCAAGGTCTAGCAGGACAGTTTTTGATGTCCCTGGATTCAGCACACACTCCCTCCAGGGCTTCGGTGTTCTGAGATAGAGAGCACAGGGGAAAGCACTCTCATAGAAAACCCCTTTATAGAGATGGTCATAAGGTGTTTATCCACAGGCCAGGGAGGAAGATGAGTCTGCACTGGACAGTGGTTCAGAGGAGGGGACAGTGGTGTGTTGGTTTCCTGGGGATGGTGTGGAGGTCACCAGTAAACTGAAATAATTCACCAAACACCAGAGCAAAAGAATTGTACACGGAAGCTCTGATTTTATATGCAGAACATTCTATCCCTGATGCATTCCCACCCACACCCTCCCCAGCTCAAGATACCTAATGGGAATAATCAGGAGGGGATGTCACAAAAAAGCCAGGTATATATGGAAATTTTGGCTTTTCCTGTAATTATGACTCATAATTACTCTTCTTCCTTCTTTCTTTCCTCCCTCCTTCATCCTTGATTTCTTCCTTCCTTCTTCCTTCTTCTCTCATTCTTCCTCCACCTTTTTCTTTCTTTTTCCTCTCATTCACCTCCCTTTCCCCTCCATACTCTCTTCCCTTCTTCTCTCTTCATTTCTTTAACCAAACATCCACTTCACATTCATGCTGTTCCTAGTTCTTTTCTAGGTTTTGGGGAGCACAGAGATAAATATATAGCAGAAACCTGTGTCTTTATCTCTTCCAGTTATCAGCCCCTGAGGGATTTGTTTGTGAATAGACAATTTCAATTCAGTGAGATTTGAAAGGCCCCAAAGAGCCCAGGGGAAGAAACACGTAAGAAAGTACTGCTGGACTTGAGCCTTTAATGGATGAATAGGAATTAGGCAGGTGGAGAAAGGGGCATGGATGTGGGATCAAGGCATCCCCCAGAAAGGGCACAGCAGGTAGTATAGGCCTGCCAGAGTCTGAGGTCTTGGGGAAACCAGAGATGGGGCAAGTAGATGTAGCCCCCCAGTGTCTCATTTGAATTTCACAAATGGCACCCATGTTCAGTGGTCTTAGCAGCCGGTGTGGAATGAGATCTCTGCTGAGTGGGAGGATCGAAGAATGGCAGGCTCACTGCTCTTATATTCCCAATACTGCCATACATCAGAAGCAGGTTGTTCTTTCATCAACATAATACTTCTGTTACTTAGGAAGCCACATCCCTCATTCTAACGTCTGGGTTCTGGGCCTTGAAATCTTGCTGTGAAATCACTAGTGCCCTGTCACCTTATATGCATGTCACTGCTGGGCATAAGAATTTTCCACTTGTGTCTGTCTCTTTAGGGGATTTCTATGAGCAGCCTGACTACTGAACCACTACTGTTGAACACTGCTACTCACAGTGTGCTCTGCATGCCAGTGCTGGTCCATGAGTGCGTGCTATAGGTCTGCAATGAGATAAATACAGAAACTGACGGACTGTTTAAGAACTTGTATACAAATTTAACATTAATGTAACATCAAGCACTTGATCAGTTTCATTTTTTTTATTGTATTTTACAAAAGTATTGATTCATGGGGCGGATGGGTGGCTCAGTTGGTTAGAGCGCAAGCTCTGGGCAACGGGGCTGCCGGTTCGATTCCCACATGGGCCAGCGAGCTTCGCCCTCCGCAACTAGAATGAAGTCAATGAGATGCCACTGAGCTCCTGGGTGGCCAGATGGCTCAGTTGGTTGGAGCGCGGGCTTTCAACCACAAGGTTGCTGGTTCGACTCCTCGATCCCGCAAGGGATGGTCGGGCTGCACGCCCCCACAACTAAGATTGAATATGAGCGGAGCTGCTGAGCTGAGCTCCCGGATGGCTCAGTTGGTTGGAGAGCAAGGGATGGTGGGCTGCGCCCCCTGCAACTAAAAACAGCAACTGGACCTGGAGTTGAGCTGTGCCCTCCACAACTAAGACTGAAAGGACAACAACTTGACTTGGAAAATTCCTGGAAGTACACACTGTTCCCCAATAAAGTCCTGTTCCCTTTCCCCAATAAAATCATTTTTTTAAAAGTATTGATTCATGAGGGATTGGAAATTTTATTGCAAACAAAACAAAACCAGTCCTTTATTACAGGTGGTGACACTGGTCTAGAACGCAATCGCTATTCAGAACCGTGGACAGCACCTCACCCCGCCTCCGGAACACAGTCATCACCTCTCCGCCTCTGCCCCCAGCTCTTATGAAAGCCCCTAGTGAACAGCTCAAATCCAACAGACGCTTATCAGCCCTTGTCTTAACTGGTCTTTCTAAAGAGTTCGACTTTTGTTAACATCTGCATCTGTCATTTTTGTTTGAAGATCATTCCCATTGAAGGAATAAAAGACATTCCCTGAGATGATAAAACAAATCACACCACTAAACTGAGGGGACACTTCCTGGTAGTTAAAACATATTATTAATCTCAAAACTCTGTATTGACATTGCTCCTTTGCTTTTCAGTGGGCTCTTATAGGGCAAGAGATGGGTCTTACACATTTTTCTGTCCAACACGTATCATAAGGCCCGGCCCAGAGTTTTGTGTGAGCAAATGCCTGCTACTTACATATCAGTTGGATGACCTTGGGTAGGTTATTACTCAACTTCTCTTTGCCACTGTTTCCCCAGCTGTTAAATTGGAATAGCATTAGAGTGTACCTTATATAATTTTTTAAATGACTAATTCACTTAATACACTTAAAAGTACTTAGAACAGTGTTTGGCACAGAAGAATAAAAAGTATTACCATCATCATCATTAAACGTTGCTAAGTAAACCAATGAGCGCATATTATCACCAGACTTCATCCCTCCACAGGGGTAGGGCCACAGCTTTATATTGACATGTCAGATTCTACACTGCTGTACCCAAGGCACCTTGAGCTTTGGAATTCTTGAGATTTGCTTTTCCTGAGTCCTCATCTTGTCATGTTGGCCCCACTCTCCCGCCGCTTTCAGTTGTGTACACAACTTTCCTTTTCCAGTTGCATTCCTGACCCCTTCTTGCACCCTCAGGCTCACCCGCAACCTCTTCTTTTTGGTCCCTCGTGCAGAGGGAAGGATACGCATTAAGAGCCCCACCTAAGCAAGCAGGCCTGGCGGATCCTACCCCTCGCTGTTTCAGCCCCACTTACCTCCTCCCTCTGTGTTTCCATAACCTTTCTGCCCCTAGTCCCTTAACTGCTCTACTGGTTGCAAGGCAATCCTAGGTCCCTCTGCCTAAATTGCTCTTGTCCCCCGGCACCCATGCTCAAGGAGATATTAACCATCCTTCGGGGCATGGGTCAAATCTACCCCTTCCCTGAAAGCCTCCACATTTCTCCTTCCCCTTCCGGAACTATTACTTCAGCCTCTAAAACCCACAGGGCTTCTCTGCATTTCTCATTCTATCTCATCATGCCACCCCCATCAATTGTAAGCTCCTCGAGGTTCAGGTACAGGTCATAAACTCTTCCCCATCCCCTCCCTCTCAGCGCCCACCTCAGGCGTCTGCCCCGCAAATTGCAGAGAGCAAGCCCCTTTCCCTCTCTGAGGTTCAGCTACTACATCAGCGAAATGGAGCTAACAGCACCCTCGCCTCCCTGGGTTCCTGCATGGATTAAACGAGACGGAGCAGGGGAAGCGCACCACAGGGATGCACTGTGAGGTGGGGGCTCGCGTAGCCCCTCGGCAGCGTAGGGTGGTGAAACGCTCCTGGGGCGGGGCCGCGCGCGGGCTGCCGGGAGTTGTAGTCCGCGCGGAGTTCGCAGTCTCCGCTTGGCGGGCGCGGAGGTCCGCGGACGAGCGGGGGAAGGTGGCGGGGGCTTGTGAGGCGCGAGGCGCCGGACCCAGCGCCGGCCCGGGGCGGGGATGGGCCGAGCGCGGGGGCTCGGATTGTCCCTGCCGCTGCTGCTGGGGCAGCTGCTGGCGCTGCTGGGCGGCGGCGGCGCGTTGTACCTTGAGGTCCGCGAGCTGGAGGAGAAGTGCTTCATCCAGGAGATCCCCGATGGCACCGTGGTCATAGGTGCGCGCGCGGCCAGTCCTGGCCTTACCCGCCTCTCACCCAGAGTCCCGAGAGGGGGTGGGGTAGGGCGCCGCGGCATAGCTCAGGCCCGCACCTTTCCCCCGCGCACGGGGTGGGCATGGGTGGGAAATAGGTGGGCAGCAGTCTGCCTAAAGCAACCCCGCCCATGCCCGTTCTGGGTTTGGGGGCTTCTCGGAGGCAAATCTGATCCAGGCCGGGATGAGGAGAGAAAAGCGTGGCTGGAGAGGGGAGGAGAGAGGCGGAGGTCTGTGGTCAGGCCCCTCACTCAGACACCCGGATCTTCCTCTACCTACCCCAACCCTCCTGGCTGCGGGAGGTCCTGGGTGGGCCTTTGGTAGTGGGTGTGAATGGGAATGCGTCTCAGCTTCGTCTTCATTAGGTAATTACAAGACCGAGCTATACGATCCCGCTATGGAAAAGTACCAGCCCTCCCCGCAGTGGATTAATTTGTTCGTGTTTGTCAAGGACCCCGAGAACAAGGTGAGGCAAGCTTTGATTCCCTGCAGCCCCCCAGGCCTCCAGCGTCAATGACTAGTCCTCCTTCGTCCTCCATTTCTCAGAGGAGGGCCCATCTCCTCACAGGCAGGAAAGCTCAAGGAGGGCCACGCTGTTTGCCAAAGGTAGAGTATTGGCGATGCTGGGATCTGAGACTTTCCAGCCCAAACTGACGCCAGTTCCCTCACACTCTCTTCTCTGGCCTGGCCTGTGGGGGGCAGGACTGGGATAGCCTCAGAGTTCCTCTCCTGGAAGCAGGTTCCTGGCTAGCTTCTCTGTGCTCACTGGAGGCTGTTTTCTCTAGAACCTTCTGGCCCGTCAGTACGGCCCTCAGGGCAGCTTCACCTTCACCTCCCAGTCTCCGGGAGAGCACCAGATCTGTCTGCACCTCGAGTCCATCCGCTTCTCCCTCTTCTATGATGGCAAGCTGGTGAGTGTGGCAGGCGGGAGGTCCCCTGGGTGAGAGGGGTGCAGAGGGTGGTGCCAGTTGAGGAAGGCTGATACTTAACATAAAGTAAGCATGCAGAGAACAACTCCTGAGGAGTGAAAGGCGAACCGGGCTGGAGTCTCTCTGACTGAAAATTCTCCCTGGCCCCCTGCCACCTGTAGGATAAAAACCAAGCTTCATACTGAGAATTCACGAGCTGTTCAGCGTCTGAGGGCTCCCAGGCTCTCCACTACCACCTTCCACCAACACAACTTCTAGTTAACTGCCTGTCTCAAACACTGAGTCATACCTGCTTCTGCACATGTTGTCCTGTCTCGTCTATCTTTTGAACGTGAAAGTCCATGCAGGCAGGGTCCTGATCTGGTGTTTGGGCACCCAGGGCAGGGCCAGTCCTCCTGTCAGTGAGTATAAGGAACTGAACTGCCAATCTCAGACCCAGACTGGAGTGTGGAAACTGGGTTTCTGGCAGGTGCATGGAGCTGAGTTCCCTGACCCCCACGCTTGGCTCCCCTGTCCCCAGGCTATTCACTTGGACATGAAGTTGGGTGAACACACCAATGATTATGCAGAATTTGCGGCCAAAGACAAGCTGACCCAGCTGCGTCTGCGTGTACAGCAGCTGGTGGAACAGGTGGAGCAGATCCAGAAGGAGCAGGAGTACCAGCGGGTGAGGGGCTGGCCCGGCCCAGTGGGACAGGCAATGTGTAACCTCAGGGGAGGGGATTCAGTTCTAGCCAGGCGGTTTCTCCATTCTCCCCTCCCACAGTGGCGAGAGGAGCGCTTCCGGCAGACCAGCGAGAGCACCAACCAACGGGTGCTGTGGTGGTCCATTCTGCAGACCCTCATCCTTGTGGCCACTGGCATCTGGCAGATGCAACACCTCAAGAACTTCTTTAAAGCCAAGAAACTGGTGTAGATGGGCCCCAGAGACCAGAGGCCTAACCTCCTCACTCCCCTGCTGCTGACTGGGCTATCTCCTGGTTCCCTCCAGCCCACCCAATACGTAGGGCTTGCTTGTTACTGGCAACGAGACAGAGGACCTCTTTGAACTGGTTTCTCAGCCACCTCTGGGGAGAGGATGGGTTTCCAGCTGACACATAGGTGGGGTAGCTGTAGGCTCCTTTGTGGCTGTGTGATGTTGAGTAGGAAGGGGGTGAGGGTGTCCACAACCCCCATGTTAAACAGGATAGAGATCCCAGGATGGAGGAATAAGGAATAAGATGAATATAAATTATGACTGCAGACTTTCTGATCTAAACATTTATTGCCTCCTACTCTACAATTCATTCTGTTATATGTGTCCAATCAGATGTTAGTATTTGAGGCCCTGCATGCATTGGTGGTGGGCAGAACCCAAAATGGAAGGGGTTTAGAGAGCTTGTACCCCAGGAGCTTTAGCAACATGTAGAGCCCTTTCCAGAAAAGTCCATTTTGGACCCATCTTTTTGGTAACCTGAGTGCTGGTGGTGGTCTTGTGCTTCTCTCTCTCTTCCTCTCTCTCTCATTCTGGGCTCTGGTCAGGCTCATCTTCTATCGCATCCTAGTCACCTGGATTGCTGATTCTTCCAGGAGGTCAAATGGTCACCTCTATCTTCCTGCTATTTTTCAGTGAACCTGTGTCTCTCTTTATGATATAATTGATTAATTTTTTTCAGATGCTTGTTTTTGTAGGATTTCAAGTCACTGTTTCCATTAATCAGCATCTCCCGTAACTCAACATTCACATATATACACAGGTGTCGATGGCCAGACACCCATGTTTCCCGTTGCTTCTGCCTGATCTAGCCCATGTTTTACCAAGCCCCATGCTGGTGGTCCTGTTGGAATATAGTCACCCCTCATGTGAATTTGACATTTTCTGTTATAAGGAAATTTACTGGTTGGCACCCTAAACAAAATCAAGTCCAGATTAGCAAGGCCAAGGATGTCAACAAAGGAGACTCCCCATGAGGAAAGGCAACTGTGACAGCTCTGGCTCTTGACCCCTGAAGTAGATGCACCCTCCCCTGAGATATTCTTAGGGGATGACTGCAAGCCTTGGGGGCACTGTTCACTTGTGGGTCTGGCCATGCCATGATTGGCCTCTGAAAGTACGAGACTTAACTGAAGGCTGGGGAGGGAGGGGGAACCACTGAGAAGGAACTGCCCAGAGAATGTGACCTTAGGGTCCACTTGCCTCACCTGAAGCTGGGGGTAGTGTGCTCTGCTTTCTGCTGCAGGGGAAGCAGAGTGACCCAGATGGGCACATTCTTCCCCATGGAACCTGTGGTCTGATGCCAAATGAGGCAGGACATTAAACAAGACGTTAGGGTGATACATGTTTGTGAGGAGAAGGGCACAGCTAAGGGCAACATGACGGGAGTCCTGGCCTCATCGGCTTGGTCAGAGAAGGCTGCTTTTAAGAACTGAGACTCGTAATAGGTGATAGCTGAGGGAACAGTGTTCTGGCTAAAGGGAATAGCACATACAGAAGCCGTAGAACAAGAAAGAATATGGCGATTTGGGGAAAGAGAAAGAGGGCCATTGTATCAAAATCCCTACTCCAGAGAGGCCACCTGTTGCCAGCCACTCACATTATGATTTCCTGTCTGGGACTTGCCTCTTCCCCAGTGATTAACCCCAGAGTGACCACCATTTTCAGAGGGACCCTGTCCTCTACTCATGGGCTAGGACCTTGTCCCTACACTTCATAGGGAAACAAGTCACAGAAGAGTGACAGCAAAGCCATGGGACAGCTGCACACACACAGCGGGAGGGAGTTCCTAGTGTCAGTCTCCCCGTGCATTTCCTTATGAGCCCTCACAGTCACTGTGGAGGAAATGACACATGTCCCATTTTAGAAAAGAGAGCAAACTAGTAAGGGGAGGGCCATTTTAAATTCTGGCAAATTCAACTCAATTCTTGGCATTCTGTTCTCTGCCACAGCCACTTTTCTAGAAGTAGAGGAAGGACCCCATACAAAGAGGTAAGGCTCACTGCCTCTGTTTTTAAAGAGCTGGCAGTGTGCATGAGAAGAGCAGTAGTTTATTGTGGCTGCTGTAACAAATTACCACAAACTTGGGGCCGGCCGGTGGCTCAGGCGGTTAGCACTCCATGCTCCTAACTCCGAAGGCTGCTGGTTCGATTCCCACATGGGCCAGTAGGCTCTCAACCACAAGGTTGCCAGTTCGATTCCTCGAGTCCCGCAAGGGATGGTGGGCTCCACCACCTGCAACTAAGATTGAACACGGCACCTTGAGCTGAGCTGCCGCTGAGCTCCCAGATGGCTCAGTTGGTTGGAGCGCGTCCTCTCAACCACAAGGTTGCTGGGTCGACTCCCGCAAGGGATGGTGGGCTGTGCTCCCTGCAACTAGCAACGGCAACTGGACCTGGAGCTGAGCTGTGCCCTCCACAACTAAGACTGAAAGGACAACAACTTGAGGCTGAACAGCACCCTCCACAACTAAGATTGAAAGGACAACAACTTGACTTGGAAAAAAGGCTTGGAAGTACACACTATTCCCCAATAAAATCCTGTTCCCCTTCCCCAATAAAAATCTTAAAAAACAAAACAAAACAAACAAACAAACAAAAAAGCTTCTTGTAGCTCTTGTAGAGCTTCTTGTAAGCTCTAAGCATTCCTGTCTCTACCTCCATTGTCTCCTCTTGTGTCTCTCTTCTCTTCTGTGTCTTATAAAGACACTTGTCATTTGGATTTAAGACCCACCCAGTAATCCAGAATGATCTCATCTCCAGGTCCTTAAATTAGCTATATCGGCAAAGACCCTTTTTCCAAATATGGTCATATTCATACAGTCTGGGGCTTAGGACGTGAACATATCTTTTGGGAGGCTGCCATTCAACCCACAACAGAGTAGGAAGTGTACTTATGATACGGTACCAAGTGACTTAACAAATGGGGTAATCAGAGCTCTCAGAATTCAGAATGGGGTGAGACTCAGATGGATGGATAGATGGATGGACAGACGGATGGAAAAAGGATGTCAAAGACGTCTTTATAAAGGAGACAGCACTTGAGTAGCACATTGAAAGATGGGAGGGTTTGAATATGAAGAATGGGGGAAATGGAGCCTGTAGCGGTGCAAATGTACAAAGTATTTCAATATGTTCAACACCCCTGAATTATATAACATGGTAAGATAGAGGCTTTTTAGAAGAAAGAAATAGATTGTACATGGATGGGATGAAGCCAGGAGAGAGGTCAGATCAAACAATGGGTGGAAGTTAATATACTTACTACAATTTGGACAACCAGAAGCAGGCTGTAATCAGAGGCTGCAGATTGGTGGCCTGTAGTATATTTTGTTTGCCCTGCACAGTATTTTAAAGTTTTTAAAAATTAGTTGCCAGCAGTAATCGTGCCACAGTTCTTGTAGTATACATTTAAGGAAATCTTGAATAGGCAAACTGGTTGGATGAAGCAGCTTGATGCTGTTTTGCAACACTTGATATAAATGGGGGAAAATGCCAGTTGTGCATATCCAGGAGGCACGATGAAGATTATGAGGAAGGAGTGAGCCCCTTGCCCTGTTGAACACTGTCTTAGACAATCACTCATGGATGAAAGAGACTTTGTGGAAGTCCAGTTTTCCAGAGGAGAAGTTCCAGCACATAGTTGGAGAAAAAAAACAAAGCAAAAACCCACACATTTGAACACACTGGAGAAGGGAAGAGGAACAGGTTGACTTACCTGCATCGTCTGTCCTCAAAGGCAGCACAGCTCTGTGCCAAGGAATCACTTTCTTGTCCAGGGATTTCTCCGGCGGGACAAAGTGAGAGCATGTGTGTGAGCACTGGGCTTCCCCAGTCGTGCAGCACTCTGCCAAAGAGGCCCCCAGAGCACTGGGGAGTGGGGAAGAGGCTGGGAGAGCAACAGATGGGATGCTTAGAGGGCATTAGTGGGACATGGATCTCACTAACTGTATCACGAACTCCATTAAGCCTGCCCACAAGAGCTGCCCAAGACTTCAGCGATCAGGTGTTGGATGAGGAGAAGGTACCATCGCTGATAAATTCATCACTCATGCACCCTCTGGGGAATTTAATGAAGTGTTCAGCGATGTCCGGCTACTACTTAATAATGACAATCTCCTCAGGGAAAGGGCAACACATGCATTTGCCCAGCATAACATGGATCTCTCAGTTCATGCCCGTGAAGATAGAAGGCTATGAAGATCAGGTCTTAATTACAGAACATGGTGCCCTGGGTAATAGCAGATTTTATTTTATTTTATTATTTGTTTTTGAGCCCCAGGGTTTCTTTTTTTTCTTTTTCTTTTTTTTTCTTTTTTAAGATTTTATTGGGGAAGGGGAACAGGACTTTATTGGGGAACAGTGTGTACCTCCAGGACTTTTTCCAAATCAAGTTGTCCTTTCAATGGTGGTTGTGGAGGGCACAGCTCAGCTCCAGGTCCAGTTGTCGTTGTTAGTTGCAGGGGGCAGAGCCCACCATCCCTTGCGGGAGTCGAGGAGGCAAACCAGCAACCTTATGGTTGAGAGCCCACTGGCCCATGTGGGAATCGAACCGGCAGCCTTCGGAGTTAGGAGCTCAGAGTTCCAACTGCCTGAGCCACCTGGCCGGCCCGGTAATAGCAGATTTTAAATCAAAGAAGCAAAATTTCCTTTAAGTTTCATCACTTATGGAAAGAAGCAAGTGACCCCCCCACACACACACACACCCAGCCAGAGGAAGTAGGTGGAGGTCTGAAGTCTTGGAGAGAATCCTGTGACTGTGCTTTAAAGGCTTCTGTGAAAGATCATTATTCCAATGGCTTCTGTACTATTTATGCTAAAACTATAGATGGGCAACCGACCATTACTGTGTGTATTCAAAGACACCAGTTTCAGACTGAAAACTTCTGGAATGGTCGTTGGAGAGCAGAATGAGAGTTCACCATCACAGCCCAGGTGGCTCGAGTACTTAAGATTTAGGTTCACTGCTATGAAGATGACAGTGTTCAGTTGGTTAGTCATAAAGATATACAGGATTCAGTAACTGTTTGGAATGAAGTCCAAACTGCCAAGGCATTTATGAAAATCAGTGTGTGCAGAAAATGAGTATCAGACAGCAATTAGTGAAAACTATCAGACAATGTCAGACACCACATTCAGTGCCTTGTGCTGGCAGCTTCCAGTCCCCGCACCGCAATCAACTGGCACAAGATACTCAAGTACAAGATTGGCAAAGAAATGAAGAAGGCTTAAAAGGCTGAATGTAGGATTCTTCTGTGTAAAGAAAGGATTCAACATGTGGTGCTTGATAAGTAAGTGACTTATAAATAAGAGTGATCTTTTGCTATGGCTTTCAAAGTTCACAGGTTTTCTGCCTCAGGGAATACTATTGATCCTATGGCATTGTCTTGATACTTTTATTTTCTGTGCCTTCTAATTTTCTGTTTTCACTAGATCTACTGTGTCTTTTTTTTTTCTTTAATTCTGCCACATTTAATGATGGAGAGAGGGATGTATCCTGGAGTCATTTTACTGTTTAGAAAATTTTCCTAGCCATGAAGCCTTGTTAGTGATATAGACAGGTAATATGTTCAGCACTTTTCTACCCCTGTCCTTCAAAATACTCCTGGTACTTCCATGGTTTCTACTGATTCACCAACAGCTAAAGAGGCTACACCACCAACTGTAGCTGAATGGAGACACATTCATCCTTCTCCTTCTAATGCTTTGATCATTTATAGCATCGCATAACTGTAGTTTTCAAAAGTTTGATTTGGGGCTTTTCAGGTCCTTTTGAGGGGAAAAGAAGGTTTCTGGAAATTCCCTTATAGGCAGCTTCTCTAGGAAGTTATTTTTAAATCCAGAGACTTGAACCACATTCCCTGCACATGAACGTGTCTGCTTTCCCCCCTTCCCTCATTGTCTCCTTCTCATCTAGCATCATTATAGTTACAGACATCTATATTTTTAGCAAAGTTTTACCCACTTATTATTATTTTTCAATATTTAAGAACTGCTAACATACCAGGGATATAGTAGAGTATCAAATTTGAAAAATGCAGATGTTGAAGAAATAATAGGTATCTTGTGCTGTAATACTTTGTAGCAGGATTGTACTATAAGCAAATTAATCAAACAACTACATAAATCATAAACAAAACCTAAAAATGAACCAAAGTGAAAAGGATAATTTCCAAAAAGTATCTATGTATTCTAACCTGTTATTTAAGGGAATATTAGTGATTTATTCTAAATAGGATATAAACTTGTTCCAAATTACTTTTTCTCAGTCCTACCTGCCAAGAATCAAATGTAACTGTGATATAATAACCCTTCCCAGGAATATTGGCAGGTGTATGTGTGATCTCAGAATACACAGGTGAGGGCAGATGGGTAGCTCAGTTGGTTAGAGCGTGAGCTCTGGGCAACAGGGCTGCAGGTTCGATTCCCACATGGGTCAGCAAGCTGCGCCCTCCACAACTAGAATGAAGTCAAAGAGCTGCCGCTGAGCTCCTGCGTGGCCAGATGGCTCAGTTAGTTGGAGCGCAAGCTCTCAGCCACAAGATTGCCGGTTCGATCCCTTCATGGGATGGTGGGCTGCGCCCCCTGCAACTAACAATGGCAACTGGAACTGGAGCTGAGCTGTGTCCTCCACAACTAAGATTGAAAGGACAACAACTTGACTTGGATGGAACTGATGAGTCCTGGGAAAAACACACTACTGTTCCCCAGTAAAAAAAAAAGGAATACACAGGTGACATGGATATGATATGACAACTAAAATGGTGGATTCATTTACACTGCTTACCATCCTATGACCAGGCCTTAAGGAAAGGTCAAATTTTTTTTTTTTTTTTTTTTAATTTAAGGAGGGCAAGCTCACAGTGGCCCATGCAGGGATCGAACTGGCAACCTTGGTGCTACCAGCACCACGCTCTAACCAACTGAGTTAACCGGCCACCCGTGAAAGTCAGTTTTTTTAAAAACCAAGCTGTGTCTTCCTACCTATCTCTATATACATGTCAAAAAAGAAGGGTGTTTGTGCTTCGGTTTTGTTTTTGCTCAATAATGCAGTCAAGCAAGAGTTTGTTTCCAAGTGACCTGCTGAACTGTGTAAGCATTTGTGTTATTTCAAATAAAACATATTAGTATTACTTGTCATTCCTGGTATCCATTCATACCACACTATCCTCTGTACAGGTAGTCCAATAGAATTATACCTGTTCTGTTCTAAAAAAAAAAAAAAAGCCTACCCATGAGCTGTCACCTGTCACTGTGCCTGTGGACCTGTCCCCCCAAATGGCCCACAGGCACTGCCAGTGCTCTGTGTGCCTCACCCACACATACACCCACCCTGTGGCTAGCACACTGTGTGTGCTCCCGATGGCAAGAGAGAAAGATTTGGCAGACAGCTAGTGTGCATGTGCAGAAAGCTGGCCTAAATCTGCCAGCCAGGGGAGAGACCACAAACCTGAGCTTTAATTCCACCCTTGGAAAAGTAAAAGGGAGGCTATCAGTATCTGTCCTGATGCATTGCAGGATTGAGAGAAGGCATACGAGCTTAAGAGTTCTGCCACAAGATGGATCAAGAAATGCAGAGCAGGCATATCCACAGAAGGTCTGAGAGAGCCTCAGAACCACTAGCAGGGCTGATGGAAGGTAATTTTCTTCTGAAATCAAAGAGTAAAGCCTGCAGGAGGTAACTGCTATTTCAAATGTCAGGATAGCAACACAAGACTTCAAGGAACATGAAAAATCAAGGAAATATGACACCACCAAAGGATCACAATAATTTTCTGGTAACTAATGCCAAGACATGGAGATCTGTGATTTACCTAATAAAGAGGTTACAGGGGTGGCAGATGGCTCAGTTGTTTAGAGCACAAGCTCTGAACAACAGGGTTGCCAGTTCGATTCCCACATGGGCCAGTGAGCTGCACCCTCCACAACTAGATTGAAGACAATGAGCTGCTGCTGAGCTTCCGGAGGGGCAGCCTGATGGCTCAGTTGGTTAGAGCATTAGAGCGCAAGCTCTCAACAACAAGGTTGTCAGTTCAATTCCCACATGGGATGGTGGGCTGCGCCCCCTGCAACTGAAGATTGAAAACGCCCTCCACAACTAGATTGAAGGACAACCACTTGGAGTTGATGGGCCCTGGAAAAACACACTGTTCCTCAATAAAAATTTAAAAAAAGAAGTTACAATATCTCCTTTAAGGAATCTCAATGACCTACAAGAAAACAGAAAGATATTTGAACCACGTCAGGAAAACAATACACAAATAAATGAGAAGTTTAACAAAGAGAGAGAGATGATAAAAAATAACCAAACCAAAATTCTAGAGCTAAGGAATAAATACAGTGAATGAAATGAAAATGCAATAGAAAGCATCAACATCAGAATGGATTAAGCAGAAGAAAGAATCTGAATTAGATTACAGGACTTTTAAAATTATCCAGTCAGAGGAGAACAAACTAAAAATAATGAAAAAGAGTGAAGAAAGCCTATGTGATCTATGGGATAACATCAGAAGAAACAATCTGTAAATTATTAGAATCTCAGAAGAGAGGGAAAGAGGGCAGAAAGTATATTTAAAGAAATAATGGCTGAGAGCTTCCCAAATCAGGAGAGAGATTTGGTTATCCGCATTCATGAAGTTCATCATTAGTCATCAAACAAACTCAACTTATAATGTGTCCTGGAGAAGATCTTTTTAATAAAATTGTCAAAAATCAAAGACAAAGAGAATCTTAAAAGCAGCAAGAAAAAAGAAGCTTGTAACTTACAAAGGAAGACTATTAGCAAATATCTCAGTTAGCAAAAATAACCCTTACAGGCCAGGTAAGAGGGGGATGATATATTCAAAGAGCTGAAAGGAAAAAACTGTCAAACAAGAACATCTGGCAAAGCTGTTCTTCAGAAATGGAGTGATAAGGACTTTCCCAGACAAACAAAAGCTGAAGGAGTTTATCACCACTAGACCTGCCTTACAAAAAATGCTGAAAGGAGTTCTTCAAGCTGAAATGAAAGGACGCTACTTAGCAACATGAAAATGTATGAAAATATACATCATACTGATAAAGGTGAGTATGTAGTCAAATTCAGAATACTCCAATACTGTAATATGGTGGCATATTAATCACTTTACTACACAGATTAATGGACAAAAGTATTAAAATTACTACAGCTACAATAATTTGTTAATTGAGTACACAGTATAAAAAGAGGTAAATTGTTACATCAAAAACATACAAAGGGGAGGAAAAGAGCAGAATTTTTGTATGTTATTGAAGTTATCAGCATAAAATAGATTTATATTTCTAAGATGTTTTATGAAAGGCTAGTGGTAACAACAAAGTAAAACCCTATAGTAGATACCCAAAAGATAAACAGAAGGAAATCAAAGCATACCACTACAGACATTAATCATTTCATAAAGGAAAGCAGCAAGAATGTAAGAAAGGAACAAAGTATGTACAAAACATCCAGAAAATAAGATGGCATTAGAGTGTCCTTACCTATCAAAAATTACTCTAAATGTAAATAGACTAAATTTTCCAATCAAAAGGAATTGATTGGCTGGATGGATTACAAAATGAGACCCAACTATATGTTGCCTACAAGAGAATCACTTCAGCTTTAAGGACACACATAGGCTCAAAGTGAAGGAATGGAAAAAGATACTCCATGCAAGTAGTAACCAAAACACAGCAGTGGAAACTATACTTATAGCAAACAAAAGGGACTTTAAACCAAAACTATAATAAAAGAAAAACATCATTATATAATGATAAAGGTGTCAACTTATCAAGAACATATAACAATCATAAATATATATGCACCCAATACTGGAGCACTTAAGTACATTAAGCAAATAAATACTAAGAGATCTGAAGGGAGACATAGACAACAATACAAAAATAGTAGGGGACTTCAGTGCCCCACTTTCAACAATGACTAGATCATCCAGACAGAAAATCAATAAACGTTGGACTTGAACTATATATTAGACCAAATTAACCTAAAAGACATATAAACAACATTGCATCTAAAAGAGCAGAATACACATTCTTGTGTATGTTCTACACATCAACCACACAAGAATGATCTCAAGAACATTCTCCAGGATAGATCATGATAGGTCACAATACAAGCCTTAGCAAATTTAAGAAGATTGAAATCATACCAAGAATTGTTTCTGATCACAATTGTATGAAACTAGAAATCAATAACAGGAGGAAAACTAGAAAATTCACAAGTGGGTGGAAAGGAATCAACATATACCTGAAAAATCAATGGATCAAAGAAGAAATCAAAAGGGAAATTTAAAAATATATCTTGAGCAAAAATGGAAGCAAAATATACCTAAACTTATGGGATGCAGCAAAATCAATTTTAAGAGGGAAGTTTATAGTGATAAACACCTACATTAAGAAAAAGAAAAGGAAGATTTCAAATAAACAACCTAACTTTACACCTCACAGAATTAGAATAAAAATAAACTAAGCCCAAGGTTAACAGAAGGAAGGAAATAACATGATCCGAGCAGAAATAAATGAAGTAGAGACCAGGAAAACAATAGAAAAGATCAATGGAACTAAGAGCTGTCTTTTTTTTTTTTTTTAAAGATAAAATTAATAAACTGTTAGCTAGACTAAGAAAAAAAGAAAGAAAACTCAAATAAATGAAATCAGTAATGAAAAAGGAGACATTACAACTGATACCACAGAAATACAGAGATCATAAGAGACTACTATGAATAATTATATGCCCCCAAAATGGATAATCTAGGAGAAATGGATAAATTCCCAGAAACATACAACCTATCAAGATTGAGTTACGAAAAAATAGGAAATTTGAACAGACCAATAACAATTAAGGGGACTGAATCAGTAATAAAAATCTCCCAACAAAGAAAAGTCCAGGACCAGATGTTTTCCATGGTGAATTCTACCATTCAGAGGAGACTTAACACCAATCGTTCTTAGACTCTTCCAAAAAATGAAGAGGAGGAAACACTCCCAAACTCATTTTATGAAGCCAGCATTACCCTGATACCAAAGCCAGATAAAGACACTGAAGAAAAGCAAGCAAACAAGCAAAAAACAAACAAACAAAAACCCCAAAAAACTATAGACCAATATCCCTGATGAATATAGGTGCAAAAATTCTCAACATAATATTAGCAAGTTGAATTCAACAGAACATTAACAGGAGCATACAATGGGATTTACCCCTGGGATGCAAGGATGATTCAACATACACAAATCAATAAATGTGATACACATTAATAGACTGAAAGAAAAGAATCATATGATCACCCCAATAGATGCAGAAAAAGCATTTAACAAAATACAACATCCTTCCGTGATAAAAATACTCAATAAGTTAAGTATAGGAGGAAGATACATCAACATAATAAAACCCATATAAGACAAGCCTACAGCTAACATCATACTCAGCAGTGAAAGATTGAAAGCTTTTTCTCTAGGATCAATAGCAAGACAAGGGTGCCCTGGCACAACACTCCTATTCAACATAGTACTGGAAGTCTTAGCCAAAGCAATTAGGCAAGAAAATGAAATGAAAGGCATTCAAATTGAAAAGGAAGAAGTAAAGTTGCCTTTGTTTGCAGATGATTTGATCTTATATGTAGAAAATGCTAAAGACTCCATCAAAAACCTGTTAGAACTAATCAAGAATTTCAGGAAAATTGCAGAATACAAAATCCACATGCATGTGACGGCCGGATGGCTCAGTTGGTTACAGTGAGAACTCTGAGCAGCAGGGTTGCTGGTTCGATTCCCACATGGGCCAGTGAGCTGAGGCCCCCGCAACTACATTGAAGGCAACAACCTGAGCTGAGCTGCCGCTGAGCTGCCGAGGGGCAGCCAGATGGCTCAGTTGGTTAGAGTGCGAGCTCTTAACAACAAGGTTGCTGGTTTGACTTCTGCATGGGATGGTGGGCTGTGCCCTGCTGCAACAAGATTGAAAACGGTGACTGACCTGGAGCTGAGCTGCACCCTCCACAGCTAAGATTAAAGGAAAACAACTTGACTTGGAGGTGATGGGTTCCGGGAAAAACACACTGTTTCCCAGTAAAGTCCTGGAAATACACACTGTTCCCCTACCCCAGTAAAAAAAAAATCCACATACAGAAATCATTTGTGTTTCTATACACTAACAATGAAATATCTATAAAAAGAAATAATACAGGGGCTGGCCCGGTGGCTCAGGTGGTTAGAGCTCCACGCTCCTAACTCCGAAGGCTGGCATTTTGATTCCCACATGGGCCAGTGGGCTCTCAACCACAAGGCTGCCAGTTCAATTCCTTGAGTGTTGCAAGGGATGGTGGGCAGCGCCCCCTGCAACTAAAATTGAACATGGCACCTTGAGCTGAACTGCCACTGAGCTCCCGGATGGCTCAGTTGGTTGGAGTGCATCCTTTCAACCACAAGGTTGCCCATTCGACTCCCGCAAGGGATGGTGGGCTGCGCCCCCTGCAAGTAGCAAGGGCAACTGGACCTGGAGCTGAGCTTCGCCCTCCACAACTAAGACTGAAAGGACAACAACTTGAAGCTGAATGGCACCCTCCACAACTAAGATTGAAAGGACAAAAACTTGACTTGGAAAAACGTCCTGGAAGTACACACTGTTCCCCAGTAAAGTCCTGTTCTCCTCCCCCAATAAAAATCTTAAAAAAGAAAAAAGAAATAATACAATCTCATTCACAATAATATCAAAAACAACAAAATACTTGAGAATGAATTTAACCAAGGTGGTGAAAGATCTGTACACTGAAAAACTGTAAGACTTTGATGAAAGAAATTGAAGAAGACACAAATAAATGAGAAAATATCCTAAGTTCATGGATTAGAATAATTAATCTTGTTAAAATATCCATACTACTCAAAGCCATCTATAGATTCAATGCAATGTCTATCAAAATTCCAATGGCATTTTGAAGAAAAAGAAGAAAATCCTAAAATTCATATGGAGCTACAAAAGACCCTGAATAACCAAAAGCAATCCTGAGAAAGAGAAACAAAGCTGGAGACATCATACTTCCTGATTTCAAACTATACTACAAAGCTATAGTAATAAAAATAGTATGGTACTGGCACAGACACATAGACCAATGGAGCATAATTAAGAGCTCAGATATAAACTCTCATATATACAGTCAACTAACATTTGACAGGAGAGCCAAGAATACTCAATATGAAAAGGGTAGTCTCTTCAATAAATTGATGGGAAAACTGAATAATCACAAGCAGAACAATGAAATAAGATCCCTATTTTATACCCTCACAAAAATTAACTTGAAATGGGTTAAAGACTTAAACATAAGAACTAAAACTGTAAAACTTCTAGAAGATAACGGGAAAACCCCTTTCACATTAATCTTGGCGAGAATTTATTTAGATATGACACCAAAAGCACATGAAACAAAAGCAAATGTAGATAAGTGGGACTATATTAAACTAAAAATCTCCTGCACAGCATAAGAAACAACAAAATGCAAAGGCAACCTACGGAATGGGGAAAAAATGCAAATTATGTACCTAATAAGGAGTAAATATCCAAAATATATAAGGAACTCATACAACTCAACAGCAAAAAACAAGATGATTTCAAAATGGATGAACAGACAACCATACAAATGACCACAACATCACTAATCATCCAGGAAATGCAAATCAAAACCACAATGAGATATCACCTCACGCTTGTTAGAATAGCTGTTATCAAAAAGACAAAAGAAATAAATTAAAAACAAAAAAAAGACAAAAGATAACAAGTGTTGGAGAGGATGCGGAGAAAAGAGAATCCTTGTGCACTGTTGGTGGGAATGTAAACTGGTACAGCCACTACTTAAAACAGTTTGGAGATTCCTCAAAAAATTGAAAATAGAACTACCACATGACCCAGTAATCCCACTTCTGGATATATCTTTGAAGAGGATGAAATCACTATCTTGAAGAGATATCTGCACCCCCATCTTCGTTGCAGCATTGCTTTATTGCACTTTGCAGGTACTGTTGTGTTGTGTTGTTTGTTTTTTTTAACAAATTGAAGGTTTGTGGCAACCCCGCTTCGAGCAAATCTATTGGTGCCGTTTTCCCAACAGCATTTGCTCACTTCGTATCCCTATGTCACATTTTGGCAATTCTCAAAATATTTCAAACTTTTTCATTATTATTATATTTGTTTCGGAGATCTGTGATTAGTGATCTTTGATGTTACTATTGTAATTGTTTTGGGGTGCCATGAACTGCACCCATTTAAGACAGCAAACTTAATTGATAAATGTGTGTGTGTTCTAACTGCTCCACTGACTCTCCCTCTCCCCAGGCCTTTCTATTCCCTGAGACACAACAATATTAAAATTAGAGCAGTTAATAACCCTACAATGTCCTCTAAGTGTTCAAGTGAAAGGAAGAGCCGCATGTCTCTCACCTTAAATCAAAAGCTAGAAATAATTAAGTTTAGTGAGGAAAGCATGTCAAAAGCCAAGACAGGCTGAATACTAACCCTTTTGCCTGTTACAATTCACTGAAGGCTCAGATGATGGTTAGTATTTTATACCAATAAAGTAGTTTTTAATTAAGGTATGTACATTGTTTTTTTCAGATGTAATGCCAATGCACACTTAATAGACTACAGTGTAGTGTAAGCATAATTTTTATATGTATTTGGAAACCAAAAAATTAATGTGAATTGCTTAGTGTGATATTCGTTTTATTGTGGTGGTCTGGAACCAAACCCTCAATATCTCCAAGGTGTTCCTGTGTTTGCAAAAGCCATATTTGATAAGGGATTGTTATCCAAAATATATAAAGAACTCTTAGAACTCAACAATAAGAAAATGAACATCAATTAAAACATGGCAAAAGACCTGAATAAGACCTCATCAAAGAAGATATACGGATGGCAAAAAGCACATGCTCCATGATGCTCCAGATCATGCCATCAGGGAAATGCAAATTAAAACAGAAATGAGATCCCACCACCCACCTATTAGAATGGCCCAAATCCAGAACTCTGACAACACTAGGTGCTGGGAGGGTGTGCAGCGGCAGGAGCTCTCACTCACTGCTGCAGGGACGCAAAACAGTGCAGCCATTGGAAGACCATTTGGCGGTTTCTAACAAAATTAAACATACTCTTGCCATAAGATCCAGCAAGCATGCTCCTTGGTATTTACCAAATGAGTTGAAAGCTTATGTCCACACAAAAACGTGCACAAGATGTTTATAGTGGCTTGATTCATAATTACCAAAACTTGGAAGTAACCAAGATGTCCTTCAGTAAGTGGATGGATAAGTCAACTTTGATACATCAGAAAATGGAATATTATTCAGTGCTAAAAAGAAAGAAGCTGTCAAACCATAAAAGGACATGGAGGAAACTTGAATGCACATTACTAACTGAAAGAAGCCAACCTGAAAAGGCTACATACTGTATGGTTTCAACTATATGACATTCTGGAAAAGGCAAATTATGGAGACAGTAAAAAGATCAGTGGTTGCCAGAGGGTAGGAGGAGGAAGAAGGGAGGGATGAATAGGCAGAGCACAGAGGATATTTAGGGCAGTGAAATTACTCTGTATGCTACTATAATGATGGGTACATGTCATTACACATTTGTCGAAACCCATAGAACATGTAACACTAAAAGTGAGCCTTAATATAAACTATGGACTTTGGGTGATAATGATATGTCAGCACAGGTTCATCGACTGTAACAAATGTATCTCTTTGGTATGAGCTGTTAAAAGTGGATGTGGCTGTGCATCTATGAGGGCAGAGGGTTTATAGAAACTCTCTGCACTTTTTGCTCAATTTTGCTGTGAACCTAAAACATCCCCTGGGCATTGTTGGTGGAAATGTAAAATGGTACAACACTATGGAAAATAGTATGGCAGTTCCTCAGAAACTAAAATTAGAATTACCATATGATCTGGCAATCCTACTTACTGGTTATACATGAAAAAGTATTGAAAGCAGACTCTCAAAAAGACATTCACATATCCATGTTCATAGCAGCTTTATTCACCATGGCCAAGAAGTAGAAGCAACCCAAGTGTCCGTTGAGGAATGAATGGATTAATAAAATGTGGTATATACATACAATGGAATATTATTCAACTTTAAAAAGGAAGGAAATCATGTCATATGCTACAACATGGATAAACATTGAGGACATTGTGCTAAGTGAAGTAAGCCAGTCACAAAAAAGACAAATACTGTGTGATACCTCTTACATAAAGTAGCTAAGGGTAGTCAAATTCATAGACACAGAAAGGAGAATGGTGGTTGCCAGGGACTAGGGGAGGGGGAAATGGGGAATTGTGTAGTGGATGCAGAATTTCAGTTTTGCAAGATGAAAAGTTCTAGAGCTCAGTTGCACAACAATGTGAATACACTTAACACTACTAAATGGTACACTTAAAAATTAAGATGGTAAATTTTATGTCTTTACCATAATTAAAAGTTAATTCAATAAAATTTTAATAATGTAAATTTTAAAAAATAATGAATTTTTAAAAATGGATCAAAGATCTAAACGTGAGTTAAAACTATAAAACTCTTAGAAGAAATCATAGGGGAAAAGCTTATAACTAGATTTGACAAAGATTTCTTGGGTATGACACCAAAAGAAAAAAATAAATGGAACTACATGAAAATTAAAAACGTCTGTGCATCAAAAGACATAATAGAGTGAGAAGGCAAGTCACAGATTGGGAGAAAATATTTTTAAAACAATACATATATATGATAATAGATTAATATCTAAAATATAAAAAAAGAACTCTTACAACACAACAACAACAAAAAGCAACCTAATTTCAAAATCGGTGAAGAGGGGCAGCCGGTTGGCTCAGATGGTTAGAGCGAAATGCTCTTAACAACAAGGTTGCCGGTTTGATCCCCACATGGCCCACTGTGAGCCGCGCCCTCCACAGCTAGATTGAAACAACTACTTGACTTGGAGCAGATGGGTCCTGGAAAAGTACACTTAAAAAAAAAAAAAAAATCAGTAAAGACCTTGAATATACATTTCTCCAAAGAAGATATACAAATGGCCAATACATATAAAAAGATGCTCAACATCATTAATCATCAGGGAAATGCAAATTGAAACCACAGTGAGATATCACATCACACCCATTAGAATGGCTTGTATTAAAAAGAAAAAAAAAACCAGTATTGGTAAGGATGTGGAAAATTGGCACCCTTGTGCATTGCTGGTGGGAATGTAAATGGTGCACCTGCTGTGGAAAATAGTACGGCAGTTCTTCAAAAACTTAAATATAGAATTCCCATATGACCCAGTAATTCCACTTCTGGGTATATACACAGAAGAAATGAAAGCAAGGACTCAGATATTTGTACACCAGTGTTCATGGCGTCATTATTCACAATAACTGAAGGTAGAAGGAACCCAAATGTCCATCATCAACAGATGGATGGATAAACAAAATGTGGAGTATACACACAATGGAATATTATTTAGCATTAAAAATAAGGAAATTCTGACATACACTACAACATGAATAAACCTTGAGGACGTTGTGCTAAGTGAAATAAGCCAGAAAGGACAAATATTGCATGATTTCACTTATGAGAGGTACCTAGAGACAGAAGGTAGAACAATAGTTGCCAGGGGCTGGGGCAAGGGGAGAATGAGGGGTATTGTTTAATGAGTCCAGAGTTTCAGTATAGGATGATGAAAAGTTCTAGAGATGGATGGTGGTATTAGTTGTACAACAATGTGAATGTACTTAATGCCACTGAACTATACTCTTAAAAATGGCCAAAATGGCATTCAATATTATGTTAGTTTCTGATGTACAGCACAGAGGCAAGACAGCTATATAATTAATGAAGCGATCCCCCAACTAGTCCAGTTCCCTCCTGGCACTATACATAATTATTACCATATTATTGACTATAAAGTAATATTGAACGTCAACTGTAACTGGAAATTTAATTGGTTAAAATGGTAAATTTTATGTTATGTATATTTTACCACAATAAAAACGACATCCATTATTATAATTTCATGTAGTTAAATGAAACTATAAACATAACAAGTTATGTAAACAGTGGTAACTTAATTCATGAAATCAATCACGAAATTTAGAAAGTTTAAATCACGAGAAATTTATCCCTAGTCTTATACAAACCAAAACATTGTACTATTATTTTTATATGGTAAACTATTTTTTAATGACTCTCAATCATGCCAAAAGCTGTTTTCTTATTTTATAACTAAGGCTATTATATTTTTGAGTGACCACACACAAAAAAACACAGCTGAATAACTTTTTCTTTCTTTGTTTTAGACATCTTTTACTGGTTATTTGGACGAAATATTCCTAGAGTGTTAACATAACCGAATATTTGGAGGTTTAAAAAATAAAAGGTTAATCTTTAAAATTTCCCAAGAGGATGAAGAAGAGAGAGAGAGATAGAGAAAGTGAGAAGCACCTGGCTTTCGATCAGCAAAGGAAACGTATGCAGGCTAAATTGTAAAAGCCTATATACGTTTCCTTTGCAAGGGAAGAGAAAAACGTTTGGATATCGGAAAGCAGAAGAAACCACATGACAACTGGTTTGGACAGTAACTTGGGCTTCTGACAATTTTTTCAAGCCATAAAATTAGAAAGCCAGCACTCATTAATCCCCGATGGACAGAAATGGAGTGGGGTGCTTCCTACATTTAGTAAAATGACCTCTCAGTAAACAAGACGATCTCTTTGTGAGGGTTTCTTTGCTTTTTGTTCTAAGGTATCTCTTAAAGGAACAATCTTTTCAATGTCGGAAGCTCCCCAAAGTGGCCTCTGCAATTCCTAATTGTCACCGGTGAAATTATACCAATTAGAGAGCTAACTATACACGTTGGAGATGTTATAGTGAGAAAATGTGCTACAGGTAAGTATTTGACCTGGAAGAGAGGCACAGTTTTAAAAGAGCCCATGGAGCTGAATGGTCCATAATGATGGCACATTTGTAATATTTCTCTGGAGCTCAGCCAAAGGCCAATTAATCATCACCCACTGGGGCTGGACACCATCTCCTCACTCTGGGCAGATTAAACTATACAAAATAGTTCTCACGGACAAAAGGACAAGATCAAGGAAGACATTTTTACGAGGATTTGAAGCAGTGACCTAAGACAGAACACATCCAAAGGACACTGGGGTCACCTGGAGAACAGACTTATCACATTTATGCCCATTTCTCTGTATAGAATTTTCATCTTCAAGAAATAAGTGTTGGGGGCGGCCGGATGGCTCAGTTGGTTAAAGAGCGACCTCTCAACAACAAGGTTGTCAAGTTAATTCCCTCATAGGATGGAGGGCTGCTGCCCTCTGCAACTAAAGATTGAAAACAGTGACTGGACTTGGAGCTGAGCTGCGCCCTCCACAACTAGATTGAAGGACAACGACTTGGAGCTAATGAGCCCTGGAGAAACACACTGTTCCCCAATATTCCCCAATAAAATTAAAAACAAAAAAGCGAGGATGTGGAGAAAAGGGAACCCTTGTGCACTGTTGGTGAGAATGTAAATTGGTACAGCCACTATGGAAAACAGAATGGAGGTTCCTCATAAAACTAAAAAAAGAACTACCATATGATCCAGCAATCCCATTTCTGGGTATTTATCTGAAGAAAATGAAGTCACTAACTTGAAAAGACATATGCACCCCCATGTTCACTGAAGCATTATTTACAATAGCCAGCCAAGACATAGAATCAACCTAAATGTACATCAATGGATAAATAGATAAAGAAATTGTGATACACACACACACACACACACACACACACACACACACACACACACACACACTGGAATATTACTCAGCCATAAAAAAGAAGGAAATCCTGCCATTTGCAACAATATGGATGGACCCAGAAGGCATTATGTAAGTTAATTAAGCCAGATGGAGAAAGACAAATATGATATGCTCTCATTTATATGTGGAATGAAAAAAAATACAGAGAACAGATTGGTGGTTGCCAGAGATGGGGGGTGTGGGGGTGGGCAAATGTCTGAAGGGGATCAAAAGGTACAAACTTCCAGTTATAAGTAAGTCCTGGCGACGGGTGGCTCAGTTGGTTAGAGAGTGAGCTCTGGGCAACAGGGATGCTGGTTCAATTCCCACATGGGCCAACGAGCTGCGCCTTCCATAACTAGATTGTCCACAACGAGCTGTCGCTGAGCTCTCAGGAAGCCAGATGGCTCAGTTGATTGGAGAGTGTGCTCTCAACCACAAGGCTACTGGTTCAACTCCCACAAGGGATGGTGGGCTGTGCCCCTGCAACTAAGACTGAACAACCGCAACTGGACTTGGAGCTGAGCTGCACCCTCCGTAACTAAGATTGAAAGGACAATAACTTGACTTGGAGCTGATAGGTCCTGGGAAAAATACACTGTTCCCCAATAAAGTCCTGGAAATACACACTGTTCCCCCAATAAAGTCCTGTTCACCTTCCCCAATAAAATCTTAAAAAAAAAAAAAAAAAGATAAGTAAATCCTGGGGATGGAATGTACAGCATAGCACTGTATAGTTGAAAGTTGCTAAGAGAGTAAATCTTAAAAGTTCTCATTACAAGAAAAAAAATTGTAACTGTGTTTAGTGATGGATGTTACCTAGACTTATTGTGGTGATCATTTTGAGATCAGATTTTATATAGATATAGATAGATATAGATATAGATATATAGATATATATACACACATATTGTATTTTGCCATGTATAATGCACAGTTTTTTGCCCAAATTTGTGAGGGAAAAATAAGAATGCGCATCATACAAGGGTAGCACTAAAAAATTAAAGTGAAAGACTTTTTTCCCTGAATGTTTGGGCCAAAAGTGTGGGTGCACATTATACACAGGAGCGCATTAGACACTGCAAAATATGGTGTGTGTGTGTGTATGATCATTATGTTGTACACCTAAAAACAATATAATATTATATTATTATATTTAAATTAAAAAAGAATTTTCAAAAACAAAAAAGAAGGGGGTGGCCAGTTAGCTCAGTTGGTTAGAGCGCCGTGCTCATAACACTAAGGTTACCAGTTCAATCCCCACATGGGCCACTGTGAGCTGCACCCTCCACAACTAGATTGAAATAACTACTTGACTTGGAGCTGATGGGTCCTGGAAAAACATACTTAAAATAAATAAAAGTTTAACAGAACAAAAGAAAAACTAAAAAAAACTAAATAATAATAACAAAAACACCAACAAACAAAAACAACTAAAAAGGAATCTTTATCTTATAAACAAACACTCAAGACACTATACCGGCAGATAGACCATACACTAAGTGTTAGAAGGCTAGAAAGCCATTTTACCAAGGAATGCTACAAATCAAATCAGATCACCAAAACAGTCCCAAGAGGCCTTAGTCATAGTAAAACAAAATAAACTCGATGCTGAAGGGTTTCAGCAAAATATCAGAGCTCATTTCAGCCAGAGTTTGCCTCCCGCCATGGACACGGTGATACCTCAAGCAGGTAGAGACACGGGGTCTCAGATGCACACACTGTTACTGATTCAAGAGTCCTGGTCTGAGGTGGTGAGGGCTTCCACTGAGTCTTGGTGAATCTCCATTTCTGTCAACGCCCTCCAGCCAAAGGCCACCAGAAGCCCACCTGCAAGTGATCAAGTGGGGTTGATCTCTTATTGCAGCAAGGGAGAACGCACCTCACAGGCGAACCAGGAGGCAACTCAGTAAGAGGGTGTTGGAAAGAATTTATATGGGATTAGGGCTCCTCTTAGGTTTTGGGGGAGGGGTTCAAGAAAATGAGGCTTTGCTCTGGATTAGAGGCTGTCAGGAAGTGGGGTAATCTATGATTGGGTATTTTAAAAATCTGATCTGTAAGGAAGGAGGAATGAATGAAGGCTAAAGTTGTGATTGGTAAAGAAGCTGCATCACTCATATGAGCCCAGATGGGAGGATGTTTGGTCATTCGGGGAGGTTTGGGCAATGCTCACGTTTTTGTCTGTGGTCAGACCTGATTATTGAGTAGGGTCTTCTATTCTTGCTCCATCACAGCCACCCAGTGACTTTGCCTGAGATTGACGTTCTGTGAAATTGGTCATGTCCAACAGGAGAACAGCAAGGCCTAACTGTTAGTGCCAGGACAGCTCCCAGATGTCAAGGGCTGTTTTTCTCAGTCTAATTTAATAATACTGTATGTAAATAATTGTCCAGTTACTATTATTAGTTAATAAATTAACTAATAAGTAAATTTGAATAAAAACAAAACGTCTATTGTATGATTCCACTTAGGAGAGTGAAATTCACAGAGACAGAAGGTAGAACAAGGGAGAGAAGAATGGAGAGTTAGTGTTTAATGGGGACAGAGTTTCAGTTTTGCAAAATGAAGAGTCTTCTGTGGATGGGTCGCAGTGATGGCTGCACAACAATGTGAATGTGCTTAATGCCACTGAACCACACACTTGAAAATAGTTAAAATGGTAAATTTTATGTTGTGTATATTTTACCACAATTTGAAAATAAAATTAAACATCTATAAAATGTTTATGACAACTATTAAATCATACCACTGATGTAATATTTTAATTTCTTGATTTTTCAAACTTTAAAACAAAAATTAACAATTTGAAAACAAGTATCAAAGATATTAGTCATATTCAATACACACTTCATGTATGAACTAAACCCAAACGAGAGTATTGTCTCAGTTTGCACACTCTCTCTCTCTCTGTGTGTTTTACATGCTAGAAAGTAATGTGGTCACATGTAGAATGGCAGAAATGAAGTAATTCAAGTTGTGTTTCTTTGTCTTTAAAGTCATTAGACTGTCATTATTTAGTTCAAATCTTCTGTTTTAAACCCCAGAACGTACTATCACAGAGGTTGGAGGCTTGAATGTAGCTCGAACCATTCCCAACTGTTACGGTCTCACTCTTGAAATGAATGCTTGTCGGCTGGCTTGTGTTTAAGGGGAGGAGGGATGGCTGTGTTGTGACAGTATAACTGGGAGTTCTCTCAATTAATTTCCAAGTAGGACACAATGTTTAGGTTTATTGAAGGGTAAGTAATAAAAACCTGCATGTGTGTCATTAAAACTCATCAGTAACCACAGCAACTGTTTAGAACTCAGATGAATGGAAGATTTTTTTTTCCCAGGGGGTAGTATTTTATCAGTGTCATCGTGCAGAATGACCAGTTGCACAGGTGAGGATAATAAAAGGCAGACCAACTTTTACTTGGTGTCATTGTTTTTAAATTCTCTGCAGACACACCCCTTATTGCCCACATCATGGGTAGAAGATTCCGCCACCCATCCTTGGTCAGCGCCACATTCCTTGCAGAGGGAACAGCAAGTGCAAAGGCCCTGAGGTGGAAGCATGGGGAACAAAGGCCCCTGCGGCTGGGGCATAGCGAGCAAGGGGAGAGGGGAAGCTCAGGAGTAAGAGGACAGCAGGAAAATCCTTGTAGACCATGCTGAGGATTTCAGCTTTTACTCTGAATGCCTTGCAGGTCTAGCTGAGGACTGGGATGTCTTGGATGCATCTGGTGACTTGGGCGACCCAGAGGCCTCACCCATGGGAAGGAAAGATATTACCCATATGAGGAATGCCCAGACGAGGCAATAAGAAAGTGCCCTCTCTGTGCTCCAGGCTCTGTGAAGGGTGATCTTGTACGTGGAAATCTCAGCCCTAGAGGCCTAGGCTAGAAGTGTGGGATGTCCCTACCACAAGGTGCCCTCCAAGAAAGGATTTTTGGAGGGAGCTTGTCACCTCTGTAACTGCAAAGACTTATCTGCAGAGGAGAATGAAGCCAGGTTTGTTTCCTGCCATCTTCTCATGCGATGTGCCTCTTCTGGGATATGGAATTCAGGTGGGTTTTGGAGTGAAGGAACGGAATCCTTCTCCCAAATTCAAAGCCACCATTGTGATCCAGACCAGCATCAGAGAGCCTCTGGAGGCTTGAACGGGCAAGAGCTGCTTCTTTCTTCAAGGAGATGGCCAAGAGGAGCCACGTGCTGGACCTTCCCACTCCTCTCCCTCCTCCCAGAGCCACTGATGGCAGCAGAAGTGGTGGAAACCTGAGCGATGCGGGCAGAGCCCCAGCTTCCCAAGGGCACTCCAGCTGGACTTCTGGCCACACAGTGAGGCCCCGGCAGCAACAGCAGCTGGAAGAAATGGGTCCTTCTGGAGATTCCTCAAGCTTTCCAGGATCCTATCCTTCAAACACCTGCACTGGCTAGGGTGACTGAATGGCGGACCTACCACAGGAAGGAGGACACTCTTGGCATGGTGAGTAGGGCCCCAAGCCGATGAATAGAAACATTAAAAGACATGTAATTTTTTTCTGGTGGGGGGAATCCAAGTTGTTCCTGTCAGCCCAATGTTATCCATGTAGTAGACCAGTGTGATATCCTGTAGGTCAAGGTCACTGTGCACTATGTTGTTGCCCAAAGCCAGGAATGGATGTCCCAGGGCAGCATGAGGTCAGGTGTAAACCCCAGCCCCTAAGGGACCATTGTTGGCTTCAGGCCTTCAAGGCTCGCTTGCTGCAAGAATGTGCCTCTTTCTCCTGGCTCTGAAGATGCCCCTTCCTTTTTTCCAAGCTGAACAATGTATCTAAATTTGTATAATGTTGTGTTTGGAGTAGGGGGGATCTCTCCTCTTCCCTACTGTCTTGGTAACCCAAGTATGCTTGAGACAGCATCCCTGTGGAAGACAGCCCCTAATGATCCGTCTTTACTGGTCTCCATGGTCCCATGTGGTCCCTTCTCACACTGAACAGTGTGGATCTGGGTAACTAATAGGATACGGCAGAAATGACAACATGTGACTTCCGAGGTTGGGTAACAAAGGCACTGTGCGTCTACCTTGCTCTGGCTTGGATCACTCACCTGAGGGAAGCCAGCTACCACTCTACCCAGGCACTCCAGCAGCCCTGTGGAGAGGCCCACATGGCGAAGAACTGAAGCCTCCTGCCAACAGCCATGTGAGTGCGCCATCTTGGGAGGAGACCCTCCAGCCCATCAAAGCTTTCAGATGACGCAGTCTCAGTGACATCATGACTGCACCTCGTGACAGACCATGGGCCAGAACCACTCAGCAAAGCTGCTCCCAAATTCTTGACCCACAGAAACTATGTGAGATTTTAAATGTCAATTTTTGTTTTAAGTCACTAAGTTTTGGGGTAATTTGTCACTAAAACAGTCCTCCTCCCCAATTAACTACCTTTGAGAAGTTACCTTCTTCCAGACCCCACCTCCGTCATGGGCATTTTGCAGGATCCCCATTCCCCACAGACTCAGGTTCCTGGGCGTGGGCTCCAAGCCCATTGGAGTTCACATTTCTTGCAGACCACTAGAGTGTCATCTCCTGGACCCACTTTAAGCCAAGAGATACCAGGGGGACTAGGGAGTATGGGAGTGGGTACTGCTAGCAGATTTCATGTCCATACTCTGCCCTAATGTGATTTCTTCAATGACTATATAGTCTCAGGAGTGCAGGTGAGACCCTTTCTAACTTCCAGTGATATAGAAGAATTTTTCCTATAACTTCAGTTTGACTATTTCAGTGGGAAACTGGGAAAGGGTATAAGTCAAAAGCGCATACATGGAATGCCACTTTGGACTGGGAAGTTACTAAAACCCTGAGTTACAACATTATCATATCTATTAGAAAAGTCACTCCAGGGTAGTGGGGGCAGGGGCCTGGAAGGGACAAACATGGAGTCAGAGTGCTCTGGGATGGAACCATTATTGGCCAAGATAGCGGAGATGACCTCATTGTTGTGATGTCGTTGCTTCCGTGATAAATCATTTAATTAACTGACTTCTGACAGGGCAGCCTGCATTAGTTATCAGAGTATTTCAAGAGACCCTGGTCTTTAACTCTCTCTTGGCCAGGGCTCTGTTAGGGAGCTCTTGTGTACAAACATCTTGTGTACGAGGTCTGACAGTTAAGTTCGCGAACTCACCCTAGAAAAAGTGCTACACACCTCATTGCTGAATATCACTACAGTCACCTTCGAAGTACTCCCCTTGGGAAGCTGTGCACCAATGCCAGCACCTAGTGCACCCTTCAAAGCAATTTTGGAACTCTTTTTCTGGAATGGCCATCAGAGCTGTCATCGTATTACACTTCACGTCCTGAATGTCATCAAAATGTTTTCCTTTCAATATTTCCTTTATCTTTGGGTAAAGAAAGAAGTGATTGGGGGCCACATCAGGTGAGTAGGGAGGGTGTTCCAATACACTTACTTGTTTACTGGCTAAAAACTCCCTCACAGACAGTGCTGTGTGAGCTGGTGCATTGTCGTGATGCAAGAGCTGTGAATTGTTGGCGAAAAGTTCAGGTCTAACTTTTTCATGCAGCCTTTTCAGCACTTCCAAATACAGATAACCCCCGTATAACATGGCTGTTAGGTTCCTAAAATGCCGTGTTATGTGAATCCGTGTTATATGAAGCAAAGAACTAGTACAAAAAAGGGGGTTAGGTTCTAAAAATTAAAAAAGCAAATTATTATATTTTTATAATTAAGAGAAATGTCTTTATTAAAGCAATTTTCACCAAAAGGATAACATATTCATTCATATGTATTAAATAATGTTTTCTTCGTCATCACTACTAAACACCATTAACCAAGGGCGTTTTCTTTTTGACAAGATAGTTTCATCCTCTGAACTTAATACTCTAAGAACAAAATGGATTTAAAATTCTAATAAATTTTAAAATTCTGCAGTCAAATCTGATATGACAGCCACGCTTGAATGAAAAATTTCAAATGAGTTATCGTTTGCTCTTAAAAGCTCTGTTTACGTTCTGTGTTGTTCGGGGATTTCTCTAATTCTCAAACCGTGTTAGGGTGAAATCGTGTTCTAGGATGCCGTGTTGTACGAGGCTTTTCCCCAGTTCTCGAACCATGTTAGAATGAAACTGTGTTATAGAAGCGCTGTGTTATACGGGGGTTACCTATAGTAAACTGTTAACTGTTTGTCCAGTTGGTACAAATTCATAATGGATAATCCCGCTGATATCAAAAAAAGTTAGCATCATTGTTGCAACAAAGTTCTCAAACTTAAATACCAGACCTTGCATGTGCCAGGCACTGTGCTTAAGGGTGGCAGAATATGCCACCCCAAAATATGCCACTTTGGCATAAGAATGATTGAGTTAAAGGTACTTGAAAAAAACAGCTGGTACAAGAAGGGCATTCTTCCTAAAAGGAGAAGATAAGACTCCCATGAAAGATGCTCTCTCTATACCAAGAGGAAAGATTCTTATCAACAGAGAGGGAAGTCAAGGCCAAGAGAAATTTGTACAAACAGATCTTGTGAAAACAAAACAAAACCTCTTATCTTTAGTCTCCCCACATATTTAGTTATTTTTCCACAACTGTCTCTCTTCATTCAACCTAGTATATAAACACTTAGGCCTGGCCACTTCTCTGGGTCTTCATTTTCTTATGGGGGCTCCCATGTACATGTAAAAAATCTATACAGTTGAACCTTGAACAATACGGGAGTCAGAGGTGCTGACCACCACTCCAAGCAATTGAAAATCTGCAGATAACTTTTGACTCCTCCCTTACTTACCTACTAATAGCCAACTGTTGACCAGAAGCCTTACCGATAATATAAACAGTCAATTAACATATATCTTGTATGTTATATATATATTATATACTGTATTCTTACAATAAAGCTAGAGAAAATATTAAGAAAATCATTAGATACATTTACAGTATTTATTGGGAAAAAATCCACATATAAGTGAACCTGCACAGTTCAAACCCATGTTGTTCAAGGGTCAACTGTATACTTTTCTCTTATTAATCTGTCCTGTATCAATTTAGTTCTCAGGTCCAGCCAGACCCTAAGGGAAAAGAGGTAAAGTTTTGACTCTCTGGTGCTAAAGTCTCCATTTACATCTCACAGTCCCAAGAGACACTGCTTTTATCCTCATTCTCTAGATGATAAGACTGAGACCCAGAGAAATCAAGGACTTTCCTAAAGTATTGCCAGGAAGTGGCAGAGCCTAGACTGCAACCTAAGTCTATCTGACTTCCAAGTCTTTGCACTACCGTGTACAGAGGAGTGAGTCACAGATGGCTTCAAAGAAGAAGAGACACTTGGACTGGCCCTCAAATGATCAGTACAAGTTGATCAGACTCAGGAGGGGTAAGGGAGAGCATGCAAACAGTATTGAGCACATCAAAGTTGTAATATGGGGCTGAAACCCAGGGTTCAAGGGAGAGAGAGGCGGGGAAAGAGGCTGCTGCAGGCAAAGGCCAGCTGATGAAGGGCCCTAACTACCAGGCCTGGTAACTTGGAAACTATCCTATAGGTGGGGCCTCCTGTGTTGTCCTCGGCTGGGGTGACATGGTCAGACTTAGTCTTTGAAGACACTCTGGGGACAGCACGGAGACTGGATTGGAACAGAGTTCTCAACATCACTGTACATCAGAATCATCTGGGCTGCTTGTAAAAAAACACCTGGAAATCACACTCGAAGAGTCTGATTCAGCGACTGGAGAGAGGCCCAGTGATCTGCATTTTCACAAGTTTTCCAAGTGATTTTGATGCAGGTGGTCACTTGAAAAACCACCAGTAATCCAGAGGGAGAAAAGAAGCAAGAAGAATAATTATGAGGTGGCTGCCAGAGACAAAGGATGAGTCCTGAACTCAACGACCTCAAGGAAAATGGAAACAGCCTAACTAGTAGGCAGGACAATGTTTTCATAATATTACCCTTTGTCTTTCCTTTTCCTAGTAACTCACACCCTCCCCCCAGACACACCCTTTCAAATAGCTAGTCCATTCTCCGCTCATTGCCCCTCAGGGGTGCAATATGACAGGGCGTTAACAAAATAAGGAGTCTGTCTGGTATGATGTGTTGGACTTATTTCAAATAACACAGGAGTGGAGAAGAGAGGGAGAGGGAGAGGTTATAGACAAATCAAGGCTGGCCATGAGTTGATAATTGTGGAATCTGAGTGATGACTGCAAGGGGATTCATTATAGAATTCTGTCTACATTGGTCTGTTTTAAAAAGTTTTATTAAAAATGGGTTTTTTAAAAAGCATTTCTGGGGCCGGCCCGGTGGCTCAGGTGGTTAGAGCTCCATGCTCCTAACTCCGACGGTTCGATTCCCACATGGGCCAGTGGGCTCTCAACCACAAGGCTGCCAGTTCAATCCCTGGAGTCCCACAAGGGATGGTGGGCTCCACCCCCTGCAAATAAAATTGAACACGGCACCTTGAGCTGAGCTGCCGCTGAGCTCCCAGATGGCTCAGTTGGTTGGAATGCGTCCTCTCAACCACAAAGTTGCCGGTTCGACTCCCTCAAGGGAAGGTGGGCTGTGTCCCCTGCAACTAGAAAACCGGCAACTGGACATGGAGCTGAGCTGCGCCCTCCACAGCTAAGACTGAAAGGACAACAACTTGAATTGGGGAAAAAAAAAAAGGCCTGGAAGTACACACTGTTCCCCAATAAAGTCCTGTTCCCCTTCCCCAATAAAAACAAAAACAAAAAAAAGGGGGGGGGGACTATTACCCAAAAAAAAGTATTTCTGGATTTGGTTTCAAAAAGACGTAGGGAAAAGGGGAGAAATCTCAGATACAGCCAAAAAGTTGCAAGAAAATTCATGAGCAAGAGGGGGATAGGGGAGAATTGGCCCAGGTGAAGGGGCGCCACAGGCAGGACACTTGTGCACCTGGGAGAGAATAACTCACCTGATCAATGTATTGGGGAAGAACACGGTATGTGCTTCGCTCAGCCCTGCCCTTCTTCCTCTTAGGCTCTGCCTGTCTGCAGGGGGGTACACATTCACTGCCCCCCACCAGGGGCTCTGGGACGAGACCTACCCAGTCGAGCACTGCCATAACAGGGGGGTAGCAGGAAGTGTGCCTAACTCAGGAGTTCAGTTATCTATGAGTCCACACTAGCAAATGCTCTGACATGGCTTTTGTCAGTAGCAAGGTAATAGTCTGGCCTCCACCTGCCTCTCCTTTGCTTTATTTTCCAGTGTTTAGAATACGACTCAGGAAGACAGTGCCATCCATGGGGGGGTTCACCAGAAACCCCAAAATGAGGGGTTCCAGGGTCTGGTGAAGAGGATGGAAGGGAAGGAGGATGGAGGGAAGCGATGACAGCACAGAGGGGGCCCCGAGGAAGGAGGAAAGAATTCAAGAGAGAGGGGAACATTGCCCTGGGGAGCAGCGAAACCTGGCATGGAGATGGCTGTGAGGCACATCTCGGCACAAAGGACCTTAGCTAACCTCAGCCAGATTCCCACAGGCCAGAGTGGCACAAGGCAGGACGAGAACTGTGGTCTCTAGCAGACGTGCGGGTGAGAACAACCAGGTCTCACCAGCAACCAGTGGGGACCAATGGCATCTCCATGAATAGCTGTGAGCACCAATGACCTTGAGAACTCAGTCCTCCACACACTCACACCCGAGTACTAGATGAGGCTCTGGGCCTTAAATATAACCCTAGGGAAGGGGTAAAACCCTCAATTAGTTGAGATTAAGTTTCTGCCACTCCAGCAGAATGGGAGTTCAAAATAGAAATTAACTTGAGTTATAGAAAACTTTAATTATATTTCTTGCACAGGTGAATTTATGAACAGAAATTCCTCTTTGCCGGAGTAAATATTTTGGAGGCAGAATCAGTAAGACTTGGAGGTCAGATGGATAATGGGATGGGGAGCAAGAGGAAGCCTCTCCTCCCTTTGAAGGGTTTGTTTCCCAAACACCCCAGACAAGTGCAGGTTCTTGCAACACTTTCTGCCAAGTTTTCATTCCTTTCCCTGGTGGTCTTCCTGCATGGCCCTCAAACACGGGTTCAACTGTTCTTGCCGTTAATTAGTGATTAGGAGCAATTACCAGGTACTCTGATAAAACAATCTACTTTACTAGCAATTTTCTATTTACTTCCTAGAAAACGTAGCTGTTAAAATTGCCCCGTTCAGACTATTGTACAACGGTCACTGTCCATCCAACACGCTTAGTCTCTCTGTTTGTGGACCTCCCTGTTTCATTCTGCCTGTGCCCAGGCTCCATCACCCTCATGAAAGGTCCAATTCTCACCCTGGGATTTAAGATCTTTCACTCTGGACCTCATCTGTCCTCCTCTCCAGCCTTATTCCCTCTCTTCTAAACCCCCTCTCCCTCTCTGGGGAAGTGTGGCAAGTCTGCCCCAAGCCCTCATGCCCAAAGCTGCAAGGCCATTCTCAAGTTTAGAGGGTGGAGGACTGAGGGAGAAGTGAGCAGAACTGGTTACCTCTCTAAAAAAGTACTAAGAAAGTGCTTAGTTTGGCAGAGGCCCCACTCAGGGAGAGAAAGGGGCCCTGACCTGCCTTCCTCCTGTGGAACCAATTCTTCCCAGAAGCCTGCCATTCCAGGTCAAGGGTGTGAGCTGGGTGGGGCTCAGTAACTGCGTGGGGGCTGGCTGAAGTGCAAGCATGTGTGGATGCATGTGCGTGCATGTGTGTGTGTGCGCGTGCGTGTATGCGCGTGTGTGCGCGTGTGTGCATGTGTGAGTGTGTGTGTGTGCATGTGTGTGCGTGCGTGCGTGCATGCGTGCATATGGTCCCAGGGTGCCCAACATCACCTGTGCAAGTGGGAAACATACAATTTCTCCTTCCCTACTCTCCACTCAATTACAGGCACATCTTGGAGATATTGTGGGTTTGATTCCAGACCCCAGCAATTTTTGCTGGTGGAGGGAAGGTCATCTTCAATTTGTAAAAAACGCAACATCTGTGAAGCGCAATAACGTGACGCACAGTAAAACAAGGCGTGCCTGTAGTTAGTTCTACACTGCTTGCTTTGGGGTGGGAGTGGAAAGTGAATCACATACGTGGGAAGTAGGAGAACTAGCAAACCATCCAGGCATTTGTGTTCCAAGCCCAACTCCTTACAGACCTGCAGATTGAGGCCAGTGGCCTTCAAATTTTTGCTTGCATGCCCTATGAAAGCAATTTATAAAACTACATACCCTCTCACACAGCTACACAAACTGTAGCGCCCAGTGCAAAATGAAAGCCTGGCCCCCTTGCTCAAACATTATTAAGAATTTCAAGAAGGTGGCGGCCAAGTTCAGAGCCCTTCTGAGTGCAAGGGCCCTGTACGGCTGCATGGGTTGCACCTCCATGAAGCCGTGCTCCCACACACTTTTTAGTTAACATGTAAAAAAATACATAAATTCAAACAATCGCAAAAGATGTAATTTCAGCATATTGTACATTGTATTCTTGCTTTAATTGTATTTTCTTCCAGTTCTCAGAACAGCATAGTAAGCTAATTTAATGTATGAGAAATGTTTGTCATGACTGCTCATCAATGTCGAATGGAAAAACTGTGGTACTTCCATACAATGGAATACTACTCAGCAGTGAGAAGGAATGAGTTATGGATAAACACTACAACATGGATGAATCTCAAAATGATTATGCTGAGGGAAAGAAGTCAGGCAAAACAGAGTACACGCTGTGTGAAAATGCAAAATATTTGCAAAGAGAGAAAGCAGATCAGCGGTAGCCTGGGGAGAGGGGAAGACGTAGGAGGGAAGGCTTAAAGTCAGGTGGAGCCACGTGGCTGAAATCTCATCAATAGAGTGGAGTGAAAATGATCTATAGTCATTTCTGGGTATCGCTCATTAAAACATCCCACGCAACCCTCACTCTGTGTTCTTTCCCAGATGGATGAAGAGAACCTAGATGGGGGCAGAGTCATATGATAGAGGGGGACTGGGTCCCTGAATGACTGCATGCAGCCAAGTCCCCTTTGACTGGCATTGAGCTGTGACATGAACAAGAAACTATTATGTTATTGAACTGCTGTGTTGGGATTGTTTGTTATGAGTCAGCCAACCCTGAGTAACACGTGGTCCAACGTAACCTCCCTGCCAGAGAGAGCTGGCTGGTCCCCTCAAAAAGTCAGGCTCTGCCCAGGGCTCAGGCTGGTTCTGAGGCTCGCAAATTGGGTTCAGCACTGAGAGTAGAGAGGCTGGACGTGGGAGGGAGCAGTCCGTGCTGGTGGGCCTGTTTTCTCCTAAACCATTGAACAAGCCCTGAAATGGCTGGAGAAGGAGACTCTAGCCTGAGAGCCGCAGGAGGCACACTGCCCACCAGGTGTTTAGAGGTTCTTCCATACATAGGAAAGCCCTTTCGATGAACGTTCATCTGGGACACAGATAACCCAACGCTCTGAAGCCATTCCGGGCAATCGTCCGCACTTGTCTGCCTCAGAACTTCCTGTCACTCAGCCTTCAGTATGTTTCCTTCGAGTCTCTGACCAACAGATTAAACCATTACCCAACACCCAGGAATTGGTGTGGTGTGTCTTTACTTCAGGACCTCTGGGAACTCTTCCCTTTTCTAGATTCCCTAGGCCATCTCAGAGGAAGGCTGGAACACCCCAGCAATTCACTTCTGGCTGGAGCCGGCTGTAAACTGGGCTTTAGATTTTTCTTCCTTGGTCAACTCAATATCGAATGTAAACAACTTGCTCAGGCAACCTACTTATGCCTTTAGGGCTTGCTTGGACCCAGGCCATACATGTCACTTCCTCTTGATGATGGAGTGCTGCTGGCCGCCCAATTTTATGGCTAGGTAGATTACATAACATGGTCATCTGGTATGCCATAGTCAGGCATCCAATTTCACCAGACCCATGGAGCAAGCCAGGAGATTTTTCTCAAAAGGAGGATAACTGTTTGGTGAAGGAGACTATAACTGCTTCAGAAATCCAATGCCAAAGGCAGAATTACTTACTCTGCAGCCTGATAAAGTAAGAAAACCTGCTCTCTTTGTATGGTTCCCCTAAAGTTGGCAGCTTTCAAGTGACCCAGTAAAAGGTGAAAATAATATACCTAAGTATGGTATATTTTACCACCCAAGTCTAAAGGAGCCCACCAAGTATTATATCTCTTTCTTAGTGGTAGGGAGTGTGGTATACAGCAGCTTGTCCTTTATTTTGTAGGGAGTATCTCAACAAACCCCCAAGTCCTAGAAAGTTCACTGAGTAAATAGGCCCCTATGTATTTGTGGGACCTGTTATCTGTTCTCTGACAGAAACATCTTGCTTACCAAGTCATCTTGGGTATCTGCTACTTCCCGTTCTCAAGGTTCATCAGGATGCAATGTCATCAGTGTCACAGATTAGCTGATATTCATGGCAACGGTGATATGGTAAAAAATTTCTGTAAAGTAAGTATGTCCAGAGAGTGGCATACCCCTGAAGCAAGACAGAGGAACACAAACTACTCCTGAGGTTTGGTACAGAAGAAAAAGCATGGACTAGACATATACTGACTATTAGAGGCCAACTGTGCTAAACTGCTCCAAGAATGACCCCTCTGAAAAAGTGCCTGCAATGGGGGTCCCTACTAGAATAAGTCGATCATAATGCTCTGCCATTCTTTAAAACCATCTATATTCTCTGTCGATGTATGAATGGATAAAGAAGATGTGATATATATGTATGTATTTACATATAAAGAAATACATATGAGGTATGATCAAACAATATGGTAAATGTTTAAATTAAAAATAATTTATTACAGTAAAAGACACATTGCCATTAATCCCCCTCAAAATACTCCCCTTTGCTTCAAACATACTTATCCCATCGTACTTGACACTTTCTGAAGCAGTTCTGGAAATCTTGTTTCATGAGTGTCTTTCGTTACACTGTTGTGGCTGCCTCGATGTCCTGCATCATTTTGACTTTGGGGAAGAGCCAGAAGTCTCATGGTGCCAGATCTGGTGAATAAGGTGGATGAGGACACACCATGTTTTTATTTGACAGAAACTGCCATGCCAGAAGTGATGTGTGACACAGAGCATTGTCATGACAGAGGATGATTTATGGCACACTTTAAAACACACCTTCTCTCAACTGTACCTCACACCCGACTGACTGCACCAAAGAAGTTGAAACTTGTCACACACTCTTACTAAGGTTCGCTTCCTATATTGAAGGTCCCTACCTTTCCATTGAGTGGCACTCAGCAGCAGCATTCACCATATTTTGTGATCATAATGGGAAGGCTCTCTGTCACACATCGCTTCTGGTATGGCAATTTCTGTCAAATAAAAACACTTGGAGGAAAGCTCAGTTGGTTAGACGCAGTGATCTTAACAAGGTTGCTGGTTCAATCCCCACATGGGCCACTGTGAGCTGTGCCCTCCACAACTAGACTGAAACAACTACTTGTCTTGGAACTGATGGGTCCTGGAAAAACACACTTAAAACCATTATGGTGTGTCCTCATCCACCTTATTCACTGGATCTGGCACTGTGTGACTTCTGGCTCTTCCATAAAGTGAAAATGACCATAAAAGGTAAATTTTTTTAATCGATTCAGGACATTGAGACAGTCATGACAGCACAACTAAACACACTCATGAAAGGGGACTTCCAGAACTGCTTCAGAAAGTGGCAAAAACAATGGGATAAGTGTGTTCAAAGTGAGGGAATCTATTGAGGGGGATTAATGGCAATGTGTCTTTTACTATACTTTTTTTATTTAAACATTCACCATATTGCTTGATCACACCTCGTATAAAGTACATATATAAACATATATAGGAATATATGAGGTCGGACAATTAAGTCCGCAAACTCATCCTAGAAAAAGTGCTACGTATGTACCTCATCGCTGAATATCACCACGGTCACCTTCGAAGTACTCCCCTTGGGAAGCTATGCACCAATGCCAGCACCGAGTCCACCCTTCAAAGCAATTTTGGAACTCTTTTTCTGGAATGGCCATCAGAGCTGTCGTTGTGTTACCCTTGATGTCCTGGATGTCATCAAAATGTCTTCCTTTCAATATTTCCTTTATCTTCGGGTAAAGAAAGAAGTCATTGGGGGCCAGATCAGGTGAGTAGGGTGGGTGTTCCAATACAGTTATTTGTTCACTGGCTAAAAACTTCCTCACAGACAGTGCTGTGTGAGCTGGTGCATTGTCGTGATGCAAGAGCCATGAATTGTTGGCAAAAAGTTCAGGTCATTTTTGTCTAACTTTTTCACACAGCCTTTTCAGCACTTCCAAATAGTAAACTTAGTTAACTGTTTGTCCAGTTGGTACAAATTCATAATGAATAATCCCTCTGATATCAAAAAAAGGTTAGCAACATCATTGCAACAAGTTCGCTAACTTAATTGTCAGACCTCGTATATAAAGTATATATATAAATACATGTAAAGGAATATTATTCAGCCTTAAAAAAGGAAACCCTGCCTTGTGTAACAGCATGGACATTTTATGAAGTGAAATAAGTGGTCACAAAAAGACAAATATTGCATGATCTCACTTATACGTGGAATAGTATATTTAAAAAAAAAAAAAGCCATTCTCACAGTAACAGAATAGAATAGGTTGCCAGAAGCTAGGGTGTGGAGACAAGGGGAGTTTAAAAAAATAGAATGGTGGGGCAGGCGGTTAGCTCAGTTGGTTAGAACACGGTGCTCTTAACAACAACGTCGCTGGTTCAATCCCCACATGGGTCACTATGAGCTGTGCCCTCCACAACTAAATTGAAACAACTACTTGACTTGGAGCTGATGGGTCCTGGAAAAACACATTAAAAAAAAAACACAGAATGGTGGTTGCCAGGGGCTTGGGTGGAGGAGGGAATGGGGAGTTATTATTTAATGGGTACAGAGTGTCAGTTCTGCAAGATGAAAACTGCTCTGGAGATAGGTGGTGGTGATAGTCGCACGACCATATATGAATGTACTTAATACCAATTAACTGTACACTTAAAATGGTTAAGATAGGAAGTTTTATGTTATGCGTATTTTACCACAATAAAAAATAAGTGGGAAAAATGCTACCTATCTTATATTTTGGCCAAACTGAAGAGGTAATGGTGATATAGTGAGAATCACCCTGAATCTTCCAAGTTTTTGGTAGATGAGATAAAGCGATGAGATAAAGTATTAATATGTATTTATGCTCTTGGCATTTAAGGAGAGCCCCAAGGCCTTCCATTACCCCTTCCTCTCAAAATAGCCCTGGCTTCCATTTTTAGGCCAATGTCAAGATTCTGCCCCTGTTAATGACACTAATAGCAACTCTACATGTAACCACCATATGGTTTCAGGGTACCACTGGCCCTGGCTCGAGACAGACTGCACTCAAAACTTTTTTAAAAAGTTGTACCATGTACATGTGTTATATATTCAAAAAAGGAGAGGGAAAAAAATCCTATTTTTAACAATTAAATACACAATTATTACATTTTAAAAAATGTTCCTTTGTGTATTACTCAAAATCTCCTGCACATACCACTTTTTGGAAACAATGACCTAGTATGTGTCCCAGTCATCTCATTTTTATCACACTGGTTGTAATTGCGTAACTGTCCACTTTCTCCACCAGACTGGGGGACAAGGACCCGGGTCTCAGCCCTGCTGTCCCAAGCACGGAACGCTGGAATCCCAGTTGACCATACATTGCAAATAAAGACCTAGACGAACCCTTCGTCTCTTTCAGCTTAGGCCGTCCACGAGCCCATGAGTTCTGGCAGGACGATGTTGAGCAACCATTCGCCTTTAGTAGCCTCGATTTTCTCCGCTGCAAAATAGGAACGATCGTACCTACCTCTCCGTGAGTCAGGCGAAGGGTGTGAAAATACCGTAGCACTAACTAAACTAATTAATTCACTCATCCATTTAACAGGCAGTTCTGAAGCGCTCAGGGTCTTGCAGCGCACTTACTACAGTGGACACCTTCTCCCTTCTCGGGTCGCGGGACCGGGTGGGCGCTTGCCCACCAGGTCCTTTCTCCCGCGGACTCAGGGTGGTGACCTTATTCAAAATGGCGCAGGCAGCCTCTGGGGCTAGTGCGGCGGCGCGGACTCCGCGTACCCTCTGACCTGCTGGCAGCAGCGGAGGGGGGAGCCGGGCGCCGCCATATTGGCTGTTGTCCTGCGAGGGGAGCGGCAACAGCGGCGGCGGCGGCGGCGCGAGTGGAGCGAGGGAGCGGCGCGAGCAGCAGCATGACTCGGAGGCGGAGCAGGCCGAGCGGCGGCGCGGGCCGGCGCGAGCGGGCGCGGGCCGCGGGGCCGCAGAAGCCCCAGGCGCCCGAGCCCCCGCCGCCGCCGAGCCTGGAAACAGGAGCGGGTGCAGGGCTCCCGGAGGCGCCCGCGGAGCTGGACCGCGACGGCCCCAGGGAGGAGGACGAGCATAAGCTGACGCCCGGCCCGCAGGTAAGAGCGAGCGAAGCGAGTCCGGCTGCTCCGGCGCTTTCACCTCTCCGGAGCGGGGCAGGGATGGGTTTGGGGATGGACCATCTTCCCCCGCAGACCCCAGGGTCGGGGCTGAGGCTTTCTCCGCCGAGGCAGGGGTGGAGGCTGGACCCCTCTCTCCAAAGCCGAGGCTCGGCCCGTCCTGTTCTCCTGAGACCAGACTGCCTGCCCCTTCTGTCCGCCTCCGGGCTGGAGCAGAGAGGCTACACCCACACTGGGACCGAGCTCTGATCCGGAGGCCACAGCTCAGCCTTCTGCCCTTCAACTTCCCCGGGCCCACCTGCTCCCCCACCCACCCACGGGCCATCTCAGGACGCTGGGGCCTGCAAGGCTGCAGCCTCTTCTCTCTACCCCCGGGAGCAGCTCCACCCCTTCCCCTCACTGCCTGCAGCCACTGCCCCCTCAGCAGCTGTGCCCCCAGCATGTGTCTCCTGGGGCCTCCCTCCTCTCCCTGCCCAGCGGAGCATTTGGAGCAGAAGACTATTTGATGGGGCTCCTGCACTGAGCTGGAAACCCAGCAGAGCCTGCCCTTTCCCTCTATACCCCTGACCTCCAAGGCTCCCGCCCCAACCCTCGTATTCCTGGGTTTGGCGAATCCTGGTGAGAGGAAGCAATGGGAGGACTCGCCAAAGCTTCCAGCTTGCCACCTGGAAGGTCACTTTCTTTTGAGCAAAGGAGCTAATGGGAGGTACCCTGCCAGTGTTCAAGGAGAGGCCTGGGTGGCACGAGCCACAGCTGCTCTGGGAGGGTTGTGGCACCTGGGGCTGGGTGGCTGTCCCTAAGCTTGCTCTGACACAAGAGTTTTGAGTTGGTCTTTTGGCTGAGCCTGCCAAGGAAGGCAGGCTCCTGCAGGAGTCTTGGAGGGTCGGATGCGGCGCCGGATGAGGCTGAGGCGTGGCGGAAGATGCGTTTGGCTCTGCAGACACTGCATCGGGCAGCAGGGGACTCTGGGAGGCTGGTGCAGCCAGAAGGCATGGCTCTTGACAGCCTTCTAGTAGAATCTCTGGAATTGTGCATGTGAGTGGGGATGCTGTTGGGGGTACCATTCCCAGAAAGCCTTCCCTCACCTCCCCAGTTCCGTGAGGTGCCCCCTCTGTGCCCACAGTCCCCTGTGCTTCCCTCTGGTATCACTCCCCATCTGTGATGAAACATTCTGTTGATGTGCCTATTACCACGCTGCACTGTGAACTCCAGAGGCCCAGTCCGTGTCATCTGTCTCTGGTCCTCCATGCCTAGCCCTGGGCCTTGCTGACACGGAGTAGAAACAACTAGGTGAATGAGAGAAAGAATGAATCCGTTGAGAACTTGTGCTTATTGTAACCCTGTGTTGATGCTGGTTTTTGTGTCTCAGGTCACAGTAAGATTTTTAATTAATGAAGATGTCACTGCTTACTGAGTGTCAGAAGCCCCACTTTTACCCCAGCCCCCCCCCCCCCCCCCCCCCGGGCTGAGACAAGTTCCAAAGGATTCTACTCCCCACGTTGGAGCTTACTGTCACCTGGTCTGACTTCTGACCCTGAAGCTGCTTCCCCTCTAGCTTTCTCTTTCCCTTCTCTGGACTGCTATCCAAAAGCGATAGTGAGGGAAGGGAGAGCCAGGAAGCTGTTGTCTTCTCTCCGTCCCATTCAGACCATTCAGTACTTTAGAGACCCCTGCCACAGAGCCAGCCGGAAGTGTTCATGGCCAGAGAGTTTGGACGGTGGCTTGATCATTTAGTTTTTATTTAGGATGCGTCTTTCCTAAGAGTTATAAGCTTCATTAACACAGTATATTCCTACCATGTTCTTACCTACTCCGCTGCTTTACCTGGCCATTTCATTCATTTATTCATGCCCGGCACTTCACAGACCTTACCTGTAATCTTCCACCACCCCTGTGTTCTCCTCAGCATTTAGCAAAAATGTGATGAATTAACTAATGGAGTAATTATTTGTCTGCTTTTGCTGTATAAACTCTGAGCGTGCAGGAAACATGTGTGTTACTATTACACCCCATACCTGGTGATTAACAAATGTTAATGAGTTAACCAAAGGATATAATTACTATTACGTACTCCATTTTTCAGATGAAGAAACAGAAACTCAGAACACCTAAACATTTACCCAAATAGCTTCCACTGTAGGTCTCAGTGCACCGCACTACTCCCCCCCCCACCAAGGATACTCTTGTGTCCTGTAGGGGATTTAACACAGCATTTTTTGGGGGGAGGGGGGGTTAAACTATAGCCACAAAAAGGTAAAACTTACTGGCAAACTCTCTTCTGATTGTGCGCCACTTTTTTGTGCTGGGGAGGGGGGTTCTGGATTCCAGAAGCAGGCTTTTGTGACCTGGTGAAAAGCACCTGGCAGAAAGGGTCAGTCACTGCCCACAGGCATGCCTTTGGTGGGGATCGCTGGCTTACACCGCCACTTACAACCCTGGCTTACGTACCCAGAGTGGGTAAGTAAGGTGAAACTCAGTGTCACATGCCAACCTGCAGCCAGAGATGGCAAATCGGACCATTTCCATCCACAGACAGGTTCTAATGTCCCAAGTTACACATTGTTTTATTTTTGTTTTTGTTTTTATTTGAGCCAGTATTTAAAACAAAATCAAACAGTTTCCCACAAAACTGGATTTGTGCCATCTCTTAAAACTAAAAGTCTGGTGCTGCTGGGCCCACATTTCCACGAGGCAGTAATCTGCAGTCTCTGAGAGGTGTCTGCCCCCTTTAGCATGTGAGGGACACCCGATCTGTGCCAGGCCCTGGGCTAGCTGCGGATGCAGAAGTGAATCAGACCTGGGCCCTGCCCACAGGGGCTCATAGTCTAGAGAACACGGGTGTAGTAATTGCAGTGAGGCTAGGAGAGCATCGCTTCTTCTGAGTTAAGCTTCATAGGCCACTCACTTTGGTTCCATCAACTCCCCTTCCTTCATTTGCATAACCTGTACATGTTTAAATGCAGGACCTTGAGCTTAATTGGGATCCCAAAAGTCTTTACTTCCGATTGTTTCAGGCCACTAAACTATAACACATTGATCTGTTCACTAAGAACCCAAATCCTCTTTATTTCACAAGAAGACAGTTACTGTCTTCTTAGCAAAGAAAAAAAAACCTTACAAAGCAGTTGAATGAGGCAGTGAGAAACGTGTTCAGTGTTCAGACTTGGGGTGAACTCTAAGCTCAGACTCTGCGCTTTGTGACTCTGGTCTTGTTCCTCCCCTCTGCCTCAGCGGCAGCTTCACAAGACAGCGTGGAGCAACCCACTTAGCACCTAGTACATTGAGATTCCTCACACAAGAGTGGAGTCAGAGGTAGTATGAGTCAGGAGCTATGCCAGATGGCGATCGAAAGCCCAGGGGTTCTCACCTGCCAGCTCTGCTGGCTGTCTTTAGGTCTCTGTTGGACCACTCACCTTGTAATGCAGGTACACGCCCAGTAAACCCCCAGGAGACTTGTGAGACTATAAACCATCAGTTTGTGGGGGGTGAGCTCGTCCTGCCCTTCTCATTTCTGATCTCCCTCCAGCATTCCCTGGGACTGTTCCCAGCCTAGTTTAAAGGGACTCTAGAGACGTGGTTCCCCGACTGCTCAGAGTTAAACCTCCTCCCTCCAGGGACTGGAGCAGATGATCCGTCAGTATCTTTATTAAAACTGTCTCATGTTTATTCACTCAGTAAGCATTACCCCCTCTGTGCCAGGGCCTTTATTTGGGGTACACAAATGATGAAGCTAGTCCCCATACCCTGAGACCTTCCCCTTAAAATCACGGTCCACCCAGCCTGGGTATCTTCATTGCCGGTAGGAGGGAATGATAACGATGGGAAGATCCCTGCCACCTCTGGTTCTTCTTTGTAAGCCAGTAAAGATTCACTATGTAGAAATGCCAAAAGGCCTTGGAAGATGAAAACTTCCCTGCGAAGATTTTTTAAATTTTAATTTTAAAACATCCCAGAGCTGTAAGCTCAATATCTAATGTTGGATGGACTATTTAAGATCCTAACACCTTTACGTACTAAACCTCGAATTTGTGAGAACAGTTACGTTTTAATTCATTTCTGGGGTATTTATTGTGCATGTGCTCAAAAAAATGGCTGTTAAACTAAATTACAATAAAAGAAGTAAGTTAGGTTTTTCCCACTTCGTTCTTACCTGCCCTCACTGCGGCGCCAGGCTTAGGCCCGTTGCACACACCATGCCCAGTCTTCCTCTCGCCTGACCTGGGTGTTCATTTATTCTGTAGGCACCAATGGACACCCGATCTGTGCCAGACCCTGGGCCAGCTGGGGATGCAGAAGTGAATCAGACCTGGGCCCTGTCCACAGGGGCTCATGTCTAGAGGACACGTGTACAGTAATTACAGTGAGGCTAAAAGAGCATCGCTTCCTCTGAGTTAGGGTTCAAATCCTAGATCCTAATACTGATCTTTGGAAGTGTTTCAGCCTCTTGGTTTGTTTTCTCATGCATAAAATGACAGTGATGCCAGGCTCATGTCAGGGTTTGGCCAGTACTGCATGTCACCCACTGAGCATATGTGGTAGCCATGGTTATTATAGATGCTTGGTGCTGAGGATGCACCGACGTGATAGCCTAGACAAGGCTTTTCAGAGAGAGGCTGCAAGGTTGAATAGAAGTTCCTCCAGACAACAAGGTGGGAGAAAGTGTCTGAACAAAGGAAACAGCATAAACAGAGACCCAGAGGGAAGACATGCCCAACTCGTGGGAGGGAGAGTGACGAGAGGTCAGGTTGGAGAGTTGAGCGGCGTTCCTGAAAACCATACCAAGTTTGGGCTTTATCCTGTAGGCATGAGGAGTCAATGAAAGGTTTTAAGTAGGAAAGTGGACGTTACATGCTTCAGTAAATTCTCTGATAGCATCGGAGGAAGTGATTCTCAGTGGGAGAGACAGCTGCGATGGCCTGAGTCCACCTGTCCCTTAGCCCGGCCTAGCTAATCATCAGATCCCCTGGGCTTTGCTGGACCCTGTCCCACACACACAATCGGAGTCTATTGTTGTTAAATTGCTCCAGGTGGTTCTGATGTGTGGCTGGGCCTGGGGACTGCTGAATTGAAGGTGCTGTGGGGATCCTTGCAGGCCTGGGATACTCTTCAAAGGCTTGGGCTTCCAGGGCAGGTCAGGGGAGCTTTTCCATAAGCAGGAATATAAATAGCCTCAGTTGTAAAGAAACAAAACCAAACTTTCCCCAGTTCTCCATTTATTGCCCTGTTAATGATATTCTCCAAGTGCTAATCTTCCTTTGTATCAGAACACTTACCCATGCCTGCTTCATGGTGTATCATTGGGATGCAGTGAGTCATGGGACACGGGCCCTGCCCTTGCAAAGCTCACAATATTGTGGAGAAGGTAGATTTCAACAGCTAGGATACCTGTGATAAGCTCTATTCAAGAGAAATGTGAAAAGTGTTAGCGCGTTCCAGAGCAAAGCATAGTTCATTCTGCCTGTAGACTTAGGAGAACGTAACACCCACACTGACCCTAAAAAGGAAGAGACAGAGGGAACCGCATGAGTGAAGGTATGAGTGCTTTATGTATTTGGGGAAAGGGATGGTTAATGGTTCTTTGTGCAGGGCGTGCAGAGCAGCAAAGGACTGAGGGGAAGCGTACTGTGTCCTGGGAAAAGCCCCGTGTTTGCACCCTTCGGTTCTGTGCCCATGCTGCAGTCCTATAGGCCATCTCCCCTTTGTTCCCTACCCAAGGCTCTTCGTTCTCCATCTCCCTCTGTGGTTCCCCTCCATTCTGAAATAGATAGAGGGAAACTAAGGCAGAAAGAAGGGGCCTGAAACACTGGAAGTTCTTACTAGGAAGTTGGAGCCAAAGAACGCGGACTGGGGGGTTCAGAGAGACCTTGAAGGTCACCTGTCTAGTCCTCTGTCCTGTGCTTCAAGTAATAACTTTGGATTGGGCAAGTCTCACTTAGTAAGTTTCCCTGTCATTTCTTCCAGGACAGAAGAGGAAAGAAACTAACGGGTATTGAGCACCTACTGTGTGCCAGGCCCAGGCCAGGTACTTTACATAATTTATTTCCTTCTGTCCTCACAACTCTGAAGTATGGTTTCATTTTAATTTCATAAATGAGGAAATTGAGGTTCAAAGAAATTGAGTAATAATCGAATATCATACTGAAAATGGCAGAACTGGGATTTGAACTCACAACAGTCTGTCTCCAAAGTTCATACTCTTCCACCCATGAGATATTTGTGCGGGGGTTAAAGAATAGTAGGTAATGCAGTGTGCCTGAGGTTCCAGGTCAGGAAGCAGCAGCTCAGGCTTTCCTGTGGCTAATTGCATCCAGAAAGGAGTTTCGACAAGAGAGCTAGGCTTGGGGGCATGAAGGCCACTGGGGTTATAGAGACTCACTGCCCTCTCCTTGACTCAGCTTGTATAAGAGATGATTGGCCACAAACTGGCTTTATGGTATGAAACAAGTGTCCTGCCTCCTGGGAGGACCTGAGCCAACTTCCTGGGTGGGAGTTTGGGTGAAAGTTCCAGGGCACTGAGGTACGGTTATATCGGCTCCCTAAGAATAACTGCAGTTCTGATCACCAGCGTTAGAATGGTCCTGCGATTCTTAGCACTGATGCTTTCTCATCAGTGGCCCAGAGTGACACAGCCATACCTTTAGCATAGCATGTCAGGAAAGGGCTGGTTCAGCTGTGTTTTAGATTCTCTTCTTTGTGTAGAGCAGCTGAGATGTGAACCAGATGGGCTTTAGGCATTCATTCATTTATTTAGTGAATGCCTGCTCGGTGCCAGGTTCAAGCCAAGCCTAGGTTCCTGGGCACACTAAGTGACCAAGGTGCACTCCTTGCCCCGAAAGAGCTCCCATTCTACTGGGGGTGTGGGACCAACAGAGAATATGTCTCTGGCATAATGTAATAGGTGCAATACTTACAGAATTAGTTCTACTGAGCCTTGTCCCACAAATGTTTCATTGACCTTTAACCAGGATCTTAGGGGTGAGTAGAAATTTGCCAAGGAATAGAGCCGAGGTACTGAGGTTTAAAGGGCAAGGTGTATCTGAGGAACAGTATGAATAGAACCCAGGGTCTCAGGAGGAAGTGGAGCATGGAGAGGTCAGCTGGCACAAGTCATGAATGCCAGGGGCCAGAGAGTGCCATGATAGTGAGCTCAACAAAAGGAGCCTGAAGACTGAAGAGAGACCAAGGTAGGAAAGAGGAGCTAAAGGAAAGAGGTCATCAAACTCGACAAGTATGTGAAAAGGCACATACTGGGCTTACGTTAAGTAGAGAAGCCCAGTGTCCTGATTGGTTGGTTGTTTTTGTGTATTAATTTTAATTGTGTACTATTTTAATTTGTGTTCCTGCCCAATTCCCTAAAACAAATTTGAGGCATCCTAGGAGTTCGGGTGCATTGACAGCCCAGTGCATGAACCTGCCTGGTTTAAGCATGTGTTCTTAAGGCAGGAACTCTGTGGTTTGATGTTTTCCAGCACCTAGCACAATGGTGGGCACCAGGCCAGGCTCTGAGAATGTTTGTTGAATGAGGGAATGATTGGTGAACGGAACAGTGAGTGGCGACGACTGGGCTGATGAGTTTTTTCAGGCTAGGGATTCATTATTTTCTCTGTTTCTGGAAGAGAACTTTAGCTGCTGCTGTTGTCCTCTGCCTGTCTTGGAGACAGGGAGGCTCTTGGAGTTGGGTGCCTCTAGAGTGGAGTGCTCTGATGGGCCATTTCAGAAGACAATTTGGAAGGTGTTGCAGGGCCGCTGGTTAGATACAGCATGTGTTTGGAGGAACCCTCTCCGTACATGTAAGAACTCTTGGGAGTATGAGGAATCCATAAGAGGAAAGGGAGCAGATTTAGTGCTGGAAATTAGACCCAGCTTCACAGCAGTCTTGACAGCTGCCTGGTCTGATGACCCAGGTTATTCCCCAGCAGTTCCTGAATTGTGAACAGAATGGCTGAGGGGGAAATTTATTCATGCCACCCAAAAGCTCTCCAGGTGTGCTGTGAACTATATTATTGTTTATCACCATTGATTAGTGAGCACCCACTGGGTGACAGGCACTGTCAGACGCTTTACATCAGCGGTTCTTGAAGTGTTTGGTCTTGGGGCCCTTTTACATTTCTAAAAAGTACTGAGGACCCAGAAGAGCTTGTGTTGGTTATATCTATTGATAATCTACCAAATTAAGTATTAAAGCTGGGAAAATATAAAAATATTTAATTACAAATTAATTTGAGAATAACAATTTTAAGCTGATCATGTTAATGTAATAATTCTTTAATGAAAAATAAATAACTATATTTTCAAAACAAAAATGAATGAGTGAGAAGATGGTCTTGTTTTCATTTTTGCCATTTTTTTTAATGTCTGGATTAATATAGAAAAAACTGGATTCTTATATATGCTTCTGTATTCAATCTGTTGTAATTGCATTGTTTTGGTTGAAGTACACTAAGAAAATACAGCCTCACAGGTACCTAATTGGAAATTTTAGGTAATTTGGAAATTTTAATAGCCTTTCCAAATGATTGTTTTTATTTTATTTTTTTTATTTCTTTTTCAGATGATTGTTGATATTCTTCTCTGCAATATAGAATCTGAGACCATATCAGTGAAGTCTTTATACTCATTTACATTAAAATCTGTTGGTCCGTCTAGCACTTTCAGTGGACAGTTAACCAATGTATGATTCTTTAACATCATGCTTTGATCATTTGGAAAGTAGGTTCACTGAGTTATGCAGATCTTCTAAACGTTTTTCCATTTCATTTTATAATATCAAAGATAACAGTTGTTAATATCACTATCAATTACATCAGAAAAATCTTTAAGTATTGGGAAGTTTATCAAACTCTTGGTGGTGGATACAGGTTTTCCAAAAATCTAAGTTTTGCTCAAAAGGTTGCTTTTTATCATTGGCCACAAATAAATTGTTTTCCTTGAAGTGACAGGCTCATTTTGTTCATTTCTTTTTAGAAAATATTTGCCAGTACCCAAGTCCAAATAACAATAGTTTGTCAGTCATTCTTTCACATGAAAGTGGTGTTCCCTGAAAAACGTGGCTTCCCCTTTCTTTGATTTTATCTTTTTATCCAGGAAAAACTAGAATGCCTAGCATAGTGCTTCTTAGACGAAGACAGAAAAGTCTTGAGCCTGATCAGGTGAGGGCACAGAGATACTGGTTTCATTGGCTGCACACAGCAGCCCCCTGGACTAGGGGTGGCCACAGACTGGGCTGGCTTGGCTCATTGACTGCTGGGGACGCGCTGCTACAGCATGGGTCCCCTGTGTGGCTCCCCACACTCTCCACATACTCTGGTTTTGTTCACGGAGTGAAGCCAAATTACTTGGAGCTTGTTTGAACAGATCCCAACTCAAGAGAACACCTGGGACCTTTCCTTCCTCTTCTCCCATCATTTGCCTAAGTCTAGACCTGTATCTAGAGAGTCTCTGAAATTTAAACTGAGCTGAGAAGGAATAATCAATTGTTGCCCCAGACAGCTGGGTTGAGGAATCACTTCCATCAGCCTTTGTGATGAAGGAAAATGTTTGGATGTTTCATTCATTTGATAAATATTTGTTGATCATGTTCTTTGTGTGGGAATACATGCCAGGTGCTAAAAATACAGCTTGAGAACAGTTAGTTGAAAGCCTGGGTTGATTTCAGGGCATAAGGGATCATAATTGCCGGGAATTTGGGAAATGGCAGGAGGTTGCAGTCAGAGGAATTTGAACCAAAAGCTTGTCTCGGCCAAAGCAAAAATACGAAGGAATAGTGGTGGCACTGACCAAATATGACATTTCCAGGGATTGGGATTCACACCATCCTCTGGCAGTTAGAGACGAAAATGTCAGACAGAGAAGTCCCCAGGCCCCACCAGCCATTGTATCCTGGTGCAGGAACCAAGGCTGAGGGTTAAAACAGCTTTGGGGGTCGCCCCCAGAACTGCCTGGGCCTAAAAAGAAGGGTTCAAGTATACCAAACTCAGGACAGTGGATAAACTAGTTTCTAGTATAGACTTACTAAGAACAGAACAGCCAAGGGGCCTAGATCCTAGATTGAGGGCCTACTGTGTGGACCCCTTGAGCTAAGCTTTGCATCTCTCATGTCACTTAATCCTCTGGGCAACTTTATGCAATATAGGTGGTATTGTCTCTGCTTCAGTCAGGAGTTACTTAGCTTCCCAGGCCCTGTGTTTCTTTAATTAGAAAGATGCCTGTCCTGTAAATTCACTTCCATTGATGGCTGTCATGCAGGAGACCCCGCAGGCCGCCCCACACGACAAATGGCACAGCGAGCAGGGTCTCCCGCACAACAAATGGTGCAGCGAGCAGGGTATCCCGCACAACAAATGGCGCAGCGAGCAGGGTATCCCGCACGACACTTGTACACAAGTGTTCAAAGCAGCATTATTTATTCTAGTCAAAAAGTGGAAACCACTCAAATATCCATCAATCAACGAATAGATAAATAATATATGGCATACTCACACAATGGAATATTATTCTGCCATAAAAAGGAATGAAGTACTGATACTTGCTACACCATTGATGAAGCTTGAAAGCATTACGCTAAATGAAAGAAGCCAGTCATAAAAAAAACCACGTATTATTCCTTATATGAAATGTCCAGAATAGACAAATCTATAGTGACAGAAAGTGGGTTAGCAATTGCCTAGGGCTGGAGAGGAGAGGAAGAATGGGGGCTAGCAAGAAGGTGGCGGCTGGGCTGGCAAGTGTGGATGGCGGTTTGCGTACAGTGTGGATCCAGCCTCCAGTGAGAGTATAGTGGTATGACTCCCCTACCTATGGCTCCGTGGGTGTTCCTTTTTGGCCTCACCATATCCTGCGTTCTTGTATGGGGAGCGGGAGCAGAGACCCCGCAGGCCGCCCCGCACGACAAATGGCACAGCGAGCAGGGTCTCCCGCACAACAAATGGTGCAGCGAGCAGGGTATCCCGCACGACAATGGCTAATCTCATATATTACGTGTACCAGTTTGGCTTTAGAGAGTCACATTATTTCCACATTATATGAACAGAGGCAACTCACTGTAATCTCTAAGGAATGCAGTCTCCACTCTTCCACACTTGAGATTGGAACCATTCGGGTAGAGGTCCAGGGTGGGGAAATGGCCTTTCTCTGTGGGAAGCAATAATTTCAAGCAGTGTCTCACCAAGCTGCCTGCAGCTGTATTGCTGTGGGAACACTTGACAAACCTCATTTAGCTGCTATGTGCCCAGCTGAGCTTAAGCCCTGTGCTACCCTGTGAGGGAGCCAGATGAGAATGAGACCTGGTGCTGGCCTTCTAGGAGCAGAGCCTCGTAGGACAGACAGAAGATGTAGGTAAATAAATTAGGTAGAAGGCACAAACGCTGTAACCAAGGCACAGTGTGCTGTGGGATATGGGAATGGAGGTGGATTACAAGAGGGGCTCTAGGAAAGCTTGGAGGAAGTTGGATGAAGCTGGGCCGTTCAGCACCCTCCTTATTGGTAAACGTGGGAAGGAAGGGAGTTTTAAGCAGAGGACCCCTTTAGCGAAGGCATGAGGTAGGAGAATAGAGTATTTGGGGAACTTAAGGAGTCACTTCATGGAGTTTAGGGCAAAGGTTAAGATGTCTGACAGGTCACCTTCGATTCATTGCATGTGAGAGATTCTTGCATTTGTAAAACAGTGGCCATAGTTTTTATATTTTCCACCCCAGTCCTGGTTTCAAATACTGTTTTCTCTCGCTGCTCTCTGACTCATAATTAGTACCATGTGTTGAGCAACATATTATGGATCTGGCACTGGACTAGGTGCTGTGCCACAACCAACCCTCCACAGCCAACCCCGTTTTACAGGTGAGGCGACGAGTAAGTAGAACGTGCCCAGCATCGTATGGCTGGTAAGTGGCGGAGGCCCAGGACTGGTGCCAAAGCCAGCGTTGTCTGCACTGTACCCTACCAGGCCTCCCACCAGCCCCCTGGCACTGCATAGTCACACTGGTCACACAGCTAACTTACGAGAATTCTGTATTCGCTTTTAAAGGAAAAAACACTGACCGTATATTGCCATAAACTATATATTATACATTTGAATTCTTGGTTGTACCTAAAAAACCATATATGCTGTACTTCACAGGCCCTATAAAGAATTTAAAGAATAATTTTACTCATATAAGATTTTTATCTTATGTAATTACTTTAGAACCTAACACCCAAATGAAATGAAACTCTATTGAAGTAAACTTACTTGTCTGGGTGTTTGCCTTAGACCGTGGTCCCCATCATTACAGGGAAAGGGTTGTGAGTGTGGCCTCACTTCCTACCCCTGCACTGACTATGGCACCTGTAGCTATGGAAAATGTCCTGGGTACACTTCACAAAAAGACCTCATTTGCCTTAACTTCTCTGACCCTCATCCTTCTCCGTCCATCTTCCACCCTTCCCATGAGATACTCACCGTCAGTGGGTTCTAGGAGGCTGCATCCCCAGTCACTGAGCAGCTGCCTTGCTCACTGAAATGTTCCCTTGGCAGAGACCATTTAGGCTGTTAGTACCTTGTATGAGTTCCACATGTAAGGTTTCTCTCTCTCTCTGGTATTCTTTTCCAAGGTCCTTGTACTTCCCCAAACATTTCATTATGCTCCTGGTACTACTGTTTGGTTCTTTTCTTTTCCTAGAAATCAGGGAGCCAGGTCAGTAATTGTAACGTTACAGATGTAAAGGTACTCTGATGCCCACTTACTGTGAGAGGGTGATTTTATTCAGGAAAGATGATGTCATTAATCTTCTGTAGGATGAGGACGATACTCTTATTATGCCTCTGCTTAAGCCTGTGCAGACACCTTTACCTAGTGGTGGGTAAGTTTAGAAGGTACATCAGCTAACTGTTGCATGTAACAAGCCACCCCAAAACTTAGTGGCTTAAAACAACACCATTTATTACCTCTCGTGAGTCTGTGGGTTGACTGGCTATTTTTGCCAGTCGGGGCTGGCTGGCTTGGTTGATCTAGGCTGGGCTTATTCCTGTACCCGCTCTGCCGGCCAGTCAGCTAGAAAAGCTCAGTTTTCTCCTCACGCCTCTCACGTCCCTCCAGCAGCTAGCCTGGTCATGCTCATGGCATGGCTGAGGTGCAAGAGCGAGCAAGCCCAGCTGTGCAAGAAAGCAACTAGAAATGCACACACACTTTTCAAGCTTATGCCGGTGGCACATTTGCTAACATCCTTTGGGCCAAAGAAAGTGACATGACCAAGCCCACTGTCAGAGTGAGAGGAGACTACAAAGTTGTAGGATATGGGAAAGCTGTTAATTGGGGTCATTAGGTGCTATCAGTCTCCCAGTCAGTACCCCTCAATGTGAAAGAAAATCTGTAGGCTTATATTTCGAGGTCACGTTCATCCTAGGAGGGAAACAAAGTCCAAATAAGAATTGCTGTGTGTTGGGTTATGCCATGGGCGCGCAGAGCTGGGTGCTTGTCCTGTTCGTGCACCGAGCCTCACAACAACTCTGCAAGGTGGGTAGGAAATCGAAGCTCTGCAGGGTAAGTAACTTGCTCAAGGTCACCCAGCTAATACGTGCTCAGGCAGGGGTTGCAGTGCACGCTGGTCTGACCCCAGCGCGCAGCTTGTTTTCACCACAACTTTTGCCTCTCGGAAGCACCAGGGTCTGTCTTACCTTCCCTCCAACTCAGTTTTCAGTCGAGTTGATGCCTTTTGATCAGCTATACAAACCCTTCCTCCAAAATGCTGCTGTGGTCCTAGTGGAATTACACAGCCCTTCAGGAAACCTGTGTGTTCCCCCACACTCTGCATTAACTGCAGCGTTCTTTCATTCAGGTGGGGATTGGTCTGTAGACTGCACAGAGGGCCCAAGAATTGTGGCCTCTCCCGACATGTCAGAAGAAAAGACCGTCTTTGTACCCTTCACGATCTGGACATCGGGCAGTAGGGCGTTCGAGCACGAGCTTTGGAGTCAGCCTTCCTGGGCTTAAATCCTACTTCAGCCCCTCACTAGCTCTGTAACCTTGGGCAACTTACTTAACTTTTAAAATCTGTTTTTTCATCTAAAACGATGGGAATAATCACACCTAGTTTGCAGAGCTGTTATAAGGACTAAAGTTATGTATAAAAAGTGCCTAACCCAGTGCGTGGCACATAATAAGCATTATTTGTATTGTTGATGTTATTTCTAAGCAGAGCCTTTCCCCTCCTGGGAAACCCTATTTCTGTCTGTTGGACAGGCTCCCCTCGCCCCCAGCCAGTCTGTGCAGACTTGCTGCCTGCTGTGTCATCGGGAACGCAAAGGCTGGGAAGAAGGTCCTTCCCAGAACGGACTGGTGTTGCAGGGTGAGAAGCTGCCCCCTGACTTCATGCCAAAGCTCGTCAAAAATCTCCTAGGCGAGATGCCTCTGTGGGTCTGCCAGAGTTGCCGAAGGAGCATGGAGGAAGATGAAAGGCAGACAGGTCGAGAGCATGCAGTGGCGGTAGGTAACCGCTGGGAAGGAGGGCCGCCTGGCGCAAAGACAGCAGGCTGTTGAGCTCTTCCTTCCTGGCCTCTCAGGTGCTCACCTCGGGCAGCCCTACGCCCGCTGCTGAGAGGCTGCTGGGCTGCATTCACACAGCATTAGCGGCTGGGGTGCCCATGTGGGGGAAGAAGAGAGAGGCCTCAGGCAGCGCACCGGCCCCTGAGGAGCATGTGCACAGTGTGAGGGCCGGCTTGTAGGTATTGGGACATGGAGACCCTGCCCCCTTCATGTGACTGTCCTGCCCTCAGCTCTGTGGCAGCTTAAAAGCCAACCAGTATGATAGAGGGCAAATGTCAGTTTGAGGGTCTGCAGTGGGCCTCAGAAGGCCTCCAGAAAGCTGGGAGCCAGCTAGGTCTGCTGTTCCCTGAGTCACAGCAGTCAGACCATTGTTTCTCAGCCCCTTCAGCTGCTGCCTTTTGCCCAGGGTCAGTCCAGCTTCAGGACTCCCGACTTAAAGACCCTCCTCTCCTTGGCAGCTCTCAGGACTCCCTGAAGGCCCACAGTTGACACGCAGTCTCTGCCCCTCCCAGAGTCGCTCACCAGTACCCACACACTTCACTTCACGGGGAGCAGTACAGCCCTCCCGGCCGAGGCCTGGCCTGTGTTTGCCCTTGCACCTGGCGTTGTGCTGCTTTGGCCACAGCACAGGGGCCCAGCCTAGGGGAGGAGGCACTCCTGGGTCAGCTTAGGCAGCAGAAGGTCGGCTCTGATGTTTGCTCTTTCATCGTGGGCCTTTTTCTCCCCGCTTCTCCAGATCTCCTTGTCACACACATCCTGCAAATCACAGTCTTGTGGGGGTGACTCTCATTCCTCTTCGTCGTCCTCTTCATCGTCCTCGTCCTCGTCCTGCCATGGGAACTCGGGGGACTGGGATCCCAGCTCGTTCCTGTCAGCACATAAGCTCTCGGGCCTCTGGAACTCCCCACACTCTAGTGGGGCTGTGCCGGGCAGCTCACTTGGGAGTCCTGCTGCCATGCCCGGTGAGTCTCCAAGCTCGGGAGAGAACCAAGCCCCATAAATGTGGACAGCTGTGTTTTCCTAAACCCTTTATTCAAACAAGCCAGAAGATCAGTTATTAAATTAAGTGACAGTAGAGCTGCTCTGGTGGGAGCAGAGGCAGACTCCGTTCTCCAAGATCCTGAAGTTGCAAACTGCTGCTGTGTGTGGCTCTGTAGCTGTTCCCATTGGATCCAGGAGGGGACCTGGTGAGCACTGGCCGAATAGAAAGTGGGGTCTGGGGGCGCTTAGGGAATCAGGACATAGATGGCCTCACACCAGGCGCGTGGCTCACCGAGGACCTGGGTGCCCTCATCCTAAGGGATGGGTCTGAAAGGCCACTTGTCCCACAGAAGGCTGCTGTGATTATTAGCCCGTCTCATAGCTGTCTAAGCCTTCTTTAGACCCTGAGGTAACCCTTACAGACCCAAAGAGAAGAGTCATGGGTTATTGATGTCCTTTGTAAATATGGAATTACTGTCTATTTCTGAGAGGAGGGCCCAAGCTCTTCAAAGGGGTGCTGCCCCCAGAATTGTGAGAGTTGAGCAGTACAGTTGCAGTTATGTGTAAACCAGAGTTGTGAAAGCCTCCCACTGCTCTGAAATTTGGGGCCACCAGAGCGGATAGTGTACACCCAGCTGCCTCGGTCCCTATGGCCCACCGTCCTCAGCCTGCTTGCTGCTGCTCTGCTGGCTCCTGCAGATCCCGCCCTGGGCCTGAGGAAGCAGGTCCTAGAGACACCCTGACAAACAGCCCTGCTTATGCCACAGTGGCGGTGCGTGGCCATCCATGGGGCTGGCATTCCCGGTGCCTTCTCCTGCAGGCCTGGGCTCCTCGAGCCTGTCCAGCCGAGCTGCTGCCTGCAGAGAAACCTCTCCAGCCCAAGGCGGCACTGCTGGACATTCCCGAAAGCTTATGGTCCATTGTGCTGAGAGGCTGTGCCAGACAGTTCCCTCTGGTCACAGTAAACAGGACGCTGGGGCAGCGGGCCCTTGGGCTTTCCTTCCCAGAGTCTGGGCTCCCGCTCTGACACCTTTCTCCCCCATCTGCCCACAGGTGAGGTTTTCCCCATCTCGGAGCACCACCGGCACGCAGACCTCACTGTTCCACCTAATAGCCCCACTGGCCACCACCCCCAGCCAGCGTCGCTGATCCCATCTCACCCCGGATCCTTTGGCTCACCGCCCCACTCACACCTGCTGCCCACTACCCCAGCTGCACCTTTCGCTGCCCAGGCTTCAGAATGCCCTGTTGCCACTGCTGCCACCCCCCACACCCCAGGGGCATGTCAGAGCCCCCACCTGCCCTCCACCAGCATGCCGCTCCTGAAGATGCCTCCACCTTTCTCGGGGTGCAACCACCCCTGTAGTGGGCACTGCGGTGGGCCCCTGCTCCCCCCGCCAGGCTCGCAGCAGCTGCCGAGCACACACAGGTGAGTGAGTGAGCGAGCGGCCTGAAGGGCAAGCTCCTGCTGACTTGGACTTAGAGTTTGGGAAACCTTTGCCCAGGATACCTTTGGGGTGGAAATGAGAGGGTAGACTCTGTTTATGGTTTCGTGGGGTTTTTCATTGTTTTTCCAATTATGAAAGAAAGATGTGTTTATTATTTTTTGAAAACTTGGGAAATTTTAGAAATGTGTAAAGAAAAAATGTCCTCATAACCTAAACTTTTTTTTTTTTTTTTTTTTTATAACCTAAACTTTTAATGCTGTGGTATTTTTTTCTTCCTGATGTTTCTGTATGTAACATAATTAGGTCCCTGTTCTATGTACATTTTTGTGTAATTTTTTAGTATCATCCGATGATCATTTCCCCAGTTAAAATTCTTCAGAAAACTTTTCAGTGCCCACATAATGTCTTATTTTATAGCTCTAGCATAATTTATTTTATCATTCCCCTATTCCTGGACATTGAGGCATTTCCAGTTTTTAACCATTATAAAAAAGTCTGTGATAAGCATCCTTGCACCGAAATCTGTGTGTTTGGGCTTATGTCCTTAAGGTAGAGTCTACCAAGTAATTCTGGGAACTGAGTTATGTTAATATGTATTTGAAAGATAACAATTCTTTGGAGAAGACAGATGTATATTTTTGTATTATGAATCAGATCCGTATTTATTATACATTTATATTTTCCCATCCAGAAATCCCACCACTCTGATACAACCACTCTTAGCAGTTTTCCCTCCGTGTCTCCCCGGCTGGGTGTTGGGGGCCCTGTGCCCTGCTCAGTGGTGGTGGCTGGGTCTCCTGCTGAGTGTTTGCGGCCGTGTCTCTCCCACTCGGTGTTGGTGGTGTCTGTACAGTTTCTCATCACCTGGTCTCACTTGGCATTCCTGTGTGGTGTTCTGAGCCTCACCATCACAGGATGGAGGATATTTTCCACAGTGCACTTTACTGTTCTCCAGTTGCTGAACATTTAGGTCATTCCAACACGTCAACATTATAGATAACGTCTCTAAAGAAGTCTTTGCCTAAAGTTTTTTCTGTTGTTTGGATTTTTCTCCTTGGACTAGATCCCTCAGAGTGAGGGTTCTTTGTTAAAAGATGTCAGGATGTCTTTCTTATTTTTCGTTTGTTTCTCTTTGCTTTTTGAGAAGGGACACACTGAAGAATTGCTTCCCGGAGAGCTCTCCAAAATGACATAGCACCAGTATTAGGGTGCTGGTCTGTCCGTGCTCTTGGGAAAACTGGGCATTTTCATTTTGCTAATTTAGTAGACGAAGAGTGGTCAGTTTGGATTAAGCTTCTCTAAGCACCACTGGTAATGGTTTCTTCCTTTTCCACCCTGTGCCAAGGGGACTGCCCTGTAGCCAAGCCTCCAGGCTCCTTGCCCCACCCTTCCACTTGGCTCCTCCCACTGTTCACCGGAGGAGGAGCCATAGCGCCTGCATTTCTCGCTCTAGATCTGGGAACTTATCACAGACTTGTCTCTTCCTTACCTGGGAAAGCAGTCTATATTACAAGATGCCCGCATGCTTCCTGAAGTCCAAAGTCAGAGCAGTGCAGAGGGTAGCGTGAACTTTGCGGACAGACCTGGGCTGAGTCCTGGCCACTCCTTGAGCAAAGCAGTGAAACATTCTGAGCCTGTCTCCTCCTCCACCGCCTGGTGGGGATAGCAACACCTATTTTGCAGGCCTTGGGGGATAGATAGAAATAATATGCTGAATACAGCACGTGGCCCAAACAGTAGCTCCTAGAGTCTGACCCACAAGGCACGTTTGACTTCTTAACCTCAAGGCCTCACGACCAAGGCAGCTTCACACACTGGTGCAGACCCGAGCATAAGACCTGAGAGTGAAAGACTTCCTTTGGATGCTCCAGGGGAGCCATCAGCCCACTAATGTGTTCAGACACCTACTTACTGAGCACCTACTATGTGCAAGGTTGTTAGGCTAAACATTGGGACCCAAAAATAGAAGTGGCATAATGCCTGCCCTTGGAGAACGCACAGTTGGTCTGAGACAAACAGGCAAATAGATCATCATGATAAAGTCTGGACAATAAGATAGAACTGTATGCAGTGCCGTCAGAGTCCCGGAGGGTCCATGGTGGGTGTGGGGGAGGGAGGCATGGGGGACCTTTCCTGAGTGGCACCGTGGATCTGGGCGCTGAGGGACAGCGAGGGTGTTGGCCATGTTCTTGTGAGGGCACTGAGGGGCCTGACCGCCTCCTCGGCCTTCGTGAGATGAGGCTGCTGAAGGGCTGTGGGGATGACAACGGAGGGGCTGCTTCCCCGGGCTCCTGCCCTGGCCTTGCTCACCTTCGGGTCTGTCTTTCTCCCCCATCAGCAGAGACCCCGTGTGCAAGGGGCACAAGTTTACACACAGTGGCCTGGCCTGCCAGCTGCCCCAGCCCTGCGAGGCAGACGAGGGGCTGGGCGAGGAAGAGGACAGCAGCTCAGAGCGGAGCTCCTGCACCTCGTCCTCCACCCACCAGAGAGATGGGAAGTTCTGTGACTGCTGCTACTGTGAGTTCTTCGGCCATAATGCGGTGAGTGAACCTGCCCAGGCCGGAGGGCTGGGGCCGGCACTGTGAGCCCGAGGCGCTCCGGCTCCCCCCAGCGGCCCCTGGCTCTAGTAACCGCACTGGGACCCTGTGCGTCCTCACACCTGCGTCTGCTCACTTCATCCTCACAGCACGCTGGTGAGGTAGGGATTCTTAAACATTTTTCTCCCTTTGCTCTTTTCGTGGTTTCTCTTAAGATTGACTATTTTTCCTTAGGCAAAAGGAAAGGAAATGGCAGAGAGAAAGCTATGATTCTGATGAGTATGTGTACGTGTGTAATCACAGAGAAATGAACGCTTGTGCGTGATGAAGGCAGAGTGGAAGCAAGGCTCTCGGTCCCCCAGATGGGAGAGCCAGCCGAGGGACAGGCTGTGAGCACAGATGGCGCCAGAGTACATGCTGTCTCTGGACAGGGGCAGGAAGCAGTTCAGAAGTCTCCTAAGGTGAAGAGGAAAGGGCGGCCGGCTAGGGGAGAGCAGTTGAGGACAGAAGAAATGAAAGTAATGACATTGCTAGTCACCTTTGAGCTAAGGGTTATCCTCATTTTAGAGATGACAAAATTGAGGCTCACAAGACTCAGTGACCTGCCCAAGGTCATACAGCTTCCAAGTGACGAAGCTGGGGTTCAAACTTGCTTTCCTGGCTCGCAACACTGTCACATATCTCCCGTGCCCTCCACCCACCGCTGCCTTGGCTCTGGCCTGGCTGACGGTGAAGCCATTTGGCCGTTGTGGCCCTGGGAGAAAAAACAGTTGTCTCGCTTCTCACCACATGTTTGGTGCCAGCGGGTGGGAGTGCTGTGGGCTTCCCAGGCCCAGGGTGTAATGTCAGCAACTCCCCCTCCCCCAGCCACCCGCTGCCCCGACGAGTCGGAATTATACTGAGATCCGGGAGAAACTCCGCTCGAGGCTGACCAGGCGGAAAGAGGAGCTGCCCATGAAGGGGGGCGTCCTGGGCGGGATCCCTGGGGAGCCCACCGTGGACCACCGAGATGTGGATGAGCTGCTGGAATTCATCAACAGCACGGACCCCAAAGTCCCCAACAGCACCAGGGCCGCCAAGCGGGCCCGGCACAAGCTGAAAAAGAAGGTGGGTGTGGGGGGGAGCCCCGGTCCACCACCTCTACTCCCCAAGGAATCCCTCGCCAACCCCCAGGACTTCTGGGGCATCAGTGGTGCTGGCTGCCAAAGGCCTTGGCGTGGCTCCCTGCTCTGGGAAGGTCTGAATGAGTTTGGGAGACATCAGGGTCAGGGAGATGGGGGGCCAGTGACTGGAGGACAAATGAGTCCTGGACTCAGAAGCCGATTGCTGGATTCGTCCAAGCCCAGGACTTGCTTCACTCAGTCAGTCATTTATTCACTCAGCAAACACTTCTGCAAATACTGGGAGGCAAAGCATGATGCAGTTAAGTTCTCACCCTGGAGAAGTTTGGTCCAGTGGTCCCTGGAGAGGTTGACACAAACCTGGACGAGCACATTAGTGTGTGACAAGTCCTGGGATGAGGGAAGCCCCCATCCTGCCTGGGCGTGCTGGAAATAGCTGTACCAAGAGGCTGACTCGGGAGCTGGTTCCCAGGGAGTGAGTAGAGATTCACCAGGAGGACCCTCCTGGCGCTGGGCATAGCACAGCCACAGCAGCTCGGTGTCACCAGGGCTTAAACAGAAGGGGCGGGACAGATAGCGGAGGTGGAGAAGGGCCTCGGGGGCCCTGCTGAAGAGCTTTGACCTGACCCTACAGCTGAGGGGGAGCCACTTTAATCAATGAATGCACTTGGTCAGATCTGTTTTCCAAGCTTTTTGTGTGGCAATCTGGAAGGTAGCTTGGCGGGGTGATACTCCAGGCCGGAAAGCCGAGAGCCAAGGCAGAGATGATTGATGATGGGGCTGGAGCAGGAGAGATGGATTTTCAGAGGAAGCAAAAGTGACAGACTTTGGTGATCTCGTTACAGGACAGGGACATGCAGGAGTTAGGGATGTGTCCCAGTGTTTGCTTGGGTGACTGGCAGGATGGCATGCCTTTCGCTGAGCAAGGATGGGATTGGCAGAAGATGGGAATTCGGCTGGGGCACGTTGACTCGGAGACATCCAAGTGGAGATGGAGGTGCGGGGCTGGGAGTTGCCAGCGTGGAGATTTAATTGAAGTCCTGGGAGTGACCCAGCCCATGGGCTGAGTGAGCTCCTCCCAGAGGGCTGAGGACAACCCAGTGAGCCCTTCCCCGGCAGCCCTGATGCCAGGCGAGCCCCAGGGCTTGACGGCTCATCCCCTGCCACCTCGTTACCTCTTCGCCTGCCTGTCCCCAGCTGCATGTGCACAGGGCCACTCTCGGGACCCAGCAGTTGAGGACATTGGGTTTGACAATCAGCTCGCTTCAGGTCCTGGGTGGTCAAACAGCCCTGGTGCTCTGGGAAGCAGCAGTGGTTCTCCATCTTTTTCCAGCCCAAAGGACAAACCAGGACTTTTGCCCTGCAGCACCAAGTAATGAGCCAAGGGGTCCCTCCACTGCCTGCAGAAAGCACTTTCTTCCTCCCTCCAGCGTTGCCTGGCCAGAAGTTCCAGTGGGCAGCAGCGGTCTCTCTGGCCTTTCCTGGCCTCTTAAGGCAGTTAGGTCCCAGCAAGCACACTTCACAGTCTCCAGGATAGTGTGCTTTTCATAAATCTGTGTGCTGCACACCCTTTCTCCTTCACCCGTAAGGCTCTCCCCTCTCCTTTTCCTTCTGACAACTTCCTTCCAAGCTCAGTTCAGCTGTTTCCTCTTGTGCAGGCTCGCTAAGCTCACTTCTCCCACTGTACTCCTGCTACATCTCGCGTGTCTCTCTAGTCTGTCATTTATCACATACTACTCACTTGCTCAGAAACTTACTGCACAGCTACTGTCTGTCCAGCCCAGTCTAGAGGCCAGGTTACAACGGAAGCAGGCAGTTGCAATGTCATGTGCTAGACGATCATGGTCATTATCTGTTCATACATCAGCTTCCTTCCCATGTCCCTCCACCTACCTCCTGGACTTACAATCTGGCTGTCTACCAAAAACCCATCTTCCCCTAGGAGTCATCCAGTAGAGCCTGCTCATTGTCTCCCACCTCGGGAGATGAGCAAAGCTGAGTGTCTTTCTGCTCCCTTATACCATTTCCAGACCAGGACTCTAACCTCTGCTCCTTTGGAGCTGCCCCCAGCTCTGTCCTCTATAACCTCCCAGCCACTCCTCTTTATCCACCTGCCCCCTTCTCCTCTCCCCAGACCAGCTGACATCCCTTGACCATCGTTTACTCCTTACCTCTCAATTCCTTGCCCTATTGCCCTTCCATTGACATGCACTCAGGAAAACCGCAGCCCTGGGTCACCCCCTACCTGCCTCTCCCCTTCTGTACCTCAAGGAAAGCACCGAATCTATCTGTGGTACCGGGCCGCATGGCCTTCCACTTGCCTGAGCCCCACATTGCCTCTCAGGCCTCTCTAGCTCCCTAGTCTTCTTCCTCTTCATCACTTCGTTCTTCACAGCCCTTTTGTCAGACCGCCATTTTTCTCTAACTTCCAGGTTTTCCCCACCCCCACCTTAGTTTTTGGCTAATACCCTCACTTCCTGTTTTAGCGAGGCCAGTGGACAGGCACTCAGCGTCTTCTCACTGTACCTGCAAACTTTCTTCTTGTCATGAACGACCAGTTACCCTTTTCCTACCTAAGGCACATGCAGTCCTTTCCTGCCTCTCGGGCTAGCATCGACTTCCTGCCCTGTGGCTGCAGCCTCTCTGGGCTGTTTCCCATCAGCACGCCACTGTGCCCAGTATGCTGTCTTGTTTGAAAGCCCACTTCCCTGAGCATACAACTTCCATCCAACCCCGTCTCTTTCCTCATCACAGCCCAACTCTTGAAAACTGTTCTCTGTAGTCACTGTCTTTACTTCTGTCAGCTCATTGCAAACTGTTTTCTACCCCCCCACCTCCACCCCTCAAAAGCCAAACCATGCTCTCCTGTTCCATCTTTGTCCGCTAGGCAATGTCTCCCATTTTGTGTTTATTCTCCTTTTCTTTGGCTCCTCCACCCTCATCGGGGACAAGGAGAGGACAGTGGGAACGCTGAGCTCTGCACGTTCTCACCATGCTCTCACCCCCCTTCTGTCTCCTTTCTGTGCTCCTTTTCCTCCACCTGACCCTCCCCCTTGAGGACATCTCCCTGGGAGACAGAAGCCATCTAGATAGTGGTGCCTTCCGCTTGGTATCATGGCCACCTACTCCTCCCTGCACGTCACAGTGACGGCCGCTACTGCTACTGGGCACCTCCTCACGACGTCCCACAGGTACTCGAACTCAGAGCACCCAAAACTGAACTTGTCGTCTTTCTCCAAAGAGACCTGCCCCTCCTTCTCCGTTGTCTATCTAGTTGGATGCACCACCCACCGTCTGCCCAGTTGCCTGAACCAGAACGCTGGGTGCCACCCTGGGAGGAATGCATCCTGATGACCGGGAGCAGTGGGCCTTGCACTTGGACCTTAGTTTGAAACCTGGTTCTGCCACTCTTGCTGTATGACCTTGGGCAAATCACTTAACCTCCAAGCCTCAGTTTCTTCATCCAGAAAATGAGAATAACAATAGAACCTAAGTCAGCTTGTTGCGAGAATGAAACGGAGTGATGCACACAAAGGTTCGGCAGAGTGAGCGCTCGGTCCGTGTGGGAGTCGGAGCAGCATAGCAGGGGCCGCGGTTGTGCTCGTGACGCATCTCGTTCTCCCCATCCACCACCGAGCGTCCTGGCCACACTACCTCCTACATCACTCAAACTGTCCACTTCTCTCCACCCACGCCCACTCCTTAAAAAGCCTTCAGTGGCTGAACATCCCCTCAGGGTTGAACCCAGACTCGAGCATGGCCTGCAGGGCTCTTGCCAGCTTGGTTTCAGTCTGTCCTCCTGGCCTTCCTGCCCACCCCCACCCCACCTCACCCCCAAAAGAAATCTGGGCTCCTGCTGTACCTCTGAGTGGTTGGCATCCCCTAAATATTTAGTGCTTTTCCATTTCCCAGCCTTTCCACTTGCTCTTCTGTCTGCAAACTGCTGTCTCTGTCCAGGATAATGCCCCCCCGCCCACCCTTCATGCTCAGGGTGATACCGCCTCTGGGAAATACTCCCTGATGGGCCCGGTCCTGGTTCCCAGAGCACCCTGTGCTTTCTTCCCTGTAGCTCTTGGCACTGTCACTCAGAATTAAACAGCCTGTGTGCATGTCTGTCTCCCCCAGCAGAGTCAGGTCAGCAAACAGAGACTGTCTCCCGCACAGTTGAATTCTCAGAGCCCAGCCCAGTGCCTCAGAGTCGATGGTCAAGAAATGATTGTCAGACAGGACTGAAAAACAGGAACTTCTGCAGATCACAGCTGGTGTGCTGTCCTGACTCTGCCACTCACTAGCCATGCAACCTTCGGCCAGTTTCTTAGTCTTTCCCAAGTCGAGTGTCCTCATCTGTAAGTTGAGGCTAATGATGCAACAAAGGCAGTTGTGAGGATTAAATGAAACAGCATGCGGGAAGTACTAGCTCATGGTACTGAGCAGAAAATGTGTGTTTTTGTGCTTTCCCCTTCTCGCTACCAAATTGTATGTGGTTCCACATCACTCCCTCTACACCAGCCGTTTTCAGACACCTTTGTTTAGCAGCAGAATGCTCTTCTGCAAATGAAGTCTTGCAAGGAACTCAGTTTCTAACAAAGCAGAGCTGTTCTGGTGCAGGGGAGGAGTGAAGAGAGGCACTCCCAGTCCTTTGTGCATACCCACGGCCTTGAACTCCAGGCCGCATAGCTGGAAACGCTGCTGCAGACTGAGCTGCTCCCTCACCTGAGCGCGGTACCAGGGCACAGCCCTAGTTGCACCCAGGGAACGGAACACACCCTCTCAGGTATCCCCATAGCGACCCTGTGAGGTATAGGTAGGTCATTTTTCTCCCAAGTTTACAAATGACGTTAGTAAGGTTCAGAGAAGAAGTGATTTGTCCAAGGTCTCACAGCTGTGGTCCTAGTCAGTTGTGGAGCTAGTGTTCAAGAAAGACGACAGGACAAATAAATGCACGCCTATTGGGCACAGAGTCACCCTCCTTAAGTTGACTCTGAGGTGATAGCAAGCCCTCTCTTCTCTCCCCACTTTCCTCTTCCTGTTTCTCCTTCATTCCCAGATCGCTAGAAATATGTGAAATGGTGGAAGTCATGCAGCCCCTGGCACGGCACCACCACCTCCTTCCTATAGGCCTTTGGCATCTGTCTCCTGCTCCCTCTAAAGGCCTTCTTGGCCTGCTGGTGCCTTGAGCTTGGGCGGGCGGCGGGGGAGGGGTGACTCAGCCCACAGACGTTCTTTTTCACTCTCCACATCTGGCTCTGTCAACACTGATTGGCAGGGCCTGGCCTCCCTGAGCCTCACACAGGCAAAGACACTGCTTTTACATCTTGCCCTAGGGCCCCGTGTGGCTGTCCCTAGTGTGTCATGGGGCACACGTTAGGCATGCCCTTGATTACTTGAGGCCAAATGAGCAGTGAGTGGCCTTCCTATGGGAACTTCGCCCTGTTCAGTGGCACCCATACACAGCGTTAGGAGGGCACACACATTCCCAGCCTCCAGAGCAGTCTCAGCCTCACAGCTTCCTGAAAGACCCTCATGATGGCACGGCTTTTTCCCCTACCACCTGCAGAATTGGAGAGAATGTCTGTAGTCGCCATCTTCCTCACATGCATCCCCACTTTGGTCTTCATTTCAGAACTATTGTCCCCATTTTGCAGATGAGTCCACTGAGACTCAGCAAATGGGTGGATTGCTCAGGCTTAGGCCTGGGAGGCGAGGTTCAATTAGCTACGTCCCTATCACTTTGAGTCTAGCCTCCTTAGGCCCTAAGACGTCACTGGGGCTCTGGATGAACAAGCTGTGAAAACCATGCCTTCTGTGGCTGTAACAGCCT